>NW_026693851.1:1351182-2026774 GCF_021218885.2 Marmota monax | reverse complement strand
CTACAATCTTATCTAAATATTTTGCAATTACATGAATAAAATAAGGGGTTAGGGAAATATAAAAAATCCCAGTATTTAATTTTAGCTAGAACTTTGTTTTCCTTTCAAGAACTTATTATCCCTTTTATATATTTTCTAACTAAAACTTTTCAACTGCCTCCAAAAGTGTCTCTAGTTTTAGCTTCTCAAGTCCCTTCCTTTCCCTTTCACCATTATACTTCTTAGAAAAATTATTTTAAGTTTTTAAAAGTTTCCATTGGATTATCACCATGACTGTAGGAGCTAGATCAAGGCAGCTATACTCATTCAGGAGATAAAAGGAGGTGGACCATGGGGCCAGTTTTTACTATGAAGATTCTGGAGTAGTGGTTGTGGTACTTTTTCCCTGCTTTTATACTTTTAATTTTTTAAAAATCTATAACTCTTTCAGCTTCCAAATCCCCATTGATTTATCAAAATATGCATACCTATTTAGCAAAAACTACATTTTCACTGAGGCCACAAGATCAGAGGCATCATTTTGGAATGGGGACTAATAGAACTGCAGTTTAGGCAGTAGTTCTAGAACAAGACTCTTATATGATCCAGTTGGAGCTGGAGGACTATTCTCTACCCAGAGCCAGAATTTAGTATGAATATTTTATAATTGGCCGTTCTGTCTGAATTTTTCTTTAGAAGATAATAAGTGCCACATAAGAAAGTTAGGCAAGTGTCACAAATTAGTAAGTAAAATACCATGAAATAAGAGACTTGATTTGAATAGAACCCTTCTCTCTCGGTAAATGACTCAACATCTGGGAGCTTTAATTATTTATTCAATAAATATTAAGCACCTCCTCTTGGTAAATACCAATTGGGTGTGTCAAATCCACAGCCCACTATTCCACAAAATTAATAATATCATTCTGAACAGGTAGCACTTCCATCCTCCACTGTGCTCAGACAAGCATACCTCCTCTCCCTCGTGATGTTTTGTTTAGTGGCATCTGGCTGCAGAAGTGACACGTGCCCTTTCCACAGTGTCCTCTGTTTCATGGCGGTTCCCACTGAGAGAGGGGTTTTATATGTTAGGCTGAAGAAGAAGTGACATTATCAGCATTAGCTTACTTAGTATGCTTAGTTTGCTGAGATGACCAGCATCACAAGGAATGGCTATCCTGGTGTACATGCAAGAAAATAGCTTTCTACAGATAACACTAATGTGTCCTAGTTCCCAGTGTGCATTCAAGGAAGCCAGTGTCCATAATCTAACATATATCTGGCCTTTTCAGTCCAGGTTTGCTCTCACTGTTTCTTTAACTTGGTTAGGTTTGGGGGAACAAAAAGGGAGCATTCAAGGACATGGCATTTTCCTGTTTCCCTTTGCATTTAGGGATGATACAATGTGCTTTAGATACTTCAAATACAACTAATAAACACTGTATCTTTGTGAGATTCTCCTTAACATTCTAGTTGACATGGACAGTGAAGGATCTGAGCATTGGCATATCATTATTTAACTTATATTTTCACTGGATCACTCCGGCTGCTGGGTTGAGAATAGACTGAAGGTAGGCAAGTCCAGAAGGAGAGAAACTCATTAGAAGGATTTTTAATAATCAGTGGAAGATGATGTATACCACAGTAGTAGTGGTAGTGAGAAGTAGTCAGTTTGGATGTGTTTAAAATAAATCTCAACAAAATCCTATAGTTTGAGAGATTTATAAGGAGAGCAGTTGTAATTTTTAAGGGAGGATGAAATTCAGTCTATTCAGCTGAGAAAATTGCCATATCATGTGCTCATTTGCCTTACAGGATCATTGTAGATAACATATTGAAAGAAATAAATGATAGCTGTTTGTATTTGGGTTATTTATAATAGCAATAATCAGATTATGCCAAGAACTGAACATGGTGTATTATAGCATTCCCTTTTAGGAAGTAATACTTCCTGTTTAGGGTAGGAGAAACTGCAATAAGTTCTTTAAATCCTAGGAGCACTTCTATGATTGTTAGGATTCTGATTAATAAGGATAGCAATAGTGATGCAGTCACTCTTTATGACTAAG
This sequence comes from Marmota monax, assembly GCF_021218885.2. Lineage (NCBI taxonomy): Eukaryota > Metazoa > Chordata > Mammalia > Rodentia > Sciuridae > Marmota > Marmota monax. The sequence goes on along the minus strand of NW_026693851.1, from coordinate 2,024,726 downwards.
CCCTTCATCTATGGAAGCCATGTCATAGCAGCCACCTTTCAGTTGGTTATACATCCTGAGGAATATTCCCCTTTCCTGGTGAGCAAATTCAATTCAGCTTCCATTCTGTTTTCCATAATTGTATATAAAATTTACAGTTTAATTAACAGTGTGTTAAAATTTTCCTTTCTCCACGTTATCACTGGCATTTGTTATTTTTGTCTTTTTTAAAATTTTTATTTATTTACTCTAGTTTGTTATACATAACAGAATGCATTTCATTTTTTACCTTTTTGATAATAGCCATTCTAATTGGGAAGAAATGATATCCCATTGTGGTTTTGATTTGCATTTCCCTGATGATTAGTGATGTTCAGTAGTTTTTCATATACTTGTGAACCTTTTGTATAACTTCGTTTGAGAACTGTCTATTCAAATCATTTGCCCATTTTTATTGAATGCTTTACTATTGAGTTATTTGAGTTCCATAGATATTAAGCATATCAATCCTTCTTTGGATGAATACTTTGCAAATATTTTTTCCCATTCAGCATGTTGTCTCTTCATTTTGTTGTTTCCTTTCCTTTCCTGTGCAGAAGCTTCTTAGTTTGATGTAATTCCATTTGTCTATTTTTACATTTATTGCCTGCTATTTGAGAGTCTTATTAAAAAAATCTTTCTACATACCAAGGTCTTAAATTATTTTCCCTATGTGTTCCTTTAGTAGTTTAACATTTTCGAGGCTTGATATTTAGGTCTTTGATTCATTTTGAATCAATATTTTATGTATGGTAAGATAAAGGGATCTGATTTCATTCATCTGCACATGAATATTCAGTTTCCCCAGCACCATTTATTGAAGAGATTTCTCATTCTCCAATATTTATTCAGCATACTTGTCAAAAATCAATTGATTGCAAGTACATGGATTTAATTTAGGGTTTTCTGTTCTGTTTCATGGTCAATGCATTTGTTTTTATGCTAGTATTATGGTAGAATGTTTGGAAGTCAGGTATTTTGATGTTTTCAGCTTGGTTTGTTTTGCTCAGGATTGCTTTGGGTACTCGGGGTCTTTTGTGGTTCCTCATGAATCTTAGAATTGTTTACTTCTGTGTAGAATGTCATTGGATTTTGACAGGGATTCTATTGAATTTTCAATTTGCTTCAGATAGTATGAACATTTTGACAATATTAATTCTTCAATTCATGAACTAATGATGTCTTTTCATTCTTTTGTGTATTCTTCAATGCCTTTAATTTGTGTTTTATAATTTTGATTGTGAAGATCTTTCATTTCCTTGGGTAAATTTACCCTTAGGAAAAAGAAAAATTTTTGGTGTGTTTTGTTTTGTTTTTGTTAGCTGTTGTAAATAAGATTGCTTTCTTGATTCCTTTTACAGCAAGCTCATTATCGGTATACAAAAACACGACTTATTTTTGTGTGTGGACTTTGCATCCTGCAACCTTACTGAATTCAATATCATTTCTAACAGTTTTTTTTCCCCTTTGGTAGAGTCTTTTGATTTTTCTCTACATACAATCATATCATCTGCAAATAGAAATAATTGACTTCTTCCATTCTTCCATTGCAATTTAGATTCTTTCTTTCCCCCTTCCTATTCTTTCTTTCTCTGTTTCTTTGTTTCTTTCTCTTGCCTGAGTTCTCTCATTAGGACTTCTACCTCTATGTTGAATAACAGTGGTGAAGGTAGGTGTACCTGCTTTCTTTCAGATCTTAAAGAAAACACTTTCAGATTTTCCTCATTCAGCATGATGTAGACTGTGTGTCAGTTATAGTTTATATTATGTTGAAGTACATCCCTACTATACCTGATTTGTTGAGTTTTTAATAATGAAAGGTTGATGAATTTTAAACACTATTTTCTGCATCTATAGAGGTGATAATATGAGTTTTGTCCTTCATTATATTGATGTGATGTCTTACATGTATTGATTTACACACGTTGAACCATCCTTGTACCCTTATGATAAATACTACTTTATGATGCTGTATGATCTTTTTGATGTGCTGTTTTATTCAGGATGCTTTTGTTTCATTAAGAACTTTTGCATCTATGTTAATCAAATATTTAGTTTTCTTTTCCTTCACGCATCTTTGTCTTCTATGTTGGGCTCATAGAAGGAGTTTGAACGAATTCTATAGAATTCTCTCCTTTTCAATATTTTGGGGAAAAAATGGTGTTCTTTAAACTTTTGTTAAAATTAAACAGTGAAGACATCCGATCCTGGGCTTTTTCTTTTTTGGCAGAAATTTTATTACTGACTCAAACTCATTGTACATTCATAGAATAGTCAGGTTTTCTATTTCCTTATGGTTTAATGAATAATTTTTGTATTGAGAAATTCATCTGTTGAAGGAAGTGAACAATAAATTTAAAAAAAATAGGCCATCAAAAGTTAATCAAGGATGGAGACAGTGTCACATGTCTGTAATCCCAGTGGCTCTACAGGCTGAGGCAGGAGGATTGTGAGTTCAAAGCCAGCCTCAGCAAAAGCGAAGTGTTAAACAGTTCACTGAGACTCTGTATCTAAATAAAAAATAAAAAGGGCTGGGAAAGTGGCTCAGTGGTTGAGTGCCCTGGGTTCAATCCCTAGTTAAAAAAAAGTGAAAATCATTTGGTTATACTTGGGTATTCTCATGATTACTCATATTGATCTTTGGAAGGTGGATTTTTCTTATATCTTTTCACTTTTAAAAAGTCTAACTGCATCCACTCTTCTCATTTTTCCATTTCACTTGAACAAATGATTTATCTTGCTCAATCAGAGTGTTACAGATAATTTTGCTGATGACCTATGGATAGCAAATGACTCTATTTTATACCTTCGTTTCTTGTCTGAAATATATATTTCTGAAACTGTTTCTTTCATCTAATCCAAGGAAGCATCTTCAGTTCCTTCACATTCCATGAATTTGATTAAATTATTTCTAAGTTTCCTGGAAGCTCTATCATTATCCAAGTCTAAGAATTATTTCTTGATGGCATATGAAATGAATTTTATATAGTTTTTTTTCCTTCTTATAAGGTTTGCAACTTAAATTGTATCAAGTTTTTAAGATACACAGAGTATTTATCACTCTATGAGAGATCAAAATATTACTCTACCTCATGTGAAGATAAATTTGTAAATACTCCCTGAAAATTATTAATAAATGCCAACTAATAACAATAATAAATGTAAGAACAATAGTAACAACTCTGGTGAAATAAAAAAAGTAAAGAATGTTAACTGAAAAGTCATCTTAATATTTAAATTTGAATAAAAATGTATGATCAAATTCAAAATAGATAATTTAAATAATCAAAAATAAGATTCAAAGACTCTGTATACTTTATTCAAAGAATTCTTGTCATCCCAATTATAAAGTATGCACATTAGTCTTAAACATTCTTTACTTTATATGTACTTTGGTCACTTATTTTTACCAATGCTCATATTCCCCTAATATTTCCTTTTTATTTTTTACTTAAATCCAAAGGTTTAAAAAAAGTATTTTCTATACTAAAGTGTAGAAGATTGTAGGGGTTGGGAGTATAGCTCAGTGGTAGATCACTAAACTACCATGTGCAAGGCCCTGGGTTCAGTCCCCAGTACAGCAAAACAAAAGCAAACAAACAAACAAAAACAAGAGCAGAAATTGTATTATGCACAATGACCCACATGAAGTAAAACAAAAATAAAACTCATGTCATTTATCAATATATTGTAGATATGGGTGGAAATGGAGATGGCAGTATATTATTCCTAATTCTAAAATTTTACCATTATTTTTCTTTTTACTAATTTAACCTGTGATGCTGAGTTCAGTAGCTAAAAACAAAATCAAGTCTTATTTGATAAAATATCATGTCCCAGAACATCATAATTATTTAATAGAAAATATATATAGTAATTTTATTTTATTTTTTGGTACAAAAGAGTAGAATGTATTCATGTGGGAAGAAAGGAGAAAGGAGACATGCCGCAGTCTGGCTGGGCACAAAATCACGAGCCACTCACAGTCTTGTAGATTCAAACAGCAATTCTTTATTCCTGAAACTCTCACCGGCACTCTACACGCACGTTCTGGGGAAAATCCACACCTCCACCAGGCTCTGCATCCCAAAGTACTCTCTGAATCCCGCAAGAACTCAATGGGAACTCAAGGAGCGGGCGGGGTGGGCGCCTGAGGCAGCAGGATACTCCCTATTCCCAGCAGGATCCACCCTAAACCTGGACCCACCCTAATCCAGCAGGATCCTCCCTAAACCCGGATCCACCCTGGTCCTTGAGCAGGGTCACCTTTCTCAAACATTCATGCAATGTCACTGCAAATGACCTGGGTCCAAGGCAAGCCCATTTCCACAATGGAGAGTCCTCCCTCTAAGCAACATTGGGTAGGCTGACAAGGAAATTGCCATGCGTCATTCCTACTGGGCAATGGCTCTCAGCAGAGACAGAGTTCTCACAGGGCAAGAAGGGACCCCACAGGTGTTACTTGAGTGTGTTGGTCTAGGTTTGTATAGCACTTTGCTCATTGCTATTGGTCCAAATTTATGCTAATCAGGGTTTGGAAAAGTACCAATCCTATTTGTCCAAATTTATGCTAATCTCCAATTATGTCTGTCCCACTTCCATTTTCCTGCCACTCCTAGCAAAATGGGGGGTTCAGATTAGCTGATTGTGGATGGTTGGTTCAGGGCTGCAGTATTGTGTGGTCATCCTTTCGTGATTTAAATATGTATAAAATGGAAAATATTTTGGGGTGAAAAGGGAATGAACTACTTAAAGAGCATTTCCACTATTCACCTAAATTAACTGCAGTTTATAATTTCCTTGATAATTAATTTATAAGTAATTGCATTTATTGGCAATTTGAGGACTACTATCTACTATTACCAGAAAAAGTACTTTAATAGTGATCTGTATTTTATTCTATGCAAAGATGCTTGTAGTAAAGAAAGCCCATGGGATTTTATTATTGTAAACTTTTGAAACAAATACGTCTTTACAATAAGAAGAATTTAAAGAAAAGAAAAAGTTTAGCCTACTATATAATATAAAATGCCAACAGAACTAGCAATGATAAATATGATAATATAATATGAAGCCTATTTGTACACACACACATACATACACAATAACAAGCACATTATAAGATTTTTCTGAATGAATATATGAAATTACTTAGACTTTCTAAAAGGTAGTGAACATTATAAGATATCGTAAGTGCTTACAATCAAAATTTTTAATAGTTTCAGTTTATCGACCTCCTCTGCTTTTCCCTATGTACCCTCCTGGTTTTGAGTTTCTAATCACTTGTTAGAAACTCTATACTGTCAGCAGCTCAGTAGGGATATGAGGAAATAAAGTATCAAGACAAGAATGAATGACATTGATTTTTATCATACACTTCAGAGAATCTTATTGTTTGCTTCTCCTCAAATGGTTATTATAATTTCAAAACCCCCTGTATTTCAGAATCTGTATCTATCTTTATATGATTCAATAAGACTTGCTCATACTGAGGTCATATTTCAAGCTTGGAAAGACCAATATGCTTTTAAAATAACTAAAATTAATATCAATACAATGTTGTAGGGGTTGGGAGTATAGCTCAGTGGTAGATCACTAAACTACCATGTGCAAGGCCCTGGGTTCAGTCCCCAGTACAGCAAAACAAAAGCAAACAAACAAACAAAAACAAGAGCAGAAATTGTATTATGCACAATGACCCACATGAAGTAAAACAAAAATAAAACTCATGTCATTTATCAATATATTGTAGATATTGGTGGAAATGGAGATGGCAGTATATTATTCCTAATTCTAAAATTTTACCTTTATTTTTCTTTTTACTAATTTAACCTGTGACATAATCTAAGGATAATAATATAGGTGGCTCATATTGAGACATTTAACCCTTGAAGATATTTTTGTTTTCAGAAATTCTGAGCAGCAACCTTGATTCATATCAAACTCATACTTGCAATGCAACATATTTCTTCAGTTTTGTCCTTTTTATTAATTCTCAGAAGAAGGGAACACATGATGGATAAATGGCTGTAACTGCACTCCAGACATTAGTTGGACCCATGACACTTACATTCAGAATCGGTGAAGGACCATAATTCTAACCATATTATTATATGTTCAGTGGGTTAAATTACAAACCCTTGTGAGAACAGTTGGATAAATGGTGGATGCTGGGAATAGATGGGAAAAGACTTGAAGACTAGAAAAAGTCTATACAGAGTGTAGGCCTGGCTGGCTATGATGAGCTGTCCAGCTGTCCAGATCACTTACAAAGAAGCTTGATCTATATGTAGAACACAACAGATGGAGTAGGCCACAGTTGCAATGCCCAGAGCATGTGAGGAGCATGATTATAGGAGAGTTGCATAGACAGTGAGTACCTGCTGCCAGGTTCAGGGAGTGGGAATGATGGGTATGTTGAATATGGTCAGGAATGGGGGTAAGCATGATAGAATCCAAGCAAGCTGATTTGAGTTCCAGAGAAACCTCAAATCCCAAGAGGAATAACTGCAGTGAAATTGGGATGCAGAATAAGGATTGGATGATACAATGGAAACCAGTTATAGATATAAGCAGAAGTCTGCAGATCATGGCTCTCACCCAAGCACATTAGATACTAGGCTACTATAGACCTCCCAGATGATAGCTACTAATATTACCATTATGGCAAGACTTAACAGTTCTATGCATGAGAAGTTGGTCTCAAATGCATCAGCAAACACACTTGTTCCATTAATATTGGGCAACTATCTATGTATTTTTTGTGCTTCTGAATCTGAGATAGATTTTTTGTATCAAAAAGGTCAGGAAGGTAAGCAGGATGCATTACTGAAACTGATTTTTTCATGTCTACAATGCTTTTATTGAAAAGTTTTAAAGATAGCAAATAAGTGTTACATTTAAACAAGTGTTTTCTCTAACTGGGTTCTCTAGAATAACTACTCTTTATTTACTTATTTTTATTTGATTTACATTTTGCATATTCCTATTATTCTTTTTCAGATCAGATTTTAACTCGTGTTCAATAAAATATTTTTTTTCTAAGTGGTTACTAATAAATAGAAATATAGTGTTGAAAACCTGGTGTATGGCAATTCTGTACATAATCATTTGTGCTATAATTTTGTTGTAATAAAGAAAAACATGGACTTAAAAATATGCTATAGCTCTTTTCCTTTCAAAAGGATGAATTGATTCTGTACACAATTTTATCTTCCTTGAACTCTACTTAGATTAATCTTCCCAAATCAAGTAACCCTGTTCAGCATTCATTCTGTAAGTTTAGAATATGCTTGTCAAAATCAAAGCTGTCTTGAAAAATCAATGCTGCCTTTGTTGGTGAACATTTGTAAATTGAGATGTTGTCTACATTTGAGAAGACCTTTTTTTCCTTTTTCGTCTACCTACTTTAAGATTTATAGTAGATTGCCAGAAGAAAGGATTGGATTTTTAGTTTTATAGAACTCCAAAATAGAGAATATAATTTGTTTCTCATGGATACTAGGCTATAATACCTGGTTTTATTTTACCTGGTTAAAATTTCTGAATAGTTCCTTTCTGCAACTCCCATTTTTCTTCCCCTCACCCCAAGCAGAGCATTTCTAGTTGTTGATATGTATTCCTGGAGTTGATGAATCAAAATACAATTATTTCCGGTTTTTAATTACTTGCCCCAACTGCTATGTTCACTCTGCTAGAGTGTTAGCTCATTGAAGCATAGTTAATTGTGGGCTTGGTAGAGTCAATGATGTTTGGATGATTCACTTGAAAGCAGGAATATTCTATGTGCCACACAGATGACCCCATTCTGTATGCCTTACAAGTATCCCTGTGACACTGCCAGATCTTTTGTCTATGTGCAAAGGAGGCACACAGCTGTTAATTGACAAGGTAAGTAATCCTCTTCTGATTACAGTAGTTAAAAGCTGTTCTCTAATGGATTTTACTTGTCACTTTTAATTCTTTTTAATCTTTGTCTGCATTTCATTAGAATGGCTTTATCATTTGGATTGCCCTCTTGCTGGTTATTCTGATAGATTTAATGAGTTATCTTCAAACTATGGCAATCCCTCAAAAATATAATACAGTGATATTTAGGTTCTTCAGGGACTTCTTAAACATGATTGCTTTTCCAACCCATTTTTTCTCTTTTACACTTTACATTTTTGCAAATCAAGTATTTTGCATTTTCTACATGCCCTGAGCAAGCTTCTGCTTTAATCTTCCATGACTTAATCTACTGACTAAATATGAGATAGTTGGTGAGGCAGTTAGGAAAGAGTGTGTTATCATTTCCTGTTCTGCTTGCCTGCTGTGATTTAATTTTTTTCTTTTTAATTTACAAGCAATAGGTTTTCACTGTGCAGTTTCCTAAGAGATAATTCAGGTACTGGCAAAAATATTTGTAAGCATTTTTAGGGTCTAATGATAAACTGAGAGTGAATTTCTAAGAATAGTTTATTATGCATGTCGTGATGCAGGAATGTAATGTTTAGCCATCATTTATTCAATAAGAGAGCATTTTTAGACATTGTATAAACTCCCTTACATATGTTAATGACAAATTAGATACAAATGCATAACTTGATATCATATCTTACTCCTCTATAGCTAGTGCATTTACCAAACAGCTATTTTGTAGGGTAAAATATAATTACTGAATTATGTCAGTCAGTGTTTCTGATTGTAGAGAATAATTTATTGATGTCAGAATAAATGTTAGAAATATAAAGATGCAACAATTTGGGAAATGAGATAAAATAAACCATTTTACCTTTTTAATACATCAAGATAAATTTGTCCTACCTAAGCTGCAAATACAATTGAGTCCTTTAACAATCACACATGGCAAAGGTTATATGATGCTGAACCGTACAGCAGATGGTGAAATAATAGGATGCAAAATTTTATGGGATGATTTTTCAAAGTTTGCTAAAGTGAGATCTAGTACATGTTTTTTATAACAAGTTAATTCTGCCTGGAAGCTTGTATATAAGCAATTTGGCAATACAGTTATAATGGAAATTGGTCTTTGTATAAAGTCGAATCCATGCCAAATTATTCTTTTTTAGTGTTCACAGCATAGATTTTCAAAAATGAAAGAAGCACAGTTTTTAAAGAACTCAGTGCACTTATTGATTTTTAGAATGTAACAGTGAAATGGCAAGCCAAAATTGATGTATGCTTGAAGGTTTAAATAGATTTCATTTTTGGTAATATAACTAAGTGTTAAAGCATAAGCATAAGTATGAAAATGGAAAAGAAACAGAGAATATTCAATTCTTAGTATGTGCTTATTTAAATTGTGGTTGCACCAAATGGAATTAGTACACTAATACTGTTTGTTTCTCATGATGGAGACATGGGTCCAAATTTTATATATTAAAATATTTTGTAATATTACCAATACAAAAACTACAAAATTCTAAAAGTTATCTCAACTCCTCTGAGTAATTATATAGAAAAGAAACAATACTAACATGAATAAGAAATAAACACATGTAATATATAATTAATATTAGAATTATTCAAATAAAAAGCATGTTGTATTCCTTTAATACTCCTGATATGTATAAATGTGCTCATCTGTAGAGTCACCATAAAATCATGTACTTCATTTTGTATTTTAATGTTTGCTAAATTCTAGATATAAAATTAGACAGCTGAAATATTGTTAAAATGCTGGTCCTATGGGCCAAAGGCCTTTATTTGCAAATATTCCTTTTTTTTTGGTCTTCTACATGATAAACAAAACTATGTGATTTTATTTTATTTATTCACATTTTATTTCTTTCCTCTTCCAAATACTTTGTTGCTTTCCTCTTCTCAACTACCACAAGGAATCTGTATTGAATGGTGGGCAGAGTCCTCTCTCTTTGGCCAAGCCCAAATTACAAGAGACTGTACAGGATATGACTATGTTCAGTTAGAAAATCTTTGGCAATAAAAGTCTCTTAACCAACTTATAGTTGTGATTTATATAATACATAGGATATATCAGATCTTTTAAAAAGTACTTTATCTATATATTTAGTTAGTTACTTATTTCCCACCACAACTCTTCAATGCATTTGATTTTACAGACAAGGAAAATAATTTTCCCAGGATAACATAGTTTCTAAAAAGTAAAATCAACATTACAACTCAGGCAGGCCAATTGAAAAATGTTCATTATTACTAATATTTGTGCTGATTCTCAAATCCAATATTTATAGTATAGTGACTATTACTGTTAAAACATAAGAAATAGGGGCTAGGGTTGTATCTCAGTGGTAGAGCTCTTGCCTAGCATGTGTGAGGCACTGAGTTCGATTCTCAGCATTACATATAAATAAATAAAGGTCCATTGACAACGAAAAATATTTTTGAAAAACATAAAAAATAAAGTCAAAGAGACAAGGAATAATATCTGGAAGCAAGATCAGACCATCAGGTAAGTACTTAAAAGGAAATGACAAATCCCTCTCCATGAAAACCTGAACATAAAAATATGATAGAAATAGGAGATGATAATGGGTCTGGAACAACTAAAAAGTTTAGAAGTTGTGGTGTTCACTTAAACCCTATTATGAGGGCCTCTCTGGCCCACTTGCACCACCCCTGCCTCCTAGAGACAAGTCACAGCTGCTGCCTCTAATGTTGCTCTTGTTTGGGAAAAATCCTATAGAGCCCTGTGCCTCCTACCTCTGGGACACCTTTTTTGCCTCAGACAAGTTGCACTTGACCTGGGTATTCTGGGAGTTAGCATCTTGTGGAGTCTAACTTTGAACAATGGGAAACGGGGACCAGTAGGTATTTTTTTTTTTCCTTTTCTTCCCTAGCTGAAATTCCCAAAGATGTAGTAAGTACGTAAGGTATCTCTAGAGTAGGTGTCTGGTGAGACTGAACAGTCAGCCTATTCCAGAGTCATGGCTAGCTCGTTAATGCTGTTCCCTTTTATATTTGCTGCGCCTCACCTCCTGCCTCATTCCCCTCACTCACTCTTCCTTCCACGTGCTCCACTAAAGCATAGCATGCTTGTTAAATGCATTTTTGATCTCTATGAAGATTCATGCCATAGCCTTCAAAATTTTTTATTGATAGATTTTGTTTGTTTGTTACTGAGACTTGAATAAACCCAGGGTCTCTCAACCACTGAGCCATATCCCCAGCCTTTTTTTTTTTTTAAACTTTTTTTGTTGTTGTTGTTTTTAAACAGTGTCTTGCTAAGTTGCTTGAGGCCTCACTAAGTTACTGAGGCTGGGTTTGAACTTGCAATCTTCCTGCCTCAGCCTCCTCAGCCACTGAGACTATAGACATGTGCCATTGTGAATGACTCCTTAGCTGATTTTAACTGATATATAATAAACTGTGTTTCTCAGCTCCGTTCTAATTCTTTAATAAGGAATCATACATTGTTAAAGTTACTATATTCTTGATATAATCACTTATTTCCTTGCATGGTATTTGAGGACTAAGCATGTCCTGTGCTTAGAAGATAAGGGTAGCTATATCTTGGGAAACTTTTTCCATTTCCCTGCATGTGTATACTTAGAATTCAATATGCACAGATATGTTTTTGTCTATATTATTACATGACTGCAGATAATATCTTAAATATTTCCTAATAGTATTCTCTATAAAGGGTAAATTATGGTTAATCTAAATAAAACATTGTTAGTTTTTAAAATGCTTCATAAAATGTAGGGAAAACATTTTTTGTACATAACCATACCAATATAAATGCACACACACCCTAACACACTCATTTATCACAAAGGCAAAAGCAGCATCAAACAAAACATCTAAATATACTGAAATTTAAATATTCAAATGCAATTAAAATAGAATTCAATTCATTCTCAGGTCAATGCTATTTCAATCTAACTCTACTTGCAAATGTGCAGGTGGCAAGTGCACATTCAAAATGCAGATGTTTTATTTTCTTCTAACATTACTTTTAAAAGATATTTAATGTACTGATTCCTATGGAAAATTATACTAAATAATCCTCAGCTAGACATCACTGATTTAGAATAGATTCTAAGCTATACATCTGAAATATAAGATGGTGAATCTTCTAAAGATCTGTGTATTTTGATTATTTTAAAAAATTTGGAAACTTGAGTTCTTTCATAGGTTTTACAATTATTCAATAAATTAACTAAAAAAATCAAATAGGTTTGGCCATTACAGCTCTAAAACATAGTAAAAAAATATGTTCAAAAGCTATTCTAAATTTTACACATCTAGTGAGCAATGGAGTTTTCTCTTATCATTCATTGGTAATAGATGAATGCATGTATATTGCATATGTAAGTGTCTTTCTGTGTCTGTGGTTTCATATGCATTCATTCAACCAACTATAAATATTCAGAAAATAGTTTGTGCCTATACTGAACATGTACTTTTTATCCCATTAGTATTCTTTAAAGAATATATATTATGACAATTATTAACATAGCATTTACATTGTAATAGATATCATAAGTAACCTAGAGATGTTTTAAAGTATACAGAAGAATGGGCGTGAGTTATATATGAATACTATGTCATTTCATATAAGGGACTAGAATATCTGCAGATTTTGGTATCTGTGAGGTAGTGGAACTAATGCCCTATGGATACCAAATGTAGACTATGCTGAACTTTTCTCATTAAAACTTCAGTATTTAAATAAAGAATTTAAATATCTACTCAGACTGAAATTTTGTCTATTCTATTCATGACTATATCTCCATCATAAAGAGAAGTTCCTGGCACACAGTATGTGTTCAATAAATCAGACCTGAATAAATTTAAAAAAAATGTTTAAATGTTAGAAAACAATGTAAAAGATGAAAAGCAACAGGGTAGAATGACTTGGAACATATTTTTCAGGCTATGATTAGTTTCTTTTTAGCTCCTAAATGAATGTCACAATGTTTAATATAAAGGAAAACAATTATCTGTATTTGATGAGATAAATTTAAACTAAAACAAACATTGATAGGCATAGTTTTAATTTCTCAACCCTTTTTAATATTCAGTAGCCTCATTTTATTAAAATGCAAAATTAGGGAAATATATAATCCAACATTAGTGATTATCAACTTTATTTTAAAAATTATCTGACTGTTAATCTGAATACTTTGGATTCTCCAGTCCCCAGAAGCAAAAATATGCATTGTTTGAATGATTTTCTCACATTTCTGATCCTATTCAAAACATTTAAAAGTACTAATTTGGTTTTTTAAGAATTTTGTAATCTTTCTTTCTTTCTTTCTTTTGGTAGACTGAACACAAACACACACACACTTGGGGATTATAAAGGGACTGAAAACTTTTAAGAGTAATTAATGAACAAAGCCATAATGGTATAGGCTACAACAAACACAGAATTCTTGGGGGATCACACATGTAGCTCAAAACAGGGAAGATCAGAATTGGGCAAGAAGTCACATTCATTTTGAGGAATGTTTGCACATGTATTCAGTATAAGGAAGAGCTGACTTTGCATTTGCTATGTATGGTCTTTATTATATTTCCCATTTTCTTTAGAAATTAACTTCATTTTCTTTCTGAACAATTTAATGATAGTTTTATCATTGGATAATATAAAAGTTTGCCTTTAACAATCTGCAACTTGTCTAGAAATTCATGATTTAGAGATGCGAATCACTTCAGGATAATGCTGACTAGGAAAATAGTATAACAGGGTTTCAAATTAAGTGACTAAGATGTAAATTAAATGTAAATCACACATTATTTTAAAGAGATGCTACTTCCTTCCGTACATGGTGAGACCTAGCCAAATAGTAACAGAAACAAATGTGTAAATACAGATGTCACTTCTATCACATGGGCAAATCTTTTATTTTACAATAATCCTCTAACAAATTTGCCTCAGTTTCTCAGATTGAGTAGTTTCAGAGCTTTGAGTGAATACTGGAATTTTTAAATGAGTTTTTTCACCAGAAATAGAACATCTGTAACTAGCCTCAGACAGACCAAAAGTATGTACAAAACAGAATAAAAACATGCTTGAGCTTGATCAGAATCAAAACATAATAAATAAGCATTTGATTCCTGGGTATTTTGGATTTATTGTTCAAAGACAAACAGTACATGGCACAAATAGTCATGTTTTATCTTTTCAGTTCCTCGTGTTTGCCTGAGTTTCCTTCTCACTATCCCCAAGCATTAAATGCCTTCCTAAGGCACTCTCTCTCCTCTCCCCCTAGGGTTGCAGCAAATGAGAGATATTTTCTTTCTTACTCTCCATCAACATGCACCTAAGCAGTCTTATGTTCCACCTCCTTGAGGAGGCAGTATTTATATGAAGGATGTGGATTTTTTAGGCATAAGAGATTCTTCACATTATATTTATACATTACATCACTTATTTATATCATATTAATATATTACATGTGTCTTTGTCTGTGAGAGTTTCTATACCAAAATGTAAGCTGGTACCTTATAAGGATCAAATATTTATCTCTTACTGTCCTGGAGTTTGGAAGTCTAAGATGGTGGTGCCAGTGCCTACAGATTCCATGTGTGGCAAGGACCTTCCTGTTTCATATGTAGAGCTATGCCACTCTATCCCCACATGTTGGAATAGGCCTGGGGTCTCTCTGGGGTATCTTTTGTATGGACACTAATCCTAATCATAAAGGCTCCACTCTCATGGCCTAATCATTTAAGTCCCCACTCCCTAAACTCATGACCTTAGGCTTAGTATTGCAAGGTAGGAGTTTATGGGGTCAGACAGAAACATTCACACCATAACATCATGGCCATTGATTTTATACTTTGGAGTATATTTCAATATTTATTTATTTATTTATTTATTTACTCAGTCAAGCTTTCATTTGGTCTATTGGGACCTCTTTCAGTGGGCACCTGGATTCCTGTGATATACCCCCATTGTTGTCATTATTATTACTATTTGGTCATGTCCTTATTTGCTCACACTACAAGATAGTTCAGCCTATCTTGTGTATTTCCAAATACCCCTCATTGGTTTTGTTGTAGAAATGCATTTTAAACCAAGATCTGGGTGCTGTGTATACTCATTATTACTGAATTGTCATTGCTTCTAGGCCATTTTGGCTGAAACAGCAAGGTGATATATATGGGTATAACAACTCATGCATTACATACATCTTTACATCTTTCTATATGTAACCATCTGTATCTGTATTAAGTTAAATGAGTTCATATGACCCATTACCACATGAATCATTCTAACTCTTTTTCCCTCATTTATCTGAATTTTCCTTCTCCAACTCTGAGACAAATCTGCTGTAGTCTTTCCCCTTCTGTTGACTTAAAATTTAATTCTAGTATATGTGAATAGTGGTCTTAAAACTGCTGCTCCTGGGTGGGAAACACCTTCAACAACTAGAGTACAGTGCTGTGCAAGAGCCTTGTGCCTTTAGTTTTAATGACTCCTTATTTTCAAAGTTACTTTGGTCAGCACCCTTTAATCTTACCCTTCTCTGTGAGGTCATTTTATCTGTAATACAGCAATATTCTTTTGTGACACTGAGTATTTCATCAAAGGATTTCACCAACTTCTAAATGATTTTTAAAAATACACTAACTTTTTTTTTGTGTTTTAAAGTTCTATGGGTATTGGGAAATGTACATTTTCATGTTGGATCACTACATTGTCAGACAGAATAGTTCTGCTACCCTAAATATCCTGTTGTATGATTGTCTAAGGGAGAGACATTTGTTAGTTTGACTGCATTTTTATCCTTCTTAAAGGATAGCAGAGGGAACTGAACTTGCAAACTTGTATACATAGGAGTTGGTGTGCATGGAGGAGCCCCTGAGTTGTTTGCCATTCTCCTGGGCCTCCTGTTCTTCAGAAGGCCTTGCAAGGTCCACATCATCCAAAATTGTTCAATGGGTAGTTCAGGGATTAACGAATCTTTCCACTCAGGACGTAGGCATTCAATCAAAATGACCTGTTTGTCTGGAATTGAGTTGAAACTTTGAGAAAATACTCCAACTGTTGTTCGATAGTTTTTACTATTGGTGGCAGATTACTTTTAGTTCATAGAATAGGTAGTCCACCATGATATGTGGACTAGTTTAGCTAGTTTAAAAAAAAAAAAAAACTGTTAATAGTAATTCTATAAATACACAGGCAGATTTTAAGTCAATGTCCTTAAAAGCACTCTATGTACTTAGAAAACACATTTATGAGGACAGAATAGAAAAAGAAAACAAGACTAGTATTTATTGGATGCTATTGAATTGCAGATCCCATTCTAGAATATTTTAGGCCACATATTCTAAAACTTCTAAAAATCTCAACTGCTCTTCTCATCTGAAATAACATTTTCTTTTATGACTTTGTTTTCAAAAGTTTATTTACACTCTTTTCAATATATACCCGAATATCTCTAAAATATGTTAGAACCACAAAAGGCTCAGTTTGCTGTCAGTAATAAAGCCAATAACTCAAGAGACAGAGTGATAGGGAAAGGGGGGATCTACGGGGAAAATACCAACTAGTTGAAAGATGGACACACTTATCCTAAAAAAAATGCCATCTTGTTTAGGGGTTGCAAGTTACAAAGCTTTATATTAGGGATTTGGGGGGGAGTTGTGTCAGGTAGGTGGGTGCTGGGATAGTTACCAGTTTTGTGGTGGTCTGCTTTTATGATGCACAGGCTGGTATTTTCTGAAGGTCACTAGATGTCCTGGGTTCTGTGAATCCCAAATTACTGATTAAAAAGTCCTATAACTCATATCTTTTTGTTCTTTTTCCAAGGAATAACTAACTTTGCAATTAATTAAGGTACAGAACAGGTAGGGGAGAGCAAAAGACAACTTTCACTAGTGAACAGTTTTAACCCATTAGGTGGCTTTAATAGGAGGTGCCAACTATAATAAACCTAGTGTGAAGCTAATAATATATCATTCAGATGCATAACCTCCAAAATTTGTGATTTTTTAAAATAAATTAAAGCAGGAGAAGCTAGAGGTTTATTAAAGTTTTTTCTTGGTTACAATGTAATATCAGTATCCCTTACCAATAGTCTTTAGAGAGTTTCTAAAGTCCTTTTATTTCATCTCTTTTAAATACTGATATGTCTTCTCTTTCTTATGTTAGGATCCAAAGAGACCACTATTCACAAGTCACATCTTGCAGAAAATCTAGGATGCACTCAAATAATTTTTGTTTAAAAGATTGGAATGTGAACATATTAGTAAACAAGATTCACTATTTTTCAGACTCTTGTGGGTAGAAACTCTCTTCCTTGGTTGTCATGCAGTTCTGACTAATAACAAAGACTTATTTATACAATTTTAAAGTTTTATTTTTGCGAAACAAAAATGATGGCTGTTCTCACATAAGTTTTAGTATCAGTTGAATTCTTTTTTAAAAAAAATTTGCTTGGGGGCTGGGGATGCAGCTCAAGCGGTAACGCACTCGCCTGGCATGCACAGGGTGCTGGGTTCTATCCTCAGCACTACGTAAAATAAAATAAAGATGTTGTGTCCATCGAAAACTGAAAAATAAATATTAAAAAAATTTCTCTCTCTCTCTCTTAAAAAAATTTGCTGTACCAATATTGATTGTGTTTATATTCCTGTTAAAAAGTTATATTGTATGGTAATGAACAAGGAGAGACTAGTTTTCCTTGCTGTCTCAGGAAAATATTTAATTAGAAGTGATGGAAGCTGGGTACAATGGCACATACCTGTAATTCCAGCAGCTTGGGAGGCTGAAGACAAGAGGATCACAAGTTGAAGGCCAGCCACAGCAACTTAACTTGGCTCTAAACAACTTATTGAGACCCCATCTCAAGATAAAAAATAACAAGGACTGAAGTGTAGCTAAGTGGTAAAACATCTCTGGGTTCAATCCTCAATTACCCTCCCCCTGCCCCCCCAAAAAAATCCAAAAGATTTAAAAGGTAGCAGAGGTAAATAATATTTGTTTCAAAGTTGTGTTCCTAGTAATATATATCATGGCCTTTATTTTTGCCAATAAATATAAAAGTTAAAATATGAGCAAACCTTAAAATCTATGAAGTCTTAGAATGTGCCAGTGATATGATACAATGTATTTGCCATGGTTTGAATATTTTGTCCACTTCACAATTTATGTTGAACACTCTCCTTAATGAAACGACGTTGGGGGGCAAGACCTCTGGGAGGTGATTGAAAGATGAGGCCCCTACCCTCATGAATCAGATAAGATGTCCTTATGAAAGGACTTGATGCAGAGAGTTCACCCTATTTTGCTGGCTTGGCCTTGTAAGTACACAGCTTTCCTCCTCCTTGAAGGATGCAAGAACAAGGCTGCACCTTGGAGGGTGGGACTGAGAGCAGGCCTTGCAGGACACCAAAGCTCCCTGAACCTTGATATTAAGCTTCACAGATTCAGAACTGTGAAAAATAAGTTTATTGTTTACAAATTACTCAATCTATGATACTCTGTGTTAGCAACACAAGGGGACTAAAATAGTATTCCACTTGTACAAGAGGCAATTATGCCAAATGATAATAGAATCAAAAAGATCAATCTGAGGTTGCCTGGCATTTAGATTAATGATTATGTAGGCATCCACAGGTCTGAAAACAAAGATCAATGTAAACCACCAATCTTGGAAATAGTAAACTTGTAGACCTCTGAATATATGCAATGGAGACACAGGAGAAACTGTTACAAATTTAGCATGAAACTGAATTATCAGGTAAATGCAAAAGTGAAGCAGAAGAGAATTCTAACACATTGACATTTGTTTTTTCTAAAGTTTTAAAGCTCTTTAGAACTAGACACACACACACACACACACACACACACACACAAATGTTCTTAGTCAAACTTTGCAACTTTCCTAGAACTTCTCTGTAGTACTCATCAATAGTCAATGTCCACCGCACCCTGTTTGAAAATCAGTACTCCATCAAATGAAAAATGGATTAATCTAAGACTTAACCAGACAAGTAAGTTCAAAACTAAACAGTGGGAAGGTGTATAGCAGTTCTGGTGATACAGGCAGGAACAGAATGGAAGTGGGGAAATACACAGTGTCACCAGGGAAGACTGGGCTGAGAGAAAGTGTGATAGCTACACAATGACCATGAAGGTAATGAACATCCAAGAAAAAGAGGAGCAAGGTGTGGAAGAGTTGATCCTGAGGCAGCTGTGACCAATGATTCTCATAAAATGTTCCTTTTTTGTTGTTCTTGCTTTAGAGCCCTCTTTGGTTGTCTTGTGGGTGCACTTGACTCAAAAGTGATCTTTTCATTGGTTTTATCATTGTAGTGTGAGAAGTTATATATTTGCAGTCAGTATATACAAATTGTTCCTTAGTTCCAGATATTAAGATAATCTAGTACAAAGATATAAGTGTAGTATTTCAGAATCATGTATTTTATTCTTTTTTCTATTCTTTAAAACATGAAATTACCTGTCCCATTGATATTTTTGAACAAAGGCTTTCTATTGTATTTATCATCCAAGTTATTTTCATTACATGCTTGCTTTTTCTGAGTTGACTTACTTATATTTATTGTATGTGGCTGATAGTTCTTGATAGGGAACTACTTCTGTTATAAAATGAAATAAAGTTGAAATTATGCCAAGAAACTGATATTTAATCAAGTTCTGTGTTAGTCAGCTTTTTGTTGCTCTGATCAAAATACTTGAGAAGAAATTTTAGAGGAAGAAAAGTTCATTTTGGGTTCACAGTTTCAGTCTATGATCTGTTGACTCCATTGCTCTGGGACTGAGGTGAGGCAGCACATCAAGGACAAAGGGCAGGTCACAGAATAGCAGCTCACCTCATGGAAGCTGGGATGCAAAGGGGAGGGGCCACAGAGAAGATGCACCCTTTCAGGGCACACCCCCAATGACCCATCTTCTCCAGCCACACCCCACAGGCCTATGTTTACCACCTGGGTAGTTCATTCAAACTAGGGTGCACTGATTAGGTTATAGCTCTCAGAACCTAATCATTTCACCTGTGAGTATTCCAGCGTTAACACAAGAGCTTGGGGGAGAACCTCATATTCAAACCACATCAAATATAGACCTTCAAATTATCCTCCCACCTGTAAAACTGACTCATTCCTTTCCTAGATTTCATCCCTAGCATGGCTAATCTTTAATCTCTGCATAATATCAAAGTCATTTCAGTTTCAGGACTAACTTGCTGGAAGTCTTACAAATGGCTTCAGGCTAAATCTTGTATTCAGGTTCATGCTGAGTCCACAACCGAAATTAAGTGTAGCTTCTCTCCAGGCAGATCTCACATCTTCTATTTCTGCAGTCCTCCCCACTTGCTTTTTAAAAGCACTTGGAAGACACTGTTGTGAATGCTTCATAACAGAGCACACACTCTATTGTGGTGATCTTTTGCTGGCTCCTTTCCTTGAAGGGTGAATTTTCTTGTACTTGGGTCACAGGTCAATTTCACCAGCATAGATGTTTGTAATATGCATAATGAGTAGTGCGAAGGCGTTGAAACAAAATTTCTGGGTCTGCAAATTAAGCTGAAATTGGAAGCAGAGAAAATAATGAAGGGCAGTAAAACCTGATTCAGGAAGCGAGGTAGTGTAGGAGTGTCAAAAAGCACCAAATAAACTTAAATAAAGAAAAATATTAAATAAATTAGCAGCAAAGAGCTGAGCTTTAGAGTATCTGTACCATACAGTAATGAATCAGTAGGGTTTGAAAGTTGCTATGAAAAAAATCAGAAAAGCTATCAACTTAAAACATAACAGAAATTGAATTTAAAAACTAGTTTGAAAGAAATAGTATAACTATGGATTTTTTTTCAAAATTATAACAGAATTCTGGTTATATTACTCTAGAAATATTCTCATTTCTTAAATTTGTGAAAGGTTTCACTGAGTTGGAAATGCCTCAATCTGTAAACTTTGCTTTATTTTAGGGTGAAACATCTTGTAGGAATTTTTTTAAACCACAAATGTACTCCCTTTTTTTTAATGTACACTGTTCATGCTGGTATAATCATCTACTTTGATAAGGTTGTACTTTCTCCTATCATTAAGGTGTTCTTGGTTTAGTTTTTAAAATACATTCAGAAGAGATGTGATGATTAAATTTAATGCTTGTAGTGCTGTAGCTGAGACAAAGATCCAAGCACTTCACATATATTATGTACTTCAATCATTTACAAAAATCTTTTGAAGAAGGAACAACAAATAGTTTGAATTTACAGATAAGAAAATTGAGAAGGTAACTTTTTAAGGTCACTCATAGTAAGAGATAGCATGTATTAAGTTCTGGCAGTCTCTGTGCAGGATACAAGTATTTTTTATTAAATTATTTTTAAATGATACCTAAAATCACAAAAAGTACTTATTAATAGAATACCATGTGATGTTTTGATACATATATACATTGTTTAATCAGGTTAAGCATACTCATCTCAGATATTTATCATTTCTTCATGGTCAAAACAATCTAAATCCTTTGTTCATCCTTTTTAAAATATTCTATACTTACTCTTTCCCACATTATCCCGCTGTGCAATAACAAACCAGGACGTCTTGCTCTGAAGTGTTACTTAGTTCCCATTGACTAACTTCTCCCTGTCCTTCCCTCCTTATTCTTCCCAGTTTCTTCTAAACACCATTTTACTCCCAATTTCTATGAAACCAACTTTTTAATATTGTGCATATGGTAGGATCATGCAGTACTTGTCCTCTTATGCCTGCCTTATTTCACTTACCAATCTCCAGTTTCATCCATGTTGGCACAGACGACAGGATTTTATTTTCTTTTATGGCTGAGTAGTTTTCCCTTGGGTATTTGTACCACATTTAAAAAAAAAAAAAAACATTCATCAGTTGATGGGCCCTTAGGTCATCTCCATTTCTTGGCTATTGTGCATAGTGCTGCAATAAACATGGGAGTACAGATGTCTCTTCCATATACCAATTCCAGAACCCAGTTGTTTTTAAAAATTCTGTAAAAAAAAATCATTAGAGTAATTTTAGTAATGAAGAGACTGAAGATGAAAAGCAGTTGAAAATACTGATAAGGTTATGTAACTAGTTGATGGCTTTGGATTCATACTGCAGCCTAATTTTAAACTCTTTTGCTGTCATACATGACATATGCCTCATACTATACAAAAATTCTTCACTTTTCACCTTCTGTGAAAACTGGGATAGAGATGAATCAATGAATCTAGACTGTAATATGCATTTATTTGCTTACTAGGTCTGAAACCTGCCCCAAATCCAGAGAACTTTATATTTTTACACCTAATCTTAATATTTTAAGTCAAAGCAGTTATCATAAATACATTAACTTTTCCTTATAGTAATATATGTAGCTGACATGTTCTCAACTGATTTGGCTTGCTCAGGAACATGTGAGACAAGATAGTGGCTAAAATATTTCTTAATACACAGCCTGTGTTTTCATTAAAATCATTTTACACTGCGTACTTTACTGAGAAATGCACTAAGAACAATGTAATAGACTGTGACTGTGATGTTATGATGAAACCTCCATATTAAAATTTAACTTGTCGTGGTTTAACAAACAAACCGAAGTCCTGACTACAAAGTATAGTTCAACAGTTCAGTATAATGATATGTGCTTGAATATTTATATTATCTTTGCACCAATAAAGATGATATGGGGATTCTGTTTTTATAAAAATGAAGATATTTATGAAAAGACTTATTCTGACTATGACCGTATATCATTAAGGACACCCTCAGAAGGTGAGATTACAGAGCTAAAACCTGCAACACTCCTAATCTACTGTGATCTCACAACTTGAAATCTAGAACCTTTGCTATGAAATGATGACTTAAGGACTATGTAAAAAATAAATAAATAAATAAGAGTCAGAGGGAGAGAAAAAATACAAAATAAATTATTTCCCAAAATTATTTAAACAATAGTCTGTATGTTTTACAAGTTTGGAGACATGAACTTAGCAGACACTGGAAAATAGACCCACCTCTAAGAGCTGGGAAAAGGACCAGTGCAGTGAGAAGAAAATGAAGTTAAAGTGTGACAAAGAGAAGTTGACAGTTCAGGCAGGCAGTGGGGTTCATAGATGTCACACCACCTTAAAAGAAGTGTTGAAACTGATGTGTGGGCTTGGTTGATCAAGATTTCAAAGTTTCTGGGCATGATGGTGCAAGCCTGTAATCCAAGTGGCTCAGGAAGTTGAGGCAGGTGGATCACAAGTTCAAAACCAGCCTAAGCACCTTAGTGAGGCCCTAAGCAACTTAGTGAGATCCTATCTCAAAATAAAAGATTTGTAAAGGGCTGTGAATGTGGCTCAGGGCTTAAGCACCCCTGGGTTCAATCCTTGCTATAAAATAAATAAATAAATTTCAAAAGTTAAAAAATTTAAAAGTCATGTCCATGATTTTGAGGTTGAAAGATCTTTACATGGAAGAACACTCAGTAGATGTTGGACTAGAGCTCACTCAGATGAATGCTTAAGGATGAATAAATGAAAAATTAGGAGAATAGAGGGACGAGATTAGTGGGAGGGAGGATGAAAAAGGGAAGTACTGGGGATTGAATTAGAACAAATTATGTCTAGGCTTTCATAATTTTTTCAAAATGAATTCTAATATTATGTAAAACTAAAAAGAACCAGTAATAATAATGATAATATGAATAATATGAATAAGGCAAACTTCTAGTTTTAGATTAAACACGTTATAAATATAAGGCTCAGATTCAGACATGCAAAGAATACCTGGAAGACAGTGAACTCTGGACTGTGCTAACCAACTGCAAGAGTGATTTCAGGCCCTTCCCTCAGAGGGTTGTATGACAGAAATTTTAGCCTGCCTGGGTTGGATGAGGCTTTAGTATTTAGTTATAGGATTGGTTATAAGATTCATCTGCAAAAATATATAACTCTAAGGCTGGATTTCAGACAGAGGCAACCATATGCATTTAAATGACCTCACATCAATTAAACCAGTGTTCCAATCACATTATTTTATTAATAATAATATAAATGTTATTTTCTTTTAGTAAAAGAAACCATATTACCAAAATAGTTTCAAGTTTATACTGTAACATATGTTATATACATATGTGCTATGTTATATATATATATATATATATATATATATATATATATATACACACACACACACACATAAATATTTGTAGATAAAATTCCATCAGAAAATTTCAAATGTGATTTATATGAAGACACCCACAAAAAGAAATGAATATATTCTATTTTAATTATTTTTCTTTAAACTAAAATTCATTAATGGAATATAAAAAATGCAATTACAGAATAAAATCCTTTAATGTAGCAGTTTTAGTACACACAAACTAATGCACACAAAGTGTTTCATTTCCTCATCATCACCATAGGAAAACTGAGTAATCTGTATTCATTATATACAGTAGCTGGGCTAACAGGCATGCTTAGATTTCAGCTATTTGCCTGGTGTGCATATCACCAATTTGACATGGTTGGCATTCAAACAGATATGTCAGAAGAGAATATTTTGCATATTTATCAAATATATTAATTTATGAAAATTATGTTAATAAAGAAATATTTAATATTTAATAAATTAAATATTTAATAAAGAAATATTTTCCATTCAATAACAAAATATTTTTAGTGGTATACATAAAAGACATAAACAGCCACTTCTTTTGCAAAAGTAAAAGCAAATAACTTTATAATAAATTACTCTTCACTTTTAAGAATGAAAAAATCTAACTCACATTGATAGAAGAAGTGAAAAGTTCAATTTCCCATGATAGGAAATGGTTACAAAATCAGAACTAATTTTAAGTAACAGATATAAAGGCAAGTGAAAATTACCCTTACTTTTCACACTTACGTTGAGTATGATGTTACAAATATTTTTGTATATAAATAAAGATTTTATATTTAAAATATATTTAAAAGCAATTATAAACAATATATAAATTCTACAAAGGCAGGTATCAGTCTTGTTCCCTGGTTTATAGTGTCTCAAACTCCAGCATATGTAGACACTCCCGGAAAACATGCTAAAGGTTAGGAATCCAAAGAAATTCTATGTACTTCTAAGACATAACTTAATGATATATATATATATATATATATATATATATATATATATATATATATATACACACACACACACACATACATTTGCTTTCTTACTCAAAAGATGTTGAAAGCATAACCATTGTGCTAAGATGGTTTATGAAACTTTAAATTTTTAAAGGAGTTATTTATATTTGAAAGATTGGAAAACAATGTACACTGCAGAATTAGTACTGACTTTAGTATTATATGGTAAGTGTTCAGTGTTTTACATTAGGTGATATCGTAAAATAATCATAGTTTATAGACTGTACCACTCAATGTGTCATTTAGAAGTCAAAGAAATGGTACTCAGTCTTTAAAAATACTTAGAAAAATAAAAACAAAGAAAATGCATTTAAAGCAAGACATATAAGTTAAACATGGATTGGAAAAATGGTCATGGATAATTTTAGATTCTAGCCCAAGGTACAGGATTCATATAGAGAGAAATTGGAGAGTTAGATGAGAAAAAAGTAGATCCTCCTTGGTTTTTTTATACTTTTGAATAAAGAATTATTAATGCAACTAAAAGCTATTTTGAGTCTCAGTGCAGAAACATAAAATTAGAAAAAGTTAAACTTTAAGAAAGCCCATGGGCGTGGGCTGTAGCTTAGTGGCAGAGCCCCTGCGTAGCATCTGAGAGGCACTAGTTTGATCCTCAGCATCACATAAAAAATAAATTAATAAGCAAAGATATTTTGTGTTCATATACAATGAATTTTTTTTTAAAGACCCATTACTTCTACAAGAGTGACTAGAAGGTAAGAAAACTAGGTACCAGGTTATTTTAACAATGTACAACTTGAGTTTCAAAAAACCCATCCTGGGATGGTGACTAGAGTTGTCTGTGATTAAAAAAAAAAAAAGAATAAAGAAAAAGATAGTAAGATAGTCAAGTGATATGTTTTGAAGGATGACAACAAAGCCAACTGAATATGGAGGATTAGAGTAGGGAAACAAGATTTTAAGTAAGAGATAAGTGACAACATTGAATACGTTAGAGAAAATAAATGATAAATTTTATTTGGATGTGTATGTACTCATAGCTATATGTTTAAGGGAGGTATAAATAACAGTACAGGAACTCAGATAAAGAACATTTAGAGATGAAGCTAAACTAGTAAAGGCATGGTTATTAAAGGGAAAAAACATAATAATGATAACAATAAAATTTTTAAAATGGACAAATACCTTAAGAACATAGCCCAAGTAGAAATTAGCCTTGCAGTTGTAAATACTAATTAATAAGTGTTTTAGTCAGCTTTTTATGCTGCTGTGAACAAAGGACCTGACAAGAACAATTAAGAGGAGGAAAAGTTTACTTCGGGGCTATTGGTTTCAGAGGTCTCAGTCCATAGATGGCCAACTCTGTTCCTTGGGACTCCAAGAGAGGCAGATTATCATGGTTGAAGGTAGTGACAGAGGAAAGTGACTCAGGAAATAACAGTAGGAAGGGAAGAGAGCTCTCCTGGACAAGGACAAAATATAAACCCCAAAGACACACCCCCAATGACTTACCTCCTCCAGCCACACTCTATCTGCTTTAAATTACCACTCAATTAATCCCTATCATTGGATTAATCCACTGATAGGGTTAAGGCTCCTTTTAATACTGAGAATCACTTTTCAATATTATGCATATTGGTCGATATTCTTTTAATGTGTGTTAATTTGAGAATGTCTGCATGGAGGATAAATTCAGTGATCTTTTCACATTAATGTACATTATATTAGATACTGCTGCCATATATATATATATATATATATATATATATATATATATATATATATATATATAGTTTGCATTTGTTAGGGCATCTAAGATGAAGTGGTATGTGAAATATAAATCAAGCCTTTCCCAGCCTTCCTGTTTCAGTCGCTGACATTCCCCTGGTAAAATTCCTATAGAAGTTTTTCTAATGTCTTAGGAATTATCTGTAACCAAAGGAAATAACATTACATTTGTATTATTCTAAGCTTAAAAGGCAGGAGTTATGAATTGATGATGAAATGCATATGAATAAACAAAACCTTTCTCATTGTCACACTGGATAAGTGACACTTTGAACTTGCAAGAAGCAGGAGATGGGGGTAGATAGTTTGAGGAGAAAGAAATATGCAATGTAAGCCATAAACTCTCTTCCTCAGTCCACAGTGCCGAGTGGATCAAACACATAAGAATCTCCTTGGAAGTGTGAGAGGGCAGCAGAATGTAATCCTCTGACTCCGTGGTGAGCTGTACAAACAGGACCAGCAGAGAAGACCAGAGAGAGCTTCCCAAAGCTCTGCACTATTACTGTGGACTACATATAGGTGGTAAAATTGAGATGACAGAAAGATTGGTGTCTTCCCAGAAGATGTCTTCACTACAGTGAAGAGATAACATATCAGAAGTTGTCATTTGGGTCATAAGCCTGAGAATCAATCTCCTTTGCCTTCTGTGACATTAGACAGAATTCTAATTTAGAGAAGGTGTCTCTTCCTGCCAGAGCCAGGAGGTCAAAGAGGGCAAGGCAAGAGGGAAGAGAAGGCAATCATAAGATATCTGAAGTAATAGAAACAGTTGAAGTTATAACATAATTTTACTACATAAAAAACAGGGAACATAGGCATAAACAATTTGAGATTAAAAGAGTTGGAGATTCTCTTCCTGCATTAGTAATTAAATTAGTTGATTTTTTTTTTTCTTCTTCTTCTTCTCTTCCAGTCTCTGGAGAGCTAGGATTGGTGGTTTCCACCTCAGACAGAAGGTACAGAGAAAACACAGAACAGGCTTCATTCAAGGATCTTTGATCCTCAGTGGATTCCTAGTTAGGAGATAATTAATTAAAAAAGAAAAGAAAAAAGGAATCAGTGGCTTTTAAACCTGGACAAGCCATATTAGGCCAACTTCATATATAAGGGAAGGATTGGAAGAAAGCATCTCAAGAAAGAAGTATCTTAAATACCTTTAATATTACAGAATTGTTCTCAGAACCTGGCCAAACAGTATCTCACATTTAGAAACCTTTCCATATTGCAGAATGATTTCACTCTCTTTAAGAAATCTTACAGACATCTCTGGAAAAATGATCTCATTTGGAAATGCAGTACCATTGTCACAGGTACTTTTAATGGTCTGTCTAATGCTATAAAAGGCAAAGGAGACTGATTCTATTGGATGTGGTAAGATCTAGGTCAATGATGACCTTTTAGAGAATCATTTCTGTAGCAGAACTGGCAGAAGACAAATTGCAAGGGGTTAAGTAAGAAATAAATGAGAGGGGAAGAAATGACTGAAGATCAAGAAATGTGTCCACAAAAAAATAGTAAAAGGACAAGAATTAGAAAGATTAACCCATGTAAAATGCAAGCTGCAAAGGAAAGATGTATTGCTTGAAAATATTGGAAGGAGAGGGGAAAACTAGTTCATGAATTGCTGTTGAGTTTAAAATGAAGATATATTTAATAAATAAAGGCTTTTATGCAGAGTTGTATCATTAGTATTGGCAAAAATTGTCCAACTAATAGTTGTAATCTATTCATAAGCATGAACTAATTCGTGTTTGGGTATAATTAGTAACAAATATCAGTGAAGGAGAAAATATTTTTAATCTACTAATAGAACTGAAATAAATCATGTATTCAGTGTAATTACTGGGGAAATACTTGGATCACAGCAAATGTTTCAACAACAGACTTATATTTAATGTATTTACCTATTTCAAATGAAAATATGATGCTTGTCTATTTCTCTCTTTTTAAAAATTTTTAGTTGTAGATAGACACAATACCTTTATTTATTTTTATGTGGTGCTAAGGATTGAACCCAGTGCCTCAGACGTGCTAGGCGCACACTCTACCACTGAGCCACAAGCCTAGCTCCTTGTCTATTTCTTATGCCAGCAAATTAAGATAAGAATGAGGATATCATGAGGTGGCAAAGAAATTCCTATTCTCTTGAAAGTTGAGAGAATAACCAGAAAGTCCTATGTTTATATTAACATTTTTACCATGATATATATTAATTTATTGAAATGAAATTTGTCTATGCAAGTTCTTCTGCCTGCTGTCAGTTGCACCAATGCTGGCTATTTAATCTCCCAGGCAAAATTGGACCATAACACAGTTCCTTAAACCCAGTCACCACTGAATATTGTTATTCTACTACCTATTTATTTAATTTTCATGTTCACTTTACTTCCAGACACCACATTTTGCATTACTTCCTAAGTTTGGAATCAGTCTTCCATCTCAAATTTCTTTCATTTTCCTTAAGCCAAATGCCTAATTAAACTTTTTAAAGTGTATCTTAAGTCATTTTATTCTCTTTCTTAAAATCATTAACACCTCTGAACTTCCTCTTTATTAGTCTTTAGTTTAATTTTTACATCTGTCTTCTAGCAGATGAAAAACTTTATTTTGCTACTCTTCCAATAAAGAGAATTTATGTTGCTTACCATAACATAAGTTATTTGTCTCAACTTATACACTTAACACCCACAGAGACATTGAAATTAAATGTATTATATAGCTTTTTGAATCAAACTCTGTTCTAGTCTTAGTGATATAAAAATGGATATGCTAGAGAAGGAAAAAGCTAAAAATACATGGCATTTGCTTTGAGCAGTCCACCAGTTTGGTGTGGCAAGCAGATGAGAAAACCAACCAGTCATTCCAACATAGAATTCATAAGACATTGAGAAAGAAGAGAGAAGAGAATAAGTTACTATTTCAGAAAGTTTTAAATAGAAAGTTGGGTTTTAGATAGATGTTTAATAGTTGATTAGTTGTATCCCAAGCAAATAAAATAGCATAATAAAACTTTAATACAATGTAGTGCTTTCAGAAAAGTAATTAGTTCAATAATGATAATTGATGAAAAACCCCATGGGTAAAATCATAGGCCAATGAAGTCCTGAAATATTTTAAACAGAGGTACAATGATAAAATTTGCAATGGAGAAATGTCACTTTGTAAGCCATGTGGAGGATTGATTTGATTTCAATAGATTAAAGGCAAGTTGACTAGGTTTTTTAGAGTTAATTATATATTTTGAATAAAAATATTATTATTAAATATTTACCCTGAAATTTCTTCTCATAGTTGTTAGCTTATCTTTTCCTTTTTTCTTCAAACTGTTTTTCTTTGAGTAGAGGTTTTTAATTTTAAGGAAATTTAATTCACCAATTTTTTCTTTCATGGATGGTGCTTTTGATATTGTATCCAAAAACTCATTGTAAGCACAGTATTGTTAATGTACATTTAAAATAGTTAAAAGACTAATTTTAGGGCTGGGATTGTGGCTTAGTGGTAGAGTGCTCGCCCAGAACTTGCAAGGCCCGGGGTTTGATCCTCAGCACCACATAAAAATAAATAAATAAAATAAAGATATTGTGTCCAACTACAACTAAAAAATAAATTAAAAAGACTAAATTTTATGCTATATATGTTTTATCACACAGAGACTTCAAAATTTATTGCCAAACGGAATATCGCCCATGTTCCCTTCCAAATCATCTTGGTTGTTTTGAATGTTAAATTTAGGTCTATGATCCATTTTGAATTAGTTTTTGTGGAGCATTTAAGACCAGTGGCTAGTTCATTTTCTTGTGTGTGAGTATTTGATTGCCCCTGCAGCAAGTGTAGAAAAGACTATCCTGTCTCCAGTGAATTGCCATTGCTTCTTTGTCAAAAGATCTGTTGAGTATATTTCCTTGGGTATATATCTAGGCTCTCTGTCCTCTTCAATTGATCTATTTGTTCTTTTGCTAATACCATACCAGAAATAGATCAGTAAAGCAATTTAATGGAATTTTTTCTCATTGCTAAGAATAATGGGATATAGAGCTTTCAGATACAGCAAATTTTTATTTTCTAGCAAACTTTTTATAAATCTCGGCGAGGTAGATGGACAAGGTATGGAATCTGGGTACGAATTTCTTCCTTGAATGAAATGTGGTGCCACTGGCTTCAATATTTCTTATTGACTTTTTTTTTCACACTGTTCTCTCAGTAAGAATCTAGTTATAGAAAATTTAATGCAGAGAATTTAGTTATCATATAGATGTGAAAAGGCCTGGAAAAGTAGAGATTAGGACAGAGAAACATCCCAGATTTTAAATATATAACCAATCATTTTTAAGGTTCAGGGAAGAATAGTAGATTATGGGGTCAAGAGTGCTCAGAACCCTAGAGGGCTTTCCTGGAGTCAGGGCTGCCATCAGAGCAACCAATCCTTGTAAGTGTTGGGAGCTCTGGGAGTCCGGGAGATGGTGGTTGGACAAACAAAAGGGAGATGGGCATTAGTTCTAGAACTACAAAAAAACATTGAACATTTACTTTACCATAACTGCAGTGACTGGCAAGAGCCTTTTCCCCTCTCTTCCTGCCTTTCTTTTCCCTTTGAATTCTTCAAATGAAAGGAAGTTAGTTGACTACAGAATTTGGAAGATGTAGTTTACCAGGCACTAAATTTCATCATATGCTTAGTAGAGCATAGAGAGATGGGAAGGAGAACTGACGGAAACAAATTTATGACTGGTAAGATGAACCCTTACACTGGGAGCATTCTTTGACAAGATTCCAGGTTCAAAGAGGGCTGTAAGTGAAAATTGCCCTCACTCTTGCCATCCACTCCACAGTATTATAGCAATTAAGACATCCCAAACAGGGACTAGAAGACCTAATTTGTAATAAAAGCTTCAGCCTCAACAGGACATAAGAACAATATCTACCATGATCTTCTACTCACTCTCTTTTTTATTTTCTTATTGGTTCTTTTGAGTTATACATGATAGCAAAATCCATTTTTATATAATTATTCAATTATGGAATATATTTTATTCTAGTTAGGAGTCCATCTTATGGATGTACATTATGGTGAAATTCACTGTGTTGTTTAAATATATATACATGAGAAAATTTCCTTTTCCTATACCCCCTTCCCTTCATTCCTCATTGTCTAATCTACTGAACTTCTATTCTTCCTCTCACACCAACCCCTTATTGTGGGTTAGTTCCCACATAGCATAGAAAACATTTGACCTTTGATTTTTGGGGACTGGCTTATTTCAATTATCATGACAATCTACAGATTCCTCAATTTACTGGAAAATTCATAAAATTTATTCTTATTAAGGCTGAGTAATACTCCAATGTGTATATATACCACATTTTCTTTATCCATTCATCTGTTGAAGGGCAGGCACCTATGTTTGTTCCATAGCTTAGCTATTCTGAATTGAGCTGTATAAACATTGATGTGGCTGCCTCACTATAGTATGGTGATTTTTAAGTCCTTTGTGTATAAACTGAGGAGTGGGATAACTGGGTCAAATGGTGGTTCCATTCCAAGTTTTCTGAGGAATCTCCATACTGCTTTCCAGAGTAGTTGCATCATTTTGTAGTCCTACTCGCAACAACTGAGTATACTTTTCCCCCACATCCTCACCAACATTTATGGTTGCTTGTATTCTTGATAATTGCCATTCTGACTAGAGTAAGATAGAATTTTGGTGTAGTTTTTATTTGCATTTTTCTAACTGCTAGAGATGTTGAATATTTGTTCTTATATATGTTGACAATTCATAATTCTTCTTTTTGAGAAGGGTGGATTAAGTTCCTCTGCCCATTTATTGTCTGGGTTATTTGTTTGGTTTTTGTTGTTGTTATTCTTTTAATATCCTGGAAAGTAATGCTCTGTCTCGGGTGTAGGTGGTAAAGATTGTCTCCCATTCTGTAGCCTTCATGCTCTCTTGATTGTTTTTTTTTGTTTTGTTTTGTTTTTGTTTGTTTGTTTGTTTGTTTGTTTTTGGCTGTGAAGAAAATTTTTAGTTTGATGCCCATCCCATTTGTTGATACTTGATTTTACTTCTTGCAATTTAGGAGTCTTGTTAAGGAAGTCAGTTCCTAAGCTAATATGTTGGAGTGTTGGGCCTACATTTATTCTTCTAGTATGTGCAAGATTGCAGGTCTAATACCTAGGTCTTTGATCCACTTTCAGCTGAGTTTTGTGTAGGATGAGAGAGAGAGGGGTTTTAAATTTCATTCTACTACATATGGATTTCCAGTTCTCCCAGCATCATTTGTTGAAGAGGCTGTTTTCTCCAAAGTACATTTTCGGGAGGACTCACAGAAGGTGATATTTTGAACTTGCTAATTGTTTGGTCTTCTGGACATTTTCCCACAGCAGTGAAATATACCATATCATAGAGGACAGAGGTGAGCTTAAACCTGCCTGGTTCACAGTGGGAGACAAGTTAACATAGTAGAGGAGCAAGATATTTTTTAAGGAAAAGCATTAAGAAAGGATTACCTATGGAAGCCAAGTATCTGAAAATTGATTCTTATAAAAATATAATCCTGTGCCTCCTGGTAAGTCTTTGTGAACTGGTACATGTACAGAACCAAGATGAAGGGTAAAATAGTAAGAAACATGGGAATTTATTCTTTTATTGTAGAACAATCATATAGTATAGCTTTTCAGAGGGCAAGTGGAGAGGGGTGGATGAGGATGCTGTTATAGATGACTTTAAGATATGTAAAGGAAATTTATACTCAAGTAAAGAATGGAAGAGAAGAAAAAGAAAGAATATTATTTTCTATAATGTTTTCACTTTATTTTACATTCTCTTCAGCCTAATTCATATACCTCCACCCCAGGCTTAGGTCCAGAAATGAGAGGGGTTTTTTCTTAGTCCTAATTTCAATTTTTAAAATAATATTACTAATAATAACCTATTAACAGTAACAAAATCAAAGCTGATTTTTAGCTCCCAAGCAAGTGTTAATCTCTCTGTTTGTAGGGCTTATTTGTTTATTCCTGAAAATGCCACAGTTAGAATGGTTGAAAAAATCCAATCACTAGTAAACATACTATCTCAAAAAAAAAAACAAAACATTACTTCCTTCACATTTATTTTCTGGGGAGAATTGAAATAAATATTTATTTGTCACATAATTTACCCTCCTACCATTTGGCATTACATAGTATCAAATACCCATAAACTATATTTGAGAAAATATATTACATTGTATATATAAAATTTCTTTAAACTACTACTAAAATTTTTAATAACTCAGTAGACATAATGAGAAATAGAACTTGAATATTCTATAAAGCATTATGAGCTTATAATTTTTCATTAAAGAGTTTATTTCAATAAGCTTATATATTGGAATACAACATGTATACCAAAAGGTACAAAATTATAACTATATAAAAATTCTTATTATTAATACAGGTCCATTTTCAAAAGTATCTAACTCCGAGAAAAAAAAAATTCTCTGGAAACACAATACTAAACTATTTCTACATAATCTGATCCACTCTCTTCTCAGCTTGCCCTCTGTTCTTGCTATACAGAACTACTGCAGTATGATTATTATGGAATAAAAGAATAAATTCCCATGTTTGGAGATACAACCATTTTCTCCTTATTTTTTGCTGTTAAGAATCACAGTGATACATTTTCATGGTGGTAAAATTTTCTTTATCTATAGTTATTCAAACTGTTTTAGTACAATTTTTATCCTAGGAAATAATAAGAAAGAAGTTCTGAAACTAGTCTATTTTTCTAAGTTCCCAGTGTAGTCTAGTAGTCTTGAGGGTATCAATAGGTACTAGAATATTTGTGTTATCTTTTCCTAAGCTTCTTTGTAGTTCTTGAATTAGAAAGGCATTTGATTACAGGGAAAATTTGTGCAGTTTTAAATGTTAAAGGTCTAAAAAATTTGTTCCCTGACCTTAAGTAAAAAATGGCAGTTCTTTGCTGAATTTTGCCTGTTGCAAACCATGTTCAGTGCCTTAAGGGAGGATCAAGCTTTTGGATTATTGTAGTCAAACTTATTGGTGAGCATAAAACATTCACTGAAAGTTCAATGTAGAAGTGCTTCATTTTTTGATTGGGAAGAGGAAGAAAAGACCATGACTACTGAATAAAATATTTGTGCTACCTATTGAAAATGTATATGATTTATGACAGCAGTTATTTAAAAAATCTTATGTTGCTGTCTTAATTGAAGTCCTGGAAAATTAAAGGTCATTTCATTATAGTTGATATTCTGTACCCCCTACTTCAAATGGAAAGACCTCAAAAGAATGAGTCTCCATTTCTATATCTGACCCTCAGAACTTCAAAAATTATTGAGTCTATGTGATACCTATCAGTAAATTACCTACAACAATGTCTTGCATATTGTTGATAAATGATGTAATAAATTGGATCTAAATACATTGAGAGTTTAAATATTAAGTTTTATTTCTGTAGATGATAAAGACTTTCTCAGAAATTAGACTGGTTTATAGGCTGGAGACTTCATTTCCATTAAAGTTAGTGAAATATACCCAGGGTCTCCACCTCTACCAGCATATTTCCTTTTCTCTCTCTCTCTCTCTCTCTCTCTCTCTCTCTCTCTCTCTCTCTCTCTCTCTCTGTTGAGGGAGGCTGAGGATTTAGTCCCAGAGCATTTTAGGTACATCCCCAGTCCTTTTTTTTTTTTTTAATTTAGATACAGGGTCTTGGTACCTTTCCCCAGCTGGCCTTGAACTATTGATTTCCCCTGCCTCAACTTCCTGAGTCTTTGGGATTGCAGGTGTGCACCACCATACCCAGATATAGCTCTTCATTCTAACAATAACACTTGGGGTAAGAGACTGAGATGTGGCTCATCAACAACAAAACAAACAAACTTAGACTAATAATGGGGATTTCTAATTTTGTACTTAACCATACTTTTAAATGGACAGAATTCTGCTGTAATGCTGTATGATAAGTTGGTTAATGGCCTCAATGATATCAGAATCTAATGACTAAAACATGTAAATGTTGCCTTACATGGAGAAGAGTTTACAGATATTTTAAGTTAAGGATAAGGAGATGGAGAGATTGTTCTAATGATTCAAGTAGAACCTAAATGAAATCACATGCATCTTTATAAGAGGGCAGCTGAGAAGAAGAAGAAGAAAAGTATAGGAAAGGATGGAGCTTAGGGAGATTTGAAGATATAGGCCTTGGAAAGAGAAGCCATGTGTCACAAACCATGGAATTCTAGCAGCTATCAGAAACTGGAAGAGGCTGAGGACAGATTCTCCACTAGATCCTGTAGGGAAAGTATGGCTCAAGTGACAGTTTAATTTTGGTCTAATGATACTGATTTCATACTTCTAGCCCCTAAAAATATGACAGATTTTTTTAAGCCACCACAAATTGGTGCTATGGTAATCTGCTTCCATACCCATAGGAATCTAATACAGGCACCATAAATAATTTACAAAGAATATAGCATGACAACAATTGGCTTTGCTAGACTATTGTGGGTTTTTTCACACTGAATATTTCCCAAATATGGGTATTTTCTAAGTTTGTCTTTAAAAATATTACTTTCTATTCTCTCCCTTGTTTTTCCCCCTTTCCCCTCATAACCTCTTATATGTAATTTTGTATAACAATGAGGGTCTCCTTCCATTTCCATGCAATTTCCCTTCTCTCTCCCGTTTCCTCCCACCACTCATCTCTGTTTAATGTTAATCTTTTCCTCCTGCTCTTCCTCCCTGCTCTGTTCTTAGTTGCTCTCCTTATATCAAAGAAGACATTTGGCATTTCTTTTTTAGGGATTGGATAGCTTAACTTAGCATAATCTGCTCTAATGCCATCCATTTCCCTGCAAATTCCATGATTTTGTCATTTTTTAGTGCTGTGTAATACTCCATTGTGTATAAATGCCATATTTTTTTTAATCCATTCATCTATTGAGGGGCATCTAGGTTGGTTCCACAGTCTAGCTATTGTGAATTGTGCTGCTATGAACATTGATGTGGCAGTATCCCTATAGTACGCTCTTTTAAGGTCTTCAGGGAATAGTCCGAGAAGGGCGATAGCTGGGTCAAATGGTGGTTCCATTCCCAGCTTTCCAAGGAATCTCCATACTGCTTTCCAAATTGGCCGCACCAATTTGCAGTCCCACCAGCAATGTACAAGTGTACCCTTTTCCCCACATCCTCGCCAGCACTTGTTGTTGTTTGACTTCATAATGGCTGCCAATCTTACTGGAGTGAGATGGTATCTTAGGGTGGTTTTGATTTGCATTTCTCTGACTGCTAGAGATGGTGAGCATTTTTTCATGTATTTGTTGATTGATTGTATGTCCTCCTCTGAGAAGTGTCTGTTCAGGTCCTTGGCCCATTTGTTGATTGGGTTGTTTGTTATCTTGTTGTTTAATTTTTTGAGTTCTTTGTATACTCTGGATATTAGGGCTCTATCTGAAGTGTGAGGAGTAAAAATTTGTTCCCAGGATGTAGGCACCCTATTTACCTCTCTTATTGTTTCTCTTGCTGAGAAAAAACTTTTTAGTTTAAGTAAGTCCCATTTGTTTATTCTTGTTATTAACTCTTGGGCTATGGGTGTCCTATTAAGGAATTTGGAGCCCAACCCCACAATATGTAGATCAGAGCCAACTTTTTCTTCTATCAGATGCAGAGTCTCTGATTTGATATCAAGCTCTTTGATCCATTTTGAGTTAACTTTTGTGCATGGCGAGAGAAAGGGGTTCAGCTTCATTCTGTTGCATATGGATTTCCAGTTTTCCCAGCACCATTTGTTGAAGATGCTATCCTTCCTCCATTGCATGCTTTTAGCCCCTTTATCAAATATAAGATAGTTGTAATTTTGTGGATTGGTTTCTGTGTCCTCTATTCTGTACCATTGGTCCACCTGCCTGTTTTGGTACCAGTACCATGCTGTGCTCTGTAGTACAGTTTGAAATCTGGTATCACTATACTGCCAGATTCACACTTCCTGCTTAGAATTACTTTTGCTATTCTGGGTCTTTTGTTTTTCCATATGAATTTCATGATTGCTTTATCTATTTCTACAATAAATGCCGTTGGGATTTTGATTGGCATTGCATTGAACCTGTAGAGAACTTTGGGTAATATCGCCATTTTGATGATATTAGTTCTGCCTATCCATGAACAGGGTATATTTTTCCATCTTCTAAGATCTTCTTCTATTTCTCTCTTTAGGGTTCTGTAGTTTTCATTGTATAAATCTTTCACCTCTTTTTTTAGGTTGATTACCAAGTATTTTATATTTTTTTTTTGAGGATATTGTGAATGGGGTGGTTGCCCTCATTTCCATTTCAGAAGATTTGTCGCTGATATACAGGAATGCCTTTGATTTATGTGTGTTGATTTTATATCCTGCCACTTTGCTGAATTCATTTATTAGCTCTAGTAGTTTCTTTGTAGACCTTTTTGGGTCTGTTAGATATAGTATCATATCATCCGCAAATACTGATAATTTAAGTTCTTCTTTTCCCATTTTTATGCCTTTAATTTCTTTTGTGTTTCTAATTGCTCTGGCAAGTATTTCAAGAACTAAATTGAATAGAAGTGTTGAGAGAGGGCATCCCTGTCTTGTTCCAGATTTTAGAGGGAATGCCTTCAGTTTTTCTCCATTTAGAATGATGCTAGCCTGAGGCTTAGCATATATAGCTTTTACAATGTTGAGGTAAGTTCCTGTTAGATGGGGTAGAGAGAGAAGATGGGAGGGGAGAGGAGGGGGGATAGTAGGGGATAGGAAAGGTAGTAGAATACAACAGTCACTAATATGGCATTATGTAAAAACGTGGATGTGTAACCGATGTGATTCTGCAATTTGTATTTGGGGTAAAAATGGGAGTTCATAACCCACGTGAATCAAATGTATGAAAGATGATATGTCATGAGCTTTGTAATGTTTTGAACAACCAATAAAAAAATAAAAGATAAAAAAAATAAAAAAATATTACTTTCTATATTGCTATGCTTATTAACTATAATTGAGTAATTACTTGGTTCTATTTCTGAAAGACTTTTTCTGATCACAGATAAAAGACACTACTCAGCATGATACTCATTTGGATGAGTTCAAGTAATTTTGCTCAATGGTGTAAAATCTGAAAAGATTTAAGTTATGATTATATGCAGCCATAATGTGGATGCTATATTGACTGAATTGTAGGCATATTAAACTTATGTACTTTTGGGATGGAGAAGATTTTATATTGAAATTCCCATACTCATAACCTATTGGACTGTTGAATAATGAGCTTAGAAATCTTGTAATTATGATGCTTTCTTTCATACTTTGCTCATAAATGTAAAGTCATACTTTGAAAAATTTAAATCTTTCCAGATAAGTTTTTTACATTTTGAGTTTGGTAAATATTTTCTCAAGGTTGGTTAAGAATACTTCGTCTTCTTTACAACTATAATTTAAAAACAATGGAAATTATACCATTTGTTAGTAGACTTTTGATTATCCTGTAGGCTTTATATAAACAGGAAAAATATTTTGTGGTTGGAAGAAGGTTACTGCATTTGAGAACAGTAAAGTGTAATCAAGGAATAATTAATTTTATACCAGAAAGAAACTGGATGAACCTCCTTTCATGTGCTCATGAAAATTAATTTGCTAATGATTGGAATTTTTTAAGATGACAAACATTTTTTAATATCATCACTCACTAAACATGCTTACAAATTGTTTATGAAGTAATTATTTATATTTCCAATTTATATCTATAATAACTAAGACTCAGAACAGTTAAATGTCTTTTCCTTGGAGTACTAAATAAGGATTAGGAAGCAGGTCTGCCAGGCTCATCTATATTCATTCAGCATTACCTTAAGTAACACAATCATTTCATTAATTAGCATCATAATCTCTATAGTTCCTAGACCATTTAATTTTATTTGCATAGAAGAAATAAAATTTTAAATGCCTGCATCTATGGTAAAATCCATCTTTTTCAAAAATTACAGGGAAGCTTTTTTGGCAAGCAGTGAAATAGTGTCCAGTGTTGATTAAATTTTCTAAAAAAAAATGTTACCTCCTGAGTTTTACAATGCAGTATAATGAGTTTTTCACAAGAAAAGAATAAAATCCGTAACATGAAGTGCCCCTGGTTGTCACACTTTTAATGTTATTAAATTAAGTTCCTTTGGCCCTTACCCTGGAAATTTCATCCCAAAGCATACTAACAAGTTCTTTGTTACTTTTTTATTATTTCAGCTGTTAACTAAAATGTAAGCAAGCTTAAAATTGTTAGGAAAGTTAGAAAAGTTCAATTCCTCATTAATATTTACAAAATTTGTCCTTTCACTCTCCTAATGAACATTCTCCATTCATTATTCTAGACTTCTCTACAAGAAGAGGTCTATAAAGATAGAGCAAGTTAGTGATAATGGAGATAATGATGATGGTGGTGGTGATAATAATGATAAATCTGTCATTAAAAATATTCAGCTCTGAAGAATTTTACCATCCATTCCCAGTCATTCCCATGACCAAGTCAGATTTTGTTCACCTATGTACTCTTAATTTTAGAAGTAAGTTGCCTCAGTTAATTTATTTTTGGATTGAGTTTAATGAAAGAAGAGTAAAAGAAAATAGCTTTTTATTTATTTATTTATTTATTTTAGTGCTTACTGCGTCCCAAGCACTGAACTGAACCCTGCCTGGGAAAACATGACCTTATATGGCATTGTAGACTTTAGTAATACTAATAGTGGTTTTCTATCTTGCTTCACATTAGATTTAGAGACTGAAAATTTTTGATGCCTTGCCTAAGCCTCACCTTAGCAATTTCATTTCATATTTTTTCAAGAGGGTTACAATAGCAATCAGTATTTTTAAAAATTAAACTAAAATATGAAGCTAGGTGAGGGAATTAACATCAGCATCAATGTAAAATGCTATATTATCTCTATTTGGTCAGTTTATAAAACTGAACTGTATTCCACTCATGAAGTATGAAGTATTGAAATATTAATTCTCTTTCCTTCTGCCATTCTTCCTTATAGTCTAAATAAATCAATAATCATAAAATTACTCACCCAAAGTACTCTCACCTCTGACTCTGATATGCTTTAATCTTTCTTCTCTGTACTTGATTTACTGTTTCCTTCTATAATCCAAATGCATGTGTCTGGTCCGGGGAATCCCAATGAAAAGAATTAAAAATTAGAATAGGGAACAGGAAACAAAGTATCAGGCTGTGCCCAACTACTTCAATCAAAAAGCTGATTACTCCAGCACGACCAACCAGCCTTATTGGACAATTAAAGCATGGGAAATTGCTAAGGCATACAAATGAAATAAAGAGATTATTTTAAAATACTAGTTTTTTAAATTGGTTTTCTCTAGAGTGCTTTTTTATATTTGCCCAACATGCTCCTGTTGCTAGTGGGTTGGATTCCATAACCTGTCTACCATCTTTCTTTACCTCATTAACTGGAAAAAGATGGAGCAGATATAGAGTTACCAGGAAAATTCAACTAATACTCTTATGAGGTACAAAATGGATCTCACAAATAGCAAATGAGCCATGTTAAAACATCTGACAGATAGTAAATCCAAAATGTCTATCCACAGCATGTGCCATAACCAATGTGATCTGGCTCACTGCTCCTCAAGGCTGTGTGGCACACCAGTAGAGTATTCAATGTGTGATTAGAACAACTATTTAGTATTTGTTTTGTTTTTCAAATAATTTTTTTTTTAATTTTATAGGTGCATGATAATATACACAAATTGGGATTCGTTATGATGTCATTACCTGCATGTAACAGCTTGATCAATTTTACTCCCCAGAATCTCCCCTATCCTTCTCCTTCTTCTTCCCCTTATTCCCTTCCTATACTCTTTCTCCCTTCTATTTTCATGATATCCTTTAAAAAACTTTTTTTTTTTACTATCTTTTATGTGTGAGAGAAAACTTGGGACCTTGATTTTCTGAATTTGGCTTATTTTGTTTAGTTTAGCCTTCCAATTCCATCCCTTTTCCTACAAAAAACATAATTTTGGTTTTTTTTATGACTGAATAAAATTCTATTATGTATATATACCACATTATCTTTATACATTCATCTGTTGATGGATACCTAGATTAATTGCATAACTTGGCTATTATGAATCATGTTTCTATAAACAAGGGTATGCCTATCTCACTGTAGTATGTTGACTTCAGTTCTTTAGGAAAAATACCTAGAAGTAATATAGTTGGGTCATATGGTAGTTCCATCCTAGTCTTTTGAGAAACTTCCATACTGATTTCCATAGAGATCATTTTAATTTACAGTCCAATCAACAGTGTGAAAGTATTCCTTTTCCCCTGAGTCCTTGTGAGGATTTATTATCATTTGTATTTATGATGATTGCAATTTTAACTGGAGTGAAATGAATGTCCATGTGGTTTTGACTTGCATTTTCTAATTGCTAAGGGTGTTGAATGTTTTCTCATTTATTTGTTTGCCATTTGAATTCTTCTTTTTGAGAAATGTCTGCTTAGTTGATTTGCCCATTTATGAACTGGGTTATCTGTGAAGATTTTTGAGTTATTTTTATATTCTGTACATTAATCTTGTGTCAGAAGAAAACTGGAAAAAAAAACTTTTTCCCATTCTGTATGCTCTCTGTCTTCATGTTCTTGATTATTTTGCTGTGCAAAAGTTTTTAATTGGGTGGCATCTTACTTATTGATTCTTGGTTTTATTTCGTAAGCTTTATGCATTTTATTAAGGAACTCCATGCTGTGTATTGACTATGGTGGAGCATTGACCCTTTATTTTCATCTAGAAATTGCAAAGATTCTGGTCTAATTCCTAAGTCTTTGAACCATTTTGTGTTGACATTTTGCAGGGCAAGAAATGGGGTACTAGTTTCATTCTTATCCATATGGATATGCAGATTTCCTAGCACCATTTGTTTGAAAAAGGTATTTTTTCCAATATAGATTTTTGGTGCCTGTGTCAAAGATCAAATATGAATACATTTAGGGTTGTCGTTGTGTCTTCTTTTCTACTCA
The DNA here is from genome assembly GCF_021218885.2 of Marmota monax. NCBI lineage: Eukaryota > Metazoa > Chordata > Mammalia > Rodentia > Sciuridae > Marmota > Marmota monax. The sequence continues at coordinate 1,981,833 of NW_026693851.1, read as the reverse complement.
GTTGGTCTATGTGTCTGTTTTTATGCCAATACGTGCTGTTTTTGTTATTATAGCTTTGTAGTATAATTTGAAACTGCATACTGTGCTGCCTCTAGTATTGCTCTTAGTATTTAGAATTTCTTTGGCTATTCTAGGTCTATTATTCTTCCATATGAATTTTAGGACTTTTGTGGTGTAGTTCTGCAAAGAATGTTATTAGTATTTTGATAGCAATGCATTGAATCTTTATCACTGTTAATATTATGGCCATTTTTGCAATATTACATCTGCCTATTAATGAAAATGGGAGATATTTCCATCTTGTAGTGTCTCCTTGTACTTTTTTTTCATCATTCAGTAATTTTTATTATAAAGGGCATTTACCTCTTTGATAAGATTTAGTCCTATGTAATTTATTTATTTGTTCAGGCTATTTTGAATGGAATTGTTTGATTTCCTTATCAGCAGATTCATTATGATTGTATAGAAAAGCTGTTGATATTTTCTTTTGATTTTTTGTCCTGCTACATTGCTGAATGTATCCATTCCAGAAGTATTCTACTGGTGCTTTTTCCATCTTTTAAGCATAGGATCATATCATCTACAAATAGGGATTATTTGACTTCTTCCTTCTCTATTTGTATTGCTTTATTTCCTTGTCTTGTGTAATTATTCTGGTTAAAATTTCTAGGGCCTTTTTTTTAAAAAATGTGGTGAAAATGGATATCCTTTTCTTGTTCATAAATTTAGAGAAAATGCTTAAAAGTTTTTCCCCATTCAGTATGATGCTGGCTTTGGGTTTGTGTTATATATAGCCTTCATGGTATTGAAATAATTTCTACCTATCCCTAATTCCTTCAATATTTCTATCATGAATTGGTGAATTCATGATAGAAATTATGTCAAAGGCTTTTTCTGCATTGTGATAGTTAGTTTGCATAACTGTGACCCAAATACCTGAGAAAAACAACTTGGAGAAGGAAAAATTTATTTTGGTTCAGAATTCAAAGTTTCAGTCCATAATACATCAAGTCCATTGCAGTGGACCCAAGGAAAGGCAGAACAACATGGCTCAAGGTTATGGTGGAGGGACACTGATCCACTCACAGTTGGCCAGGAAGCAAAGACAGGGAGAGAAGGGGAAAAGGACCTGGCTGGCCTCAGGGAGGATTAACCTTTCTAGGGCATAGCTGCAGTGACCTACCTCTGCCAGACATGTTCCACCTGTCCAAAGTTACTATACAGTTCATTCAAGCTACAATGAACTGATTAAATTACAGCTCTTACAATCCAATCACATCTGAATATTCCTACATTAATACAGGAACTTTGGGGGGATACTTCATACTAAACAATAACATTCCACTCCCCAAAAGTACATGTCTATCTCACAAAATAAAATACATTTAGTCTACCTCAAGAGTCTCATAGTCTTAGCAGTTTGATCATAGCCCAAAAGTCCAAGTCAAAATCCTCATCTAAGGTACAAGGCAAACTCTTTACTGTGAATCCCTGAAATAATCAAAAGCAAGTTACGTATATCCAATATACAATGGCATAGAGAAGACATTGCCACTTTAATAGGGAAGAATAGGGGCGATGGAATGAAGGCATGAAACAAAAACAGAGCTGAGACAGCCGGTCTCATATCTGTGTGTACAGCATTTAGACACATGGTGATAAGCATTTTCTACAAAGGGCTTAGGTAGCCCCACCCCTTTGAACTGGCTGAATGCATCACACACAGTCTCTCTCTCTCTCTGAGCCTGGCATTTTCTTCAACCAGCAGCTTTCTCAGCAGACAGTCCATGTTACTGACATCTCTTAGTTCCTATAGACTCTATTTCAGTTTTGGCTTTTCCTTCAATGTTTTTCAATGCCTTCTCCAGGACAGCCCACACAGATTTTGACTCTCCTATACTTTGCTTGGCCTCAGAGAACTTCCTCTGAAATCTTGGTAAAAACCTCTGTGATCCACTACCACAAGCATGCTGCATTCCTGCAGTATCAGCACCTTATGGATGATACCAAGGTTTGCCCATCTCTTACCCAGTAGCTGGACCACTTGGAATCATGGCTCATATGGCCATTGATAACCTGGGCATCTGAACGTGATGAAACAATTTCTTAGGACCCCTGTATAAGCAGGGTGCCTCCCCAATCTCTTTTTTAAAGATATTATTTTTCTACACCCTGGGACCTGCAATGGTGTGGTCTTGCAAATTGTGAGATACCCTCAAGTAATTTTTTCTATTGTTTCTTAGCATCTCCTTAGTCACTATAATTGCCTTAAAAATCACATTTTTGGTCCCTGTTTTATATGTAATTTTCAGGTTAAGCTGCACATTTTGAAAATCCTCATTTTTACTTTTTCCCCATTTTTGCTCCTGATTATTACAGTAAATATAGATAAAATGTGCCGGCAAAATCCATGCCACTGACTGATGTGCTACCTTTAAATTTCTTCCACCAGATTAATTAGCTTTTGGCATTTAAATTTAGCATCACATGAAGTCTCAGGGAATGGGCAAAGTTAAAACAAGTTTTTGCCAGGATATAACTCAGGTGGTCTCTAGTTCAATTCCCAATAGAGTCCTTATTTCCTCTGAAGCCTCATGAGTAAAGTCTACATTTTAATTAGCATTCTGGTCTTCTGAGCTCCCACTGGAATAGCCCCCAAACTCCCTTTACAACATTCTACTCTTCAACTCAAAATTTTCCAGACTTCTCTTGCAAACCAAACCTTTTCAAAGGTTCTTGAACCATAGCAACAAACCCACTTCTTGGTACCACTTTCTATTTAGGCAAATTTCTTGTGGCTACAACCAAAAATCTGAGAGGAACACATAAAGGAAGAAAAGTTTATCTGGGGTTCACAGTTTGAGATGTTTCAGTCCCTAGATAAAGAAATCCATTGCTCTTGAACCAAGGTAAGCAAAATATCATTGAGGAAGTGCATATTGGAGGAAAGCAGTTCAGGACATGCCAATAAGGAAACAGAGAAAGAAAGAGAGCTCCACTCACCAGTGACAAAATATACCACAAAGGCATGCCCCATGACCTATCTCCTCCAGCCTATCCTATCTCCCCCAGACTTATCCCTACCACCTAATTAATCCCTAGGTTAATTATAAGAGCTTAAACCAAAACAGTTTTGGTTTAAGCTCTTATAACCCAATCATTTCACCTCTGAACTCTCTTTTATTGTCTCACACTGAGGTTTTGTAGGACACCTCATATCTAGACCATGAGAAACCTATCTATTGGTGAGAAATGTGTTTTGAAATTACCAAATATTAACATTTTGGGCTCTATCTCATTCTTTATTTCAAATAGTGCTTGTTTTATATAATTATATACACTAATGTTTAGGGCATAAATATTTACCATATCATATCTTCTTATTGGATTGTTTCCTTTACCAGTACTTCTTTGTCTCTTTTGATTAATTTTGGATTTATGTCTAATTTGTTAGATGTAAAAGTATCTCACCCTCCTTGTCTTCAGGCTTCCTTCACATAGAATATTATTTTACATCCTTTCCCTTTCAGTTTGTGAATATATTTGTCTGTGAGGCATGTTTTGTGTAAACAATATACAGTTCAGTCTGTTTTTTGTTGTTGTTGTTGTTGTGTTGTTTTGTGTGTGTGTGTGTGTGTGTGTGTGTGTGTGTGTGTGTGTAGGGGTGGCTGGGCGTTGCTGGGGATTGAACTCAGGGGCACTCGACCACTGAGCCACATCCCAGTCCTATTTTGTATTTTATTTAGAGACAGGGTCTCACTGAGTTGCTTAGTGCCTTGCTTTTTATTGGGGCTGGCTCTGAACTTTTGATCCTCCTGTCTCCACCTCCCAGATGCTAGGATTACAAGTGTGAAAACCACTGCCCACTGCCCGGCTCAGTCTGGTTCTTAATCCAAACTGCCAGTCTATGTCTTTGAATTGGAGAGTTGAGATCATTTATATTCAGTGTTAACATAGAGATATTTATTTATTCCTGCCACATTTATTTATTTATAGTGTTTAATTTGATCCTAATTCACATTTGCTTAATACCCTTCTCATGAGACTTATGCTTTTCTGAGCTGTGCTCTTTGGTTTCATCTTCTTCTGTGTGTAGGATTTCTTTAAGTATCTCATACAATACACTCAGTACATTCTTCGCAATGAATACTTTTAGTTCATGCCTATCTTACAAAGTTTTTGTTTCTTAATAAATTCTGAAGGGTAGCTTTGCTGGATATCAGCAATCTTTGTTGGCCATTATTTTCATTAAGGGCTTGAAACACATCATTCCAAGTCCTCCTGGACTTGAAGTTCTGAAAAATCAGAAATTATTCTTATTGGTTTATGTCTTAAATAACCTGACATTTCTCTTTTAAGATTTTTATAATTCTGTCTTTATTCTATATGTTTGGTATTTTAATTATAATATATCTTGGAGAGGTTCTTTTTTCATCTTTTCTATTTGGTCTTTTGAATGTTTTCTGTTCATTTCATTCCCAAGCGTTAGAAGGTTTTCTATGATTATTTCCCTGAATAGGTGTTCTGTGCTATTAGTTTGTATCTACTTCTTCCTCAATGTCAATGATTCCTGAGTTTGATCTTTCAATATTGTCCCAGAGTTGTTGTATATTATAATCATGGTTGTTTTCCCTTCCTCAATCCCTCCCTTCCATTCTTTTTTATTTATTGCTGTTTGAGGTTTCACATTCATCTATCTTGTTTTCAAGGCCTGAAATTCTATTGTATGTAGATCTAATGTATTGATGAGACTTTCAAATCAGGTTTTCATTTGATTGAGTTTTGAATTTCTAGGATTTTGGTTTGGTTCCTTTTCAGAATCTCCATCTCTTTATTGAAACACTCATAACATGCATTGTCTCCCTTAGCTAATTCCTTCGATCGTCTTTAGTTCATCAATCATTTTAACAATCAACTTTCCAAATTCTTTATCCAGCATAACTCCATTCAATGTCTATGGGATCAGTAATTTGGAGTGTTATAAACCTTTGGGATTGACTTATTACCCGCCTTCTCATATTATTTTTATTTTCATGTTGACATTTTATACATCCTTTGGGTGGATAATCTCTTACGATGTTAAACTGAGGGATTTTTAGTAAACTAAAATGTTATACAGAGGGATTTTTAGTGCACTCTTTTCTCTTTATTATGTGCCCTGGGTTGGGCATATATATGCCAATACTCCCACTCAATGTGATCATGCTGCTATGCTCAGTCTCTAGTAGTATAGGACTTTGAGAGGAAATAATAATGACCATTAACTGTGACCACTTCAGAACAAACTCATATACTAATAATCCCTAAAAATGTTATTGAAAGTATTCTCCATTACTCACTAATCCAAGTGGAAATAAGTCAGTAATGCTATAGAATAGGCTGAGAAGTTAATATTAAAGAACATAAAATTACTATTAAACTACACAGGGCATGTAAAGAAAAAATTAAAAAAAAAAACAAGAAAAAATGAGACACAAAAAGGAAGATAATATAAACTTGAGCACGGAGAAAAATGGCAAAAGAACAATTCCAATTAATGCTTAAATCATTAAAATAGATATGCTGGGTGCAGTGGTGCATGCCTGTAATCCCAGTGACTTGCTGAGGCAAGAGGATTACAATTTCAAGACCAACCCAAGCAACTTAGTGAGACCCTGTCTCAATATACAAAATAAAAATGAATGGAACTGTAGCTCAGTGGTAACCCCTGCCACTAGTTCAATTCCCCAGTCCTAAATTAATTAATTAAATACATATAATTGGATTAAGGAATGCAATATTAAATAATAAGGGGATCTATAAAATTAATACAGAAGATAACATCTGTGAAATAAAAAAAACTATATTAGAGTGATTTAAGCTTTTCCATTCTGAACTACTTGAGATGGAGAGTCTTCTTATTGGGCCTTACTGATTTAGATTTCCCAGGTTTGGGGAGGCTTAATAGATGCCTATTCCTCTTTCCATCTAAGTTTTTCTGGGTGTAGAGGTAGCAACTTCACCATCCACCTATGATGCAAGTCTAGGTGGATCACTCTCTCCTGTGGTGTGTGTGGGCATCTAATAGCTTTCTGGAGGGTCAGAGGAAATCCCTAATTGTCTGTGGACTAGCAGCTCTGATTGGGGTTGCACTCTTCTGTACCTACCATGGAAATGCTTCATGTATCCAGAACTGTCATAACAGGTGTGACCTCACCCATGTTTATCTGGGGGTAAGCAGGACGTAGTGACCAGAATGGAGGAGGCTGCTGGCTGTGGAGGCAGCCATTGGCAGGGTTGAGCATGGGCTTCTGGGATCCAGACAGTTTCTGCAGCTTGCGCAAGACTAGCAGCTGGGGCACTTGCTATCCCCCAGGTGCCATACTCCCTGATGGTCACTTTCTCTCTGTTCTGCTTCACCCCACTCCCCTTATCCGTAGTGGGGTAGTTGGGCTTGGCAGCCTTCAACTAATAGCATCCCTCTACATGAATTACCAGGATGACCCCTTTCAAAGGCATTCCCTATGATAGTATTTGCTACAATACATAAATGACATGAAACTGTAGAGATTAAATTCCTTCTAGGGAGACACATTTAAATACCATCTCTTCTAATTGGCTGCAAGCACAGTTTTTCACCATGGGAATTTGAGAAAAGCTGTATATGTCTTGCTTCCTAAGTGGCTTTAAAGCTCCTGGCCCACCTTGGTTTGGCGTTTCTTTCCTACCCTTGGTATCTAAGTGAGCTTGTCCACTTTGCCTCTCCCTCTTGCTTGATTTGTGAGTGCACCACCCCCCATGCCATCACCACTATTGCCACAGTTCAGGATTAATGTGTTTTCACCCATTTTCCATTCTAGTAATCATAATTTCCAAGTCCCTTGGAGTCTTCAGCTCTCAGTGTTGTATCTCAGTGCCTTCTTTCTGTCACTTGCCTCTGATCAGCTGTCCTCTCACTGCTTTGATTCCAGATTCCTTGCTTTGTTCCTCTCTGCCATTTTCCTCTTCTCCTGATATTTTGTTCAGAATCAATAGAGTCTATTTGATTGCCTTCTGGATTGTAATTATGTATCCCTAATATGAGTCCTTCCTACAATTTCACCTGGGAAGAGTCATAATCTATGAAGACATTATGACGATTGTTAAGATGACTTTAGTATGGTGGTGGTATGCCTAGACTATTTGAAAGGTTATTTTTACCATTTTCCTCTAAATTATAAAATTATTTTCAGTAATAGCTGTAAAATGAATAAAGGATAATAATAACCAGAAAAATAATGTAAACAGCTACAATTTTAGACCCTTATAATATAACCTGCCAGGAAAAAAATCCTAAAATGAATGCTATAGTATCAAAAAAAGTATTAACACTGACAAATTAATGTGTTTTTTAAATACAAAATAAAAACCCTAAATGTTATTGGTTTATCACAGTAATGGATTATAACATTACAAGTCAGTTGTTACTCTTCTCTAATATTTTTACTTTTAATGCATGCAGACTCTAGAGTTACAGAGACATATTATTAATTCTTATACAATTGAAAATATGTGTAGTTATAATATTTAGAATTATAACGTAATATATTACTTAACATATGATTACAACTTAGTAAAAAGAATTAGAAATATATTCTTATTTATTTGCATCTATGATTAAAATAAAATAGCAGACACAGCAATTCTTCAGAACTATAGTGCACAATATAACAGCCACTGACTACATGTGGCTATTTATATTTAAATTTATTAAAACTAAAGAAAATCAAAACTTCTAGTTGTCAGACATGTTAGTCGTGTTTTATGTGAGAACTAGCTGTGTACAGCTACTGCCTTCTTATCATATTGGATATCTCAGATGTAGAAGAACATTTCCATTATTGAAGAAAGTGTTGATTGTGAACAACCAAAGATTTTTTTGATGAGAAATATTTGTTTCTAAATATTTGTGAAAATAAAGCAAAATATAAGGTAGAAACAAAGGGAGTTTTAGTATTTTTTAATAACTTGTGAATTAGGGCATGGATGAGAGAACAAGCAACTGAAATGAAGCACATGCATGTCAGCTATATGATCAAGACTACAGAGCTCTCAGGGACATTCAATATGGTGAGCAAATCAATCTGCATGTGTCAAAGATCTCCCCTACTGCTCAGATGCATTATAGATGCATGGATGATGTATTATAAATTAATATCCTGAAATTGTTCTTAGCTCCATTCAATTAAACATAAAAAGTATAATAAAGGGCTTTCTTTATGCTAAGTATTATGCTAGAAACTGAGGATAGTAAGATGACTAAGACATTTTTCCTGACCTTAAAAGATAAATTTATCTATTAGGGCTAAGACAAATAAATTAAAAATAACTATAATGATAATGATAGTTAATGTTTGTTTAATATTCATAATTTTCCAGCACTAAATGATCCTCAAATATTCAATTAAATGACATCCTTGAGGTAGTTATTAATATTTTTACCACTTTCCAGGTGAGGAAACTGAAACCCAGAGTATGAATAAGTTGTCAAAAAAGAATTAGGGGAGTTTGAATTATATCTACGTGGACTGGCAATTGGGATGTTTGTAAGAATTCATAAAATTCAATGGAATACATTCATGTGAAGATTTCATGTTAGCAAAAAAGAAATGGTGTTGCAAGAGAAAGACAGTATGGGTAAGAACTGGGGCACAGTCAGGTGCAAACTCCCCTTAGGTCCTTATTCACACACAGATGGGCTTTGCCTCCAGGTTGAATAATAAAAACCATGCAGTAAATCTTATCTTCAGGTGAGATCAAGGTATAAGTTACCAGCAAGGTATATTATGACTTTCTCATCACTAGTCAAGCCAGACTGTCTTATAGGTCACAATGGGGTGAAGTGCATCAGTAAATAAACTGGTCCTAAGGATAGCTAGTGAGCTTTGGACTTTGAACAACACATCCTAAATCCTACCATTCTTGTATTCAAAAGGCTTCAAAGCCAGACATCCAAGTAGCTACAGAAGCAAGGATATGCTTTCTGCATTCAGTTGTAGATTAACTTTATCTTATGCAGAAAGAAGTCATGGTGCCAAGTCACAGGAAGGAAGGTATTTAGAGCAAGTTCAGGTTGAAGCATACTGATGATGCACGCCTGGAGGCATATACCAAACAGCAGGAATGAAAGAAACTTCCTAGTGCTCTGTGTGGGGAATGGGTAGACATGAATACCAATTATGAATAACATTAATTACTATGAAGCACTTCCTCCAAGCCAGTGATCGTGTTATGCACTTCACATGCATAGCTTTTATCCACATAACAAACATATGAAATCATAGTTTTCCTTAGTTATAGACGAGAAAACTGAGTCTAAGTGAGAAAAGCACTTTTTCAAAACTTGGGCAAAGAGAAAATAGTGACTATCATTCACCTGCAAAGTAGATTTAATTTTAAGAAGTGGTGTACAGGTGGAGGTGGGGGTAATTGAAGAGTTGGAGGTAACAACCAACAGAGATTTATTGCTTTACTTAGAACCAATGTACTAAAGGATCTGATTAGTGATCCTAACACATAGCCTTTTTCCCCCCTATCTTTGATAACTTGAAAATCCTTGAAAAAAAAAATATTGGACTTACCTCAGAAAGACTTGCTCCCATGTTAGAGGCCTTTCTCTTTTTGTCTACCTGCATTGGACCCTGCTGAACTAATGGAGTAATGTTATGATTTTTATTCCTGCCATGGTCACCAGTGTTTGGCATCGTTATTGACCTTCATTGCCCACAAGGAAAAACCTTTAGAGACAATGTTTCTTAGTTCTTTCCAGTTGCACTTAATTTTGTTGTGTCAATATGACAGATGTTAAGAACACTTCTGAGCTTTTTTCTTAATCTCTTAAGTTTAAAGTGTGTCTGACAGCAGGCCTAATTATGGTGGTGAACTGGCTGTCACATCTGTGAGTAGCATCAATAAGAGCTAAAAATATTTTTAGGACTGAAGAATACCAACCTAGTACCTTTCATGCTAAAATATATTAATAAAATTATTATGAAATTAAAGTAATAAAACTACTATAATACAAGTAATTCATTTCCTGAAGCGGTTTTATAAAAACTCTGCTGTATAGTATAATATAGATATTAATATAAATATATAAGTATTTAATATGTACTTGCATATGTGTGTTTCATAAAGTATGTGGATGAATTCTCAGAAGTAGAAATTCTAAAAATAAGTTATATGTGAATTCCTATTTTGTTATCCTTCTAATCTTATGAAAATAAACCAATTTTTACTGCAAAAATCTCTATATCTTCAGTTTTATTTTAATTTTTAAAAACTCCTAACAGTTTTGGTTAAACAATACTAGTCAGTGTTTAACATTCATAAGCATTCCATTAAAGAGGGATGAAACATGACCATGAGTTTTTAATTTACAAAATAAAATTTTAAAACTGAGCAAACTCAGTTTTTAATGCTTAAAGCTCAATTTCTCAATTTTCATTGTTTCCAATGTAATAGGTGATCCTTCTTTTTTCCTAAGTGTTTGCCTCTGGGATCCAATAGTTTTATTACAGAACAGTGTGAGTAAATTACAACTAGTAATCTGGGTATGCTCCTTTGGTCCCAAGTGACTACAATGAACTACTGATTTTAGGTTACCATGTTGAAATTTCGATAACCTAAAGTAATTTAAAAACAATAACACATAATATTTATGATAGAAGAAATTGTGTTATATAGCCAGTTTTTTCTTCAATCATTTCAAAACTGTTTTGAGTTTCTGGCAAAAACTGATTCAGCTGATACATTGTCATTCTGTTTAATGTAATGATAATGGATACTCTTTAAGAAAATGGATTTTTGAAAAATTCTAGCCAATTCATATTGCATAGACATGTATATGTCTATTAATATGCTGATTTTTAATGATTATCTCAGAGGGCAGTGCTATATATTAGATTTTCTAAGTATACTTATCCACAAATCTCTTTTTAAGAAGAGCATCTTTTGCTGAGTAAGCCATGACTTTGGTAAATAATGAATTAGATAATAATGAGGCTCCTGGGAAGTGAACTAAAGCCAGTTGGGGATTAAAATCAATCTCTAATCAACACACACAGTAATATCCATGCAGACTGCTACATTTCTGTTTCATTAATGAGAATACTTTTATTTATTTAAAAAGAAGTGTGAGAATTTTACATTTCATTATTAAAATTTTACTTCTGATTTCTATAGATTTGTATAAGTTTGATTTTCTTTTGGAATACCCAAGACCCAACTATTCACACCCGTCTATGAGTTCAGAATCCAGGGATTCTTTGCATCTCAAGCTTTTCTGAAACTTATTTCTCTTCTATAAATTACAAACAATATGGTCCTACATGAAAACCACTATGACACTGAGGTAGCAACATGACAAACGGATCTCACACAGATAGTCTAATTTTTATGACAGATTTCTTATAGAAAAATGACCTCTGTTCTACATATCTCACAAAGATGTCAGAAAATAAAAACATAACCAATGCAGTATGGGCAAAGTCATTTTGTAAATTACGAGGCAGCCTACAAAGACAAGGTACTTCAATAACTTCAATAATGATAATGATCATGCTTCCCACCATACCAGAGTGTTTCTGGAAAACAGAGCAACTTACAAAAGCTAACCAAAGACAAAACATTCTTGGACTCAAAGACAGATTGTGTCAAAGTAACTGTTGACTTCAAAACATAATTCATTTTGGGGAAACACTAGAAGAGATAAGTAAATATTGATATTGATTTTCAGGCACTTTATAAAAATTCAGAAGTCAGCCTTTCAAAATACTCTGAAGCGAAAGATGTTTGGGAGTGGCAGTTTTTGGTTTTGGATTTATTTTTCAACTATTCTTCTTATAACACTGGAAGAGTACAAATCCCAGAACAGTGTTTCTTTCAGTTACTATGTTGTTCAAGGTAGAGTTATTTTAAGTGAAAATCTCTGAGGCAGTGAAGAAAAGATACTTAAAGTTCCTCAATGATCAGAATGTCTCCTTCTTGGGAAAGTTGTATAGTACTTTTGAAAGTTTAGGTCAGAATATGTCTTTGCACTCAATTTTGATTTTTATATCAATCCCAGATGTTCCTACAATAGCCAGATCTCTAAGGAAGCAGTTAAGAAAAGGAAAATGTACGGCCAGCTAGCATATAGTTCTTTTTATTCCCATGGGAAGGTCATAGAACCATGCTGATGACTGAAAATACTTTGGGATTCACACAAATCACAGATAAATCAGTTTTAAATACAAGTAATGCATGTTTAATTTTACAAAATAAGTCTCTAACTATAGTTTCTCCTATATTAAGCCACTGTCTTTGAATTTGCTGTATCATTAAAAAGAAAAAAAAAACTCATTTTATTCTGAAAATGGCAGGAAATTCTCCTGGAGTGAGAACTGAGACTTCAAAAGAGAGACCAACTCACTAATTTGAGATCTTTATAATTGTGTCACATATGGGGCTAAATGATTCATGCCACAAGGACATCATTTGGGCCCACATTTGTTTGAGTGTTTTCAGTGGGTCTGTGTCCTTCTTGCAACAGAATTTATTGTGGAGATTGCTCTGTAGGAAAGTACTGGTCTTTCTGCATCTCTGTTACTTCCACAGACAGGCCCAAGAACGTGCATTTAATGCTTCGTTGTTTTTTTATACCTGCTAAAATTTGAGAACCCCTGATTTGATTAATGCTTCAATATTAATCCCCAGATAGATTCAAGACATCAGTATCAAAAATAGTATTGGAAGGCTGTTTTTTAACTTGAGTGCCCCTCCCCTATACTTAGATCCTTACAGCAAAAGATCCTTCTTACATCTGCCATACTTTAAAAAGCTTAAGTAAGTCAGTAATGTGGTATTATCTTTTTTTAAGATGAGAGCTATACATCATTATATGTCTTTTGTCAGTGTGGCTTCTGGTAAATCCAAAATTAAATTAATGCTTAATGTTAGAAAATTCCATTGATTTACGTTTCTGTAAAATCCAATGTACCACAAAGCATTTGAGAAGCCAGAAAGGAATGATAATAAATGGATGGTGCCCAGGAACCTCAAGTAACAGGATGTTAAAAGGGGATCCCCTCTGGTTGTACTGAGCCCTCCAGAGCTGATAACAATAACAGGTGTCAAAATCTTAAATGAGAAATAACTAACACGTTTTAAGTGCTTACAACATGCCCTATGCAAAGGGCTTTATATTCATTAAACCCTCATATTACTTGATATGACAATATTACTACCAGTTATCCCCATTTACAGATGAGGATGTCATGTGTAAAGAGTTTAAGCAATATCCTTGTGGTAATTTAGCAGAATTATGGTAGGACCAGCGTTGAAACCCAGGTTACTGGATATGGAGTATGTATTTTCAAACACTAAGAAACACTGGCTACTATATATCCTGAGAGATTATGAAATCAGTTCTAGCAGCATTAGCCCACGAAGAAGAAGAAGAAGAAGAGGAGGAGGAGGAAGAGGAGGAGGAGGAGGAGGAGGAGGTAGAGGAGGAGGAGGAGAAGGAGGAAAATAAAAAGAAAGAAAGAAAGAAAAATGTATTTTGGTAGGTAAGAAAATTCACAAAACTAACAATTGATCAGGACCTATTTAGTGAGTGATCCTTATTTTCTTTACCTCCTTATCAAAAAAATGGTGTGTAGACATCTTTACCTTAACAAAGATTTTCAGAGAATCTCTTGTAAATTTTAAAATATCCCCAGTAGTCTGGGAGTTATAGAAATTAGTGTCTGATTCTCAGCAAGGGAAGTTGAAACACAAAAGACTACTGAGTGATTTTCCTAACCACAGAATAAAGGGATAAATTTTATCCTATTTGAAAGGTAACTGAGGAGCCCTTCCTCCTGGAGACCCCACAAAAAACCTAAGTTAGTAAGTTGTGTGTGCCCATTTGCTATTCTGAAGGGACATTCTCCAGAAAAGTGGCCTGAATAGAAGGGACCCAGGAATGACATAGGCAGCTCAAGTGGAAGAAAGCAGCTGTTGGGTAGAGGTACTGGCCACTGTAATAGAATCACCATACTAAAGGGGACTTAAAATTGTCTGTTAAGAAAAAAAAAAAAAAATTAACCATTCCCCAGGAAGGAACTAGAGACCAGGGAGCTGGCTCTGATGCAGCTTACAGCTGTACCAGCCAGGTAAGATTTTGCTCACTTTTATAAATTTTCTCTGTCCCCTGGCTCTGACCCTTGAAGGTCAGAAGTAGAATTAAGAGGAAAGGAGGTGGAATGAATAAGAGAGAAGAAGCATCACCAACACTGGATTGCCAAACTGGAACTGGCCCAACCATGGAGAGGGGGCAGCCTTAGAGTGCATGGGATACTTTTAGTACCAAAGACCTTGACATCGTCCCTTAACAACAAAGACCTATTTATTTCTCCAGAGTGACAGTGAAAACTAAGAACATAAGGCATTTTTTTTTTTTTATCCCTGTAAGAAGATCATTGCCTGTAGTACAGGAGAAAGGGACAGAGAGACTTCAGCCATGTCTCTTTCTGTGTTTCCCCACCTTGTTCAACAACTGTAAAATCTTACCTGCACTGCTGTTTTGTCATAGTTAAAATGTATGTGTCTTTTAAAGGCTTCTTTTTTTAAAAAAAAGCCCATGTTACCAATAATGCCACTGGGAGAGCTAATTAACTATTCCATCAGTGGGTAGAGAAGATTAGATAATACATGTGAATAGTGTGGAGCCCAATGCTTGGCACAGAGTAGCATTCAATAAACGTTTCTCTCTTCTCCAAGGAAATAGTGATTTATTATTAAAGAAACCATAATCTATAAAAACTTGTTATGCCAAGTTTCCTTTATTTTAGGGATTAAGCTTTATGATATTACTTTATAATCCCAAGTGAAAATAGGACATAATCTACAATATTGAAGAATTGTCATATCTACTACTTTTAATCTGACTCATGTTATTTTTCATGTAGAAGCATATGGACACATTTCATAAGTTACCCCTTCTTTGGAATTAGAATTCTGCCCTTTCAAAGTTTAAAGGCAAGTTCACAAAAGTGTAAATAACTTTGATGTGAGGGAATATAAGGCTAAAATTGATATTATTCAGGTTTTTAAAATGAAATTTGGAATTTTTAAAGTAAAAACCCAATATCTAAGTCTTCTTTGTCCTAACTTAAAGTTAATACAATTAATTATCTTTGACATTATGGGAGACATCTCCCAGTAAGCATGGATCTATATTTAGCACAATTTATTTGAAAATCATAAAGTCTTCTGAAAAGACCTAAACATTAAATCATTTTCACATCAGAGGGCAGATATTAGTAAGAAATTCTAAAATATTGTCAGCTTTCATAGACAGCTCATCATCACTATTAATTCAATGAGCCAAGCATAGCAGCATATGCCTATAATCCCAGCAATTTGGGAAGCTGAGGTAGGAGAATTCCAAGTTTGAGGTCAGCCTCAGCAACTTAGTAAGACCCTGTCTCAAAATAAAATATGAAAAGGTCTGGATATTTGGCTCAGTAGTAAAGCACCTCTGGGTTGAATCCTCAGTACCAAGGGAAAAATATAAATTATTCAATGAGAAGAAAAGACCCAGTTGTGCTTACCAGGGACAAATGTTGCTTAAAGGGTAGACTTCATACCCACCCAGCCGTGTTGGAAGACTACAGTCACAGAGAATCAGTGAAGAATGTGCTTAGCACAACACAAAAAGCTGCAATTAGGAGTCATCTGTGGAAGGGGAAACACTGGAAAATTTTAAAGAAAACGTCAGAGGAAGTCTTTTGATAGAGTTCTACTTATGCATTACTTTTAAGGAAATTGTCTCCTTAGAAAACTGTAAGTTCTCAAAATGTCTTAAATAAAAATGGACATAACTAAGTATTCTAAAGATCAATTTTAGTATTCTCAGACATTAGAGACATTTTACCTCCCACAATTCCTCATTCTCCTTAGGACTTGTCTGAGTTAGGGTTAAAGAGGTTCTAGAGAAATGTCCAGCCTGCTTTTATTTAAGCCTGCTAACTTAAAGATTTTGCTAAGACCCCATCAAAGCCTAATTATGTTATTTTGTATATGAAAAATGAAATCTAAGTTCAAGTGAAATAGTATATATAAAGTGAACAGTAAAACAATATATAGCTATGGTAATATGAGGTGTATGATTATTATAAGAAACAATGTCCCCTAGAAAGTTTACTGTGGGAGGGATAAAGAAGTCCTAGTGTTCAAGGTGCTGGGAGGTCAGTAGGTGGAAGAAAATTGCCTGCATTAGAATACACACAGACAAATACACACATACACACTAAGATGTGATGAATAATTTAGTAATTTATGTAACACATTATTATAAGAGCTCAGATAAATAAAGCCATTGAGAACTAGAATAATGTAGCAGAATTTTCTGGAAATAAAGTTAACATGAGTGGGACTTGAAAATGTGCAAGATATGGAAAATTAGAGTTTGAAAGGGAAGAAATAAACAACAGAAATATCAGCCACAGGTCCCAGGAAAGGAATGATAATAAAATTGTAGTGGAAAACCAGCATAGCATAATGGATATAAACAGATACAGGAGGCAGATTTACCTAGATTTGAACCCAGTCCACTCTATACTGGTGTGACTTCAAGCATTATATAATCATTCTGTACTACCCATCTATTGTCAGTCAACTGGAAATAAACCATGCTATTCATTTTGTGAGATTGTTTTGAGAACTGATGGGTTAACATGTGTAAAAGAACTTTTACTAGTACTCAGTACCTTAAAAACATTTAACATGTTAGCTGTTATTAGTGTTATAGTTAAAGCTTCATCCCGGGGTTTCATAAACTGACTTCCAGACCACTCATGTATAATCAAATCAAGCCTTTATTGAAGCATACTGGAGGCGGCTGACCAGAACATAAAGCTGTTCCCCTGATCAGCCCTGAACAACTGCAAGGGCACTCCTTATAAGCCTGAAAACCACAAAAGGGATGTTTGGGGGTCTAGCCAAAGCAAGCAAGCCAGGTTAAAGAAGCAGGACAGTGCAGTCAAGCGGGGGCAAGCCTAACCAATCACAGTTAGCCCAGTCACCCCAGTTACAGAAACAGAGCCCCGTTACCCTAGTTACAGAAACAATTAGGTAGTTCCATGTTCTTAAAGGTTTCTATAGCAAAAGGAAAAGAACATCTTGCCCCAGTCATGACCCTTCTACTTGGCATGGTTGTTTTACAGGATGAAGTCATAAAACAAAATGGAGTCACATTTTCTCCTACTATCACATTAGGATTACTGTTGTGCAAAAGTGGGAGATATGATTTCTCATGGCTAGAATGAAGCCAAATCTGTAACAACAGCAACCACCTCTTGTTATAGACTGAGTGATATGGTACTGTACTTAATACATAGGCTTTATTTTCTCTTTTATTCCCTATATCAATCCTAAGAAGGAAGTATCATTTCTCTTACGTTTAAGATGAGGGAGCTAAGACTTCAAGGAGCAATTTCCTCAAGAATTAACAGCTGGTAAAGAATAGTTGAAGATTTAAAGTCAGATCTTTTGGCCTTCAATTTAGTATTTTTAACTACTATATTACAAAGTCTTAAATATTAGAGGGTCCTGAGATTGAGGCAGGGGGATTCTATCTCAGACACAAGTTTACTGGATGAGTTTGAAGCAGAAAAAAAGTCCAGATTCAGGAAAACCAGTCAGGTGGCCTTCGAAGGCAATTGGAATGCTCTGGGAAGGGTGAGGTTAATGAGCTTCCTGTATGGAATGGCAGCACTGAACCTCAAGAATGCGAAATACCGAAATACGGCACCAGATCTATTCACCAGCGGAGATGGACCAGACTGCATTCTGGGCCCTGACAATGAGAGGTTGGTGAACATCACTCCTCTGTGGAGCCCACAAGACTAGGAAGACATACCACTGTGGGGATGGCTACAAGAGGCTCCTTTCACACAAGGCCAAGGCTAGGAGTGGTCCATTTACCTGTATGCTTTTTACAATGCTAGTGGAATCACCTACCTTTGCTTTCATGAAACTCTCAATTAACATTTCTGGGACTCTCTGTTGCATTTTGCTTTCTCCTTGGGAGCTCTTGTTGCTGTGCTGCTTGTTGCATAGAAGTCACTTTAAGGACAAAGCAACTCTGAAAGACTGTACTTGTTCCTAATGCAGTTGAGAATTCTGTGCTATATAGCCTTAGCCCCTTTATGAGCAAGTAGTAGAAATAAACATCCTGGCTAATGCACTTCAGTTATAAAAAGGTTTCTACAAGGAAAATGCTGTGAACAGTAAACTGGTTTACATAAAGCAAAGATAAATCATAATGGAGTGGTGATTTGAGTTTAGATGTGCCTCTCCTTGGGGAACTCCAAGTGCTCTAAAGACACTATATCATTACTATTTTGAGTACCTCTGAAAAATATGTAGAAAGCATCATTTTCTCCAATTTTTGTATAAGGACCTAAGTCACGGGGAATTTATGTGACTTGTCAGTATTCAGAAGTGGATTGTTCATTTTCACAGAAAGGATTTTTTCAGTAAACTGGCTGATTGTCTCATAAAATTACTCAATTTAAAGAAAAAAAGACTAAAAGTTCTCAAACTAAAACAAGCAAACAAACACAAAAATACGCCATTAACTTATTTCTATACACATTTTGGCAACACTTTGAAGACTTGTTTGTAGTGCATAAATGTAGCTAGGAGCAGAATTTATCCTCCTGACTTTGTCCATTAGAGTAGCTCATCACATCATTATTTGAAAGATGACATTTTTAAGAGAAAAAAAAACTAGGAAATCTGAGGCTTCTAGGTAAATGTGTAAAATGGAAGGGATAGAGCTGATCTTCTCTGGGTGACACTGCCTCACTTAGGCTAACCTTCCTCAGTCACATATTAATGTCCTCACTAGAGAAGGATCTCTGCACACAGAAATGATAGCTCACTTCCTTGAGTTTTTAAGAAAAATGCAGCAGAGCTCACCACTTCTTTTAGGCACACTGTTCCATGAAAGATTCCACACATCTTAATGCATGGCTGTGGAGTTTGATGTTATTGCTCCTCTGACACCTTTCCTGCAACCCTCCCTGTCTCCCCCAGTTTACTGACTTGCCTCAGTTTTGTAGATTCAGGGATCACTTGGTTTGTAGCATAGTTATGGTAGATTTTTAATGCTTGTCTTCTTGGATGATGCTTTTGGCTAAGCTCTGAGTAGACCAGCTAAGCTCAGGGTGTTTGATATTTACTTTTGGATATAATATCCTGTAGTTTTCTTGTTCTTAATTTTATATATACTTAGACATATAATTCTCTCTTAACCCTTTCTCAAAGAGAAATGTTTTTGAACTGCTGACTCTGTCCTATGCTGTGGTTTGGATCTGAAATGTCCCCCACAGGCCTCTATACTAAAGGCTTGAGCCCAGCCCCTAGGTCTCTTGGGAGGTAGTGGAGACTTTGGGATATGTTCTAGTCATTGGAGTCATGCCCTTGAAGGGGATTGTGGAAACCTAGTCTCTTTTTCTTTCTTTCACATCCTGGCCATGAGATGAGCAGACTTGTCACACAATTGCCACCATAGGCCCAAAAGCAACAGGGCCAACTAACCACAGACTGAAATCTCCAAAGCTGAGTCAAAATAAAACTTTTATCTTTCTAAGCTGATTATCTCAGATATTTTTTATAGGAACAGAAAACTAACACATCCTGCTTTATAGATGTTGATTTCTGGCTAATAATTAGGAAAGTAATATCCATATAATTTTGATTTTATTTCTTTAGATATTATTTCAGTGATGGGAATAAAGGATATTTTGATTGTAAGTCTAATAAGGAATATAATAAAGGATATTTGGATCATAAATCTAATTAATAGTCTTTTAAATCATTCAACATGAACACTTGTTTCCAGCTATAAAGTGATTAGAATATATGTTAATGGACAGTATTATGGAGACTCCTCAGAAAACTTGGAATAGAACCATCATTTGACCCAATTATCCCACTCCTCGGTTTATACCCAAAGGACTTAAAATCAGCATACTTCAGTGATGCAGCCACACCAATGTTTATAGCAGCTCAATTCACAAAAGCTAAATTATGGAACCAACCTAGATGCCTTTCAACAAATGACTGGCTTAAGAAAATGTGGTATATATACCCAATGGACTATTAGCCTTAAATATAATGAAATTATGGCATTTTCCAGTAAATGGATGGAATTAGAGACTAACATGCTAAGCAAAATAAGCCAATCTCAAAGAAACAAAGGCCAAATGTTTTCTCTGATATGTAGATGCTAATTCACAATAAGGAGCGGTGCTAAGGAAGAACAGAGGTACTTTGGATTAGATAGAGAGGAGTGAAGGGAAGGGAGGGGTATGGGAGTAAGAATGATAGTATAATGAATTGGGCATTATTGCCTTATGTGCATATATGATTATATAACTGGTGTAACTCTGCATCATGTACAACCAGAAGAATGAGAAGTTATATTCAATCTACATAGGATATGTCAAATTACATTCTACTGTCAAGTATAACTAAAACAAATTTTAAAAAATTGGAAAAAAAAAGAAAATACTAGTTGTATTTGATAATTAACCAAATATTCTAAAGTGATACAAGACCAATTTAAAGTATTCATCACCATTGTTTTTATGCTTGACTTCCAATGGAAATCTACAAATATTAATCCTAGGAACTTTTTCTGATTTGAAAAACCTGAGAAAGTTGAGCATTCTTTGATGTCTGCTGTATCTTGTACATTTATATAAAGTTTGGAGTCACAGAGAAGTCAAGAAACACTTAGGCTTAGGTGTTGGCTAATCTTGGACATTGTCCAAGCATTGCCTAAAGCTGTCGATGCAATGATCTTTTTTCCACATGAGTATCCATTTCCACTTTCTCACATTTATTGATATTCAAATTATCATCTGTCATATTAGGATATAATTTTATTTATCACACTTTGTATTTTGAAAGCTTGCAATTAAAAACATTTGCTTTAGTTCATGTGGCTATTTCCTATCAGAAATTTTATTACAAAGTCTTTGTTAAATTGTAAATACAAACATTAGAAATATAGATATACTTACACCTTTCATGTTCTTTCCATAAAACAAGTGCCCTCTGATGCACAAAGATGGTGTTAAGAAAGAGGCTTTTTATTAGCTTATTGTCATTTCCCTTCTGTTAAACTTGCTTTTTAATGTATTTTAGAGATGAAATAAGTATTATGTGTCTCTTATCTATTTTTGGTATCATTTGACATAGTATGAATGGGCCTTTTGGTAGGTTACATATATGTTTCCCACAAGACACCAGGGAAGATCATTGATTTTTATATGTTCTAAACACATTTCAAACTAAATTTACAAATTAGGAAGCTCTCTTTTGACTCAGTAGTCATTGTTGATAGATGAGATTAAAATAAAAAGGAGTCAAGAAATATCAAAAAATTTTGACTTTGTAATTATTTTTTAACCATGAAAATGAGATTAAACTATGAACTTTAAACTTATTTGTGGTATACTGTCATTATATAATAATAATGAAAGCAGTAGAGTACTAACTATAATCTTAAAGTCATAAATTTTATCAATGTAATATATTCTTTGATTCATTCCACAAACATATATTTATTTCTCACTCTGCATGAGGCCCTGTTCTCCATGTTAGTAAGGAGGGATGTTGACTAAAATGTGTTTCTTTCCCTAAGTCCTCAGAGATATTCATTATAATTGATTCTGGATCAGTGCACTAATCTGGAAAATAAATCCTCTTTTTAAAAAAAAAAAATTCAGTTTGTTCTGCAAAGCTTAGGATAAGCAATTAAAAAACAAAATCTGTATTTTACTCTTTCAATTTAAAGACACAAGAGTAGACCTATTTTCTGTGTACTGTCTGAATTGTGTGCTACAGTTGTCACTCTCAAAAAGTTTCTTGCATGATACTGAACAAACTAGGATCTTCAGCATTTTCTGATTCAGTCTTCAAATTAAGAGATCATTCAGATTCCAAATGATGTTTAAGCTCATTATGCTCCAACAGGGAAGCATTAAACCATCATCCCCTGGAAACATTATTACCATGGAACATCTGTAAACATCAGTACATGGTCAGAGACAGAGATGAGATACACTTTTTTTGTAAATTTAAACATACTTAAAGATGATGAAGAAAATCAATGAATATTTATCAGTAATGATACAGAAAAGGAACTTATAGCTTAATGCCATTTTGTAGGATGTAATAATGTACTTATGAAGCTACAGAATTGCTTATAATGAATTAGAATGTGACATTATTCTAAATGTGGGGATAATGAACACTGAAATAGAAATCACCAATCAGAAATTTGTAAAAGTGATTGTATTGAAATTACGATTCATCTAAATGCAATAAATTTAAAATCCAACAATGGGTATAATAGACAAACTGGAGGTAGTTTCCCTGCAGGGTTCCCCTAGATGTTTTGGGGGAAAAATAAAGTTTTTCAGATATTGACAAAGAGTCAATTTCTTCTTTCTAATCTTTTCCATATAAATAAACAATTCTCAAAATGACCAACCTTGAAACATTACAGAATTTTGTGCATAATTTTGAAACTAAGAAAATAAGAATAGGGTAACTGTTATTGGTATCGACATGAATATTGTGGCTCAACAGCAGAAGGAAAGGAACCTTATTTAAAAGTTAAATTAAAGGTAGCAAACATAAATAGTATAATCAAAGTGTTTATTGTGAACCAATAAAGTATTAACAAAACATGATCACAAAGTAATTCTATAGGCAGTTCTGAAAGACATCTGTCATACTATAGGCATGTCATAAGTATGTTTCAAAACACTGATCAATCACCTGAACCTCTAACCTAGATAATAGTAGCAAAGACCAATTCCTTCTGATTTTACTGGTGATAAAAAGAACTCTTTCCTTATTGTGAACTTGTGTTTGTTTTCCTAGCAATGAGTATTAGCAAATGTTATAAAAAGTGAACTAATATTAAGATGGATATTTCAAAATTATTTTCATGCCAAATTTTATATTTAGATTTTTTAAAATTTGTGAATATAGAAGATAGAAATTATTACATTATTTCATATGCATATCACAAGAGGATATGTAGCGTACAGAGAATATGCTCAGGAGTCAGCTGTCATATGAAAGCTCTGCTTATTTCTTTTTTCTCTCTCCTCTCTTCTCTCTCCTGCCTCCTCTCTCCTGCCTCCTCCCTTCTCTCTCTCTCTCTCTCTCTCTCTCTCTCTCTCTCTCTCTCTCTCTCTCTCCCCTCTCTCTTTCTCCCTCCCTCCCTCCCTCCCTCCTCTGGACTTTCTTTCTTTCTATACCAGGAATTGAACCCAGGGGTACTTAACCACTGAGCCACATCCCCAGCCCTTTTTTCATTTTTTTTATTTTGAGACAAGATCTCACTAAGTTGCTTGCTAACTTGCTGAGGGTGGCTTTGAACTTGTGATCCTCCTATAACAGACTCCTGAGCCACAGGGATTACAGGTATGGTCCATTGTGCCCAGCTCTGTTACTTTTAATACTATGTCTCAGACAAGTCATCCTATCTATATTTAAATTCTCCCATTTACACAATGGATTTATAATATCTATATCCTAGGATTGTTCTTCATGGTTAGATTACTTCTTGTAAATTCCTAAGCCGAGCAACTCATACACAGTACTCTTCCAAAACCAGTTAGCTATTTTTAATGATTATTATTCAATCATATAAATTACTCTTATGATATGACTACATGCTAGATACTTCCTTCTAGCATGTAAACAGCAAATATGAGGATCTGAACAAACAAGGAAAGAAAAGCAGACAAAGTGCTTACTCTCCTGGAAAATTTAGTATCTTGTTTTATTTTATTTTATTTTTAACTTTCTTTACTATGAGCACAAAAAAGTGGATTATATTACTTTCTGAAATAATTTTATCATTTAAAAATATTAATATCAACATTTATTTGACTAAAAATAATTTTAAAATTAAAGTCAATATTTTCTCTAAAGAAATGAAAAGAACTTGATTTATCCAGAAACAATTCTCCATTGAAATGCAATCACTTGAGAGATTTGTGAGTAGAATTTTTAGTAATCACATACCACATGCCTTCATGTCAGACACACAATAACCAAGAAGAATCTAATAAATTATGTTGTATTTATTGACTGCTTCTGTTGAATAGTCCTGTATGTGAATTCACTTCAAGCTTCTCTCTCTGATGAACATCTTTGTTCTTTAAAAAAAAAAAAAATTCTCAATTTCCACTGCCTTTGTTTCTGCTGTTTGCCTTAAGAAGCTAGCCATAAACAATCAGGTTGACAGATGCCTACAAAAGTTATGTTGCTCTTTCTGAGTCACTCTCAGGGTTCCTTTTGGAAGCTCTTAATTAGAGTTTCTGCATTGGAGACTTAGGCTTATTTTTGACTTATGGCTCTTTATCCTGTCACTCAATGGATGAAGGCATCAGGAGGTTACCATTGGGCTGAAATTATAGTCAGAACCACTGACCCTATCACAAGAACCTTTCAGTTTGTTCTCTGGAATGGGTCACATCTTATTTGTCCATTGTAAATTTTTAGTCTCTATTCACTGAATTCTCATTCATTATTTTAAATCGATTTGCAAAGGGCTTCCTAGGAAGACATGCCCAAAAGGGATAATTTGAGTTGCCAATCATGAACCTTCTTTGACTCCTATTTGCAAGTGGAACCAAATTTAAATGAAAGTACAAAGTCTTGGTCAAATATTTCAATTTTTAAAATGTTATATTAAAGTCACAAATCTATCAATCACATTAAGATTAATTATAGTTAACCATATGTTAGCTAATGTAATAGTGTTTATAAAATTGTTAATAAAAATATTAACAATGGTGTTTTTTGCTTCGTTGTTAATAATTAGTTGATAGGTAATGAATAAAAATACTCAGGTGGTCATTTGCATCTCCTTAATTATTCTGTTGCAAAAATACCATGGCACTTTTTTGAATCTTAATATCAAAGTAGTCATTATCTAAAAGTTAAGAGATTTATTGCATTCCATATAGTTAAAAAAAAGTCCTCAATTTTATTTGTATTATTAGTACTTCATCTCTGAGATTCACACTTATGATAATTCATGTGGCCCTTGCACAAGGAAGCAAACGATGGATCCCAATTCTGGTTTAGCACATTGGTAGAGGAAGGGTCTTGTGCAGGATTCTGAAGATGACATGCAGTCATTACTGATATTTGTCCACTAAGTACCACTTCAACACATTCATTGTCTGCAGTTGGCATCCTCTAGGGCTAGATTTAATTTCCTTGTTGTTGTTTTAAATCTGTGCTGTAATGTTTGTCAAATATATTGAATTATGTTGATTGCTGTCCCCTAGAAAATTTGATTCTATGTTTGTACGCTGGGGTCCAGGGCACCTTGATTCTCATTCTGGTATCTAGTAAATACTCTGAGAGAGAGAAACGTTGTCACATTAGAAAGAACATGAACTGGAAGTCTCTCAGCCTGGACCCCAGTCATGTTTTTGCATTAACTACACTTATGCAGTTGGGTAGATCACTTAACCCTCTCCACATCCCACTTTATCTGGAAAGTGGGTGGGTTTTAAGAGTGCTTAAATGAATTAAGATATATGGGTCATAGATCCTGCTGACATCCCTTCCGTTTCTAAAATTACATTTCTGTTTCGGGTCATTGCTAAATAACAGAGATATAATTGGGAAGTAAAGTGCTTCCTGCAGTGGGCAGAATGAGAAAGCCTGAGAGGGTCAAAATGAAAAATGAGAGGTCCTGGAAGAAGACAGAGGGACCAAGCTAAGGGTTACTGAGAGGTGTCATGACCTTCCCAGGTATCTGGAGGCTCCTTGGATGGTGTCAGAATATTGTGAAATCTTTAGATCTCATTCAGTGAGTTTCTACTTCAGGAATTGGTGCTCACCTAAAGCACTTGAGGTATTGTAATCTTTGCCTAGGATGTTGTGTTAGCTTTCGGTTACCAAAAAAAAAAACAACAGCTGAGATAACCAACTTATGAAGAGTAAATGTTTATTTTGATTCATGGTTTTGGAGGCTCCATTGGTTTTAGGCCTCTGATGAGGGTGCAGTGTATCATGAAAGGGGACATGGCATAGCAAACCCTTATACATCATGTCCAGGAAAAAAAGAGGAAGATGAAGGGCCTGGAGTCTCATTATCCCCTCTGAGGTCACATCCCCAATGACTGGAAAACCTCCCACTAAGTCCTACTTCTCAAAGTTTCCCCTGCCTTTCAACAGAGCCAAGCTGGGGACTGAGCCTTTAACACCTAGCCCTTTGGAAATGTTCTGAATCCAAACTATAGCATTTGGAATATTAGCCTAAAAAGGGAAAAATAGACTATTAAAAATTAGATTGGAATTAATGCATCAGAACTGTACACAATGGAGTATTCACTCCATTCAAAAAGGAAAAGAAGTCTAGAAATCAGATGATTAGATTTTAAAATAAATGTTTGCTTTGGTCCATTTTTTCAAAGTAATTTAATTCAAAGGTGAAAGACTCATTGAAAATATATGTCCCTTTCAAGCTACCAACAAATCTGAAATTTGTAATGCTACAATTGAACTTATGGCAATAATTTAGAGGAAAAATATGTCTTTTTTTTCCCTTGAATCTTTTTCGTTATTAGTAAAAACCTGAATGGGAATTTAATTGCCTATATTTTACTAGAAATTCCTTGATGCAATGTTTCATCTTATTAATTTCCTTTATAATCTAATCCATCATAAATACCAACATTCATTCATTCCCATGTGATTATGAGACACGTGGCAATATGGTATGATCTAGAAATAACATTGGTTAACCCTGAAGGCACTGGTGGTGTTATCTGTTAAAAAAAAAAAAAAAAAACTGATTTACTCATCAATGTAGGATTGAACTCACAGAAAATAACTTGTTTCATTAAGAAGAGAGACCACAGATGTTTTTTCATGATTTATCATAATTTTCATCATTCATATGTATTTCTGGTTACAAGAATACTTTTATTATGAAAAGTAAAACTGCTATGTGTTCAGGAAAATAGGACAGAGCACAGTAGATCATGGGCTTCTAAGAAGCTTCTCCAGATCTTCTGCAAAAAATTAATGAGTACTATCCCAAGATTCTTCAGAGAGAAAGGTCCGAGGCAATGGCATGGTAGATGAGACTGGCACAAGAATCCACACTCACAGATTAAGGTCTGCCTCCAGGGAACAGCACTGTTTGTGGGTCATACCATAGTATACTTACATATGTGGGTTTGTTTGTCTCTTTGTTCATTTATTTTAATCCTGTATCAGTGTTGAAAATCGTCGAGTGCAATTTGCATCAGTTTTGATAATCTTGTGTTATTTTTTTTCTCTCTCTTTTTTTAACAGCTAAAATGTGAATTACAATAGTAGAAGTATCAATGTTCAACTACCCTGGGGTTCTTGGGATTAACCAGTTTAGACAATATGCACTATTATTTATATGGATTTGGCTTACTAAATTTTGTTTAAAATTTTCCAGTCTGTAAGTGCTATAAAGGAACTAATTTCTATATCTTTCATAGCAAGGAAGCAAGTAATGATATTCTAATGAGTTTTCTTTACTACCAACGTAGTTTTCAAAACTTTGACCGTACATTGTGGAAATATTTTAGGAACTCATGGATCTTATTGAGAAAACAAAGAAAATTTAGCTGAATTTCTGAAATTTCTTTGGCTTCTATTTTCTTTGTATTCTTCCTTTAAATTCAAACAAAAACTGAAGCTTTTTTTTATAAAAAATATGTGTATAAATATGATCATGTTTTTCAATTCATTGAGTATTCTATGTACACATATGCAGAAAAATGCCAAAAATAATATTAACTTATTTTAATAATCCTTATTAAGGTGATAATAATCAATGATCAATTTAGGTGATTTAAGACTTTTAATTCATTTTTCCTATTGCTTGAATTTTTTATAAATATAAATAATTTTGTTGACAGAAAGCTGTTATTCTTTTTGAAAATACAACTTGCTATATTGTTTTTAATATCAACACAATTAGACTCACCTTAGTATTTTCTGGTACCAAATTAAGTTCATATTATTGCTGTGGCTGATTGACATTTTTGTATATATCCTGTGTGTGCAGTGGGTTGATGTTCAAATGACGAATACCCTTAGGGTATGAAGGGTGCAGTCTGTTCCAGATCATTAGCCATCTGTTTGGATTGGCCTTCTCAGTTGGTCCCAATCTTTAAACATTGTGGATATCATCTATGGTGTATACACAGATTTTTAAACAATAAACCTCAAAATATCCTGTCTTTGAAGTTTATAACCTACCTCAATATCATTATAAATTGAGACTCAAAAGCATACTATTTTGCAAATATCATATCATATCTATCTATCTATCTATCTATCTATCTATCTATCTATGTATCTATTTATTTATTTTTAACCATGGGCATGAAGCATGAAGTTTTTTGTGTGTTTGGGGTTTTTTTGGTACCAACGATTGAACCAAGGGGTGCTTAACCATGAGTTATATTTCCAGCCCTTCATATTTTTTTATTTTGAGGTAGAGTCTTACTAAGTTGCTTAGGACCTCACTAAGTTACTCAGACTGGCTTTGAACTTGCCATCCTCTTGCCTCAGCTGCCCAAGCCGGCAATAAACACTTTAAGAATTCATTTCTCGTTTGATTAATTGAAACCCAGAGAGGACTGTAATCAGCTTACCAGGATCAATATTTTTGGTAGAATGAAGAATTGGGAAAGGGTAAGGAAATATTAGTTTTAAAAAATGACTTGATTTGCAGAAGTTTTGAAACCATCAGAGGTCACAGAAAGGAAGAAGTGAGGGGCTCAATCACCAGAGCCAGATATTGATTCTGATCTGCCTGGACTCTGTTCCTTTCCTGTGAGGTTGGGGACTCATGAACCTGATTATTTTTCTGGTGTCAATGTAATAATAATAATAATAATAATAATAAGAAGAAGAAGAAGAAGAAGAAGAAGAAGAAGAATTAGTTTTTTTTCTGAATAGATTTTTTTTCTTTAATACTTTACCTAGCATAAAATTTTTTTTGAAGCCTACTTGTTAGTTGTATAGGTATTTTGTTACTATAAATAGTAGCAAAGGAAAGTGAGACATTTCAGAGTCTTACACTGCAAGAGATTAATGATCTATAGTGAAAACCAGGCTCTATTCTTTAAAGACTAGAATCACCTTCTGCAATGAATTTAGCTTTGTGGTTCTTTGTCTTTTTGCTGCTTTGTGTATCTTTCCTCTGAGGCAGAACCATTGAAGGTCTTCAGTGATGCCAGTGCAAGGATGACATACACTTTTCTCCTTTTGACTGAATTATTTTACTTCTTTGGGCTCCTGAGATAATGGACCACTCTATTCTCTGCAAAGTGCTCTTCTCCACAAACACTGGGATACTCTCATATACTTCTTTTGCAATCATTCATTTGGACTCTCTCCTTGTATTCTCTGGGGTCCCATTACATTTAAAAAATTATTCTATACTTTCATCCATTTATCTTATTTATATATTTCCTCCACAGTCATCTCCTCTACTCTAATGGCTTCAAACTCTGCTGATTTGCTGATTAATTAGTTCAGATTTCCTTCTTGGAATCTAGAACTACTTATCTCACTGCAGCTTTGATATCTCTAATTGGCTGATCCATGTTACTGCACATGGGATAAATCCAAAATGTCTGATTGATCATCCAAGCAGAAAACTGGAAATAAGCTCAGATTTCCCCTCTGCTGAATGTTCCACATTCAAGCAGCACTAGTGTTGCAGAAGCTGTGAGTTCTCACCTCTAAATAACTTGTTTCTGTCCTGGCTGAACCTCTGTTTCTCAGATTCTAGTCTAAAATGCAAACCTGATTGTTTTGTTCTCTGCCACAGTTTGTCTTCATTTTTTACTGAATTGGGTCCGTATCATGGCATGGGGAGCTGGCATTATCTGGCTGTGTTTTATGTCCCTAGCCTTGCCTTACTCTGCTTCACCTTTCAGTTCTTCAAAGCTTCTGAATCCCTCACAGCTTTCTGAACATAAACCGTCTCACTGGTGTCTTTGTGGCGTTGCTCAGCTTATGATCTTCACCTAGAATGCCTCTGATTAGAAACACCTGCTTTTTGACCCCAACTATTTCATCGAAATATTGTATTTTTTTTAAATGTCCTTGACCTCTGCTTTCTCAGGAGGAATTTACTTCTCCCGTGTGCGTCCCCATGGTGTGCTCCTGTTCCCTCCACCAGAGTGTTTACATTGTATTCGCCCATTTGTTCATTTGCCTGATCTCTTTCCTAAATTATAGCCCCCCTGCAGACAGTAATGATGTTGTTTTTTTTTTTTTTCCAGTTTTGTAAATCTCTGTATGCCTTTTTATGGAAAAAAGTTAAAAACACATCTTTAGAAGGAGAAAATGTGAAGAGGGAATAAGCAAGAAATAACAGCCTTTAATAATGAAGTTAGTATCTGCAGAGCCAAAGGCTTGGACATCTTGACAGATCTTTACCAACAGTGTAGACTTGCTATTTTGACAATCATCTCTGATAATCTAGTTCACAGATATAAAATGGGAATAATACACAAACTTCTGGACATTACTGTGAACATAAAGTGAGATGGGCATTGAAAACAGCCAAAACAGAGTAGGGGCTCAAGAAACAATGACTCATTGGGGCTGGGGTTGTAGCTTAGTGACATAGTGCTTGCCTAGCATGTGGGAGGCACTGGGTTCGATTCTCAGCACCTCACATAAATAAATAAAACAAAGGTGCATCACCAACTAAACAAATAAAAATAAATTAATAAAAAAATTAAAAAAGAAAACAATGACTCTTTTTCCTGTCTATATCTTTGTAGAAATCTACCTCTTCCAGAGTAAAGTTTTGCTCTTCTTAGTTTCTTTGATTAAATGATTGTTTTTGGATCACTTCTCATCGGCAAATAATTTAAAAATATATTTTGTTTTGAAGTTATCTCTACAGGGAAAAAATGACAGGGTCGTAAATATTGGTGTCTGCATACACAACAACTGAATTTCTTCACTTGTCAAGGAGAAAATAGCCTCAAGTAATTGTTTCTTGCCTTTCTTCTCCAAAGATAACAATTACTGAGCATTTACCCGCTGCACTAAGAACTGCTCAGAACCTGAGAAACATGAAGGAGAAAAGGGATGATAAAGAATGAATGGCTGTAGAATTTACCCTCCTCCTTTTTCCCTTCTCTTACACACTTAATGTTCTTTCCACCCTCAGCTACTTGAGACTAGCACAAGTGCAGAAGAGAGGAACAGGTTTTCTGCCAGTGAGAGCATTTAATTTAAGCCAAGGACAAGTCACAAATAAAATATGATCTCCTGGAAACCAGTGGCTGAAATAGCTCCCCAAAAGTGTGTGATACACTTAGGTACGATATAGTTAAGTTCAAAATTCCTCTCATTCTTTAAAATCATTTTAAACCAAAACTATATTATCTGAAATACAAATTAATTAACACATGCTATTTGATATAAAAGAAATGTCAAGATCTCCTAAGATAATTAGTGATTCAGCTTTCTCAACTGTCTCTTTTCATCCACAGTTAGTGAGAAAGCTTTTGATTGTGGAAGCTGTCATTTTTCTTTTATAAGCTGTAAAACATGTACTAAAACACATCTTTGATGAACATATTGCCACCTACTAATGCAATGGGACATTAGGTTCCTTTTTCAACAAAACGATGAAGAATAAAGTCTTTTGATAAAAATATTCTTTGATATTATAAAAGCAATCAGGTTTTCAGTCTGGTGAGTGCAGTTCTGAAAAGGATTCATTAATCATCATGTAGTAATTATCTTTGGCAGTCATCTCTCTCTGATTTCGAAGAGTCAATCCAAAGGTGAACCTTATTATAGAGTTAAGATGAATAGAATATCGGTGGTGTTCAGTGAAGAAGGATTTTTTAAGCACACACACACACACATACACACATACACACATACACACATACCAAAATACTGCATTAGAAAAGCATTGTGCAGTGAAATAAGCACAGCTCTACACCTATGTTAGGACCACAAGTGCATTATTTCAGATCCCCTGCTGGATTGACATTGACCCTTCAATATGAACCAGTTACAGGGTGATGCACAACAGACTATGTGCGGATTAACATCAAGATTTCTGAGACTTAACCATACCTTGCTTCACTCAACACCCCAGGTGTGCCTCACTTTGAAAACAGATTCATAAACTAAGTTGAGGGGAAGCACATAAGTCCAAGCCTTTCTCTAGTATCTGGTTCAAATATTTTTCTATCTTTTCTTGTATTTTGTACCCTTATATATAAAAGATAAAAGACAGGTCAGATGTGATCTTGACTCTGCCAGGAAAGCCAGTTTGATTTGAAAAATTCCTTTCAAAAGAGACTGAAATATGTAATTGAAACTGAAGTAGAAAATATACTGAAAGCTGATACTTTGAATTGCATGAATATTTTCTTGCTCCCAAATACACATAGCCTTATGATGAACAGTGTAAAATACATGAAATAAAATGAATAGCCAATACTTGTAGTGCTTTGAAATATATTTATGTTCATTTCAGAAAGTCTCATAAGGGCTCTTCTAATGGCAACAATCCTAACTTCACCCTGTCTCTAATTTGAGATACAACAAAGTGCTGCATCTCACTAACTACACAGCATGATTCTGGTTGGAATCGCTTTCATGGCTCCAGCTTCAAGCTCTTTCCTGACCTCTAAACTCTGATGCTACTGAATGATCTACTAAATGATCTAGAGTCCCTCAATTAAAAATGGTTGTCCCTGAATTTCTCACCTCTCTAAAGCAAGTCATGACATATACTGTCTTTAGTTGTACTGCTCTCCAGATCATTTTTCCAGATTAAAATCTCACGTCCCTTTTTGCTCCTCTATCTCCTTACTCTGCCACACCTGTGCTGTTGCCAAGTCTGGTCAACTTCATCTCTGAAACATGTCTGGGATAATTTTCTCATTTCCATTCTCAGGGCTGTTGTGTCAGTCCCTGCTCTCACCTTCTCTAAACTCTCTCACTGCCATTACTTTCTAACTGTACCTTTGCTCCACTTCTGCCCACCCTAAATCTACACAACTGCCATCATCTTGATGGTGTAAAATAGAGAGCTCATTTTTTTCTTATGATACCTAGTTATTTACCAATGAATTATAGTTTATACTCCTTAAAGTATATAAATTTTCTTATGATACGGCCACAGACTATTTTTCTCAGCTTATATCTTATACTTCTTCTTCGGCCAACCCTGTTCTCTTTTGTGCTTCTGCCCAAACTTTCCCCCTGTGCCTTTCTCTACCTAGAAAATAGTTGTTACTCATAATTCAGATCAAATATCCCTTCTCTGTGACACATTTACTAAATCCCCAAAAAAACTGAGCCACTCCCTACTATGAACATCATCAGCACTGTGAGAAATATTTATCATAACATATATTATATTGAAAACCCCCCCTAAAATGGACACCACATTTCTAGATTCTACTGAAAGTATGTGAGTTATGATCCTGAGGATGAAGTCCCAGAGGCTTCCTAGTATCTGGAGAGAAATGGACTTATTTACTCATTACTCTGTCCCCAGTCTCTAGGTTGATGACCAGCACAAGAAAGAACATTTATGAGTGTTTGCTAAATAAAAGATGAATTTCCTTAATCATTTATTTATTTATTATTTATTTATTTGAAATCTATAAGCTCACTCTGCCCTAATCTTCAACCTAAATCTAGAACTGCCTTGGGATAGCATGTGGTAAAATGCAAAGAAAACATGTAGTTGAAAATCCTGGCCCTCAGTATAACGGATCATATTACAGAATGAAATCGATCATGGGATTTGGAGATGGATAGAAATGGACTTGCATGTGGCTTTACAGTTTCTAGTTCTTACATGTCATGATCATGGACATGTTAGCTAATCAGACTGAGTCTCAGATTGGTCACATTTAAAAAGATTGTGAGATTAAATGCCAAATATCTAATAATCACTAATTTTATGAGTCAATATTGATAATACTCCAGAAAAGAGCACTTTTCCGTGTTAAATGCTCAACATGCGAAGCATTAAACATAGGCATAGAATTTTTCTCACTATTTTGAAGTAAAACATTCATGTATATCCCACTTAATAATCATTTTCAAAGAAAACATTAATGATAGCATAAGAATTCTCTGTCTATGGTAAACCTGACTGAAACAGAAATTGGTAATAAGAAGTGGTGCCACTGCTGTGCCTTACCTGACCATATGGTTCAGAAGCCTTAGGAACTGGTTTACAGGAGGACTTCACAAAAATTTAGAGATGTAGGCTGGAGAATACCCAGAATATTGTAAGAGCAGATTAATGGGTAATTCTAGTGGGAGCTCAGAAGAGCAGAATGTGAATAGGAGTGCAGACAGTAAAGGCTGTGCTCATGGGGTTTCAGAGAGGGGGGAGAATTCAATTGGGAATTTGACTAGAGGCTATTCATATTACATTCTGACAAAGAAGTTGTCTACATTTTGTACATATCCTGAGATTTTCTCTGAGGTTGAATTTAAAGGTAATGTACTAATTAATCTAGCAGGGGAAATTTCAAGTCAGTATAGCATTCAGGTGATGGCATTTATTTGTTTGTTGGTTGGTTGGTACCAGGAATTGAACCCAGGGGCCCTTAAACAGTGAGCCATGTCCCCAGCTTCTTTTTATATTTTATTTAGAGACATGTTCTCCCTAAGTTACTTGGGACCTCACTATGTTGCTGAGGCTGTCTTTGAGCAAACTTGCAATCCTCCTGCCTCACCCTCCTGAGCCACTGGGATTATAGGCATGCACTACTCTGCCCAGTTATGGCATATATGTTGCTGGCAGCCTTTATTGAGATCTACCATGAGAATTTGGAACAGAAAGCAAAATTGAAGGATTTGAAAAACTTGTAGTTTGGCCAGATATAAATCATGTAATATTGGGCCAAGGAAAAAGTGGTTACTGAAGAGATAACCACCATTGAAGAGAAGCTACATAGAAACAATAGTCAAGATGCCTTGAGGGTGTCTCAGGAATCAACAAGACTACACCCATCACAAACTCAGGGGTGTAAAAGTAAACACTCCTTTGAGAATAGACCTTGGGGCACCCTGCTCACACAAGGGTACCTAGAAAGCTGTTATTTCAGGATTTGTTTCACCATGCCTAGCCACCCAGACACTCAGAGGTCACTGTGGTCCAAGAGCTCCTGGGTACTCAAACTGGCAGTAAACCTTAAAACGGTCAACAGGGGTGCTCCTGCTGCAGAAATACAGGATACTGAAGTTAGGGGGGGCATGGAGACTTGTACTGAGATATTCAAAAGAAGGCCTGGGAGGCCAGACAAAGTGTGGTGGGGTTGAGATACTTTGGGGCAGCCCCTGAGAGGTTAATATGTGAAGCTATGAAAGGAAACCTAGGTGGAATGGAATCCCCAGAGATTAAGAGATGCCAGTAACTTGGAATGTCTGCCTAAGAGAGAGCCCATGTGGGCTGCAACCAGCAAAGGCACAGGTATGAGACTAACTGCCCAAGCACTTTAGAGCTCACATCTCACCATCATGTGTCCCAGGTGATGATTTGCCCAGCTTGGTTTCAATCTTATTTTGGTACCATGCCTTCATTCAATGCCTCTGTTCCTCCCTTTTGGAATGGGAATATTTAGTCCATGCTATTATATATTGGATATATGTGACTTATTTTGGGTATTTACAGAGGTCTAGCCAAGAGTTTTCTTTGTGTCTCAGATGAAACTTTTGACTTGAACTTTTAGGCAATTCTGGAATTCTTAATGTTATGAGGGTTCTTAGAGATGGATTAAAAGCATTTTGCACTGTAAAATAAACATGAAGTTTTGGTGGGTCATAAGTGCAATGTTATGGTTTGGATATGATGTATCTCCCAAAAGCTCCTGTTGTTAATGTAGGAGATAAAATGGTTAAATTGAAAGCAATAACCTAAAGAGTGGATTAATCCATTTGATAGATTAATAATTTGAAAAGATAACTGTAGGAGGCAGATAGGGTATAATCTGGAGAAGTAGGGCACTGGGGTTGTGGGTTTAGAGTTTATATTTTGTCCTTGGCATTTCATAGTATGTCTACTTCTGGGATGTCCTGAGCTAAGCAGCTTTCCTCCAATGTATTCTTCTTTCATGATGTTCACCTCAAACCAAGTACAAAGGAGTTGGCTGTCTGTAGACTGAGAGCTCTGAAAGCAGAATCCCCAAATAAACTTTTCCTCCTCTAAATTGTCCTTGTCAGGTATTTTAATCACAACAATGAAAGCTGACTAATACATATGATATAAAATTCTGTGTTAGTTTAGGAAAGGTTAAAGAATGAGGATCAACAAGAAAGAAGATCCCAATCTTATTAGAATGTGGTGTGATGATATCTCTTTCTCATTGGGTAATGAAGAGCATCTGTAATGTGGCATTCATCTTTGTTTGTTCCCTTCTCTTAATCTTGATGCCTTTGAACAATGGTAATTCTGTAGCAGACCCTGTCCTTTAGGATAGCATAATATTAAACATAGTTAAGAAAAAAGTTCTTTATTGATAATTAACATAGTTTAATTTGGCTTAGAAAACCTATGATTTTGGCAATGCATCAGGACAATGCTTCATGTGATATCTTTGTTTATGCTTTATATATGTTCCTTTGTGCAATAAATCAGGCTCAATAATGTCTCTCCTGTCACATTCCATCATGTCACACTCATAAAATTTGACATGCTCAGGAATGTGGTGATGAATAACCATACATGATGACATCTTGGGGATTGCTTAAAAATGATGCTCTGTCGTGGTTTCAAAAGATAATGGGTATTTCTAACTTGTTGGCATAACCCTAACAAAATAAAATTTTCCAGCCATAAAAATATCAGTTTAGACTTTTACTACTAATATCTATCACTGAGAAATTAACATTTAAGCTTATAAGTAACCACTAAACACAAATTTATAAAATAGGATATACCTAATATTCTTTAAAAGGTATATTTTTTATAAATAAGCACATCAGAGCCAAGAATCACTAAGAACATTTATTAGCATCAAAATAACAATCTGTTTAGGTTTTGTTGTTATTGTTGTTGACCTTTTGATTATTCTGTTTTCTAAAATGCTCATTATTTATATTACTATAAATTGACTTCTGAACTAAATGCCCCTTTCATGCTAAACAGATTATATCATTTACTCTGCTTCCATTTTGTACCAGCGTTCACATTTACCAATTGAATAAAATGAAGCTTGAGATGATGGAATTCACAAGCGCAAAGCCACAAAGCTAGTAGCAGAACAAAAACTAACATGTAGATATTTTGTTCTGTGTCTAAACAGTGAAATTTTGAGATCCTGCTACTTTCTTGTTCCTTGTGGGCTGAGCATCCTGCCAGAACACTATATTCTGTGGAGCTATAACCACCTTTCCTGGAGAGTCTGCCTCCTGGTTAAGAGTCTGTTCTCCATGAGAGGAAAGGCTTCTGATTGAGAGCTGAGGGCTGACACTACCACTGTGCAGAGACCTCTGTATAGCCTATGAAAGCACACTGGGCAATCCTGCTCTGATTACTAGCACACAATGACTTCTGAAATCGTAGTCTAAAACCCAGTAGGATACCACCAAAGAAAGTTCTGTCAACATACTGAATTTGTGCTAAACTTTGAAACTGAAGTTTATAGAATGTCTTCTATGTGATATGAACTTGACAACCCACAATTTTGTTTTAAAAACAATTCTCCATTGGAATAAATGTAATGAAATGTAATGCACGTGAAATACAATGTCATATAAATATTCATGATTTTACTTATATTTAACTTAGAATTGATGAGGATAGAATTAAAACTTATTGTGGGGGTAAGGAATTCCTTTTTTATGAAGAATTGGTAAAATACCCCAATATTTAGGTAAAAGTCAAAATTATAAAACCCTTTTTCGGAGAGAGATTAACAAAACATTCATTTGTTTATTATTTTTTAGGACTTTTTCTGATGTAGGAAATTAAGTGTGGTAATAATTTATAAGTGGTGAATTTCTGTACCAATATGTGCATTTTATACACATTTATTATATACAATATAGTTCCTCATAAGTGGCATGTTGATAATGAATGAACAACGTGATAAATAATAGGAACCGATTGAGGATTCATCACATAACACATTGATTTATTTTTAAAATTTTTGTTTCTATTTTTCTGCATTATTGTGGACTGAACCTAGGGCCTCACACATGCTGGGAAATCACTCTACCACTAAGCTACATTATCAACAATAAATTGCTTTAAAAATATTAATAATATCTATTATGCTGAAATCAACTTAATGTCTGTAACATCATTGTGCAGACAACATTCATATTTGAACAAAAAAGAATCTTTATTAAATATGAAATCATTTAGTACAAATGGTCACCATTTTATAACAGAAAAGC
Source organism: Marmota monax (assembly GCF_021218885.2). Classification (NCBI taxonomy): domain Eukaryota; kingdom Metazoa; phylum Chordata; class Mammalia; order Rodentia; family Sciuridae; genus Marmota; species Marmota monax. The sequence goes on along the minus strand of NW_026693851.1, from coordinate 1,943,328 downwards.
ATATATCTCTATAGTCTACTTCCTTCTCCTTCAATTCCCCAATTAGTTTTGAAGCTTTATCATGATTCCATCTTAAGAACATTTTCAGAACTTTAGATATTGGAATTGGAATTGGAACTGTGAAGTTATCATCTAACCTGGTCGTTTCTAAAATGCCCTTTAACTATCTTACCAAACTCCTAAATAGCTTAAATGGCTTTTGAGTCAAAAATAGAATCCAGGAAAATACAGTGTAGTTGTTGATTCAGTGCACTATAATATGGAACTCAAGTAAATTTTCTACTGGTTTGGGAAAAAAAAATCCTTTCTTATTATTTTCATTTAATATCATATTAATTTTTTAACTTAAAAGATATCCTTTTAGAGAACATTGTGTTTAGTGAAATAAATTAGGTGCCAAGAGATAAATACCACATGTCTATGTTGTATGTGGATGTTAAAAAACAAAGTTGATTGGAATGTCTAATAGTGAATACTGAGGCTGAGAAAGTAATAAAAATTTTAAAATCATTTAAAAAATATATGAAAATAAAATTTCATTTTATATTTATTAAAAAAATGTTAAAAAACAATATTAGAAAGCAAAATGGAGGAAACAAAAGAAACTATAAAGTTCTTTAGGTATAATTGTCCAGGAATGGCTATTTGAATAATTGTTTCAAAAGGCAGAAACACTTTGAATTGCAGCTCAGAAGTAACCCACCTCAGCCATTTTAGTATAAAGCTTAAGGGAAAACTTTTGCATTAGCCTGTGTTAAGTTAAAATTAAAAAAAATACTATAAGTATAATTAGTTTTCTTTCTAGACACAGTCTATAGAGAACTCTTGTCCTCCAAAGAGAAGATTCCATTTAGAGAGTGTGATTGTGAAGTACTATATTTAGTTTGGATTCCAGAAATCCAGGTTTATAGAAAAACTTCATTTTGGTGTACTTTCTCTGAGGAACTGTGAAATAAAACAAGCCAAACATTAAAAAAAATGATGTTAGATGCTTTTAGGAAAGAAATAAGAGTTTCTAAATAGAACTTAAATAAGTCAGTGTTGACTCATTGTCATATCATCCCATGCATTAGTTATCAGAAAGTGTTCTGGACAGATCTAGAAAAACTTTAATTTCTGAAAATTATGTAGTGTATTTTATTTGCATATAACTTAATGTTTATATTATTGGTAGCTAATTTTTTTTAGAGAAATGACTTCAAAATGCCATCATAATTTATATAATTCTGAGAAAACGGTTCTGAACTGGTGTTCTGTTTTTTCTGACCTCCACAAATGCAATGCTTTCAGGGTATATTGTTTACTATGCAATTATTTTATTGAATATTCACTTTGTACTTTAGGATTTCAACATGAAATGAATTCCTATGCATCAAGCAATGATATTTTGCACAAAGGAGCCTTCCTGACAAAGGAAGTTAGAAGATATGCAAAGTATACTTACTTCTACAATCCTTTTAGAAGATTGTGAATAGTTAGGATAAAAGCTGCCACAATTAAAGAGTGACTTTTATGAGAATAAAAAAATAGTCCCGCTATTAAAAAGCTCTAAGTTCATTGAACTCTGCCTATTCTAGCTCAGGTAGAACTGCAAATTATGGCATTCATTATTAAACTAAACAGAAAATGAGAGACTCAAATGGTTGGTGATTGTTAAATTACATAACTTGTCATAAACTCTTTTATTATTTTAAGTAGTTTCATCTTTTATTACATCTTAAATACAAACTAAAAAAACCCACAAAGACATTTTCAAACAGTAACAATAAAGTAAAATAATCATAAAATGCAGATACAAAATTTAATAAAAATAGCATATGTTTAAACAAAAACAATACATTTTGTTTAATTTTGCACATGAACTATCTGTGTTTAAACTTGATGTTCAATGAAATAATGAGGAAAACTGTCTTATGCACAGCCATGGCCTCAGACACAGAGAAAGCAACTATCCCATTGTGCTTTCCAGGTGGACATTTTTTCTTCTATTTTCCCCCCATAGCATTTATATACTAGTTATCATAAGCATTTTTTTCATATTTATTTTTTAGTTGTAGTTGGAAACAATACCTTTATTTTATTTATTTATTTTTATGTGATGCTGAGGATCGAACCTAGGGCCTCGCATGTGCTAGGTGAGCACTCTACTGCTGAGTCACAGCCCCAGCCCACCAGAAGCATTTTTAGTAGTAAAACTTGCTAAAAAAATACTAACCTATAGCACTACATCAAGCATTTGGGCATAGACCTTAGGAAGCTAAATGAAATCCCTGCAGTGTTATTTAGATGTGCACCAATCATTCCACCATATTATTTTAGCATCTCTCAGAACTAACCTAAAGTACATAGAGCAAAAGTTAGTTAAGGATTCAGCTATAATTGTGCTAATATATCTCAATTTTTGTTTACCTCATGTATTTGAAGACAAATTTTTATATTCTTTTGCTCTGTGACTCAAAAGTCCTAATGGGCAATTAAAACCTTCCTAGCTAATCCTATTAGGACTGTAGTTAATTGACTAATAAAAAGTAACCCCTTAAGTGCAGAAACTATGAGACAATACCCACAGACTTGACAATTTCAACTTAGACAATCCTTGCAGAACACTTTTTCTGATCATAGGTGTACTCACTGAAGTGGAGTTACTTTATCTTTTCTGGCATAAAACATCCTCATTCATTCACAATAACAAGGTCTTCAGGTTCTTCAATGCAGAATCCAAGTATTGTGAAAATTTAATTGAGACTTTTGAAACAATAGAAATATCTTATTTTTCTATTTCCCCAGTATTTTAATATCATTGTTCTAACACCCACTCCAATAACATTTATTCCTGAACTTTCCCAAAGCATTAAATCTCATTTTTATCAAAATATTCTCTTCATTTCAAAAATATGTTATCAGTGAGTAAAATATTCAGTTAAGCCACATAGAGTAATAAATATAACGTCCATAAACAGGGTAGGGAAAAATATGAATTCTTATAAGGCAATGCTTATCTTATAAGCATGCATACTGGGTGGTGGGAGGTCAGAGCCAGAGTGTTCAAGGATGGAAAGCTAGAATCAACCTTCACCTATTTTAGTCTTTAGGCAATACAGTAGTGAAAGGAAAAAGAAAGTACTAGTACATCTGTGAGTCAGTTCTTTATACATCACTTAGGAGAGCTTTTGCTGAAAAACTTCAAAGTCTGGATAAAATGACAAACCAACTTTTAGTGCACTTCAAATATACTTCAATGATCTGTTTGTATACTTAGAACCCAGACTGAGCAGATCTGTGAAATAGTTACTGGAAAGCATTGCCTTTACTGGCTTAAAATTGAAGTAAAGTTTATTTTATTTTGTTTTACAAGTATTTGTAAATTTATTGGAATACCCCTTTTGTGTGTATTGTTTATTCTTTCTTAAAATGATTTTAATTAAGTGCATAAAAATAAGTATTGTACATATTGATGGGGGGCATGATGTTTTGATACACGCATACATTATACAATATTTAAATAAGGTTAAACATATTCATCTTCTCAAACATTTGTCATTTTTATAAGAAAGCTTTCAAAATACTTTCTTCTATTTCTGAAATGTACAATATGATATTGTTATCTATAGTCATAAAAAGATACTTACCAAGTCGAAATGAAGTATGATCAGAAACACATCATTTTATACTTCATTTTAAAATGTGTAAAAATGAGAATTTTATCATTTTTAGGCCACAGCAATCTCTTAAGCTTGATGTTATTGTCTAGGCTGATTTAACTAATCAAGAAATGGGTCAATCCATTCAGTAGTGGGTAACTAAAGGCAAAAACTGTGGTTGCATCATCAGTGCCTTTGCCTTGTTCTTTGCAAAGGTGAGTAAAAATGATGAACTCTTACCTATAGACACCTGTGAGCATGAGTTAATTATTATTACTAAGTCTATGAAATGAGAAAAAGTGAAGGATTTTTTTTCTTTCAGTTTGTACCTCTGGTGAGCTGGGAATGGAGAATTTGAGGGAATTGGGGTCAGACCAGTTGAACATCCCATATTCTTCAGTAGAAAGACTTGAGTCCCCTACAGAATAAAGCTTTGTAATTTAGTCACTCAATGAAGCTAAAGTTCTTCGGTTACTTTTTCCTGAGGTTCTTGCCTTGATGAATGGTTGGTCTGTGAAGGAGAAGTTCCATGAACCCCACTGTACCACTTAAAGTAATATCACATCCATCAGCAATTTGCTTCCTGGGCTTTTCCAAGTCAGTTCTGGTCTTCTGCCCTGTTTCAAGAATTCTTCCTCCATTTAAAATTACTCACCTTAATTCTCAGCCTAAAACAAATATCTCATGGTCTTACCTTATTCACCCAGAAAAATCTAATATGACCAAACCCTGGGGTCATTCATAGTAGAAATTAATACTATTTGACAAAATACTCTAGGAAAAAGTGTTTATATAACTGATCAATAAGAATTGATCTGATTCTATCCTGAGTACAACTGTGGTTTTGGTCAATTTATAAGATGTGCTTATCCTATTCATTTCTATTCTGAAAAGACAGTGATAATAAAAGTAAATGATTTGGAGTTAGGATATTTACCCCTATTAATTTCCTCTTACATAAATCTATGAAGTAGACTATTAATAGCAATATATTATTAGAGGTGTACCAGGGCTTTGGAGATTTGTTTGCTCAAACTCCAAGAGCTAGCAATGAAAAAATGGGATTTTGAACCTGGGTCATCTAATTTCAAAGACTGATATCTTAATCCTGAAATATACAACTGCCTCCAATTAATAATTAAGTTGTTTTAGACTTGGAGGAGCTTTGGGATGCCAAATAGTAGAATTTTGAATTCACAGAAGAATCTGTATGAAGAGTATCCTGGAACTTTCAGAGATGGGCTTGCTGTATAGCTCACTTAGAGTAGGGGTGGTTGACAAAGATGGCATGGTCTCATCAAATCCTGTAGCCAAAGGGGCACTTTGAATTCTTAGTGATATTTTTTAAATAAAAAAAGACAAAGAAAGGAAACATAATAAGTAGGAAGCTGCTGTAACACCCAGAGACCAAACGAAGAAACAGAAGACCCTCTAAGATACCTGAATGAGGATTTAGTCATTTTATTTGCAAAATTTGTCTTTTTTGATGATCTTCAGAAGAATAGTTGAAGTAGAAGATGGAAGTGAGAGCAATAGTTTGAAATAAGTAAAAGAGTAGATGGAGTGAGAATATGACAGAAGTTAATAGAGGCTATGTTACCAGTGTTTATCCAGGTATAAAAATCCAACTCTTTCATTAAGCAAAATCATGTCTAGACTCTTTGTGCCTATGTTAGTCAATTCAATTTATAAATAGGAAGTTACCCAGCATACACTTTCTTGTTTTAGTTCTGTTCTACATAATTTTTATTTACCTCTTCAACTCTTTTAGTAACTGTATAGTCACTTTTTTTATTCCTAAATGCAGTAAATTTGAAGTTTCCTATAAGATATGTTTTATAGCAATATAGCAAATGTAATGTGTTTAATTTATGCTCATAGAACTTGGTATTGGAAAGATATGTATTTATAAATAACCATAATTTATTATGGTAAAGCAAAACCCAGGGAATTATATCTTGCTTATAATTTAAAATTTAAAAAAGACTTCTTTCTTTCCCTGCCTCATTTTGAAGTAATAAAACATGATCTTAGCTTTGAAATGGCCTTTGACTAGAGTAAAAGTTTAAGTAAACATTTTGATGCACCATTTTTTTAATGTTTTATCCTCATCTTCCCTCAAAATGAATAAACTTTGAAAAGTAAAGCTAATTCTATCACAGTAATTGGTGAAAATGCATTAAATAGTCAGTAAGGAGTGATTCTAGTGGTGCCATAGAGACTCAGGGCTTCTATAAACAATAATTCAAGGCACTGATTACAATTTGAGGCTGCTGCATGAGCTCTCCTGGGGCATCGATTAATCCCTTCAATTCTTTCTTTTCCACATATTTAACAAAGGACCCACAGTTAATGATAATACTTCTTTGACTCAAAAAGTTAATCCCTAGTGATATGAAACATATATCTGGCTCTCTTTGTAAATTTTGATTCAACATTATGAAATTTTACTTTATAATTGTCCCCCAAATCCACATTAATCTCTTCTCTCCCTTGTATTTTTAATTATTACAGAGCAGACTCTATTATTCATATTTACATAAATGTTAATATTTGATTGATTTAGCATAACTTCAGATATTGTAGACTACAGAATACAACATAAAATTGAAAAGAGTAATGTTAAATCTGCTCATGTATTTAATGAAGTTGAACATATCTTATGCCGTGACTCAGCAATTCCTCCTCAGAAGACAAAACTATTCACAGCAACTTTATTCTATTTAGTCCCAAACTGGGATCAACCCATATGTGCTTCAAGAATGGAATGGATAAATAAATGGTGATAGATTCTGTAGTAGGATGCCATACAGCCATAAAAATCAGTAAGATATCATCATAGACAATGATATGAATGAATCTCATAATTATAATTTTGTCAAAAGAAACCAGACACAAAGGCACATATGCTGGTAAATCTGTCAATATATATCATTTATATATCATCTATCTATCTAATCCATCACCAGCAAAACTGAGCAATAGTGGAATTAGAAGTTGAGTGATTACGTATGATGAGAAAGGCTTTGAGAGGACTTTTGGATATTATAGTACACTTATAATGTTCTGTTTCTTGACTTGGATGCTGGCTCATAAGTATGTGTTCTCATCTTAAAAATTAAGTGAGCTTCTGACTGGTTTCCTTACTGTATATAACTTACGTTTTAATAAAAGGTGTACTTTACAAAAAGTATGTGTTAAGAACAACTTCCTAAGAGCCCTGTGATATGCTACTTTATTCTCAATTGCCAACTGAATAATTAGAATGCTTTCTTAATATTTCAACTTGTAAACTTTCTGAACAGATGATTAATCAAAATTGAAACTGCAGCAAATTAACTTTGAGCAGATGATATTTGATTTAAACAGGATCAAATAGAGAATTGTCCTGTCTTAAAGATGCTATTACAAATGGTGCACTACTGAATCATAGGTACCAAATCACTAGATTTATTCATTCCACTTTTAAGAAGCATAGTATTAGAGATAGTATGTAGGAATCAAAAGTTGAGATATGAAAAGCCTGTTGGAGGTATTGCTAAAACATATTCTCTAAAGTAAGGTAAGTTAATTTGAGGTTGACCTTATCAGCTATACAAAACTCTGCAAAATCCAATATGGTAATATTTTCAGGAGAATTATATATGGAACAAGGAGAATTTAATTCAATATATTTCAATATATTGTAAGAAAAGACTACAGTAGTTAGGGCTACTTTCCATGATAAGTATGTAATGGGTAAAAATAAAAATAATGTACTCTTACTGTTAACCAACACATTTGGGAAAATATGCTTTTAATTAATTATCAGAATTACAATTTTGAAATAATATAAAAGAAGGAAAACTAAATCCAGTTTTTCTTGACTGTACAAAATAAACTCAATCATCCTTCCATATAACTAAGAGAGTCAGATAGACTCCATCTATGACCCCATAGTACATACATACTAAATACTATAGTGGGTAGTGGAGATCTGTGCAATGGTCATGGAAAATTATTCTTCAGTGGAAGTTACTAGAATAGAACCAAATTATCTTCACTGCTGATTCATATTCTCTGATTTGGCTATCAATTCTCTCTTTCTGCTCAGGACTACATGTTAGCTACATCTGTCTATAAATCAGGGGAAGTCATTTTTCAAAAACATAGTACATTGAATGTCTACTCTGCAACAGGAACTGTATTAAATCCTGCAAGATATTGAAATGAATGCAAGATTTGTGTCTTCAAGTTTACACTAAAGATAAAGCATATATGCAAGGGAGAAGTTGATCAGATCAATTCTATTAAAAGAATAAAGAACAATGGGACTCATTTTTGGCTAAGATTACTTTTGTCAAGAGTTAAGAAAGGCAACTTTGTGAGCTAGATATATCAGATGAGTTGGGCCTTGAATGTTGGTAGTATGAGAAAGGCATTCCAGGAAGAACTTAAAGCAAGATTCAAATGAGGAAAAATAATGTACATTAATAGTAATAATGAGTCATCAACCTCAATAAGAACGAAAGCTTTATGTAAAGGCACCCAGAGGAACAAAACTGGAAGGTATACTGGAGGATATTGTAGAGGAATTAATATTTGTATTTTGTTTGAACATTATTTGTATGTGACCCAAATGTCATTATCTGTATGGTAAACATATGTAAGACAGTGTAGGGAAAACAATAACCCTGAAAAGACCAAGGGGAAATCCAAGTTGTACTGTTCATCCACAGACTAGAAAAATCAGGGTAAATACTAGTAGAAAAGTTCTGCAAAAATCATTTCATTTTTAACAATGTTTTCCTGATGTGGAAGAAATGATGTAGCATATTTTCCTCTAATGTGCTTAACTATTTTTTTCTTTTAACTCCAAATATTGCATTCCTAAGTGCATCTACAAGCTCAGGTAAAGCAAATCTCAGATTTGAATGAAAAGTGGAATGCTTTTAATTTTCAAATAATGTCTTCCTTGATGTCAAAATGGCTGTGATAAGATTAGCCAGAATCATAGCTCTCATTTTACGAAGAAAAATAAGCAGTCAGTGACTGTCATTTTATTTATGCAGTCGTCTGCACATTCATATCTGAATCCTTCTGGCATTTGAATATACAGCCTCCAAATTCAGGATCTTGTTGGGAAGCCTGAGTCATTCAGAAGCTGCAGGAATGACAGGCACTGACAAATCTTTTTGTGGGCCCTTAATTTCAATCTTTTATAGAGTTAGCCTTTTTAGGAGCTGCTGTCACTGTGGAACCCAGCAAGTTCCAGTAAATAAGCAAACAGCCTTTTGGCTCACCATCATGCAAAGGTTGGTCTGGTCTAAGATTAGATGGATAGAGACAGGCTCCTTACAGAATCAGAATAGGATGATGAGTCATTGCGTATGTGAAGGGAAGAGCCCTTAGAGTTGGATGAGCATTCATACACTGTGCAGAGATGCTGTAGAGTACTATGGATAAGCTTATGGGATTGCAGGACATGAACTCTATGCACACATGTATTGACACAGACACTTGAAAACACACACACACACACACTTTAATCAGAGAAGGCCCCTTTTAACTACTTTGAACACAATACTGAATTTTCATCTGATAATTAACATTGGAACCTACAACCCAACCCATAAATTTGTGAAATCCAGTTTAGGGATTCATTTTATGGATTATGCAATGATTTGAAGAAGTTTAAAGCCTTGTCTAAGATCATAGATCACCTTCCCTCAGCCTTTTCTTAGATAATAATAAAAGGTTATAGTCTGTAAAATATTTAATGTAGGATATGTTAACTTTAAATGTAAGTTCTTTCTTTTGCTAAATTCTCTGAGTTCAGTGTTCATGTATTTCATGCCTCTAATATTTATATTACTTCTTTAGTGCTCATTTTTCTGGTATTTAAGGAATACTCACAATTGTTTTACTACAGAAATGAATTTGATCATTGAGTTCTATAGTTTCTTTGACTGAGTTATCCTTCTCTATCCCCATTGCCACACACAAGACTCAAGTTACTCTAGAAAACTATACTTGAGACAACCCACAATTTCCATATTAACTTAGATGTCTATCTAATATCAATATTATAATTAACATATTTACCAAACCTAAAATTGAAACATCCATTTTTATAAAAATATGTATATTCCTAAGGCCAATTGTTTGCGATATTAGCTATTTTAGAAAATCTGGGAGAAATGTCATATACACTTATGTAGCTCCAACAGTGTCTTGGCTTAAGCAAGACTGTTGGAAGGAATTAGGGTGACAAGTATTGATGAATAGTAAGTATCCATTATTGCATTGGGTACTGTTAAGAATAAAAAATAAGTAGAAGACACAGTCTTATGAAATTTACAAAATAAATTGCAAATTAAGGCATTCAATCATGGTTCACAATATGTGAAAAGATCAAGTATAAAAAGTGAACACAGTTGTCAGCTAAGACTTCAAAGGACATAGCTAAATCTGTAAACTTGAACTGAACTTTAAAGGAAAAATAGAGTTTTGACATAGCACCTAACATAGCACTCTCACCACACAGAAGATGCAAAAGGTTTGTTGAAGTAGCAAGGAGATGGGTTATGCTGTCTAAAATAGCCCTGACATGGGCATTCTGCACCATTTATGTGTATCTGAGACTGGTCTGATTTATAAAATAATCCAATAAATAGTACAGGAGACATAAAATTGCTCTTTGAGAATCAAAATACATTGCTAAAGAGACAGATTGAAAGGACAAGATTTAAATAGCCGAAGTTAGGGTTCTGTGAGAATTACTAATTCCTATTCCATTACAAAATAAAATAAAATGGATCCATTTTTTAAAATCAAGTTTGTTCTGTCTTACCTAAAAGTTAGTCTTTAAGTGAATAAGAATGTGTGTCACATAAATAACAACTTTTCATGTTTTATATGGAAAAATTTTTCCTTATTTGTTGTAGTAGGACTTATAGAATAATGTTTTACAAGAACTACCCCCAATATTGGGGGAGGTCAGAAAGAAAGCAATTTCATTCATGTAGCCAAATGCATAAAACCAATGCATTACCTAAAATTACTTCCAGATTTTATTTTTCCCTGTACTTATTCCTTTTAAAAATTACATATCCCCCCAACTCCTGTGTATGAAAGGGCAAGCAACTTTCTTCATGTCTGACGAATAGTTCCTGGTAAATGCTATTCCACCAGCTGGATTTGAAATAAATAACTTTTACTCTTTCTTCAATAGTAATCTTTTCTTGATTAATAAAAGATGCTTAGAAAAATAAAATGATATGCTTGCTCACCTACCTGAGCCTGGAGTAATATGACTTTGTAGTTGTGTTGCATTTGTAAATACATTTGGGGGGGGGGGATGAGAAAAAAATCACCTTTTTTCTGCTCACTTTGAAACATAATCTCTGAGTAAACAATCATCTCAGGGCCTTCATTGAACAAACCACTCCTCTCTCCTCTACCTTTCTAATCTAAATCTGTCAAATTCTGATAGATTCTGTCAACCTTGATGACTGTATTGGAATGCAATTCCTAAGTACCCTCAGCATTTTATTTGCAAATAAATATCAGAGTCCTTTCATTTTATTTTTTTAGACATTGTCTTAACCTTTGACTCAAAAGTTTGCATGTCTCTACGTGAGGCCACACATTTGAAATGAAAAGCTATCTGTTTTCTGGCCACTGCATTCACCTCCATTGGAACAGAATTAATTTACTTTGGTTTGATCCTTTCAATTTCCATACTTTTTGTTGTTGTTGTTGTTTAGAAGCTCATTCCATCTTACAAATTCCAACAGATCATATTTGCTCTCACCATCAATTGAATATGTGGAAGTACATCAGTAAAAACATTGTGTAGATTTATTTTAGTCACTTGCCTTGATTAAATGGGAACCAAGGAAACTCCCAACAGATTAACAAAACCAAAGAAACAGAAAACAGAACAAACAAACAAACACAACAACAACAAAACAACTACAGTCCAAATAAATGTTTTTCCTACATTTAAATTGTAATTCTATCACCAGAAGTCTTTCATTTTGGTGCAAATAATGAAATTCAAGACATTTGGAAGATTCTAATGTATGACAGGGAACATTTTCTGTAATCTGTTCTTCTGCCTTGGGCTTTGTCTCCATTGGCAAAGAACCGGGGAAGCCAGTGAGTATGTATCCCTTCTGTGGATGAATAAATCATTGTAGAAACTAGTGAACTTGAATAATTCAGGCTCCTCTCTCCAAAACTCTTTCCTCACTTTCATATTTTGTCAGAAATATTTTACAGATGGACTCCTTCTTCTTCTCAAAGATACACTTTGACATGGAAGGAGCCTGTTCCAAAAAGACAAAATTTATTGAATTAGACACTTGTCAATTACCCAGACTACTCCCTCTTTTAGAGGTGGGAAGACTGGAAATGAGGAAGCCATATGCATACAGTTTGTAGTAGAGTCAAGTACAGACCTAAAATCTCCTTTCTACCACCTCACACAAGCCTCACCTCCCATTTATTGTATTTTCCTTTTAGGAATGACTTTTTTTTTTAAGTTATATGTCTAACCAAAGAAAATGTTTGCTAAACATAGAATTAAAAAAAAAAAAAAAAACTAACTAGAACCAAGTATTCAAGAATATATTAAATTAAAATTTATGCAAAACATTTAAAGTTTTCACATAAAAGACAAAATTATATGTCTTATAAAAGTAAATTTCAGAAATTCTAAAATAGATATTGGTCAACATATTTAATTTTCAGTATTCATTATGAATATATAAAAATACCAGCAAGCAATTAATGTCAGTACCATTGTTGATTAGTGCAGCAGCCACTGTCAAATGGTCATGAGTTATAAAAAATTATATTTTATAGCATAAAATGGTCACCTGAATGCTGTGAATGCTCATAATCACTGATGGAGTATAATAAATACCCAGCTGATTTTTGTTTGCTTTCAACTAAATCCTAAATAATTCATCAGTTCTTAGAATTACACTCACGGGGCATAAACTATGTACTCTCCTGAAGCAGTTGTTGTAGATTCAGTCTTCAGTAATATTTTAATCTCTTTGTAATGAATCATGAAATCTGTATTTTAAAAAATATTTGAATGACATTCAGTAGTATTTGCATCATGAATTTATACATTCCCTACCACTTCCCTAAAGAAAGCTGAAATATGCCACCAGGGAAAACTACACACATGGAAAGGGAGAAAAATAATTTCCTGAGGACATAACATAGAAGGCACAATATCAAAGAGCTCTAGCCAGGTGGTAGGGGATGATATCTAAACTGCAGTTTTAAGTGTATGCACCAGACATATTTTGCATATTCAATTGTGTTTTTAATTCTGGAAAGATAAATATGTGGATGAGATGTTATCTGGCAACAAAACTTGCCTTGAAATTGAACACAATTGTGAAAATATTTTTCATTTTTAAATGAGGTTAAAAAAAGAGAAATAACTATACAACAGAAGGAAAAATCTGCTGTTTTGTTTGTGATGATAGATACCTAGAATTTTTCCCAAAAATGAGAGATTAGATTCTTATTAGGAGTATGGAAAATAAATTTAAAAGACTGACAATTAATCTTTTAACAATTTATTGAGGCATATTTGATATAAACTACACATAAATTGTACAATTTAATCAGTTAATCACAAAACTATTGCTACCATCCGGGGAGTTTTGCTATACACCACTTTCAAAAGTTGCCTAGTTCATTCCTGCCATCTCTCCCTCAGTCCAGAGTATCACTGAAAACAGCTCAAATACCCCTCAACAAAGGAATAAATAATTTCATACAATAGAATGATATACAACAGTATATGATTGAAGGATTAATATGTAGAACATAGATTGAACATAGTATAGCATAGTCAAACAAAAAACCCATATAATTTCATTACATAAAATCTTGTGAAATGTAATCTAATTTATATTGACAAAAATTAAAACATTAATATTTAATTGGTTGTTTCTGGCAAGGTGTACAAGTTAAGAATTTAGCTTCATGTCTCTTAGTTCCTAGAGCCTGAAAAAAGGGAAATAAAACAAAAGGCCCTGCTTTACTATATCAGATTTCAGAATTCCTTTAGAACTACTATGGGTTCTAAAAATCTGGCAGGAAGAAGATAAAAAGCAGATGCAAATGTGTTAAAGTAATAATAATGCTACCAGCTCTCTGTTTGCTGATGACTTCTTTTGCAAATTTGTCTTCTAATAAAGAGCACATTCTGTATAATAGTTCTTCTTCCCCCTTTTTCCTTCCACTGGCTATCTGATTATAATGATATTTTACACTTAAGAATTTTCACATTATCTTTTTTTTGTAACTGCTATAGTCAAATAAAAAGGAGAGAAATGTTTTTTTGAAATTTTAATTATGAGATAACAGGAATCTTAGGTCTTAATTTTATATATGCTGCTTGGATATTCATTAGAATTCATATTCAACTCTTCAGAACACTTAAGTTCTTGAATGTTTCTTCTTGTTATAAGACAATTTATGCACAGGTTGGTCTAGTTAGATTTCATTTAGTTGAATAAAGACAGAAGAAAATTGAAATTTTAAAAATTTAAGTTTTGAATATTGAAAAAGATATGACCTTATTTCTATGTGAAGAAATTATCATTCAATTGTTTAGCAAATTGAATGCTTACATGTTATTAGAAGTTTTTAAAATAGTGATATCTTGTTTGTTCCCATAAACAGATCTGGTCATTAAAGATGATTGATGAATAGACTTGTGTGTGTCAACATTTTCATGAAAATATTAGCTAGACACAGAAAGCCTAAACAGATAATTAAATCTTTGCAAATACATGTTTGATTATGACACCAGCTTGATCAAATAACGAGTGGATTTAAGGCAAATGGGTTAGAATAGAAATGTTTTCTGGGAATGCTACACCCCTGCTACCCACACACATATGCTGTATTTTTTTTTTTTTGTTGTTGTTGTTTTTTAGTTGTCAGTGGACCTTTTTTTTCCTTTATTGATATGTGGTGCTGAGAATAAAACCCAATGTCTCACACATGCTAGGCAAGTACTCTGCCACTGAGCCACAACCCCAGCCTCAAATATGCTGTTTTTAATTGCTAAACAAGACAAAATAATTTGTGCAGGTCTGGACTTTTTATTAGGGATCTCAAAAGTTGATCCTTGCCATTTTGATATTTATAATAAAGGGCATAGGTGCAGTCATTTCTAATCACCCTGCATGTTTGTGTTCACCCTGAGTCAGAGCTTATATGCCCCCAATAGTATTAACATCATTTGCAAGATTACATTTTTTCCTTTCAATGAAAACATTATGGAATCAATTAGGTCCCATGGCAATCAGTTAAAAAATTATAAGCTATTATATTTTATACGAAATATAAAATAAAGTGACCTTGAGGTTATTTGTCATGACACTTAAGGAATATTTTCACTATAAATGTAATAAAAACTAACATATGTCATTGTGGACTAAGCAAGCATTGTTCATCTGGAGAATAGGTTTCTACATATCATGAATTACTAAAATTTCAAATAACTACTTTCTATAAGGTAGCAGAAAGAAAACAAAAATATCTAAAACTTTTATAAATAACAAAAATGTACTTAAAATAACTAGTCCATTTGTACTGAGACCACTGGCAATAATCTAAAGGACACAATAGCAAAAGACCAGGTCAGGAAGTTAACTCACCATCTTGAGCTGAAGGCACAGCCTGCTTACAGTAAGGAAACTGTATGTTTAATGCAAAGAGCATTATTTCTAACAAGTAACTTATCTGGAATATAGTGCCATAGGGAGTTTGGAAATAAAAGAGTCAGCAATAAAGGACACTAGAGCCCTCATAGGACCATGATTAAGTATCTGACTGAGGCTTCTGCTTGTTTTTGCATTGGATTTTTTTTTCCCTTTTATTCTGCGACACAAACTAGTCTCATAGGAAGAAAACCTTGTCATCCACATAGTACATCACTCAGCTGGGTACAGATAACTACATCCTTTCCCTGTGGGAAGAAATCCTTTTTATTGGACCTTGTGGGCTCATTCTTTATTTATTTGCATTGTTTGGCTGTGAGTTGTGAGACACTAGACTTCCCCTTCTTTACAGAGCCTATAGTGGGATCCTTAAGACTCAACCTCACGTCTCTGTTCTGAAGCCCGACACTTCTGCTCTAAACTCTGACCTGCCTATATAAACATGTATGTGTGTGTAATGTGTGTGTATGTGTGTGTGTGTGTGTGTATATATATATGTGTGTGTGTGTGTGTGTGTGTGTATGTATGTATATATATAGTGGATCACACTCAAATCTAATGCCATATTTTTCTATTTACTGTTAAACTCTGCAAAAATAAAATACCACAAAACAGGACCTAGAAATTACAAAATGCAATAGTAACTTGAGACTTGTACAATGGCATTTTATTTGATTTGTTTCCATAATCAGTACAATGGACCAATGAATTAGTTACTCTTATTGTATATCCGGTTTTACAGATGAAGGAAAGGAATAAAGGTCAAATTGTTTCAAATTGTTGAGTACCCCACACCTGTGTGTGATAGAGATTCACCTTAAACTCAGGCTATTTAACTCCAGAACTGGACTCTCCTAGCTTTGTGGACATACTGACTCTTCTGTTTTGTTGTTGCTGCTGCTGTTGTTGTTGTTTTGATTCTGGAGATTGAACCCAAGCTTTTATGCAGGCTAAGCACATGCTGCTCTATCACTGAGCTAAATTCCCAATGGCTCCTCCATTTTTATTAACTAATTTCAAAACACAGATCTTCCTAGACATCATTTCTGCTTTTAATCTTTCCATTTTTGCTAACTCCTTGGCAAGTATGTTTTTTTTTCACACATGTATATATATACACACAAATATGCATTCATATTGCTATCTATATATATACACACACAAACGCATATACACATGCATAAATACATCTATACATAGGTATATATTTATGTGACTGCTGTGTGATGCTTGGAACTATGGTACATTTGATGTCTGAACTTATTTAATCATTACATCCATTCTGTGAGAGTGGCATTGTTATATTCATTATATAGAACCTAAGTGACACTAAAGGCTATTGAGCTTGGAAGTGGTTAAATCAGAATGAAAGACTTCTCTTGCCCCAATCGCTGTACCTCCTCATTACTCTTAATTCCTTGTAAAGTGCTATTTATTTTCCAAAATTTTACCTTCATTAACTACCTAGGCATGCTTTTAGTACAGGGATAATACCTTCCAACTCTTCTGCAGTTCCAATAGCACCTAACATAGTCACAGCTTGATAATTATTTTGCGAATTTATTTCTAAGCTTTCAATTCCTGTCCTGGTTTATAAAAATCCCAAAATAAGACCATAAATTTCTTAAGTTTACTGCAAGATACTTAGGCACCTAAAAATAATCCCATGACAATTACATGACAAAAGACTTTCATGAGAAACATTGATGATTTGGTCCAGCCCACGGACTGTCAAGGCCAAGACTGATTCAAAGAAATATTGATCCTCATAGATGTAAATACTGTTAATTTTCCTAAATTTTCAAGTTCACACAAATAAATTTCAAATTATGGACAATCCTGAAACAGATATGTCCCCCACTCCTTTACAAATAGAATTTGGCTAAAACATAACCTTGAAATGAGGAAAATATTTATGATGTTTTCTTTCTCTCCCATCCAACATCTAGTTTTTAAATTTTGGTCCACACCACAAACTTGATCCTTTCCTCATTAGCCTTCTCTTCTACCCCTCACAGGGGAAATCTGGACTCCTGCGTTCCCCCAGATATCTCTTTTCTCTTTCCATTTCCATGTCTTGAGTCATGGTCCTCATTTGGGTTTTACTTCCCCAATTTTTTATTCCTTTGGTGTTCCTTCTTGCATGGGTATCCATTGCTTAGCCATTTTGATATTGAAATATGCAATAAATGAGGAGGGATACTCTTATCTGTGCTTTTGCTGATATTCCTAGGGAAAACCTAATGAATCATTATTTAGGTGCCTAAGGGCATCATTTCTTCCTACCAATGAAAATTTTTGTTTGTACTGAAGAGGAGGTTTTTCCACTAAAGGGGATTTAAATGTCCCCTGCCATGACTGTAGCTAGCATAGAATAAAGATCTGCTGATAAGTAGACCTATTAATGAGGACACAGTTTCCAGCCCAGAATTGCAGCAGAGCTTTTAAGCCAATTGAAGCCAGAATCCGGGCTTTCCATGGCATAATGAATGGAAATAACAAATCCTATAGGTATTATTTTTTTAAAAAATCATTTGATTGTGCTTTTGCCAATTCAAAGTGAATTCAGACTGTGTACAAAGGCTATGAACCAAGGAAATTAAAGTACAAAAGAGATGACCAGGAAAATAATCACAAGGAGTATGTGACACAGTAAGGATCATGACTGGTACCTCAGATGTTGGTCAGAAATTATAATGGGTTGCTAAGAGGAAATGGGGGATAGGAATTATGTCCTATCTAAAGTTTGTATGGCTTCTGGCTTATTAGTACATACAGTAAAATGTCTATTATCCTCATTACCAAATGGAAGTTCATTCATTCTCAGGAGTATATTTTCATCGTCTTAAACCCCAGAATTAAAGAGTCCACCAAATATCATTGATTTTGTTATATGTAAGAATATAACCTAACACTATTAATTTAGACCCATTATAAAATTCTATCTTAATAAGATTTATTCTGCTTATCTATATAGGTACATTGGGGAGCAGCATGACTATTTCCTTTCTCTGAATGCACACAGCACTTTAAATCTCCACCATATGATTACATGCACCTTTGAGTTGCCCTTTCTATCCTGTGAATTAATCCTTTCTCTGCAGGTGGTCTAAGAGTTTCTTAAAAACAGGGATTGCATATTATCTTGCACAGTGGACTAGCAGAGTAAGTAATCCAAACCTTCACACACAGCTAAATCCCTATCCTACTACACACCTTCAGGGACAGCATATAAATGTCTTTAAAACAAATTAAACATCTTATATGTGAGGCTTTTTTTTTTTTAAATCTTTTTGCTTTGTCTTATCTTTCATTTTAGATGCTTTTCTTACATTAGAGAAGGAGCTACCTTTTGCCTTTCTAAAACCAGTTTTTAACACTGGCTTAGCTCATTACTCAATTCATTATAACAGTCTAAAACTAGTAACAATGGAGTAAAACAACTCCATTTGTTTTTAAGACTTAAAAGAATAAAGGAAAGAGAAGGTCTTTAGTGAGAATGATTCTGTTTCCTTCTCTAGCAGATAATATGAAACAAAAATTCCTATTTCTGACATTCCAAAAATAAAGAATGTAATATTTAAATATGTTATAACTATGTTGTTAAATAAATTTTAATTATGATTATTTGACTTGAGCAAAGAGAATACAGTTCTCTCTCTACCTCTGTGCATTAAGGACTCCAGTTATTCATTTATATATCTTTTGAGTCTCTAAGACACAAACATTTGGTCCCCTACACCAATCTCATTTTCCAAATGTGAAAATAGACTCTACAGAATAAATTGCTCATCCATGGGTGTCAAAAGCAGGAGTCAAGGACTTGAATTTTCATCCTGGATCTGCTTCTTATCATCTTGCATAAGCCTGGGCAATCCAGAGCTTCCCCTGGATTAAATTCCTTTATCTGGAAATGGATTTCTGAGGTTCCTTCCAATTTCATGATTCTAACATTTTTACTTCTCTTGTTTTACAATGGACCTGCACATGCTTTTCTATAGCAGTTACCTCTTTTACAGATTTGCTCTATACACAACTTGCACATTTTCCACACAAACAATAGATTGAAGCACAGCTCAGGGTAGCTTGTTGAGCTGATGTTAGTGTTAGCAATAAATGTGGGGCTTCCAATTGCTCAAGCAGCTGTGACAATCTTTTATGCCTGTAGACTGTTCTCCACAGTCTGGTGGGCTATATCATCAGTCCTGCGGTTCATTATGACACGGATTACCTCTGGTCCCAGATTCCAGCTAATCAGTCTCTGAGTCTCTAAATGGCAAGCATTTTTAGTTTGTTTTCAAGAAAGCAAATGTATGTACGTAAACTCATATGCAGTTTTTCTTTTGAGGATTTCTGAAGTCTAATTCAAGTTTTGCAGTGTTCTCTGATAAGGATATTTAAAAGATGAAGCATAAGTGACAAACATTTCTGCCAAATTATAGGAAAATGGAGCCAAGTGTTTGTGCATTGTTATATGATCTATCTTAAAATGAATATAACCTGGTTTATAGTACTTCCGCTGGTCCTTCTGAATGTCTCTTTCTCAAAGTAAATTCGCATTTTTAAAAAGATTTTCTTTACTTGGACGCATTTTCTCAGCTCTAAGTTTCAAAATTTGAGACCAAAAAACATGCTTCTTTCACAATTGCTAAGTTTAATAGTAAATTACCTACTAGAATTTCAATTGATAGAAGCCTGGAACAGCAAGTTTGAAACAATACGTTACATTTGTTAGCTAAATCACCTTTTAAACATTTCTGGTTATTAAAAAAGTAAGCAAATATAACAGACTTATTTTTAGATGTGAGAGCAGATATTCAGGAAAATTGCATGCCCTTGGAGTTTCAATAGGTATTAGACTTGCTTGTCCTTAAAAGCAAGCTATTGGCTTTATACTATTTTAACACCTCACCTCAGGAGTTTCCAGGCCTGGTTTAGCAGATGTAATGTCAGCTCTGTAGAGATTAATATTTGACTAAAGAAGGCTAAAGAATGGAACTTACTTGAAAATCACTGAATCTAATCAAGAAAACGTATTTTCACTCAATTCCCAATCAAAGGTGAAATAGTATCTAGGTCCGCATCTCTTAATGATCACTTATCCCCTATATAGCTGTTACAAATTTGGAATTAAATAAAAATGGTTTGTAACTGAGCAGGTGTCACTAGCAAATTCCCAGAAAACTAGTTACCTGACATTTTTCATTGATTTCTCTTATATTAGAAAATGAAATGTCAGACACTATTAATTGCATTTTTACAATAAGTAGTTTCAGCAGGAGTAATGGCTAAATGAATGTACTTCCTGTCTGATGCACAATGGATGTATTCATTTAAATGTATTCAATTTAGATGAATGCAATATGTCTATATTCATTACAGTTATATATATATATATATATATCTGTGGGCTGAATTGATGGGGTGGTAATTACTATCTTTATAAATGGAACAGTATTGTCAGTCTGGAAGAAGAAAACCTATTTTCTTATATTTTATACACCCACACAAGAAACACTTTCCAAATCATTCCTTCCAATTCAGAAACTTTACCCTTGAATTTCCAGTGGACCTAATGATCATAAATATGGTCTGTCGGTAGGCCCCATTTTTCTTCAGAGTTGCTGAGTGTTGCTGTCTGTCTTATAGGAAATGACCAAAGGGAACTGAGAGTCTCAAAATCTTACCACCCAGCATAGCTTGCATTTGTCATTCTCCATGACTTCTGCTCATCTATAGGCAGCACATTGCATGGATTAGATTATTCTTACACCATTCAGGGTTATTCTTTGTGTTCAGTGAAGGTAGATCTATTAATATGTAATTGATTTTGCATCCTTTTTTTTTTAATTAGTAGACTTTATTTTCAGAGTAGTTCTCAGTATAGAGAAAAACTGAGCAGATAGTACATGGCTTCCATAACTCTTTCCAAACCTTCTCTATTATTAACATTTTGCATAATGTGGTAGGTTAGTGTGTTGCAATTGGTCAATTCATGTTGATACATTATTATTGGGGAAATCTGTCTTTATGTTATGAAGTTATATGGGTTTTAACACTTCCATATATATTTCAGGATTTCCAATTTTCCCTTTTAGCACAATGAATCACAGGGAAGAAAGAAAGAAATCAAATATATTCATTCCTTCATTCATTATTCATTTGTGCATTCTTTGATGGGTATTTATTGAATATGAACCTTTTCTTCTTCACCTAAGGATATTGCTTGATTTTGCTGATAAGGGCTGAATGTAGTATCTGTATCAGATCAGCAAATAATATGGAAATTATTCCCACCTCTTTTTTCCTGAGGCAGAAAAAAACATAATTAAGAAATAAAATAATATTTTTTATTAATTAATTAATTTATAATTATAATTAATTTAATAATTAATAATTAATCGATTTTTATTAATTATAAATTAATAGAGCTGCTGTGAACATTTTAATTCTTTAGATAGAATTGTAATTGTGGAAAAATAAAAAAAAAGAAATAAAATAATAGCTCCTATTATGCTTATCATAGAATGCACCTGGGACTTCCTTATTTCTTTTTTAAAGTATTTTTTGGTGGAAGAATTGTATATAAATTTGTGCTGGGAAGATGAAGTTGGTGGTATTGAGTCCTGATGAACAGGGGTTCTAATGGAAACGTTTGTAATCCTCAAAAATAATCTCTGTTCAAGTGTAGCAGATTAGGGGGGCTGGGGTTGTGGCTTAGCAGGAGAGCACTTGCCTTGCACATGTCAGGCACTGGGTTCTATCCTCAGCACCACATAAAAATAAATAAACAAAATAAAGGTATTATGTCCATTTACAACTAAAAAAATTACATGTTTTTAAAAAGTGTAGCAGATTAGGAAGTTTCTATAAAATAAGCAACTACATAAACAATCTCTAAATATTTAATTGTTGTTTCAAGAACACCAGTGCAATAAAGACTCTTGCATCTGACTAGAAGTCAGAAATTTTTCATTCTTTTCAAGTTAGAAATAATGCTGAATTGTCCCTAATATAGGACACCCAGGGGAAATTTCACATGCTAATTGATTCACCTTTTAATATGGACATCTTGAATGAATCATTAATAAAAGAAGAAAAACTCTCTTTCACAACCAGGAAGTGGCCAACATCATACTTTCCCTGGAAAAGGATGAAAGGTCCAAGTTTTTGCAAATATCCTCTTCCAAATCTAGGAAACCTATAATTGGTTCATAATTAATTGTAAGGAAAACAACTGATTGTAGTAAAATGGAAAAAGCATTGAGCATCAAGAACCTATAGTTCTATTTGTGAATCTATGTGCATTTACCAACTTTCATTTCTTCAGAATAAATTTTCAATAATCTTCTTAGACATCAAAATCAACATTTAATAAAATTATCATAATAGCCTAAAAGGTGGATATGTTTGGCTTCATACTCATTTACTCTACCATTTTCCAACAGTTAAAGCTCCATGATGGTTTATGTCACCAGGGAAGTTCATGTTATCTATGTGTGTAGTAGTGGGAAACACATTCTCTGATCTTGTTGTTTATTAATTTCAATTGGTTATTGAGTTTTTTTCTAAGTAACAAGCACCATAGGAGAGGCTATAGAATGCAAAGAGCATTGCTTTTACAAAAGTAGTCACAACTTTGAGAAAATCAATACAAATAATTTTAATGTTAATTAAGCCTTTATGATACTCTCTTAACTATGTTGGTTACACATGCAGTTCTTAAATAGTCCAAAGTAATACACACACACACAAATATGTGGTGTACGTATTTATGTGTGTGTGTATACATATTTGTATGTGTGTGTGTGTGTATGGTGAGATTTAAAAAAAAAACAACTCTGAAAACCCTAATTATATAAACAAAATTTAATTTGACAGCTTTGGTACTGATAGTGGGCAAAAGATGATAAGGGCTTCTCTCATGTGCTCAAATTTCCACCAGTGATTTGTTTTGTAGCAAGGCATGGTAGTATACACCTGTAATCCTAGGGATGTTGGAGGCTGAATCAAGAGGAAGTTCCAGGCCAGCCTGAGCAAGTTAGCAAGATCCTGTTTCAACATGTAAAAATAAATAAATAAATAAAAATGGCTTCAGTGTAACTCAGTGGTAGAGCACTCTGGGTTTAATTCCTCAGTAACACCCCCCCCCCAAAAAAAAATTGTAGATTCAGAATGGTATTTTTTAAAAAAGGTTTTTCTAATGTCACATGCATTCAATGATGCATTCAATGATAAAAACACACACATGCACATACAAATACATGCACAACAAAACATCCAAACATCATGTAGGAGATAAAATGTACTTTTTTAATTTGTTAGCTTTTAGCTGGGACTTCCTGAAAGAAAAAAAATAGATTAATAGAAGAAAAACAAAGAGAAGTTTGATAACACTCATACTTGCTGTACACATTGGAAACTCAAATCACTAAACTTCTATAGTCTTCAGAAGTTGTCTTGGACTTCACACTCTAATACCATCATTCTCTGAATCAAGGGAAGAAGTGGTGCAAAATAGTCTGATTAAGATCCAGGAAAAACACCTTGAACCCTGGGAAGGTTTTCCACATAGAGCTCAGTCTGCCTTCCAGGTGGTTCTGAGTCTCTAGTGATGTTAAGGTCACCCTGATCCTGCTGCAGAAAGGGAGATATCTGTATGGATGAAAATTTCCTATAATGATATAAATTTCTCTTACTAAACGGTAACATTTTTGGTGCTCCTTCTGTATCTGCAGTAGCTCAAAATTACAAGCTCTAAATTATCCTTTTGCCAAATCAGCATGTTTGAGGTGGCAATTTTGGCCTTCTCTAGCCATTATCCGGTGGTGCCCTCTGGACTTCACCACCTGCATTTGCAGTGCTGAATGCTAAGTGCTTCCCTAAAAATATCTCATTTTTCCTCAAAACTACTGCCAGCTACTTATTATTATTACCCTTAATTTTTATTGATAACTTAAATCTTTAGTGCTGAAATTGCTTTAAGAGAGACTAACATTCAGTTTCCTTAGGTGAAATTATTTTCTCCCCATTATAAAAATAAGAAAAATAAGGGAAAAAACCCTTTAAATCAAGTTTGTGTTACCAAATCTGTTACAAAGATGCAGGGAAGCAATGGAGCCAAAGGAAATTCCTGAGTCAGCAACAGAAACTTCATTGAAAGAGAGAAAAATGCACTGATTTTAAAGGAAGATATTTTAGTTGGGGACAATAAAATAGAACAATTAGAAGATATTAGAATTATTAAATCAGTTACTAGTATGTAGTAGTCTAAGGTCAAATGCAGGCTATCATGTAAATAAAAAATATGAATTCAGTCCTCAAAGCTTTGAACTGGTATTACCATCAAGAAGATAGAAAGAACCACAACTGATTTCTTCTTTATTTCTTTCTTTTCTTTTTTCTGTTTTTATAATCAGGGCACATATTCACAACCAATGGAACAGGACTACTACCTTTTTTCCTTATGCCCATCTCTCAGTTTCAAGAGCATTATAGATCTTTAAAATTATAATTAGTTTTTCATTCTCTGGGAGTTAAGGGTTCTGCATCACCCTGAGTCCACAAATAAGTTAGCGGAGATACCCTGAACTTACCTGGCATCTGGATAAGACTAAGTCATTGGGGTAGCCATGAGCATTGTAGTTAAATAGCTCTGTGATCAGGCAGATCTGAGCTTGGTCCAGGGTCTTCAATACTGTATGAGCTTCAACCTGTGTTTGTGCCATTGCTTTCCATGGCTTTAAATGAAGTAATAATAGAACATAGTACAGGGGTCATCATGAACATTAAGTGAATTAACATGCATCTGGCATAATTTTGGTTTATAAGGCTAACTGGATGAGTGTTAGTGTGTAATGATCATTACAAAAATAAAAATAATTTGTTAGCAAATATCCATGTTTCTAAGTAAATGTATTCTTCTACTCAGAATACTTGTCACTTTATGGACACATCTATTATAAGCATGAGAGAAATTCTTAGTGTGAAAAAGTACATATTAATGTTACCTAATATTTTTGGAATGACTCTTGCTCTGATAACTGTCATACTCGATTTGTAATTCATTTTCAACATTTTAATGGAGAATTGAGACTGATTAATAAGAAGCTTCCTTTTATTTCATAAATGCTCTATTCTATTAAACAAACTTCCAAAAACATCTTCTACTAAGCAAATTGTGAAAAGAAAAATAAAGAAATTATATCTTATATGACAGTTTTATTCATTTTTATAATTAAAATTTACTGACAGAAATGATGGCCATTTTTTGCTCCTTTTATATTTATTCCACATCTTCAAATACATTTAAAGATTGTGCAATAATTTCAGAAAGTAAATGTTAATTTACTTGGGGAGCTATTTTATCAGTAAAATACCCTTTTACTCAACACAAAGCCAAAAAGTACTGCATGTTTACAGAGTATTTAACTGAGACAGGAAAAGGAAGACAGCTAAAGAAAAGACAGAGAACCTGACCTTTGTCATCCAATTATACTTAATTAGTCTGAACTTGATAACTCCTCTTTAGCAACTTGCAATTATTATTACTCTATCACAATTTATGTTTTTTATCTCTTTACATGTAATTCTATCCCACAGTATAGAAACTTCTGAGAGTAACACCCAGGAACAAATGGACATTTAGAAGTTGCTCCTTAAGAGATTCTTGAATGCACAAATACTTAATGGTTAGTTGAATAAATGAATAAGTGGATCGAGGAGGAAGCATGACCCAGTGATTAATGTGCTCCCGCTTTACCATTACCTAGCTCTCTGATCTGTACAAAACCTGCCATCACTAAGCATTAGTTAGCTCCTCTACTAAACAGTAAGTTGGGTGTCTGTGCCACTTCCACCAATCTGAGACTTTATTCTCCAGCCTTCTGGTATATATAGCTGGCCTCACTCTGCACCATCTGAGTAGATAGTTCAGTTTCACACTCTAGAACAGGCCTACCTCACACTGGGTAAGATCATAGACAGAGGGTGTGGATCACTTATGAAGAGCAAACTTGGCTGCTTATCCAGCTCAGCCTCAATTTCAAGTTTGTCAAAGAGTCTTACAATTCTTTTTCTCTCTTTCCTTCTCTTTCTTTCACTTAGCTTGTCCCTCCTTCCCTCCCTCCCTCTCTTCCTTTGCCCCTTCCCCTTCCTTCCTTCCTTCCTTCCTTCCTTCCTTCCTTCCTTCCTTCCTTCCTTCCTTCCTTCCTTCCTTCTTTCCTTCCTCCCTGCCTCCCTCCATCCCTTCCTCCTTCTATTCTTCCTTCTCTTTTCCTATATGATTTTCCAGACCCTACCTTACCTACCTCTTGGCTCCTCTCCTCATCTGCCTCTGTGATTTCTATCCTCATGTCTCATCTTCCCCATTTCTAATCCTAGTCACCTGCTCTTGGTTTATACTATTTCCCCTGACTTTGCTGGACACACTGGATTGTGAACCATGCTTACATTTTTTTTTTTTTTGCCAATGGCACTTATTCTCCATCTACCTACCTTTTGTCTCTTAATAAGGGGATTAGGATATGCCCTAGAGACTGTAATTAACAGCTTAGAGGGAAGGGAAATAGAGATTTATGCTTTATTTCTTGCCAAGAAATATGAAGCAAGAAATGTGCTGTGTAATTTAGTCTTATAAACATGTAAAAGGTGAGCATTCACAAGAAATGCCATGACTTACGCTTTGATAAAATTCTCTTAAAATTATAAAATTTTGAACTGAAAGTCACACAATATGATAATTAAAGGTTGTTCTAGAAATATGTTCAAATGAAGGTACAAAGGTAAAGTTAGCAGTGGACCTTACTCCTGGCCATTGAGTTATTATCATAGAATACCCCACATAATCTAGACTAATAAAGGAATACATTTTTTTTCCGGCAGATCAAGTCTGAATTCTCAATTATTCCTTGCTCTGGTTCATGAGATTGAGGTGTTTTTGATCACCAAGGCATAGTTAACCAATGTCCAAGGCACATGATTAGTTTTCTAAGCCTGTTGTTCCAATGTCATAATAAAGAAACAGAAAAAAAGTAACCTGTAGTTCTACTCCAGACCCTGGAATTATAGGGAGGAAGGAGAAGGGGAAAACACTAGATAAGAAATAATGGTTTCCTGATGCTAAGTCTACTACATGAAGAGACTTTGCACTGGCTCAGTGCTATCTGCCTGCATTGGCTCTCAACAGTGACTACATCAGCAGGCCATTATCTTGGTTCTTTGAGCACCTAGATTTTTGTCCCGAAATCACTGAATATATCGTATTCAGTAGCTTTTGTGTCCATTGTCCTAGAATGTCACCAAATTCTTTCTTCTGGTCTCTTGGATAAGCAATCAAGATATTTGGTCTACTCTTCTGTTTGTTAAAGATACTCATGCTCTTTTTGCTGGTTGCCATTTGTTTTTCCCTGTTGTATTTGAACTTGAATCACTATGCTTCCATGTCTAAGTTAATTGTCTCCTAACTTCACCTGCCTTTGTGAAAACTGCCTAAATTATTTTTGCTACTTTTAAAACTCTGGTCAGTGACATATCTATCATGTAGGCTTATGGTATGATTTCTTTGATTAGCAGGTTGGTCATTTGGGAGAAATGAAAGTAAACTCAAACCTTTAATGTGTTTATCATTCTTTATATGAAAGTGTGTCATCTACTACGTACAGTCACCCATTCATTTGGCACTAGGATAACAAACTAGGATGCCGCAGTCTGGCTGGGCACACAATCACGAGCCACCACACAGCTTGTAGATTCAAACAGCAACTCTTTATTCCCGAACTCACACCAGCCGTCTACAATCACGTTCTGGGGAAATCCACGTTCTCTGCCCAAATCCCCCTCCACTGGGCTTCTATCTCCAAAATATACTGTCTGAATCCCGTGAGAACTCAAGGGGAACTCAGGCAGCAGGATACGCCCTATTCCCAGCAGGAATAATCTTAAACCTTAAACCTGGAACCTAAACTGGGAACGCCCTAAACACGATTATCTTAAAACCGGGAACACCCTAATCTGCCTTGGTCCTTGAGCAAGGTCACGTACATTCAATGTCACTGCAACATGGGGTACGCTGGCAAGGAAATTGTCATACCTACTTGGCTAATGGCTCCCAGCATCTCCCCCCTTCTGATTAATTAAACAACAAGCAATGTGGCTTAAGGACCGTGCCTGGTAGGTTGTCCAATTCAACATATGGTTCTTACCTGTCATCGGAAAACTGACCTTTAGGCGTCAGCCTCCTGTCTTAGGTTGATACCACTGCAATTGGATCATACCCGTCACTGACTACCGGTCCAGCATAAGCCATTGGCCCCCAAATTTTAGACCATCACTAGCAAAAGGGAGGAGGATACAGAAATGCCACGACACCAAGCCAATTGACGGCTCCTTGGGAAAAATTGCATCACTGGTGACACCATCAGCAAAGATATGCCAGCATTACCACAATTCGCTGCACCAAACGATAGTTACATAGTCCAGGCAAGTTCTGCAAGCAGTTCAAAGCAGAGGAATCTATCAATATGTCCATTTCCTCCCCAAATCCGTTTCCTCCCAAAGTAAGTTGACTCTTTGATTGAGCATTACTTGTTGAGTTCTTCACCGGCACTGGGATGGAGATAGGAATTCTGGCAATGATGCTAAAGAGACATTATCCTGAAAAGAATTATTAAATATAATGAAAAGGAAAGGTGAAAGTAAACAAACAGATCTGTTAACCTACTTTAGAAACAATCCTTAACAGCTTTTTACCTAATTTAAATTAGTAAACAAACAGATCTGTTAACCACCTTTAAAAACAATCCTTAACAGCTGTTTACCTAATTTAAATTAAACCATTTAAATCACGTGAATAAAAAAAATAATAATTCGGATCCATTTTTTCATGAGCGCTCCTCATATAAGAAATATGGACATACGCACATACAGACATACAACACAAAACACAAGAGTGTACACAAACGTACAACACATAAGAAAATAGTAAAGGCCTTGTAGCTTTACCTAGGTGAAATCTCCATTGCAATGTTTAAAAACTCCACAGTCAAAAAATAAAACTGATCAGAAAAACATTAACCTAGGTTTGTATGAGCTCAAAAAATAAAAATAGAACCTTATGATGTGGAAAAATGCAATAATAAAATAGCTATTGAAAAAAGCATCCTGGTTAATCACTGTCGCAGATGTAAGAATGGCCAAGCTGGAGTTCTGGATATCAGCTGTTATGGATTTGAGTCAAATCATCTTTTTTTCGATCTGTAGAAACTGTTTTAGTTAATCTCTCTGGAATCCAAATGGGCTGCTGTTCTCCCTGTGGAAAAACACAAACAGACCCCCGACTCCAGACAATCACTGGGTCAGGACCTTTCCATTGTCCTGTTAGAATATCTTTCCAAAGTACTTTAGGCTTATGTACATTTTTTGGATACATATGCCTTTCCGCAGCACTAAGTCCTGATGAATCCAAATTTAAAAAGTTTAGAGTAAAAAGCGTTATTTTAAGTTTATCTTTGGGGGATATATACCCCCTTCCAATTCCCTCTTTTTGCTTTAATAAGTATGTTTTAATAGTTTGATGAGCTCTTTCAACTATGCCTTGTCCCTGTGGATTGTATGGGATTCCTGTTATATGAGTAACACCAAATGATGAGCAAAATTGTTTAAAAGAGGTAGAGGTATAGCCAGGACCATTATCAGTTTTTAACTGTTTAGGAACGCCCACAGTGGCAAAATTTTGTAAGCAATGAGCTATAACATCTTTAGTTTTTTCTCCGGCATGAAGGGAGCCCATCAAAAATCCAGAAGAAGTATCGACTGTAACGTGTAAATATTTTAATTTTCCAAATTCTGGCAAGTGTGTGACGTCCATCTGCCAAATATGGTTAGGTATCAGTCCTCTAGGATTGACTCCAAGATTAACTTGTGGTAAAAATGTCACACAATTTTGACATTGTTTTATTATATGTCTGGCTTGTTCCTTAGTTATTTTAAAACGCTTTTGTAAAGTATTAGCATTAACATGAAACCTTTTATGAAAATTTGTAGCTTCTTCAAATGTAGAGAAAATATGTATGTCATGTGTAGTTTTATCTGCTAAATCATTGCCTAAACTAAGGGCTCCAGGCAATCCTGTATGTGCCCTAATATGTCCTATAAAGAATGGATCTTTTCTGTCCCAGATTAGACTTTGTATAGTGGAAAACAAAGAGAAAACAGTAGAAGAAGGGGAAATCCTACCAGCATCTTCAAGAGATACTATAGCATTAACTACATACTGACTATCAGAAAATAAATTAAATACAGAATCTTTAAACATCACAAAAGCTTGTAAAACTGCATTAAGCTCTACCTTTTGAGCTGATTGTTTGGGTACTAAAAATGTAAAAGTTTGATCAGGGGTAACTACTGCTGCTGTACCATTATTTGACCCATCAGTGAATATATTTGGAGCATTCATGATAGGTGTTTTTCTTGTCATTTTAGGAAAAACTACAGGATGCTTAGACCAAAAAGACAACAAAGGATTAGATGGTAAATGATTATCAAATGAAACATTAGATTTACACATGATTATTGCCCAAGTATTTAACTCATTAGCTAACTCATCAATTTGATCCATAGTATATGGAGTAATAATTTTATTGGGAGAAATTCCAAACACTCCCTTCGCTGCTTTTATTCCTTTGAGTATTAATTGTCCTACAGCCTCAGGATACCTAGTAAGAATAGTGTTAGGAGAATAAGATAAATGTATCCACAATAATGGACCTTCTTGCCAAAATACTCCTGTAGGAATATTTTTTGTTGGTAGTACAATAAATAATAAAGGCAAACTTATATCAATTCTATCCAAATGCATATTTTCCATATATGTTTCAATAATTTTTAATGCCTTTCTTGCTTTAGGAGTTAACATGCGGGGTGAATTTGGATCTGATGGACCTTTTAGAATATCAAATAAAGGTCCCAATTCTCCTGTTGGTATACCTAGATAAGGCCTTATCCAATTTATGTCTCCCAATAACTTTTGAAAGTCGTTAAGTGATTTGAGTTGATCTACTCGTATTTGAATTTTTGGTGGACGGACCATGGTTGAGGATAATAGAACTCCTAAATAATTAATTGGAAAATTTAATTGTACTTTATCTATTGCTATCTCTAGATTATAATTTTTTAATAAGTTTGTAAGTGTGGCATAACATTCCAGCAATATGTTTTTATCTTTATGTGCCAATAATACATCATCCATATAGTGAAATATTTGTAGTTCAGGATTTTGATTTCTAAGTGGCTGGATTGCTTTGTTAACATATATTTGACACATAGTTGGACTGTTAGCCATCCCTTGAGGGAGTACTTTCCATTCATATCTCTGATCAGGACCTTCATGATTTAATGCAGGGATAGTAAATGCAAAACGTGGACTATCCTCGGGATGAATTGGAATTGAAAAAAAAACAATCTTTAATATCTATAGCTAAAACATGCCAGGTTTTTGGCAAAGCAGACAATTGAGGAATCCCTGATTGAGCAGGTCCCATAATAACCATCTCATTATTAATGGCTCTTAAATCTTGCAATAATCTCCATTTACCAGACTTCTTTTTGATGACAAAAATGGGAGTATTATGGGGAGATATGGAAGGTTGTATATGTCCTTCCGCTAATTGTTGTTTGACCAGATCATGGGCTACTTGTGTCTTTTCTTTTGTCAGGGGCCACTGAGGAACCCACACTGGTCTTTCTGATTTCCAAGTAATTTTGATTGTCTCAGTGGCCCTTTCTGAAAATCCAACCCATGTCTGTCTGTTCCTTGATCTATTTGTACTGGTGCTGCTATACCTTGCCCTTGTTTTCCTAATCTTTTTTCTTTCCTAAAGCCTTGTCTAGCCCTAGTAGTGGGCGCATTAGGATTGATGTTATTTGTTAACGTCAAACCTAATTGATCTAGGACATCTCGTCCCCATAAATTTATAGGAAGATGATCCAATACATATGGCTGTATAGTTCCTTCAGATCCTTCAGGATCCTTCCAATCTAATATCATAGAACTTCTATGGGGATTAGTCGCCACTCCTAGGCCTCGAAGCGTTTGAGTGGCTTGTTGTAATGGCCAATGTTTTGGCCATTCTTGACGAGATATGATGCTAAGGTCAGCTCCTGTGTCCAGTAGTCCATTAAACTCATGACCTTGAATATTTAGTTTTAGCATTGGGCGAGAATCTAAATTTAAAGACAACATAGCCCAATCTACACCTGTGGAGCCTAATCCCCTGGAACCTCTTTCTACACTATGACTAGGAAATTTATTATGTAGGCTGGGTATTATTAACAACTGTGCTATTCTATCTCCAGGTGAAATTACTGATATACCTCTTGGAGAACTAGCTATAATTTTTATTTCACCTACATAATCGGGATCAATTACCCCAGGACTTATCATAAGTCCTTTTAATGTAGATGAACTACGTCCCAATAATAAGCCTACTGTTCCTTGGGGAAGAGGTCCTTTTACTCCTGTGGGAATGATTTGAACTCCCATCTCTGGAGTTAATACTGCTCTGGCAGAGGCACAGATGTCCAACCCTGCGCTCCCTCGGGTTTGTCTGATGAGGGATTTAATGGACAATGTGTCCTGGGCACTACCCTGATGGTGTTGCTGGGATCCTCCACTGCCCCGTATATTTGTGGTTGTGGGCCCCGGAGCATTGGGCCCCCCTGTCCGTTTTTTGGCAATGGAGCCTGATGCCTTTCTCCACGATATCTTGGATAAATACCTGGTCTTTTTCCGTTTTTTGATAAGGGAGTACCTTCTATGGTGGTTTGAGAACGGCATTCATTAGCCCAATGTCTCCCTCTACGGCATCGTGGGCAAATACCCGGTATTCTATTCCTTTGATACCTACTTTTGTTAAACCCTCCTCCTATGGGGCAATTCCTTTTAAAATGTCCTGTTTGTTCACAATCATAGCATGTTTTTGGCCTGGCATCTAAAGCCTGTTGTACTGCAGCTGCCAAGACTTGCCCTTGTTCATTAATATCTCTACATAATTTAATATATGTGTTTAAATCTTCATGTCTCCATGGTCTAATAACCTCTCTGCAGCAACGATTTGCTTGGTCATAAGCCAGTTGTTTTATTAATGGCATTGCTTGTTCTGTATCCCCAAAAATTTTGGCAGCCGTTTGAATTAGCCTATCTACAAAGTCAGCGTAAGGTTCATTAGCTCTCTGTATTACCTTAGATAGCTGACCTTGTAAATCTCCATGTCCTTGTAAAGTCTTCCATGCCCTAACTGCGTCTGCAGCAATTTGTGCATATATAGCAGGATCATATTCAATTTGTTGCCGTTGACCCTCATAAGGTCCTTTTCCTAACAACATATCTAGATTTCTTTGAGGGTAACCGGCTGCTGCATTTCGCCTAGCTGTCTCCGCGCAAAATTCCTCATTGGCAACCTTCCATAACAAATATTGTCCTCCATTTAGTACAGATTTACACATGCTAGCCCAATCTGCTGGCGTCATGTCCAAGTTAGTAATGGACTCAACCATGCTTACCGTGAAGGGAGCTTGGGGACCATAGGTTGTTACAGCCTCCTTTAACTGCTTCACTGTTTTAAAATCTAAAGCACGGTGAATTCGCTGCCCTCCTGCCTGTTCAAGTACAGGGCATGCTAATCTTTGAGGTCCTGTCTCAGGATCCCATTTATCAACTACGGGGTTTGAGGGCCACTCAGCTGTCTCCATCGGTGGGGCTGTTGGTTGAATTACGCCCTCTTGTGATAAAACGGAGTTAGTAACAGCCTCCTGTTGTGGCCTTTTTCCTAACAACCCCTTTTCCTTTAAATTTTCTTCCTCTGTCTGACTAGCTCGAGAGACCTTCTCTTTTGTTTGATCTAAAATGTCTTTCTCCATGGTCTGAACCTCTAACAATTTACTTAACATCTTTTCGGTTTGTTTTTTACTAATTTCTAATCTACTATAAAGATAACGCAACCCAATAAGATAGCACAAAACAAAGCCGAAACTGAATGAAACAAAAACGGAATAAAAAATCGTTGTATCAATTTTCTCTTCCTCAGGGTCGACAAACTTCAAACCTTTAGTCAACCATTTTTTCCAGTTTGCCTGAGAAATTTCTAGGGATAGGCAGCTTGAAACAAAAACAAGATAAATCAAAACAATAACACATTGTTTTTTGAGTTGGTCACCCATTCTTTCGCTCTTCCTCAGGGCGAGCAATTTCACTTACCTCCAAGCTTCAGAAGTTCCCCGCACGGGCCACCAAATGCCGCAGTCTGGCTGGGCACAAATGCCGCAGTCTGGCTGGGCACACAATCACGAGCCACCACACAGCTTGTAGATTCAAACAGCAACTCTTTATTCCCGAACTCACACCAGCCGTCTACAATCACGTTCTGGGGAAATCCACGTTCTCTGCCCAAATCCCCCTCCACTGGGCTTCTATCTCCAAAATATACTGTCTGAATCCCGTGAGAACTCAAGGGGAACTCAGGCAGCAGGATACGCCCTATTCCCAGCAGGAATAATCTTAAACCTTAAACCTGGAACCTAAACTGGGAACGCCCTAAACACGATTATCTTAAAACCGGGAACACCCTAATCTGCCTTGGTCCTTGAGCAAGGTCACGTACATTCAATGTCACTGCAACATGGGGTACGCTGGCAAGGAAATTGTCATACCTACTTGGCTAACGGCTCCCAGCACTAGGACATGTAGAGAGGTATGGGCATTATCCATTAATTTATGTAAAGCATATTAAATAGGTACATGTCCTGAACTAGACAATATGATGTTTAACATTGTAGACACAAAAATGAATAAAATGTTTCCTTTCCTCAAAGATTTTGATGGAGCAATAGACATGAATGAAGTTAAAGCCGATTGCATACCTAGGGATAGAATTAAAGAGGACAGTATGGGAGCAAGGCTTGATATGAGATGTTTCTGACATGGTAGGAAGAAGCTTTTATGGCATATTCAAGGGTAGGCTTTAAAGGGAATGGCAAGTCTAAGTCATTTGTTAACACAGGGCCTAGGAACAGGTTGTCAGATTCAAATCCCTTTTCCACTTATAAATTAGTGACCAGGAATATATGATCTCTTTAAGCATTGGTTGATACATTTGTAAAATTCAGGTAAAAATAGAATTAATCTCATGGGGTTGTTTTGAGGAATACTTGAGGTAACTCAACTACCTGATACATAGTTCATATATAGTAACTACTTGTCACAATGAATCCACAGGCAATGAGAGAATCAACAGGATTTTAAGTAGGGGAATGACATAGCTAAAACTGTTTGAGATAAAATATCCTTAAAGTTGTAATGATAATGGTTTTAAAGAAAACTTGAAGCTGGGCTGGGTTGTGGCTCAGCGGTGGAGTGCTCACCTAGCACTTGCCAGGCCCTGGGTTCGATCCTCAGCACCACATAAAAATAAAATAAAGATATTGTGTTCAACTACAACTAAAAAATAAATGTTAAAAAAAAAT
Organism: Marmota monax; assembly: GCF_021218885.2. NCBI lineage: Eukaryota > Metazoa > Chordata > Mammalia > Rodentia > Sciuridae > Marmota > Marmota monax. The sequence goes on along the minus strand of NW_026693851.1, from coordinate 1,907,426 downwards.
TTAAGCCAGGCATGTTGGCACACACCTGTAACCCCAGGGGCTCAGGAGGCTGAGACAGGAGGATTAAAGCCCACCTCAGCCAAAGCAAGATGCTAAGCAATTCAGTGAGACCCTGTCTCTAAATAAAATACAAAATAGGGCTGGGAATGTGGCTCAGTGGTTGAGTGCCCCTGGGTTCAATCTCTGGTATCCAGAGAGAGAGAGAGAGAGAGAGAGAGACCCAAAGGCTAGACTGTCTAGCAGGAATGGATGCTTGTAGAAGATAATTAGGCTGGAGTTGGATATAAGGTTGGATATAAGGTACATCAGGCTCTAACTATAGTGTGAATGAAGGCATTCCTGGAGGAGTGTATGTACTGGATTGATTGATTGGCTGATGGTGGATGGTGAAATCACATGGAACACAAAAAGTCAATAAAGGAGATACAGTAGGAACAGAGAGAGTACTTAATTTCCAGGCAGAATCACAACCTGGAAATGGGCAACAAGAGGAAGGATGAGTAAAGACCAGGGCTTCTTTGACAGAACTCATATGTTGATTTATATGTTAGGGTTAATGCTAAACTGGAAGTTACTTCTACAGTGTCATACTTTTCCAGGAAATAATGAGTCTCACCCTAGCTTTTAGTCACAAAAGTATTAAATACCAATTTGATTAATATGATATCTGGCTATGCTATCAGAGAGAAATATAACCAATATTTTTTTGCCTTTTTTTTTTTTTTTAAAGGATTTTTCAGAGAAGGAAAAGTCCACAGCAAAGGCCCTGGAAGACGTAAAGGCAAACTTTTACTGTGAATTATGTGACAAGCAGTATCACAAACACCAGGAGTTTGACAATCATATTAATTCTTATGATCATGCTCATAAGCAGGTAAGCCAAAGTGGGGACAATCCTTCATATCCCTAGATTTATACCTTCAGAACAGAATTGGATGAATTTAGCATTATTTACTACCACCTAAGACTCTGAGGTGATATCATTTATGTCTTTTTCTTCCTTGAGAGGTTGTTTTCTGTTTAAATGTTAGGTGAGGTCATTTATCTTTTTTCCTAGAAGTACCATAAAACTGGAGGTGAACTTAGGGATGATCTAAGAGTAGACAGACTTATTTATTTTTATGTATGAAAACCAGGAACCAACAAAAACAGTAAAAATAGTGTCACACTTAAAATCACCAAACTCACCAAAGTGAGTACTAGGACAGAATCTATTGCATGATCTATTATGATCCATTTTTTTATTATTATTTAAAGATTCAAAGATCTCTAGGAGAACAACTTTCAATGATAGGTTAAAACTTCCTAAGAATATTCTTTTTAATTGTTAATTAAATTGTTAATCAAAATTGTTAATTAATAACAATTTTAATTATATAATTATTATAATTATAATAATTAATAAACCATTTTAAGTAAACAAACAAAAAATCTAAACAGACAAAGTCAAGGGCTAATAATGGCAGGTAGCAACATTTCGATTCATTTTCTTAAAAGGTCTTATATGCATCTCTGATATCAATATAGATATTCTACCCATGACTGCTAATATTATATATTTCTACTTGACTGTAAAGGAGGAGAAAATTATTCACATCCTGTTCAACTTTATCCTTGACGGTACGGAGATTTTGGCAATTTAGGAATTAGAAGTATTAGATATCACTGAATAAGAAATTCCACAAAGCCAGAGAATTCATTCTAACAGCTGTGATGCTAAAATGGACTTTATGGGATGAAATCTGTGAGTAAATCTTATACACTCTACACATAAAATATTTATTGAGAGAACATAATTTTTTAAATTTATATTTATTTAGTGTATATGAAGTATATGGCTGTTGGAAATACACAGCTGAGGAAGACACAGCTTCTGTCTTTAAGGATAAGACATGTGTATATAATTGGCTCCATTTCTCTGGCAAGAGCAAGATCAATGGAATAAATTATTCTAGGACTATAGACACCATATCCTTGTGTAAATAATAATCACCTCAAAAGTTGTTAATAATGCACATTTCTGGAATAATCCTCAGATATTCTAATTTAAGAATTCTGATATAAAGCCTAGGAACCTGTATTTTAAAATAATTAAAAATGAAGAATGTTAAAGATGTATAAAAGTGAACTGTATGTCTATTACCCAGCTTCAGTGATAATCATCTTTCATTTATGTGATCACCACTTAACCCCACCTCTAACCACTGCTACATTATTTTGAAGCAAATTTCAGACATCATAGAATTTAATCTTAAAGTATTTCAAGATATATAATGATACTTTTAAAAAATAGCATTATCATCTCTAAAATCTAACAGTAATTTGTGAATATCTTGTTTCCCTGCTTATCTCACAAATGATTTATAAATTTGGGTTCTTTAAAATCAATATCCCAAAATAATACCCTACTTTTGACATGTTAACATGTCTTTAAGTTCTTTTAACATATTTTAATTTATAGATTTTTCACTCCTTTTTTAAATCTTACTCCTTGCAATCTGTTTCCCATATTGAATATTTTGCAGAATTCTTCCTATACTTGTGGGTTTTTTTAATTTGTCCCATATTTTTCTAGTTCTTCTATGTTCTCTTCAAACTGGCTTTATAGGTAGAAATCTAGTCAAATTCAGATTTTGATTTTTTTATGACAAGAATATATTAGAGGGTGTATTAGATTTACATTGCTGTGATGAGAAAATCAATTTAAAGGAGGAAAGATTTATTTTGGCTCAGTTTATCAGAAGTTTTAGTCTATGGTAACTTGGCTCCATTTTATAAATTGATTTTATTTTTATAAATACACAATAGCGGAATGCATTACAATTCTTATTACACCTATAAAGCACAATTTTGTATATTTTTGTACATAAAGTATATTCACGCCAATTCATGTCTTTATACATGTACTTTGGTGTTTTTTTTTTACATTACAATTCTTATTACACATATATACCACAATTTTTCATATCTTTGTTTACATATAAAGTATGTTGACACCCAATTCATGTCTTCATACATGTACTTTGGATAATGATGTCCATCACATTCCACCATCCTTGCTAATCCCATGTCCCCTCTGTTTCCCTCCCACCCCTCTGCCCTATCTAGAATTCATCTATTCTATTCCTCCCATGCTCCCCCTCCCTACCCCACTATGAGTCAGCCTCCTTACATCGGAGAAAACATTTGGCATTTGTTTTTTGTTTGTTTTTTTTTTTGGGGGGGGGCGGTGGGATTGGCTAATTTCTCCAACACCATCCATTTACCTGCAAATGCCATGATTTTATTCTCTTTTATTACTGAGTAAAATTCCATTTGTATATATGCCACATTTTTTTATCCATTCATCCAGGGAAGGGCATCTAGGTTGGCTCCATTTTTACTGGGTTTGTGGTGAGGCAAAATATCAAAATATCAAGGTGGAAATCATGTAATAAAGCAAAGCTTTTCACCTTGTGGCAGACAGAAGAAAGAAAGGATCAAAGGGACCTGGGCCCTTCAAGGGCATGTCCCCAAGGTCCTACTTCCTCCAACTATGCCCCAATTTCCAAATTTCCACCAACTCCCAATAGCTCATTAAATTAATGGATGAATCCATTGATGAGATCAGAGCCCTCATGATCCAATCCCTCCCAAGACTCTCTCCTCTGTCTGCTACAGCATTGGAAATCAAACCTTCAACTGGTGAGCTTTGGGGGGGGGGGGCATTTTAGATCCAAACCATAACAGAGGGCAGATTATATCCTTCTGTAAGAAGGCAATCTCTTTGTCTCTTTTTATATAACATTAAACTGAAATAGTGGGTTCAAGTACTGTCAGCTTGAAATGATGATTCTATCATCCGTTCTTCATTTATTAAATGGAACTTCACTTAAGCATTGCTCTTCTGGGGATTTTTTTCAGGTAATCTGCAGGCGAGACTTTAAGAAAAATAAATACAATGAGTATTTATAGAATTAAAAGATGAGAGAAATTTTCTTCAAATTATGACATTTGATCTTGACCTGTGCTTTACACAGGCAGAAAGTAGATGTGAAAGAGAGGCTCCAGATAGGATGGTATTCTTGACCGGGAAAACAAAAGAAGCTGAGGTGAGGAAACAGAAGGGCATCAGGCACCTTGTAACAACTGTGGAAAGTATGTCCTACCAGGGGTGGATCCTCCACAGTCAAGACTGCATGGCACAGCATGCCCCGTACTCTGGAATTCCGTCTGATTAATTTCTTTTTTTTTTTTTTTCACTCTCCTGAATCTTATTTACAATGGCTTTCCAACATTTTGATAAAACGACCTTTTTACAATCCTAATTGCATCTACGTGCCCACATCTGTTTATCATTAGACTTATTTACATTCTAACTCTTCTGGGCATACTCTTTCATGATTGAGTTTCTGAAGTGTGCTACTGTGTTACTGATGAAAATGGAAGAATTTGGTCCCCACCTTCATGAAACTAGTAACCTCAGTAACTTTAGACAGATATATCAATAGACTTTAAAATAACTTAAATGCTTGAAACACTTAAAATTATATGCTAAATACATTTAAAAGAGAGTCCAAAACTGATTTAAGAAAAAAAGGAAGACAAATGAACTGAATTTTTGAAGAATGAATGTAAGTTAACCATGAAGTCCTCACAACATAGGGGCAGTTACAGAGCATGATACATGGAGGAGCAAATGATGCCTTCTCACTGCTAAAGTTACCATCATTCTCTTGCGGATCTCTTTGACTGTCTTTGAAACTACATCCCATTTCCTTTATTCTTCTTTTGCAATATATTTTGCATTATGTCTTCACTTCACAATCTGATTTTCACCCATTCTTATTTAGTCTCATCCTTGGCTCATTACAAGAGTGTTCTAACTAAATTCTAGTACTATTCCTGTTACAAATCAATATATCCACTATGGCCAGATTAAACTTCCCAAACTACCAGATTTGTTTTCTCCCTACCCTCCTAGGAAATCTTCAGTGGTTGGTGACTGACTTTTGAAAGTCAGAGTCTGAACTGTTGAGCCTGTCATTCAAAACCTCCACAATCTGGCTCTTGACTTCATTTCCAGATTTATCTCCTGGAACTCCAGAATTTCCCTACAGTTTTTCAAAAGACGCCTTATGTTTTCCCACCTGCTCCTCTTGGCTCAAACTCTTCCTTCTGCCTGGGATGCCCTCCCATTTTCTGACTGTCTTTTAATACATACTTTCTGCATATTTAATGTATAGATTGACAACTTATATCTGGATATTAAAGAAGCTTAAATTTCATGCAAACTGCTTTAATGCAGTTTTTCAAATTTCTTTTTACTCAAAATATGTTAATATTCTGGAGAATATTTGTACATGCTGCCTGCTTTGGGAAACATTAGAATAATTAAATTTGCTCTAGGCCTTGTTAGACTGCTTTCTTGGATAATGTTAAAATACTTCCATCTAAAGATTCATTTGGCCCAAAATATTTTGAAAATCACCTCAATTTGAGATGAAGCTGAGTTTAAAAATTTCTTTTTAAATGAAACTGATTTTTTAAGTATAGAAATAGGAAGTTTGCATTAACATAAATATACCAAAAAAGAAAAAAAAAAAAAAAGAAAAACCACCCCTGACTTTCAAAGCTAAATATGTCCATTTGGGTCTTGCTTCATTAAGAGCTCTCCTTGATAGGGGTGATCATTATCATGATGATGATGGGAATTTGGCTAAGAATAATTTTTGGCGTGAGGAGTGTGAACAGTTGCCATGAATTTATTTTCCATGTGGATCCAGAAGAAATATCTGGCCTCTTCTACTGAACTTCCAATAATATTATGGGGGTTTGGGGGTGTACTTAGAAGTAAATCCAAATTCAGATAGCATTCATTTCACTACTCATCAATAAAACAACTTGAATCTAGAAGTAAAATAGTATTTGAATTTTCCTTTGGCTTTTCCTTCATTTATTTATAAGCACTATGTATATTTCAGTTTAATAAGTGATTTCTAAAGTTTTCTTGTTTTCTATATCTAAATAGCAGTATTAAATGTTTATTTTATTGTAAAAATGATATTATCATTCATAGTGAAATTGTAATTCTAGACAAATGAGTCAATATGTAACTTTAAAGAATAAAGTAAGATAGCCTGAGATTTGCCGAATTAAATGAATTTCATTGGACATTTAATAGTTTTGTGTAACTTGAAAAACATTAAGCTATTTTGGGGGGGTATTATTTGTGGAGAAAGATAGTTTATCAGTAACATAGCTGAGGGTTTGTTTTTTTTTTCCTCTCCAATGAGGAAAAATAATGACTTTTCTAGCTTTGACAGCCTCTCTATACACAGCTCACGTTTTTTGGAAACAACACAGTTATTTTAGCTATTGCCTTGAACATCTTATAATCCTGTGTAAACTTTGAGCATTATTCCTAAAAGCAATTTGAATGTGTATACAAATTACAATCACTTGGACAAAAATAGCACAGTAACTATTAATAAAACTAGAATGTCAATAATAATTAATTTCTTGTGAGACCATCTTCAAGCCATAATCCCTTTCTCAAGACTATTAGGTGCAAATATTTTATACAGAAATGAATAGTGCACCTTCACATGCAGCTGAAGACTCTCCTGTCCCAGAAACACCCAGGCTTATTTCAATTTAAAACAAAAATGAGCTGGAGCTCTATACAATTAACCCACAAAAATCGTTTCCATATTAAAAGCAAACCCACTTTTAGATCCTTCATGTGTGCCTCTTAATCCTCCTAATCTCCCTTTGCTTCACAATAGGATTTATTTTCACTCAGGAGGAGCCATCACTTGTGAAGCATAGATCTGAACTCCAACTGATTCATTCTTAAAATATTGTTTTGGATTCTCCCCATCTCTACATGCTCCAGGTAAAATATCAAAATAAGTCTATCTTTGTCACCTTGACTCCAAGAGAAAAAGAACACCCCAGTCACTACTAAAATAATTCAATCTGATTATCTCTTGCTTTGCTCACACAGTTGGATTTAAATTGTCTCCTCCACCTATTACTCAAATTGCCCCAATAATATTTTTCAGAAGAACAATTTAAGTTACTAATACTTGTAATGTGGCCAAAAAAAAAAAAAAAGTCAAAGTCCAGGTGATTTTTAGGGTCAGCAAGATAAAAAAATAGACCGGAGTGTCTGGAAGGAACACCCCAGGAATCATAGTGTCATACTTACTGCCTGCTTCGTTTTGCATTGTATAAACCCACAGTTCTAGTTGGGTTGGATGTGTGCCTTCCTGGAACCACCCAGTGGTCCTTGGAAACTCTGTTAGCAAAGAATTATAAGAGCAAAGAACCAAAGCCAATCTTGGCTCCCTGCTCATGTTCCACTCTTTCAAATTACTTCTTTCATCTTGGGTAAGAGGCTTTTTGATCTAAAGTTTGTCCACTAACAGAAAAATAAATTTAAAATCTATATTCTGGTTCTTCTGTCTCTCTGACATGCCAAGTACTTAGCATAGGGCACTTCAATAGCTATCCTCTCTGTGTGGAATATGCTTTCATCTGACCTTCAAATTTCTGGTTCCCCTCTTTATTTGCCTCTTGGTTTGAATATTACCTCTTCAGCTGGACCTTCCTTTTTCACCCTAACTCAAGTGGCCAGTTGCTATTTTTCTAAATCCTAATACTCCCTTGGGATCATCAGTGATGATGATGATGGCAGAGTCAGCTGAATCTCTCTCCAGAGCCAGTTCCATATGGAAGAATTTTGGGAGCTCTTTGTTTAGCCATTGTTAGCTTGATATCAGCTGTAATGGGAGATACTGTAAATCAGAGCTTCTTAAGTTTAGTTTGGTTTTCTTAGAGAGTTGATATACAAGCACAAAATTGCTTATCACTCCATAAAATGAAAAAAAAAGTTAGTTTTTACATTTTTTTGTTCTCCCACCCACTTCCTATCATCAATCTCACCAAGGGAAAGGTACTTTTGGTTCTAATGCCACTGTATTTCTAGAACTTAGAAGAATATATCTGGCACATAGTAATAGCTATATGAATGTTTGAAGCATGAATGAGAAGTTAAATAAGTGAACTTCTAGATTAGTCCATTTCATTCTGTCTTATATCAGTATGTTCTACCCGTTGTTAGAGTTTAGATATGGGTTGTCCCCCAAAAGCTTGTGTGTGAGACAATTCAATAAAGTTTTGAGTTGAAATGACTGGGTTATGATAACCTTAACTTAATCAATGCATTAATCCACTGATAGGGATTAACTGGATGGTAACTGTAGGTAGGCAGGGTGTAACTGGAAGAGGCAGATCACTGGGTGCATGCCTTTGGGGTTATATTTTATAGGTGAGGAGAGCTCTTTCTCTCTACTTCCTGGTACTATGCTCGCAGATGCTTTCCTCTTCCACACACTTCTGCCCTGATGTTCTGCCTCACCTCCAGCCCTGAGGAATGGAGTCAGCCATCTATGGATTAAGACCTCTGAAACCATGACACCCACAAATAACTTTTCCTCCTAAAATTGTTGTTCTTGTCAGGTGTTTTGGTCACAGAAGCAAAACAAAACAAAACAAAAAACTGACTTAAAACATTCTTCATTCATTAATCACCACTTAAATAGAGTGAATAGTGAATATTACACAAACAAGATCAGGTCCTTAACCTCAAGTTATTTATAATTATTGAGGGAAAGCTGTTTCAAAAGCATACTGATATAATGTACCACCCTAAAAAGTTTAGACGTAACTATTTAAAACTGCAAGTCTTCAAGGGCTTTTAAGCAAGCAGATAGTATGAACAAATTTGTGATTTAGAAAAGTAATTCTAAAAGCAGTTTAAGGATAGGGATACAAAGAGAGCTTGTTTCTATGGTCAGATGGGCATTTATGAGTCCCAAAGAGATGATGGGAGTCTATTTAGACAGAGATGGGAAAAGGAAGAGGTAGATATAAAAATCATCAGCATCTTACAAAATATGAACCCATGCTATACATTATTGATCAATTAGACTCAAATTTGTGGGATTTTTTTAAAAAATAGGCTGCCAAATATAAAAAGAATGATTCTACCTAGTTTTGACATAATGTGGAAAAATATTCCTTGTGAGAGTGAAAAATATTTCAATTCTTTTGATGTTCTACTCTTGATTATTTATCAAATGCCTGGAAACATAAATTTGTCCAATCAGTAGTTCCATTTTATATGTATTCTAGGAAAGTATCAGATGAATTCCAAAGCTTCATATGGAAAGGTATTTAAAGTAGAAAAACACTGGAAGTAATCTAAACATACAATCAAAAGCATGACCAAATACAGGAGAAATATGAACAAATTAAAATTACGTTTAAGTCTACATCTTATATGAAATTTATTCTTAAAAGTGGTGCTTGAATACTTATTTATATGTATCAAATGCAATGAATACAGAAGTAAGAAACAATAGGTAAAAGTTTTTAATAATAATTTAGTTCATATGTTTTCAAGTAAGTTTCTAAATATTTACTGTCAAATCACAAACTTAACAATTGAAACAAAAAAAGCAGTTATGCCGTCCTATTCTGCCTTCATATTTTCATTTAATTCTGTGTCTCAACAGTTCATGACAGTTCATAGAGACCTGAATGTATTGTGTTGTTACATGAATACTCAAAATTTGTATTGTTGTGACTTATAAATATTTCCAAAGCTAAGCTTCAAAAAGGTGCTACAATTACTTTATTATTATATTTTATTTCTTATATAACTACTTTTGCCTGAAGGTAGAAATAAACTGCCTCTTCCGTGTGCCCACTATTGAATCATTAATTTATACCTGAATTTTCTACCATTTATAAGAACAAAATTTTATTCAAAAGTGTTAGATAAATTGAATAAGTCTGTTTTGCTCCCATCTGTCTTTAGAGACAGCCATGGAACAATCCTCTTTGTGCCTCCATCTGTACACTTGAGTTCAGGCAGCTGCATAGATGTTGTTCTGGGGCTTGTTTTAATCCTCATTTTGTGAATGCCTCTGCTTCTGAATAATATCCCCTGTTTCTTTGAGCTAATCCTATATCTCATTTTATTTCCTCCTTTTGGTGGAACCTATGTACTAGAAGCTAAGGAAGTATACCTATAAGATAAAATTTATATTGGGAACTTGGTGTATCAGGAAAAGTCAATGTGCTTATTCTACTCTCAAGCTGGATTTATTTTTTAACTGGGTTGCATATTTCAATGCTGCTATTAAAAAGTGCTGTAAAATATTGAATACTTTTCCTTTCTTTCTGGAAGGAAAGATTTTTCATTTTTTCTTAAAATGAATAGTCATTTAGTGACTGCTGTAGGCCATGCACTGTTCTAAATGCTGGAGATATGGTAAGGAAGAAACCAGACAATCATTCCTATCCTTAGGAGCTAACATCATTCTAAGTATGGAAAACAGAACAGGAACAACAAAACAAGAAAAACAATGTGCAGGACATTATATAGTTCCATATACTAGGGAGAAAATAAAAGAGTGTGATATATAGGAAGTGCTGTGGGGTTTGCTATTAATTAGAGGTTTTAGTGACAATCTTTATTAGAAGGCGATTGATTATGCACAAGGGCTTAAAGGACATGAAGGAGGAATCCACACAGTCTTTACTCCGAGAGAGTGTTCCAGGGAGAGGAAATGCTGAATGCAGTTTGGAAAACAGGAACCCAAGATGGCAACTTTCTGCAATGCCTTGCTTTGGTATAAGTCTCTCTGCAATTACCATGCAGGGCATTCCCTGGGATCTTTCCATTTGGACAATTATGTCACTTATTACTTCTCTATTCTTCTGTACCTTTTTCAAAATCTTCCAAAATTAATCTATTAAATTTCTTATTCTGCTTACTATTTTTAATGTCTTAGTATTGAATGTCAATATTCTGAAATATTTTTTACAATTTTATCTTTAAATTTTTCTACCTAAAAAAATTTTCAACTGCATCCATATGTTAAGAGAAAGAGTGTGAGCAAGCACACATGTGGGTGCACATGCTTGAGTTTATCTGTGGTTGACATGATAGCAGTTTTTCTTAAATACGTTGCCGGATTTGATTTCATTCTTATTTAAAGCAGAGGGATCAGGAATCAAGAATTTGTTTGGAACATTGCTGTGCATGGGTTGGTTTGTCAAACGCCTCAATATAGTATGATAGGGTGATAATTCATATTTTTCATTTGTCCAAGTGTCAATATTCAATCTTTTGGAATCCATAAAAGTAAGGAGGTTAAAGTCTTGCCATAGGCAAAATTTTATTTAATCTTCTTATTTTAAATGTTTCATACCTGATCCCTAAGTAGTACCAGCTGTCCTTAATACTAGAATTTACCTGGTTTGGTTTCTCCAGAGTGATTCTCCAGGATCTTCTGCCAGAGTAGGCTAGGGGACCTATGCCACAATTGCTCATTTGCAGGTTTAGATAATTCTTCCACTTTAGGTTTCAGTCTCTACTTTCTCCACAGTTCTCATTCACTATAAGGAGTTTGTGGGATTATTGTCAGCTTCTCTTCAGTTCAACTGTGGTATGCCTTGTTTGTTATATTTGCAATTCTTCTCCTCTATTTCTTCTTTCCTTCCTCCTCACCCCTTCCCTCCCTCCCTCCCCCCCCCTCTTTCTTTTATTGGCTAATAAATAACTCTTTGTTTCTTAGTCAATAGGGGAGTGCTACCTTCCTCTGTAATTAATCATTACAGTTCCTGTAATAATGAAATGAGAAAAAATGCTTACCATCTCCTTAGCCAGTGCCTAGCATATAATAATGACCCAACAGAACTGAGAAAGATCTATTTTACATGTTACACTTTCCAATGAAGACTTAAGATCAGTTTCTCAAGAACATTGTGAGAAAGATTATTTCATTAAATGACAGAAACTGAAGGACCTTTTATAATCTCTGAAATTAGAATGTACAAATATTTAAATAAATGGAGTATTCTTTCATTTAATTTAATCTTCGGTCTAGAACAGGCAGTAAAAAAATAATAATAATTTTCTGTTGGTTGTAGATCCTTAAAATCATAATCTCTAGTTGGTCAATTATACTCACATCTTGAGCACAATTTAGGAACTTTATTTTAATGTAGGGAGCAGATATTAGACACCATTAAAAACTATCCAGCAGAGACTTGGTTCTTTAACACACTTGAGTTTTTTTTTGTTTTTGTTTTTTTTTTTTTTCATCAGCAGATCCATAGAATGATATTTACTGGCCTATTCTGTTGTTTTACCAACTTACGTTCTAACAAAAATATTGGACAAATGAAAATAGTTCGATACTGAGTAAAACACAAATCATGTCTAATTAAATAGAACTGTAATGCTTAATGATAGCTCCTAGTATCCCATTGTTGAAGATTTATAAATGGCCATTTAATCCTCCTTATCTATTATGTACTATTGAGCATCCATTGAGTACCTGTACTGAATGAGCTGCTCCATATAACACTCTAAATTAAATACTGCTAGTTTAAATAATAAGAGTATAGTCATTGTAATAATAATAATAAAAAAGCATTTCAGAGCTGTGGATCAAGCTCAAGCTCATAGTCTACTCATTAATGATAAAGCCAAAGGATAAGAAGAGGAATGATACTTCATATGTACATCATTTAATTCATTTCTGTCCACGTAGTTTCCAGTCAACTGTGCCAATCACATTTGCAGTCATTGAATAATTCATTCTTATAGTCATTTATTTTAAAAATATTGTTTGTTCTAGGTATTCTGTATTCTACAGAAGCAAAAATAGAAAAGCACATCCAGTTTTTGTTCATCTTATAAGGAGTTTCAAGAAAAAGACTAAAGAATCAGAAAAAAAACTGAAGAAACTAAAAATTCAATAACTTTTTTGATTTGTTAGAGAAATGAGGTTACACGATGAACTGCTTCCCCTCCAAATGGGAAAGACAGACAGACCAACACAGAGAATAACAACTTACCAAAGTTAAAACCTTGGAGAGAAACTTCCATGGGAACTGGCACTAAAATAGGAAAACCTAAGCCATAAATGATACATTTTTGAATGTACCATGTGGAAAACTTTTAAGAGTTAAAAATTCCAGAGTGGGACTCTTAGGCCCCCAGATTTTTGTGAGTGTTATCTTCAAGAGAAAACCTCTTTCTCAGAGTGAAGATGAATTTAAAAATATACAAAAAAAAAAAAAAAAAAAAACTTGTGTTACTGGTAGAGGGATAAAAAAGTAGTCTTCAAAAAATACTCACAGAACTTTCTGGTCTCAAGACCTGCCCTCAAGGGACTCTCTTCTCAAAGAGCCTCACCAACCTTGGAGATGAGAAATATCCAGCCATGTCCCTTTCTAGTTCCTGAATGGGGGAGGGATATAGCAAACACCAGTCTCCTCCTAGCTTTGTTTCTCACCTAATTTGGAGGCTGAGGTGGTGGGGAGAACCATCTTGGAAAAGTACTTGTGAGGATCACAGGCCAAGGGATGGCTGAAGATTAGACCTAATCACAGGACTACAGAATGTCTTCCCCTCTAACATCCCAATACCTTACCACTTCATCAGTAAAACTTCTCAATATTGGCAGAGGAATACAACTAAAAGTACTATACACTTTGGTATTCTTTATAACATCTCTAGAAAAATCCAAAGATAATAGACGAGACTGAAGCAAGGACATCAGGGGAAATATTAGCTTCTGGAAACTGGAGCTACAACAGTTAACATAGCCTAACCCCTTGTCAGATAAGAATAAAACCTCATATCAATGACCTGTTTACTTTGATTGCTTTTATTCAGTACCTCACATCTGACTTTCAAGAAAACAACTGCAAAAGATGCTAAAAGACAAAAAGACTAAAGAGTAAGAACAAACATCAGAATCAGAAACTGTTGTAGCAGAAATGTTGCATTTATCAGACTGAGAATTTAAAACAATTATGATTAATATGCTAATGGCTCCAAAGAAAAATTGAGCAACATGCCAGAGAGAAGTTGTTTCATATAAACAGAAAGATACAAACTCTAAGAGAGAGTCAAAGGTAATGTTAAAAGTTATATAATATATATTTAATTCTGTAATGCAAATAGCCAAGGAAAGAATTAGGGAGCTTTACAAATGTCAATAGAAACATCCCAAATGAAAAATCTTAAAGAAAAAGTTAAAAAAAATATTGTAATAGCTAAGGATTGTGAGAAAGTGACAAAGATCTAACATACATAAAATAGAAATACCAGAAGAAGAATAAAGAAGAGAGGAAGAAAAGGAATGGAAGGAGGAAGAGAAACAGGAAAGGAGAAAGGAGGGAGTACAAATATTTGAATCATGACTCAGAATTTCTCCAGAGAGAAACAAAGATTTACAGATCCAGGAAGTTCAGAGAACACAAGTCAGAATAAATACTGAGAAACTTCATCTACCAATACCATATTTAAACTGAAAAAAAAATCAAAGACAAAAACAAAATCTTGAAGAAAGCCATGGGAAGGAGATACCTTAGCCATGGATGAATAAGTCTAAATATTAAATTGTATTTCAGAAGTCATGCATGCCATCAAGAAGAGTAGAGCAATATATTTTAAATGGTGAAGAAAAAAAACTCACCAATCTAGAATTTTGTATTTAGCAGGATTATTATTCAGAAGTAAAGAAGAACACAGATTGAGATAATTTGTCATCAGTATGCCTACCTGCAAGAAATACTGAACTTCTTCAGGAAGAAGGTAACTATATAGATCAGAAACTTGCATCTGAATAAAGAAAGGAGGAACTATAGAGAAAGAATAAGTGAAGGTGAAAATTACTTTTCTTATTTTTAACTTGTCTAAGATAACTGTTCAAGATGTAATAGCACCAATATATTCAGTGATTGTGTTTTTTGATAACTAAAATGAATGATATTTTATGAGGAACAGGAGGGTAAAATTAGTGATACTTTGTCATAAGATATTTGCCCTATATATTAAGTTGTAGAGAGAGTTATTTGCAGGTAAGCTTGGATAAGCTGTAAATGTAAATTGCAAATCAAAGGGCAACCACTTAAAGAAGTAAAAAAAAAAAGAATTAATATGCTGAGAGGAGAAACAGAATCATATACAATGAAAATTAAACATAAAAGACATAGAAAGAGTGTAAGACAAAATGAAAAAAATACAGAGAGAAAACCATAACAAACATGGTAGACATTAGCCTAACTATATCAATAATAACATTAAATATACAAGATCTAAAATATACCAAGTAAAAGACAGAGACTGTCATTGTTCATTAAAAAAGACCCAACTCTATGATGTTTACCAGAAAACTTTCAAATGTAAAGATATGATGTATTGAAACTAAATCAACAGAGAACATATTCAAAAGAGAATCAGAGTAGTTTTAATAATTTCTGACAAAACTGACCCACAAATAAACAAAATTTTCAGAAACTAAGAGGGGAAATACATAATGATAAAGAGATCATATCTCTAAGAAGATAAAACTAAGCTTCATTTGTGTGCATGTGTCTAATAAAAAAAATAATAATTTGTGGCCCCAAACTAATAGAACCTGGGAGAAAAAGTGAACCTAGTATCATAGTTTGAAAAAAAATTGCTCTGTCTGTAATTGACAAATCTTATAGGCAAATCACCAGTAAGACCATGGTTGAACTGAAAAAATGACATCAAACAATCAGACATAATTGATCTATAGAAAATGTCATACAATAGCATAAGAATATACAAGTTTGCAGGAAATATTCCACGTTTGTAGGAAACATTCACCAAGACAGTCCACACTGTGTTTTAAAACATACTTTAAAAATATTTTTATTATAATACATACAAAATAGGATGTCAGACATAATCTAATCATACTAGCAATCAATAAATGATGGCTGAAAATCCCCCAAATCCTTGTAGATTAAACAGCATACTCAAAAATGAAAAATATTTCAAACTAAGTGAAAGTCAAAATTCAACTTTTTAATGGGATATGGAAAAAGAGTGCTTAGAAAAAAATTATAACATTGAATATTATATCAGAAAAGAAGAAAGTCTTAAATCAATGACCCAAGCTCTTATAGTAAGAAGTACAAAAAGAAGAACATATTAAATCCAAGCTAAACTGAAGAAAAGAAATTTAGAGCAAAAGTCGATTACATTGAAAACAGAATTCAGTAAAGAAAATTAATAAAATTAAAAACTGATTCTTAGGGGAAAAAACAGCAAATTGATAAATGTCTAACTAGATTAAAAATAGTAAAGGGACAAATTATCAACATTCAAAATGAAATAGAAGTCCTCACTGTGGATCCAATACACATTGTAAATATAATAAAGTAATATTATGTGCAAATTTCTGCCCACAAATTTGATAGTCTGAGTGAAATAACTTCAAAATAAACATTTTTCTTAGAAATAAACAGGGTATTATATAATGAATGATAAGGGGATCATACCTTCAAGAAGATTTTTAAAAATCTTTATGTGTAAGCATGTGTTTAACAAAACAAATCAAAACATATGATGCAAAACTAATAGAACTTCAAGGAGAAATAGAAGAATCCATTATTATAGTTGGAGATACCAAATTCCTCTATCAGTAATTGACAGATCTTATAGGCAGGACGTCAGTAAGATCATGATTAAAACTTAAAAGACACAAGTTACCAAAACTTGTACATAGAGAAATAGATAATCATAATGGGACTCTATCAATTAAAGATATTGAATCAATAATTAATGACCTTCAAATGGAGAGATTCAATGAGCACAAAAACAACACAGGCCCAAACGAGTTCTACCTAACATATAAGGAAAGAATCATGCCCATTTCTCACAATCTCTTCCAGAAAATAGAAACATGATCATTTCCTAATTCATTCTATAAAACCAACATCTTCCTAATACTAGGAGGCAAAGACATTTCAAGTAAAGAAAACTATAGAGCAATATATCTTATGAATGTACATGCAAAAAATCTTAACAAAATTTCAGAAAATCTAATTCAACAATATTGAAAATATTATACACTGGGACCAAGTGGGATTTTCTCCAGCCATACAATGCTGGTTCAACATTTTAGAAACCAGTTAATATAGTCCAACATGTCAACAAATTAATAAGAAAATTCACAGAATCATATCAATGTTTATGGAAAGAGCATTTGATAACACCCACTCATGAAAAAAAAATTTAGAAAACTGGGGACTGGAAGTGTAGCTCAGTGATAGAGAACTTGACTAACATGCACAAGATGCTAGGTTTTATTTCCAGTACACACACAAAAAAATTAAAATGTTCATGAAACAAAGAGTAGATGAGATTTGATAAATATTATCTGACTGGTAACATCATGCTTACTGGAAAGAAACTAAATGCTTTCCCACTCAAAACAGGAACAAGGCAAGACAATTCATTTTTAGTTCTCCTGTTCAACATGGTACTAAGTAAATCAATACATAATGCAATAAAACAATTATAGAAAACAAAAGATCTGTAGTAAAACTGTCATTCTTATAGATGAAATAATTGTTATCTACAAAGAATAAATCATCATGAAACTCATAGTAATTATAGCAAGGTTTTGGAATATAAAGTTAATATAAGATAGCAAATTGCTTTCTTATTAACAATGACCAATCAAAATTTAAAATTAAGAACACAATACCATTTATTTTAGACCCCAAATACCAAAAACTTAAGTACAAATTTAATAAAATATGCATAAGACCTGTATGCAAAACTATAAAACTTTGATGAAGTAAATGATAAAAGTCCACATAAACAGAGAAACATGAGTAAGAAGATTCAATATTGTCAAAATGTCTGTTCATCCTAACTGGGTCTACAGATTCCATGCATTTTGGATCAAAACTTCAGCTGCTCTGTAGATATTGACAAATTAATTCTAAAGACCATGTGGAAAAGTGGGAGACTCAGATTAGCTTATTATATATTGAAGGAGAAGAACAAAGATGGAGGACTGACACTTTTCAGTTTCAAAACTTATTGTAAAGTTATAGTAAATGGAACAGTGTGGTATAGCCAAACAAATGGATAGATAATCAATGGAACATAAAAGAGAGCTCAAAATAGACTTACACAATGTGAGTCAACAGATATTTGACAAAGACAAAGGCAATTCAGTAGAGAAAGAATAGTCTGACATCCACATGCCAAGGAGTTAAAAAAAAAAAAGATCTAATTCAGATTTTATGCCTTTCACAAAATTCTTAGTAGTAGACCTGATACAAAAAAGATATGACTTTGCCTGACATGAATTCTACTCACAATTTTGATGAACACATAGATGCCATTGACTGTAAAAATAATTGTTCAATCTTTGAAAGGAGATATTGTCAATTAAAAAAACATTCCATAAATTGCCTATGTCTTTGAATTTACACGTTATTAAAATATATGTTTTAGAAGTGATTAAATATGAAGTGATGAAATATACTGAGCAATCTCATTTTATTGTGAAACCTCTCAGAATGACCAGTGGACTTTACACATGCAAAATGTGGTAAGTTTTGCTTTCAAAAAATCACTCAGGATGAAACATGAATGATGAAGTAGAAAGTTAGAAAATTGACATAAACTGAATAATAAGGCAGAGGACTTTGGTAGACATACAAGTAAAGTCTGATATAGGACTGTTTCAGGTTGAAGCCATGGGAACAAGAAAGAAACATCCTAGTTTGGGGAGAATGAAGAAAGTAGGATTTATTGGGTTTATAATAATTTATCTTCAAATTCTGACACTCATATCTCAGTGTTAGACTCCTTTCAGAGTGGTAAAATATCTTCATTACATAAGAATACAGATGGAAGACAATATCTGATCCATAACTATTAATAAATTTTATTGCCAACAGAGATAGTATATGCAATTGATTCAGCTTCCACCTGCATTCAATACAAATACAAATACCAGAGAAGATAGCTTCAATATTCACTGGAGTCTTAAGAAGAAGCACAGAAAGGAGTTTCTCTGAAAAGCACCAATCAAATCCCAAAACTCTTCATTAATTTCCTTATTGCTTCCTTTTCTTTATGTCAGTCCATACTCATATTTATTTTTGCATATATTTGTGACACAATTGCATATGTGCTTTATGGTGATCATAAACAGTAAATTCACTGTTTTCATTATCATTTTAGTTATTCAAATTTGATTGTCTAAAAGAATCTCTAGACTTTTACAAAAATCAATATTCAACCATTATCACAAATGTGCAGTGGTATCTCCTTAATATTTGAGTCCCTTAAAGACTAATGATGTAGGGGCTGGGGATGTGGCTCAAGTGGTGGCGCGCTCGCCTGGCATGCGTGCGGCCCGGGTTCGATCCTCAGCACCACATACAAACAAAGATGTTGTGTCCACCGAAAAATAAATAAATATTAAAAAAAAAAAAAAAAAAAAAAAAAAAAAAAAAAAAGACTAATGATGTAGAACATATTTTCCATTTATTTATTTGACAATATTATATTTCCTTTTGTGAAGTTTCTGTTCATGTTTTGCTCATTTTTTAAATTGGATCATTCATCATATTGAATTTTAAGGGTTTTTATATATGTTTTAGATACAAATCCTTTTGTAGGATTTTCAAATATTTTCTCCCAGGCTATGTTTTGTCTTTTCCTATTCTTAATAGAGTTATTTGAAAGTAGGATATACTTATTTTTTAACTTTTAGCAAAGTTTTTTTTTCTTTTAGTGAATTTGTTTGTACCATCATATGTAATGAATCTCTACATGAGATTGCAAAGATTTTCTGTATTTATGTTTTCATATTTTCAGCTTTTTATCTAATTTCTTCTTGACTCGATTTCTTTATATTTTCCCACTTCATGTATGTTATAAAATTTGTTGACATATAACATTGTACACAATATTTTCTTTTTGGGGGGTGGGGGGGGGCCGGGGATACTGGGATTGAACTGAGGAGCACTCAACCACTGAGTCACATTCCCAACATTATTTTGTATTTTACTTAGAGACAGGATCTCACTGAGTTGCTTAGCATATCACTTTTGCTGAGACTGGCTTTGAACTGGAGATATCTTGCCTCAGCCTCCGAAGCCACTAAGATAACAATATTTTCTTATAATACTTTTGCTAGTACTTTTTTTCATTTTTTAATGATTTGTATCTCTTATTTTTATTTTTTTGGTAAATCTAGATAAAGATTTATCAATATTGCTGATATTATAAAAAATAACTTTTTATTTTTTCTCATTTTAAAACATTTTTACATGTGATTGATTTCTGAACTTGCTGTGCTTTTGTAACAAACTACTTTTCACTTAATGTTTTATTTGTTCTTTTTTATCTAATAATATTTTACAAATGCCGATCTGGTAGAGTAACTATGAGTTATTAAAGTGATTCCGTAGGTGAACTGATAAAATTGCATGAGATCCTAAGAGTTTGACTCACAAAGTGATTATGAAGAGAAAAATAAATGCATAAAAGAAGATTTTAATAAATATCATTTTAATAAGTATTTAGCAAACATGGAGTTGAGATTTTCTTGTTTAGTATTCGTTGTTACAATTTGAACTCCAGTATGAAGTTTAAATATATGCTTATGTGATTTGGTCCTACTATGAAAGAAAAGAAACCTGAATACATCCCCTTTGAGGGGGTAGGTTGGGGACACACGGAAAAACAGCCAGGTTTTTCTTAAGAAGTAGTGCACATTTATTCTAGTACACAGAGTACAATCCTCAGTGTTTTAGATAATGGAGTTTGAATTCTTTAAATTTAAAGATAAAGTTATATCTGTAAAAAGTGAACTGATCAACTTAGCCGTGAAGACATCTCAGTAAACAATTACAATCTTCAAGTTAAGCAATATGACTTTTTGACTTACACCCCAAGAAAATTATAAAATATGTATTTAGATGATAATAATGAACTTGCTTTAAATGTGGAATTATTAAATATTAAGTCAATTAGCTGGTGAACTGTGTAGATCTAAGATGATTCCCTTTTCTTAGGAATTACTACATTATGAGAGTCTCTTCTTTTTTATTTTGGCAAATCTCTTATTTTTGCAATAATTAGCCAAATGGGAGAAAGTGTATCAATAAATTTACCAATACTCAATCTCCGGAGTATCTAAGGACTCTTGAACTCAAATTAGGTTTTTTTTTTTTCCTTTAATTTTTATTGTTTGTTGTTCAAAACATTACATAGTTCTTGACATATCATATTTCACACTTTGATTCAAGTGGGTTATGAACTCCTATTTTCACCCCGTATACAGATTGCAGCTTCACATCGGTTACACATCCACTGTTTTACATATTGCTATACTAGTGTCTGTTGTATTCTGCTACCTTTCCTATCCTCTATTATCCCCCATCCCCTCCCCTCCCATCTTGTCTCTCTACCCTATCTACTGTAATTCATTTCTCCCCCTTGTTTTTTTCCCCTTTCCCCTCACTTCCTCTTGTATGTACTTTTGTATAACCCTGAGGGTCTCCTTCCATTTCCATGCAATTTCCCTTCTCTTTCCTTTTCCCTCCCACCTCTCACCCCTGTTTAATGTTAATCTTCTTCTCATGCTCTTCCTCCCAACTCTGTTCTTAGTTACTTTCCT
This sequence comes from Marmota monax, assembly GCF_021218885.2. NCBI lineage: Eukaryota > Metazoa > Chordata > Mammalia > Rodentia > Sciuridae > Marmota > Marmota monax. The sequence continues at coordinate 1,885,887 of NW_026693851.1, read as the reverse complement.
TATATCAAAGAAAACATTTGGCATTTGTTTTTGAGGGATTGGCTAGCTTCACTTAGCATAATCTGTTCTAATGCCATCCATTTCCCTGCAAATTCTATGATTTTGTCATTTTTAATGCAGAGTAATACTCCATTGTGTATAAATGCCACATATTTTTATCCATTCCTCTATTGAAGGACATCTAGGTTGGTACCACAGTCTTGCTATTGTGAATTGTGCTGCTATGAACATCGATGTAGCAGTGTCCCTGTAGCATGCTCTTTTTAGGTCTTTAGGGAATAGACCGAGAAGGGGAATAGCTGGGTCAAATGGTGGTTCCATTCCCAGCTTTCCAAGAAATCTCCATACTGCTTTCCAAATTGGCTGTACCAATTTGCAGTCCCACCAGCAATGTACAAGTGCACCCTTTTCCCCACATCCTCGCCAGCACTTGTTGTTGTTTGACTTCCTAATGGCTGCCAATCTTACTGGAGTGAGATGGTATCTTAGGGTGGTTTTGATTTGCATTTCTCTGACTGCTAGAGATGGTGAGCATTTTTTCATGTACTTATTGATTGACTGTATGTCCTCCTCTGAGAAGTGTCTGTTCAGGTCCTTGGCCCATTTGTTGATTGGGTTATTTGTTATCTTATTGTCTAATTTTTTGAGTTCTTTGTATACTCTGGATATTAGGGCTCTATCTGAAGTGTGAGGCGTAAAGATTTGTGCCCAGGATGTAGGCTCCCTATTTACCTCTCTTATTGTTTCTTTTGCTGAGAAAAAACTTTTTAGTTTGAGTAAGTCCCATTTGTTGATTCTAGTTATTAACTCTTGTGCTATGGGTGTCCTATTGAGGAATTTGGAGCCCGACCCCACAGTATGTAGATAGTAAGCAACTTTTTCTTCTATCAGACGGCGTGTCTCTGATTTGATATCAAGCTCCTTGATCCATTTTGAATTCACTTTTGTGCATGGCGAGAGAAAGGGATTCAGTTTCATTTTGTTGCATATGGATTTCCAGTTTTCCCAGCACCATTTGTTGAAGATGCTATCCTTCCTCCATTGCATGCTTTTAGCCCCTTTATCAAATATAACAAAGTTGTAGTTTTGTGGATTGGTTTCTGTGTCCTCTATTCTGTACCATTGGTCCACCTGCCTGTTTTGGTACCAGTACCTTGCTGTTTTTGTTACTATTGCTCTGTAGTATAGTTTGAGGTCTGGTATCGCTATACTGCCTGATTCACACTTCCTGCTTAGTATTGTTTTTCCTATTCTGGGTCGTTTATTTTTCCATATGAATTTCATAATTGCTTTATCTATTTCTATAAGAAATGCCATTGGGATTTTGATTGGCATTGCATTAAACCTATAGAGAACTTTGGGTGATATCGCCATTTTGATGATGTTAGTTCTGCCTATCCATGAACAGGGTGTATTTTTCCATCTTCTAAGATCTCTTTCTATTGCTCTCTTTAGGGTTCTGTAGTTTTCATTGTATAAGTCTTTCACCTCTTTTGTTAGGTTGATTCCCAAGTATTTTATTTTTTTTTGAGGATATTGTGAATGGAGTGGTTGTCCTCATTTCCATTTCAGAGGATTTGTTGCTGATATACAGGAATGCCTTTGATTTATGCGAGTTGATTTTATATCCTGCCCATTTGCTGAATTCATTTATTAGCTCTAATAGTTTCTTTGTAGACCCTTTTGGGTCTGCTAGGTATAGAATCATGTCAACTGCAAATAGTGATAATTTTAGTTCTTCTTTTCCTATTTTTATGCCTTTAATTTCTTTCGTCTGTCTAATTGCTCTGGCCAGTGTTTCGACAACTATGTTGAACAGAAGTGGTGAGAGAGGGCATCCCTGTCTTGTTCCAGATTTTAGAGGGAATGCCTTCAATCTTTCTCCATTTAGCATGATGCTAGCCTGAGGCTTAGCATAGATTGCTTTTACAATTTTGAGGTATGTTCCTGTTATCCCTAGTTTTTCTAGAGTTTTGAACATAAAGGGATGCTATACTTTTCTACATCTATCGAGATGATCATATGGTTCTTATTTTTAAGTCTATTGATGTGGTGAATAACATTTATTGATTTCCGTATATTGAACCAGCCTTGCATCCCAGGGATGAATCCTACTTGATCATGGTGCACAATTTTTTTGATATGTTTTTGTATGCGATTCGCCAGAATTTTATTGAGGATTTTTGCATCTAGGTTCATTAGAGATATTGGTCTGTAGTTTTCTTTCTGTGATGTGTCTTTGTCTGGTTTAGGAATCAGGGTGATGTTGGCCTCGTGGAATGAATTTGGAAGTTCTCCCTCTTTTTCTATTTCCTGAAATAGCTTGAAAAGTATTGGTATTAGTTCCTCTTTAAAGGTTTTGTAAAACTCTGCTGTATACCCATCCGGTCCTGGGCTTTTCTTAGTTGGTAGTCTTTTGATGGTTTCTTCTATTTCCTCAATTGATATCAGTCTGTTTAGGTTGTCTATATCCTCCTGACTCAATCTGGGCAGATCATATGACTTAAGAAATTTATCGATGCCTTCACTATCTTCTATTTTATTGGAGTATAAGGATTCAAAATAATTTCTGATTATCTTCTGTATTTCTGAAGTGTCTGTTGTGATATTGCCTTTTTCATCCCATACGCCAGTAATTTGAGTTCTCTCTCTTCTTCTCTTCGTTAGCATGGCTAAGGGTCTGTCGATTTTATTTATTTTTTCAAAGAACCAACTTTTAGTGTTGTCAATTTTTTCAATTGTTTCTTTTGTTTAGATTTCGTTAATTTCAGCTCTGATTTTCATTATTTCTTTCCTTCTACTTCTTTTGCTGTTGTTTTGCTCTTCTTTTTCTAGGATTTTGAGATGAAGTATGAGATCATTTATTTGTTGGTTTTTCCTTTTTTTATGGAATGAACTCCAAGCAATGAATTTTCCCCTTACAACTGCTTTCAATGTGTCCCATAGATTCCGATATGTTGTGTCTGTGTTTTCATTTATCTCTAAGAATTTTTTAATTTCCTCCTTGATGTCTTCTATAACCCATGGATCATTCAGTAACCTATTGTTCATTCTCCAAGTGATGCATGATTTTTCCCTTCCTTCTTTTATCGTTGATTTTCAGTTTCATTCCATTTGATCAGATAAGATGCATGGTATTATCTCTACTCCTTTATATTGTCTAAGAGTTGCCCTGTGACATAATATATGATCTACTTTTGAGAAGGATCCATGTGCTGCTGAGAAAAAAGTGTAACTGCTTGATGTTGGGTGGTATATTCTATATATGTCAATTAAGTCTAGGTTATTAATTGTGTTATTGAGTTCTATAGTTTCCTTATTCAACTTTTGTTTGGAAGATCTGTCCAGTGGCGAGAGAGGTGTGTTGAAGTCTCCCATGATTATTGTATGGTGGTCTATTAGACTCTTGAACTTGAGAAGAGTTTGTTTGATGAACATAGCTGCACCATTGTTTGGGGCATATATATTTATGATTGTTATGTCTTGTTGGTGTATGGTTCCCTTGAGCAGTATGTAGTGTCCCTCTTTATCCCTTTTGATTAACTTTGGCTTGAAATCTATTTTATTTGATATGAGTATGGATACTCCTGCTTGTTTCCGAAGTCCATATGAGTGATATGATTTTTCCCAACCTTGCACCTTCAGTCTATGTATGTCTTTTCCTATCAAATGCGTCTCCTGTAGGCAGCATATTGTTGGGTCTTCTTTTGTGATCCATTCTACTAGCCTGTGTTTCTTAATTGGTGAGTTTAAGCCATTAACATTTAGGGTTATTATTGATATATGGGTTGTTCTTCCAGCCATATTTGTTTATTTATGTTACTAAACATGGTTTGTTTTCCTTTTGATTATTTCCCCCCCTTTACTGTACTACCTCCCACTGTTGATTTTCATTGTTATTTTCCATTTCCTCTTCCTGTAATGTTTTGCTGAGGATGTTTTGAAGAGATGGTTTTCTAGCTGCAAATTCTTTTAACTTTTGTTTATCGTGGAAGGTTTTAATTTCATCTTCCATCCTGAAGCTTAATTTTGCTGGATACACAATTCTTGGTTGGAACCCATTTTCTTTCAGTGTTTGAAATATGTTATTCCAGGATCTTCTAGCTTTCAGAGTCTGTGTTGAAAGATCAGCTGTTATCCTGATTGGCTTACCCCTAAATGTAATCTGCTTCCTTTCTCTTGTAGCTTTTAAAATTCTCTCCTTATTCTGTATGTTGGGCATCTTCATTATAATGTGTCTAGGTGTGGATCTCTTATGATTTTGCACATTCGGCGTCCTGTAGGCTTCTAGGATTTGGGATTCTGTCTCATTCTTCAAGTCTGGGAATTTTTCTTGTATTATTTCATTGAATAGATTGCTCATTCCTTTGGTTTGTAGTTCTATACCTTCCTGTATCCCAATGACTCTTAAGTTTGGTCTCTTTATGTTATCCCATATTTCTTGGATGTTCTGCTCATGGTTTCTTAACAGTCTTGCTGAGCTGTCTTTGTTCTTTTCAAGTTGAAATACTTTGTATTCATTGTCTGATGTTCTGTCTTCTAAGTGTTCTACTCTGCTGGTAGTATTCTCGTTTGAGTTTTTAAGTTGGTTTATTGCTTCCTGCATTTCTAGGATTTCTGTTTGTTTGTTTTTTATAACCTCTATCTCCCTGTATAGTTGATCTTTTGCTTCTTGGATTTGTTTATGTAATTCATTGTTGAAGTGATCTTTCATTCTCTGATTTTGCAGTCTAATGTCTCCTTGAGACTCCAGATCATCTGAAGCATGTATATCCTGAATTCTTTATCTGACATTCCATCTGCTGCAGATATTACCTCTTCTAACGTTGAGTTGAACTGCATTGCTTGTGGTCCTTTCTTTCCTTGTATTTTCCTACTGTTCGCATTTCTTTCTGCTTGGTGAAACTGTTGTGTTATTGAATTTCCCCCCTATATATTTATATTGGTCTTGTATAGTTGCAAATTCTCCCTCGCAGGCGCGGGCAGCAGCTCTGCCCCTCCTCCAATTTGGGCAATGTGCCTACCACGCCGGCGGGCTGCTGGGACTGTGCTGCCGGTTAGTAGCAGGTCCGCCTACCTTGCAGGCGCGGGCGGCGGCTCTGCCCCTCCGCGGGCCGCTGGGCCTGTTCTGCCGGTGGGTCGCAGGTCCTTCTACCTTGCAGGCGTGGGGGTGGCTCTCTCAAATTAGGTTTTAACACCAGATCTAATAATATAACTAGGCTCTTTGAGAAGTAAATGATATATACTATATAGGATTTTTATGAAATTAAATGTCACAATAAAAATTTTTAATGCAGTGGTTCATCCACTGTATTACTTCTATAATAAAACATGTTTTAATCTGAATGTAATATAATCCTTTCTTTCTTTTCTCTCTGAGGTCAGTTTTCCAGCACATTCATTACCATCAAATGACAGCTCTAAAAACAAAATGATGATCAAACTTGTCTTCACTCTGCTAAAATTTTCTTTCTAATCTGTTATAAGAACTAGAGAAGAGATTGAATCATAAAGAACATTGAGGTACACAAACTATAAACATTAGCAGACTCAGGAGAATTGAACCTTCATATCTTATTCTCTATTCAAGTCTTACTCACAGAGCAAAAAACTAAGGGAATGTTAACAAAGAGCTTTTTCACAAAGTAATAATGATAAATGTGGGTTACATCCATATTAAAAGTCTGGCCATCAGAAATTATGGAAGTCCATATTTTCAATGAACTAAGAAAACTGGAACATATTTAAGGTTAAATTTTGAATAGCTAATGTGTATAAAATTTTGAGGAGTATAAAAGTTGCACTTTACAAAAAGCATTCTGGATCCAGATATAGAATTGAAAAAAGGAACTTAATTGGCCATAATAATAACAGTAATAATCCAGATTCTTTAGGACACTTTTTTTAAATAGTTATGAGGATTAAATATATTCTTCTATAGGCAAATCCTGAAGATCATCTTAAATTTCACCATCACAGTTTTGTGTTTTCTGTTTTCTTTCCAAGAATGGAATAATTGGCTCAACTGTAATGAAATTAATGCTTCCCACAATGCCTTTGTACTCAAAACAATATTTAGAAATAGGTACTAAATAAACATTTATTTTAAAAGAAATCTATTAACATTAAAAAAAGAAAAGTCTTAAAGCACTTTGAATCAAAACCACCCTTCAAGATCAGTTTCTCTGTGGATGTTTAGTTGGGAATCAAGTACCTATTTTTGAAGCTGACACCTACTCTTTGATAGCTTCTCAAATACAAATGAATGTAAACGTGTTGTAAGTGTAATTGCTTTTGCCAATGACCTCAGGAGATAAATTTTTATTGTTGTTCAGCCTTCAAATTTAATTAAATTCAACTAATGTGGATTCAGTCTCTACCATTTGCAAAGATGTGCCCAGAGTAACTTAAGAGGAAAGTGGAAATAAGACATGTCTCTAATCCTCAGGAAAACTTTTGTATGCACGGTGTGCAGCTCTCTCTCTCTCTCTCTCTCTCTGTCTCTCTCTCTCTCTCTCTCTCTCTCTCTCTCTCTCTCTCTCTCTCTCTCTCTCTCCTTTCTTTTCTGAAACTTTTAAAGTCTGGGGCAAACATCATGATGTCTGGAAGGTAAGGGGAGATGAGAGAGGAGGTGAGGCAGATGTAGACATCAATCTAATACATTAAACCAACTATTAGAAAGATACAGGATTTTCCATCATGATTGGAAGAAAACAATCAATACAAAATCCAATAATGTACAGCAACATTCCATTCACAAATATGGAGAAAAGAATTGATTCTCTCTCAAGATAATTAAAATTAGAAGTTTCCCATTTATTTGATGAATATGTGACTTACTTGGATGCTCAATATATTTAGACATTTACATTTTACTATATTAATTTCTTGGTAAAATAGAAAGCTTTCAGGATACTAAATTATAGGTTTAAAAAATAATTTGATGTATTTGATGATAAAGTATATATAACCATAAATCATTTTAGTTTTATAAATCACTTTTTTAGATTTCAGAGTTGGTACAGTTATATAAGGAAATTAACATGCCTGTATTAGTAAATTTTATCTCATCTTATATTTTTTGAAATTCAGTCTTAATAGTCTGATTAGTAATTTTAGAATCATTCAGTCTTATTTTTAGGTTAGAATATTTTTTTCTAATTAGTATAATTCTCAAAATTCAAATACGTTTTTCAGATTTGAATGCTGAACATCAAGATGTAATTTAACATTGCTAATGATACATATGCCATGTGGGAAAGTGGGCAGAATGCCAGACCTAAAGGCTAAACTGTGATTCCATAATGAGCAGTTAGAATCTGGGACTGTCACATAGTTTCTCTTAGTTTTAGCTCATCATCTGCAAATTATAATAATAATAATACCTGTTTCACTTATCCCAAAGAGAAAGAATAATCATGAAAAAATTCCCAACTGTTCTAAAAATATTAGGTATGATGTAAATATGAATAACAGAAATATTTTTGCTGAATGTTTAGTGGGATTTATGATTTTCAAAATGTATAAATACATACTTAGCTGGTTAGAATAACCAGTTGACTCAAGACTGTCAAAGTAGCCTGACACAGTAAAAAGACAGTTTTTCGAGTCAGGATTAAATTTGAGCTTTGGACCAACTGTTTTTTAGCTTGTGGTTTCCTTCACATTACTCAGGCATCCTAAATCACTTCAGTTTCCTCACATTTAAAGTGAGGCTCATAGATCTGCCCTGTCCATCTGCAAAGTTCGATATGGTGATGATGATGATGATGATAGTTGAGATGGTGCATAGGAAGTGTTCCATAAATTTTCAAACAAACAAAGCCTAATCATTCTCACCTTGATTTTTTAGAGAAGTGTTTGCATGGCAGAACAGTTCCAAGAAACTGTGGCAGGGTAGTCAATGGCTTGCAAACCTGAGTCAAGCCTGCTGTCATACCTGCATATAAATACATTGACACAGGCAACAGAAATTTGACTTACACTTCCACTCAATTTTTAACATAATGAGTTTGTTTTTATGTCATGTTTTGTTATATATGTGGAGTTGAACAGAATTGATATTTTTATTTTAGTAGTTGTGAAAATTTTATTAAAACACTAAAAAGTTTTGACATGTTTCCTTACCTATTGTTTGTTTTTCAATTGAATTTTTAATAATCGACAAACACGCTCTTATGTTGGTAAATGGTATCTGAATTATCTCTCCATCCTTTTGAATTACTCATTACTCATTAAATAAGGATCAAATAATAATTTATTAATTTAAAATATTTCCAATAAAATTTCCTGATTTTTAATTACTAACTTCTTAAAGGGAAGCACAATTTTTTCCAAAGAATATCTTACAGATCACCATATGAAAACTATCATTTTTGTAAGAAGGAAACTGAGGTCTATCAATGTACAATAATTTTTCAAAGTCATATTGCTAGTTGGCAGTGATAGAACCTAGCCTACATTTCTATTCTAGCTTGAATATTTACCTTAGCTCCCTCTAGTTGTTGTGAGATAATTCTGAGATAGTTTGAAAAAGGATATGTCAAACTCCCTTATGATGACGTGAGCTCCTCTAGATTGTTCATAGGAAGGTTTTAGTGAGGTAAAAGTCTTTCTCCACTCTTTTCCCCCCCTGTAAAAAGCTGTTTTGCTGCTGGCACAATTATTATAATTATTTTTAAGGAGAAAATCATTATGTATTTGGCAGTGTATCTCACTTGTCCCTAAATAACTTCTGCTATTTACGATTTAGAACTAAATTCTGTCACCACTGATCTCCTACTTGATTTATTTATTTTTTTTTTAATTTTTTATTGTTGGTTGTTCAAAACATTACATAGTTCTTGACATATCATATTTCACACTTTGATTCAAGTGGGTTATGAACTCCCATTTTTACCCCGTATACAGATTGCAGAACCATATCAGTTACACATCCATTGATTTACATGTTGCCATACAAGTGTACCCTTTTCCCCACATCCTTGCCAGCACTTGTTGCTGTTTGACTTCATAATGGCTGCCAATCTTACTGGAGTGAGATGGTATCTTACGGTGGTTTTGATTTGTATTTCTCTGACTGCTAGAGATGGTGAGCATTTTTTCATGTACTTGTTGATTGACTGTATGTCCCCCTCTGAGAAGTGTCTGTTCAGGTCCTTTGCCCATTTGTTGATTGGGTTATTTGTTATCTTATTGTCTAATTTTTTGAGTTCTTTGTATACTCTGGATATTAGGGCTCTATCTGAAGTGTGAGGAGTATAGATTTGTTCCCAGCATGTAGGCTCCCTATTTACCTCTCTTATTGTTTCTTTGGCTGAGAAAAAACCTTTTAGTTTAAGTAAGTCCCATTTGTTGATTCTAGTTATTAACTTTTGTGCTATGGGTGTCCTATTGAGGAATTTGGAGCCCGACCCCACAGTATGTAGATAGTAAGCAACTTTTTCTTCTATCAGACGGCGTGTCTCTGATTTGATATCAAGCTCCTTGATCCATTTTGAATTCACTTTTGTGCATGGCGAGAGAAAGGTATTCAGTTTCATTTTGTTGCATATGGATTTCCAGTTTTCCCAGCACCATATGTTGAAGATGCTATCCTTCCTCCATTGCATGCTTTTAGCCCCTTTATCAAATATAACAAAGTTGTAGTTTTGTGGATTGGTTTCTGTGTCCTCTATTCTGTACCATTGGTCCACCTGCCTGTTTTGGTACCAGTACCTTGCTGTTTTTGTTACTATTGCTCTGTAGTATAGTTTGAGGTCTGGTATCGCTATACCGCCTGATTCACACTTCCTGCTTAGCATTATTTTTCCTATTCTGGGTCGTTTACTTTTCCATATGAATTTCATAATTGCTTTATCTATTTCTATAAGAAATGCCATTGGGATTTTGATTAGCATTGCATTAAACCTATAGAGAACTTTTGGTAATATCGCCATTTTGATGATGTTAGTTCTGCCTATCCATGAACAGGGTATATTTTTCCATCTTCTAAGATCTTCTATTTCTCTCTTTAGGGTTCTGTAGTTTTCATTGTATAAGTCTTTCACCTCTTTTGTTAGGTTGATTCCCAAGTATTTTATTTATTTTTTTTTGAGGATATTGTGAATGGAGTGGTTGTCCTCATTTCCATTTCAGAGGATTTGTTGCTGATATACAGGAATGCCTTTGATTTATGCGAGTTGATTTTATATCCTGCCCATTTGCTGAATTCATTTATTAGCTCTAATAGTTTCTTTGTAGACCCTTTTGGGTCTGCTAGGTATAGAATCATGTCAACTGCAAATAGTGATAATTTTAGTTCTTCTTTTCCTATTTTTATGCCTTTAATTTCTTTCGTCTGTCTAATTGCTCTGGCCAGTGTTTCGAGAACTATGTTGAACAGAAGTGGTGAGAGAGGGCATCCCTGTCTTGTTCCAGATTTTAGAGGGAATGCCTTCAATCTTTCTCCATTCAGAATGATGCTAGCCTGAGGCTTAGCATAGATTGCTTTTACAATATTGAGGTATGTTCCTGTTATCCCTAGTTTTTTCTAGAGTTTTGAACATAAAGGGATGCTCTACTTTGTCGAATGCTTTTTCCGCATCTATCGAGATGATCATATGGTTCTTATTTTTAAGTCTATTGATGTGGTGAATAACACTTATTGATTTCCGTATATTGAACCAGCCTTGCATCCCAGGGATGAATCCTACTTGATCAGGGTGCACAATTTTTTTGATATGTTTTTGTATAGGATTCGCCAGAATTTTATTGAGGATTTTTGCATCTAGGTTCATTAGAGATATTGGTCTGTAGTTTTCTTTCTTTGAAGTGTTTTTGTGTGGTTTAGGTATCAGGGTGATGTTGGCCTCGTAGAATGAATTTGGAAGTTCTCCCTCTTTTTCTATTTTCTGTAGTAGCTTGAAAAGTATTGGTATTAGTTCCTCTTTAAAGGTTTTGTAAAACTCTGCTGTATACCCATCCGGTCCTGAGCTTTTCTTAGTTGGTAGTCTTTTGATGGTTTCTTCTATTTCCTCAATTGATTTTGGTCTGTTTAGGTTGTCTATATCCTCCTGACTCAATCTGGGCAGATCATATGACTTAAGAAATTTATCGATGCCTTCACTATCTTCTATTTTATTGGAGTATAAGGATTCAAAATAATTTCTGATTATCTTCTGTATTTCTGAAGTGTCTGTTGTGATATTGCCTTTTTCATCCCATACGCCAGTAATTTGAGTTCTCTCTCTTCTTCTCTTCGTTAGCATGGCTAAGGGTCTGTCGATTTTATTTATTTTTTCAAAGAACCAACTTTTAGTGTTGTCAATTTTTTCAATTGTTTCTTTTGTTTAGATTTCGTTAATTTCAGCTCTGATTTTCATTATTTCTTTCCTTCTACTTCTTTTGCTGTTGTTTTGCTCTTCTTTTTCTAGGATTTTGAGATGAAGTATGAGATCATTTATTTGTTGGTTTTTCCTTTTTTTATGGAATGAACTCCAAGCAATGAATTTTCCCCTTACAACTGCTTTCAATGTGTCCCATAGATTCCGATATGTTGTGTCTGTGTTTTCATTTATCTCTAAGAATTTTTTAATTTCCTCCTTGATGTCTTCTATAACCCATGGATCATTCAGTAACCTATTGTTCATTCTCCAAGTGATGCATGATTTTTCCCTTCCTTCTTTTATCGTTGATTTTCAGTTTCATTCCATTTGATCAGATAAGATGCATGGTATTATCTCTACTCCTTTATATTGTCTAAGAGTTGCCCTGTGACATAATATATGATCTACTTTTGAGAAGGATCCATGTGCTGCTGAGAAAAAAGTGTAACTGCTTGATGTTGGGTGGTATATTCTATATATGTCAATTAAGTCTAGGTTATTAATTGTGTTATTGAGTTCTATAGTTTCCTTATTCAACTTTTGTTTGGAAGATCTGTCCAGTGGCGAGAGAGGTGTGTTGAAGTCTCCCATGATTATTGTATGGTGGTCTATTAGACTCTTGAACTTGAGAAGAGTTTGTTTGATGAACATAGCTGCACCATTGTTTGGGGCATATATATTTATGATTATTATGTCTTGTTGGTGTATGGTTCCCTTGAGCAGTATGTAGTGTCCCTCTTTATCCCTTTTGATTAACTTTGGCTTGAAATCTATTTTATTTGATATGAGTATGGATACTCCTGCTTGTTTCCGAAGTCCATATGAGTGATATGATTTTTCCCAACCTTGCACCTTCAGTCTATGTATGTCTTTTCCTATCAAATGCGTCTCCTGTAGGCAGCATATTGTTGGGTCTTCTTTTGTGATCCATTCTACTAGCCTGTGTTTCTTAATTGGTGAGTTTAAGCCATTAACATTTAGGGTTATTATTGATATATGGGTTGTTCTTCCAGCCATATTTGTTTATTTATGTTACTAAACATGGTTTGTTTTCCTTTTTGATTATTTCCCCCCCTTTACTGTACTACCTCCCACTGTTGATTTTCATTGTTATTTTCCATTTCCTCTTCCTGTAATGTTTTGCTGAGGATGTTTTGAAGAGATGGTTTTCTAGCTGCAAATTCTTTTAACTTTTGTTTATCGTGGAAGGTTTTAATTTCATCTTCCATCCTGAAGCTTAATTTTGCTGGATACACAATTCTTGGTTGGAACCCATTTTCTTTCAGTGTTTGAAATATGTTATTCCAGGATCTTCTAGCTTTCAGAGTCTGTGTTGAAAGATCAGCTGTTATCCTGATTGGCTTACCCCTAAATGTAATCTGCTTCCTTTCTCTTGTAGCTTTTAAAATTCTCTCCTTATTCTGTATGTTGGGCATCTTCATTATAATGTGTCTAGGTGTGGATCTCTTATGATTTTGCACATTCGGCGTCCTGTAGGCTTCTAGGATTTGGGATTCTGTCTCATTCTTCAAGTCTGGGAATTTTTCTTGTATTATTTCATTGAATAGATTGCTCATTCCTTTGGTTTGTAGTTCTATACCTTCCTGTATCCCAATGACTCTTAAGTTTGGTCTCTTTATGTTATCCCATATTTCTTGGATGTTCTGCTCATGGTTTCTTAACAGTCTTGCTGAGCTGTCTTTGTTCTTTTCAAGTTGAAATACTTTGTATTCATTGTCTGATGTTCTGTCTTCTAAGTGTTCTACTCTGCTGGTAGTATTCTCGTTTGAGTTTTTAAGTTGGTTTATTGCTTCCTGCATTTCTAGGATTTCTGTTTGTTTGTTTTTTATAACCTCTATCTCCCTGTATAGTTGATCTTTTGCTTCTTGGATTTGTTTATGTAATTCATTGTTGAAGTGATCTTTCATTCTCTGATTTTGCAGTCTAATGTCTCCTTGAGACTCCAGATCATCTGAAGCATGTATATCCTGAATTCTTTATCTGACATTCCATCTGCTGCAGATATTACCTCTTCTAACGTTGAGTTGAACTGCATTGCTTGTGGTCCTTTCTTTCCTTGTATTTTCCTACTGTTCGCATTTCTTTCTGCTTGGTGAAACTGTTGTGTTATTGAATTTCCCCCCTATATATTTATATTGGTCTTGTATAGTTGCAAATTCTCCCTCGCAGGCGCGGGCAGCAGCTCTGCCCCTCCTCCAATTTGGGCAATGTGCCTACCACGCCGGCGGGCTGCTGGGCCTGTTCTGCCGGTTGGTCGCAGGTCTGCCTACCTTGCAGGCACGGGCGGTGGCTCTGCTCTGCCCCTACTCCAATTGGGGTGACATGACTACCGGGCCGGCGGGCCGCTGGGCCTGTCCCGGGAGCGGGCGAAAGCTCTGCTCTGCCCCTACTCCAATTGGGGTGACGTGTGTACCATGCTGGCAGGCCACCGGGCCTGATCCGCTGGTCGGTCGCAGGTCTACCTACCTTGCGGGAACGGGCGGTGGCTCTGCTCTGCCCCTACTCCAAATGGGATGACATGTCTGTAGCGCCGGCAGGCCATTGGGCCTGTTCCGCTGGTCGGTCACAGGTCTGCCTACCTTGCAGGCGCGGGCGGCGGCTCTGCCCTGCTCTTCCTACCACGCCCGCTGACCTCTGTGCCTGTTCTGCTGGTCGATTGCAGGTCTGCCTACCTTGCAGGCGCGGGTGGCCGCTCTGCTCTGCCCCTACTCCAATTGGGGTTACGTTACTACCACACCGGCGGGCCGCTGGGCCTGATCCGGGCGCAGGCGAAGGCTGTGCTCTACCCCTACTCCAGTTGGGGTGACGTGTGTACCACACTGGCAGGCCACTGGGCCTGATCCGCTAGTCTGTCGCAGGCCTGCCTACCTTGCATGCGTGGGCGGCAGCTCTGCCCTGCCCCTCCTACCACACTCGCGGACCACTGGTCCTGTTCTGCCAGTCGGTCGCAGGTCTGCCCACCTTGCGGGTGCAGGTGGCGGCTTTGCTCTGCCCCTACTCCAATTGGGTTCACGCCGGCGGGCCGCTGGTCCTGTTCCTGGCGCGGGCGGCTTGGCTCTGCTCCTCTGGCTTGATGATAAAGTGAGAGAGACTCGGGTGTTTGTGACTCACTTTCTTTACCAGGAGACCAACTGTTTCTGTCGCCACTGGTATCGATGAAGTTCTCTCCTCCGCCGCTTTCTGATGACATCAGATCTCTGCCATGTTGGGATCCCATGCGAATGCCAGCATTTTGTTCCCTCCACAGTATTCAGCAGGACCCAGACCGAGAAGCAGTTTCCACGGATTCTTTAGCCCTGGGCCAGAGCAGTTCCGGGAGCCGGAATTCGGCCGCTCCGTGCTCGGTGTATGTTCTGATAGGAGCAGGCTCTAAGAAGCAGTTTCTGCGGGTTAATTAGCACTGAGCCTGAGTAAGTTGTCTGTGAGCCGCAGGCAAATGGCAGCCTGAAATTACCTGTTCTATGGCTGAATGAGCTGTGATCAGTCGAAAGCAGGGATGGTGACTTCAGCTCTCCAAGATGGTGGCCGCTGGCTTCCTCTGTGGTCTGACCGGTGTGGAGAACCGAATTGGACCGCTTCCTTCCCCCGTCTCAAACCCAGAATTCAGCACTTAGTACGGTGATTGCACAGCTGGCAGAAGCCCGGGGGAACTGCAGCACTGTATCTTTGCGTCGCTATCTCCTCGTTTCCCAGCGCGCACCGCAGACTCTAGCTGCGGGGCGATTTGCTGAATAAGCAGCGTGACCCTCGGTGCAGACAAATCTCTCGCGTTGGAGCCCCCGTAGCTGATCCTTGTATGATGGAAATCCTTCCTCTAGGTTTTGGAGCACCCGAATTTTGCTGGAAATTCCTAACAAGATAGCTTTTAGCCTTTCTATCTCGTCATTCTCCCACACAGTGATGCGGTACATGGGGGTAATGCACTCCCTTCACCGCCATCTTGAGAATTCCTATTTGATTTATAATTGACATATTTCCTATGTTTTCTGATTATATTCTTCATTTTATGTTTACCATATCTCAGTTCACTTTTTCTTTACTTTCAGCTTTTAATAGTTGTCTATTCATCTTCCTTTGCTGTCCACTTTATTAATATTAGGACATATTCTCCCTTAGAAGCAGAGCATAATTTCTTGCTGAGCACTTTAATATTTCCTATCCTATTCCATTCTATAATTGCTTATTCTCTGGTTTTAAGAAGATAGGTTTTCATTATTCTAAAGTGTGCTTGCTTCGTTGTTTTAAGGACAAGATAGGCTGACTTCATTTGAGTCCACTCCAAGTCATGCTTTCTTCTTTGTTCAGCTTTTAATTGCTATTCTGGACTTGGAGTATCTGCAGCAGACGATGGCCTGCCAAGTCCTCATTCCTCAGACCTTTAGTGTGCTCTGGCTTATTCCCAACTGTCAGGATCTGCACCTCTGATTCAGAGTCCATCCTTCTGTTTGGCTGTCACTTTTCCTCCTGAGACCCCAGAAGGCTATTCTGCTTTTATGCATAAGAGATGAGAGACTGAATGTAATACCAACCTATCTTCCAAAACTTCCCCCAAATTATTCCCCCATCCCTTCCCAATAGAAGGAGCATTCTGGGGCATAGGTTTCACCTCTTTTTCCATTGTATTTTTAAAAGAGAAACTTCAACTTCTCAGGAGAATTTGTTGAATAACCTACTCTTTATTGAGCTTCTTCCACTCTCTTCTCCTCAACCCCTGCTCCCTGTCTCCTCTACTCCTCCTCCCAAATGCACTAATTGCTCTCAAGTCCTTGTTTCAGAATCTGGTTAACTAATATTCTTGCAGTTGCAATTCTTTCATTTATAAAGAAGTAAAAAATCCTAAGTGGGGGGAGAAATAAATAAATGTACAGATCCTAACTTATTGTTAAGTTCTTTAACACTACTGTATCTCGTTTTCAAAAAAAGTAATATTTTACTGCAGAGCATTCCCTCTCAGGCATTGTTTTCCTCTCTATCTCAACGGGATTAGCTATTTTACATGGTGTAGACAGGATCATATCAGTGGTCACCAATGTGACAAAACTTGTAGGTTGCATACAAAATATTTTACATTTCTCTGCCAATGATACCTGCAATTCCATCACTAGTCATACACCTTCACAGTATATGGAATAGAGAATAACATTTTTCCTACAGTCTTATTTTAATCACTACAAAAACTTCAGGGAGGGATAATAATGTTCAGTGAAAGGCTATTTAAAGGAGGGATTATTTTCTTTGTCTCCTGTGCTTCCCCAGGAAAACAATTCACTATGATCTTTTATGCTTTACACCAGTTTCTCTCATTAGGCTGTTTCCTTCACATCCTATAAATCTTCATTTATGATATTCTACAAAGCTTGTCTTGTTCTTCCAAACTTTTCTAGTTACCTTTACTGTAAGCTGTCACAGCTTTAATATTTATTGCTATCAGAGTACATAATCTTGAACTAGCTTTCTGTTCATCTCATTAGCTAGACCATTAATTGATGGAACTTTAGTATTTAACTACTGAAACTCCAGAAGCTAGAATAGTGATTAGCATATAGAGACACTCAACTATTAGAAGAATTCATTAAATTTATTAATATTGCTGGAAAGAAGCAGGTTATCATGATATCTCAAAGTGGTTTTAATTGAATGTGCTTAGTTATAGAATATTTGCTCTCCCCTCGCCTTAAATGGACACAGTTGCTTGTATGACTTCATATTTATCATACTGTTTTTATGTCATCATGAAATGAATCATGTGTGGTCAACATTGAATTTGCTGATGGTTAATCAGTGACTATCCTTTACTCTAGATACAAAGAGGCCTTTATACAATTTTATGGCCCATAAAAAATAAAGACAACAAAATGATTTTTGAATTTTATTTAATTTCTTCTTAAATAAAAGCAAAGAAAACTGGATAGCAAAATGCATACTATTTCCAATGCATACACAATATAAAAATAAGTGCATTTAACTTTTCATGTTGTTATATTTTTAAAATTTATCATTCGATTTGTCAGATATAAATATTCCAAATTTTGAAATTCAAAGCTTGTGGTTCAGTAAAGAGTTAAAAAATGTTCTTCACTTACCCATTAAACAACTTGTAGTATAGCACAGCTGCAGGACAGAAACGCAAATGATCAAATGCCAGTGAACACAGACTGAGATTGCTTTTGTCTTATAGCATCAAATTCCAGTTTAAATGTCAACTTACACAGTCCTTTGTTTTAAACACAAATGTTTATGAAGACTGTTGGGCTTTATTAAGAATTATGGTGCCTGCTACATTGGGAACATTTCTTACAAGGAAAGAAAAGAAATCAGTAGTTTCAACATTTGGAAATGGTTTGTTTGGAATAACAAGTTTTAAATCATTAGTGTCTAAAATACACCTCACAAACAGAACAGTGTTTCCTTTAAATTTAATATCTGAATAAACTAAGTTTGACTTACAGGCTGCATGGAGAGGAATTACATTTGCCACTTTTTAAAGTAAATGCTAGTCATCATGGAAATGAGCAATTTAGCCACGTTTAAATTGGAAAAACCCTGGGGACAGTTCATTTCATAGTTGTTAGCAATGGCCAAATCATTGTAAAATGATTCTTCATATTTCATTGTGTAAGAAATTACAGGGACACAATATCAGGCTTTTGTATTTAGAACAGAATGAATAACAATCCTGCCTGGTGGAGAATAATTTATCATTTTGTTTGTGAACTGATGTTTTAATTTTTCCACAAGAATAGAAACAAAAACATCCAGACCTGAAAACTGTGAGTGTATTTGGTTTGGCAGGAGGAGTACTAGAGGAAAAGACGCTACAGTGCTGCTTTGTATTATGTGGTGAACCACTCAGCTTTGGATCAATTCCAGTATCAGAGATACTCTAAGCACTGAGGTTTAGACTCAAATGCTGTTCTATACTAAAATTGAAAGGGCTTTTGCATTCTTAACTGCGTTAGTTCTGACTGAAGTTCTCTTACAATTCTTATGTTTGCCACCATCATAATCTTTAGACTTGAAGGAGAAAGTCTGAGATGCCAGTGAGATTCTCTGTGTCAGTTTGTCTCTCAAGTCTCAATTTCTGCCTGTTTGCTGGCTCTGTAACAATCAGCTGTTCGTTTCTTAAATATTTCTGTCAACACATACTTAATATACATTTACAATATTTCAGACTTTTGGTTCCCCCATAAGTGCAAAATGAGAAAAGCTTATTTAAACTTGTAATTAATGGAAACTCATTCTAACTCACTATAATATGAAGGGACTTAGAGGTTTTGTGTCTGAGTACCAATTATGTGCAGAAGATGGCTATCATTCACCAAGGTGATTGGTAGAGAATGGGAGAGCCCTAGAGAGTTACATTTGGTTAACTCTAACCAAGTCATGACTCTTACCCTAGGATAATATGTTAGTCAGAATTCCATTGCTATGACAAAATACCTGAGAAAATCAATTTAAATCGCAAAAAGATTTGTTTGGGTTCACAGTTTCAGAGCTTTCAATCTGTGGTTGATTAACTCCATTGTTTTTAAACCTATGGTGAATCAACACATGTTGGAACAAAGCTGTTAATCACATGGCAACCAGAAACAAAGAGAGGAAGTGGGCAGGGGCCCAATATCCTCTTCAAGGGCATACCCACAAAAACCTAACTTCCTTCCACTAGACTACTACCTCCTAAAGTTTCCATGATCTCTCAGTGGTGCCACAGGCTGGTGACCATGCCTTCCTTCACCACATGGGCTTTGGGGAGCATATTCAAGATCCAAACTACAGCAGATAATGCAAAGACCCAAGAACTGATCAGGTGCTTTTGAGTCATTTCAAGTGCCTCTGATACATTAGCAAGTCTATTGGCAGATCCAGATCTCCAGAAAGTGCTTTCATATGTAGTTGGGCAGGTCATGCATTACAAAAAGCAGCAGTATTAAATCTGTGTGGTCCAATATCTGCATAGACTAATATCAAGATTTTCTGTAATTAACTGGCTTGTACATATTTAAGACATAGAGTGGATGAGATTGCTTTAGAGAAACTCTAGTGAAAAGAAGGGTTAGAAACCGCCGCTGAGAAACTCAAACACTTTAGATGTAGATAAAGGAGGAAGGGTTGGCAACGACCTTTAAGTGAAACAGCCAGAGTGGATGAATACCATCAATATGGTAAGGTAGAGTTATTTCATGCTGAGGGAAAGATGAACAGCGACAAATAATGAAGAGATATTCAACTGGGGGATTTGAATTGGGATTCAAATTCACTTCTGATCATGCAAAACTCTATATGTTCTGAAGACAACCACACTCCCCTTCACTAAATATTCATAAAATATTTTGTGTGTTTGAATCAGGCATGCAGGAATCAGGCACACTAACATATGCCTAAAGTTTTCTAGGAAGTCTCAGAAATGTCATGCTACCTTAGTGGCCTGATAAAACTTATTTTGTTCTCAAGGGAAAGCAATGAACAAAATTGGAAGTCAAAAAAATAAGGTCTTTTTATATGAATGAAATACTTTGAAAAGTATATTGTCACCTTTTCTCACATACTTTTCTATGAACTGGTAGGAGAACCATCGTCTCATTTGTGATGATCATATATAAAAATGATAGTTAGAAGCCAACCTCTGCATAGAACCATCCTGAGTCCTCAGAGATGTTATGAGCATCACTGGACTCAATGTGTATTCTGATGTCTCCCTCACATCCCTCATAGGCGAGGGAAAGGGTTCCCCTCCAGAAGGGGTGGTCTGGCTGAGAAATAAAGCTAAGAAAAATAGTACAATGAAATAACCACAGGACTCAGAAATATAGGTTCAGAATGGGAGCAGCTATGGGCCAAGTTGAGCAGATGGGTACAGCTTCTGACAAAGAAGGGAGCACAGGCTTGCTTTATTTATATTGGAATAGATCAACGGGATTCAATAGGAAGTTCTTCACCAGAACAGGATAGAGGTCAGGGCTGGTAGGCTGCTCAATTCCTAATGGATCACGTCCATCTCTAGTGCTGCCCCAGACCTTTTGGGGCAGAGCTGAGAGGGAGTTCATGTGTTTGGGGCCATCTTGTCAGCTGGATTGCTGCTAAAAGTTCCTAAATACAAGGCCTTCCCCTCAATGGCTCAATGGCTTCAGTGCCGAAAAGGTCCATGCATATTTCATGGGTGGCTTTCTGCACTGGTGTAATGATGGATTTTACCAGGTTTCCAAATCTTCTAATTCCAACTTTACTTTCATATGTAGCAGTTAGATTTTATGATCCACATACATATAAAATTGTGAAACAGGTGAAATTAGAGTGTTTTACCAAGTAGTCAATCTGCTTGAGTATACCTTAAAAACACAAAACAGTAAAGTTTCATTGTATTTACACACACACACACACACACACACACTCATAGAATATTTTCCAGACTTTTAACCAGTACTACAGATGTAGTTTTCACATTTAAGTGTGATCATGACACTGTGAAAAGATGGATATTATAAAATTCAAAGTACCCATAATTGTAAATGATATTAATTATAGTACTTTGTATTTCTTGGGTAATATCAACAGTTTCTCTTGTCCTTAATCATTATTGAACTTATTTGTATTGCTCTTAAAAAGACCATAAGTAAAATATGCCAGCCACATATATATTTCAACATTGAGTATCTGATAGTAGTCTTCTAAAACATCAAAATATTGAGTTGTGTTGGAACACTTGGCTATGAAAAGGTTTTTTGAGAGAAGATTCTTGTTTTCTTTTTTTAATTTTTTTGTTAGTTGTTCAAAACATTACAAAGTTCTTGACATATCATATTTCATACATTTGATTCAAGCGGATTATGAACTCCCATTTTTACCCTATATACATAATGCAGATTCATATCGGTTACACATCCACATTTTTACCTACTGCCATACTAGTGTGTGTTGTATTCTGCTGCCTTTCCTAACCTCTACTATCCCCCTCACCTCCCCTTCCCTCCCCTCCCATCCCCTCCCTTCCCGTCTTCTCTCCCTACCCCATCTACTATAATTCATTTCTCTCTCTTTTTCCCCCTTTCCCTGCCCTTCCTCTTATCTGTAATTTTGTGTAACAATGAGGGTCTCCTTCCTTTACCAGGCAATTTCCCTTCTCTCTCTCTTTCCCTCCCCCCCTCATCCCTGTTTAGTGGTGATCTTCTCATGCTCTTCCTCTCTATTCTGTTCTTAGTTGCTCTCCTTATATCAAAGATGACATTTGGCATTTATTTTTTAGGGATTGGCTAGCTTCACTTAGCATAATCTGCTCTAATGCCATCCATTTCCCTGCAAATTCTATGATTTTGTCATTTTTTAATGCAGAGTAATACTCCATTGTGTATAAATGCCACATTTTTTTATCCATTCATCTATTGAAGGGCATCTAGGTTGGTTCCAAAGTCTTGCTATTGTGAATTGTGCTGCTATGAACATCGATGTAGCAGTGTCCCTGTAGCATGCTCTTTTTAGGTCTTTAGGGAATAGACCGAGAAGGGGAATAGCTGGGTCAAATGGTGGTTCCATTCCCAGCTTTCCAAGAAATCTCCATACTGCTTTCCAATTGGCTGCACCAATTTGCAGTCCCACCAGCAATGTACAAGTGTACCCTTTTCCCCACATCCTCGCCAGCACTTGTTGTTGTTTGACTTCATAATGGCTGCCAATCTCACTGGAGTGAGGTGGTATCTTAATGTGGTTTTGATTTGCATTTCTCTGACTGCTAGAGATGGTGAGCATTTGTTCATGTACTTGTTGATTGATTGTATGTCCTCCTCTGAGAAGTGTCTGTTCAGGTCCTTGGCCCATTTGTTGATTGGGTTATTTGTTATCTTATTGTTTAATTTTTTGAGTTCTTTGTATACTCTGGATATTAGGGCTCTATCTGAAGTGTGAGGAGTAAAAATTTGTTCCCATGATGTAGACTGCCTATTTACCTCTCTTATTGTTTCTCTTGCTGAGAAAAAACTTTTTAGTTTAAGTAAGTCCCATTTGTTGATTCTTGTTATTAACTCTTGTGCTATGGGTGTCCTATTAAGAAATTTGGAGCCCAACCCCACAGTCTGTAGGTTGGAGCCAACTTTTTCTTCTATCAGGCACAGAGTCTCTGATTTGATATCAAGCTCCTTGATCAATTTTGAGTTAACTTTTGTGCATGGCGAGAGAAAGGGATTCAGCTTCATTTTGTTGCATATGGATTTCCAGTTCTCCCAGCACAATTTGTTGAAGATGCTATCCTTCCTCCATTGCATGCTTTTAGCCCCTTTATCAAATATAACATAGTTGTAACTTTGTGGATTGGTTTCTGTGTCCTCTATTCTGTACCATTGGTCCACCTGCCTGTTTTGGTACCAGTACCATGCTGTTTTTGTTACTATTGCTCTGTAGTATAATTTGAAATCTGGTATCGCTATACTGCCTGATTCACACTTCCTGCTTAGAGTTGCTTTTACTATTCTGGGTCTTTTATTTTTCCATATGAATTTCATGATTGCTTTATCTATTTCTACAAGAAATGTCATTGGGATTTTGATTGGCATTGCATTGAACCTATAGAGAACTTTGGGTAATATCGCCATTTTGATGATGTTAGTTCTGCCTATCCATGAACAGGGTATATTTTTCCATCTTCTAAGATCTTCTTCTATTTCTCTCTTTAGGGTTTTGTAGTTTTCATTGTATAAGTCTTTTACCTCTTTTGTTAGGTTGATTCCCAAGTATTTTATTTTTTTTGAGGATATTGTGAATGGGGTGTTTTTCCTCATTTCCATTTCAGAAGTTTTGTTGCTGATATACAGGAATGCCTTTGATTTATGCGTGTTGATTTTATATCCTGCCACTTTGCTGAATTCATTTATTAATTCTAGTAGTTTCTTTTTAGACCCTTTTGGGTCTTCTAGGTATAGAATCATGTCAACTGCAAATAGTTATAATTTTAGTTCTTCTTTTCCTATTTTTATGCCTTTAATTTCTTTTGTCTGTCTAATTGCTCTGGCCAGTATTTCGAGGACTATATTGAATAGAAGTGGTGATAGGGGGCATCCCTGTCTTGTTCCAGATTTTAGAGGGAATGCCTTCAATTTTTCTCCATTCAGCATGATGCTATCCTGAGGCTTAGCATAGATAGCTTTTACAATGTTGAGGTAAGTTCCTGTTATCCCTAGTTTTTCTGAGTTTTGAACATGAAGTGATGCTGTACTTTGTCAAATGCTTTTTCTGCATCTATTGAGATGATCATATGGTTCTTATCTTTAAGTCTATTGATGTGGTGAATAACATTTATTGATTTCCGTATACTGAACCAGCCTTGCATCCCAGGGATGAATCCTACTTGATCATGGTGCACAATTTTTTTGATATGCTTTTGTATTCGATTCGCCAGGATTTTATTGAGAATTTTTGCATCTAGGTTCATTAGAGATATTGGTCTGTAGTTTTCTTTCTTTGAAGTGTCTTTGTCTGGTTTCGGGATCAGGGTGATGTTGGCCTCATAGAATGAATTTGGAAGAGCTCCCTCTTTTTCTATTTCTTGAAATAGCTTGAAAAGTATTGGTATTAATTCTTCTTTGAAGGTTTTGTAAAACTCCGCTGTATATCCGTCCGGTCCAGGGCTTTTCTTGGTTGGTAGTCTTTTGATGGCTTCTTCTGTTTCTTCCTTTGTTATTGGTCTGTTTAAATTGTGTGTGTCTTCCTGACTCAATCTGGGCAGATCATGTGACTTAAGAAATTTATCAATATCTTCACTATCTTCTATTTTATTGGAATATAGGGTTTCAAAATACTTTCTAATTGTCTTCTGTATTTCTGTAGTGTCCGTTGTGATATTGCCTTTTTCATCCCATATGTTAGTAATTTGAGTTCTCTCCTTCTCTTCGTTAGCATGGCTAAGGGTCTGTCAATCTTATTTATTTTTTCTAAGAACCAACTTTTAGTTTTATTAATTTTTTCAATGTTTTTTTTTGTTTCAATTTCGTTGATTTCCGCTCTGATTTTAATTATTTCTTGTCTTCTACTACATTTGCTGTTGTTTTGCTCTTCCTTTTCTAGGGTTTTGAGATGAAGTGTGAGTTCATTTATTTATTGTTTTTTTTTCTTTTTTTGAGGAATGAACTCCAGGAAATGAATTTCCCTCTTAAAACTGCTTTCATTGTGTCCCATAGATTCCGGTATGTTGTGTCTGTATTGTCGTTTATCTCTAAGAATTTTTTGACTTCCTCCTTTATGTCTTGTATAACCCATTGATCATTCGGTAACATATTGTTCATTTTCCAGGTGATGCAGGATTTTTCCTTCCTTCTTTTATCATTGATTTCCAGTTTCATTCCATTATGATCATATAAGGTGCATGGTATTATCTCCACACCTTTATATTTACTAAGAGTTGCCCTATGGCATAATATATGGTCTATCTTTGAGTACGATCCATGTGCTGCTAAGAAGAACGTGTATCCACATGATGATGGTTGATATATTCTATGTATGTCCGTTAAGTCTAGGTTATTGATTGTGTTGTTGAGTTCTATAGTTTCTTTATTCAGCTTTTGTCTGGAGGATCTGTCCAATGGAGAGAGCGGTGTGTTGAAGTCACCCATAATTATTGTGTTGTGGTCTATTTGACTCTTGAACTTGAGGAGAGTTTGTTTTATGAACGTTGCAGCACCATTGTTTGGTGCATACATATTGATAATTGTTATGTCTTGTTGGTGGATGGTTCCTTTTAACAGTATATAGTGTCCTTCTTTATCCCTTTTGATTAACTTAGGTTTAAAGTTGATTTTATTCGATATGAATTTGGCCACTCCTGCTTGCTTCCGAGGGCCATGTGAGTGGTATGATTTTTCCCAACTTTTCACCTTCAGCCTGTGTATGTCTTTTCCTATCATATGAGTCTCCTGAAGGCAACATATTGTTGGATCTGTTTTTTTAATCCAGGTTACTAGCCTATGTCTCTTGATTGGTGAATTTAAGCCATTAACATTTAAGGTTACTATTGAAATATGGTTTGTACTTCCAGTCATGTTTATTCATTTATTTATTTATTTTAGTTTGGCTAGTTTTTCCTCTTTGGTTATTTTTCCCCCTTTACTGAGATACCTCCCACTGTTAGTTTTGGGTGCTATTTTTCAGTTCCTCTTCTTGTAGTATTTTGCTCAAAATGCTTTGCAATGCTGGTTTTCTGGCTGCAAATTCTTTTAACTTTTGTTTATAATGAAATATTTTAATTTCATTGTCAAATCTGAAGCTTAATTTTGCTGGATACAGTATTCTTGGTTGGAATCCATTATTTTTCAGCATTTGAAATACGTTGTTCCAGGATCTTCTTGCTTTCAAAGTCTGTGATGAAAAATCAGCCGTTAACCTAATTGGTTTACCCCTGAATGTAATCTGCCTCCTTTCTCTCATAGCTTTTAATATTCTCTCTTTGTTCTGTATGTTGGATATCTTCCTAATTATGTGTCTTGGAGTTGGTCTATTATGGTTTTGTATGCTTGGGGTCCTGTAGGCTTCCGGGATTTGGCAATCCATTCCATCTTTATATCTGGGAAGTTTTCTAAGATTATTTCATTCAACAGATTGTTCATTCTTTTGGTTTGAACCTCTATACCTTCTTCTATCCCAATGACTCTCAAGTTTGTTTTTTTTTTATGACATCCAATATCTCTTGCATTGATTGCTCGTGATTTTTTAACATTTTTTCTGTGTTGACTATATTCTTTTTGTGTTGATAAACGTTGTCTTCATTATCTGATGTTCTGACTTCTATTTGATCTAGTCTATTTGTAATATTCTCATTTGAGTTTTTAATTTGGTTTATGGTTTCCTGCATTTTTAGGATTACTGTTTGATTTTTTTTAGGATCTCTTATCTCCTGGTAGAGTTCCTTCTTTGCAATTTGAATTTGCTTATGCAATTCATTTTCAAAGTATTCTTTCATTGTTTCGACTTGTTGTCTCATGACTTCTCTAAGATTCCATTCCATCTGAGTCAGGTATGCCTTGAGTTCTTTCTCTGTCCATTTTTCTGATGCCTCTGGTTCTCCTGTAGATTTAAGTTGTCCTGCATTTTTTGTAATCCTTTTTTCCCTTGTTTTTTCATGTTATTCACGTTACTTTCCAACTCTGTTTAACTGCTGTGTTTCTGTTTTCTCCTATAAATTTGTTTTGGTTTTGTATATCTCTGTGGTCTCTCCTTTGTGGTGGGAGACTATGCCTAGAAATGTTGGGCTTTATTGTATTTTAAAGCTGATTCATTCAATTCATAAAAGTTTTCCAGATTCTGTATGCATATATTGATTTGTTGTTTGTTCTTAGGACTTTATGTTTAGGTTAGGTGCTATGATGGTATGATGGTTAGTATGTCTTGGCTACTTTGGAAGTTTGCTCTACTGAAGGGGGATATTAACAGGTGATTGGATAAGAGTGTTTGGTAGTAGCTAGGTATTTAGGAGCCCTATAGACAGCCTCAAAACATTCACCTATTTGCATTTAGACAATTACACGTAATGGAAGACGTAATGCTTGGGGTGAAAGTTGGGGGGTAGGGGAAGGAAGGTGCTCTT
Organism: Marmota monax; assembly: GCF_021218885.2. NCBI lineage: Eukaryota > Metazoa > Chordata > Mammalia > Rodentia > Sciuridae > Marmota > Marmota monax. The sequence goes on along the minus strand of NW_026693851.1, from coordinate 1,858,941 downwards.
AAAAAGAAAGAAGGAGAGAGAGAGAGAGAGAGAGAGATTAGAAGAGAATGGAAAGAACAATAAAACTTGAAATGGGAAAGAAAGAAAGAAGGAAAATGGGAGAAAAGAAAAAAGAGAAAAAAAAATTGAAGTCTTAGAGATCCATTTTCTTCTCTTCCAGTAGGCAGAGCTATGCCCTCCGAGCCGAGCTTCTGCCCTCTATGTGCCCACAGCAATCCCTGTAAGGTGGCTCCTGGGAGTCTCTCAATCCTGTTAGTCCAGCACCGTTTCACTTCTCCAGCCCCTCCCCCCCTTCCTCCTGCCAGCCAGCCAGCCAGGTCCTGTTCACCCGAGGCAGTTCCCCAAGGATCTGGTTACACTTGCAGCCCCACCGCGTGTCCTATTTCCCGAACAACTGAGCACTCTCTCTGTCATTCATCTAAGCCCCAGTGCTGTGGAGCTGTGATCTGGGAACAAACAGTTTAATTTTTCCGGACCCCTTTGGTGGGCACGCCCCCGGAAACTGGTGGCTAAGACCTTGGGTGTCGCCGTTGGTGGTAAGGGGAGTTGGGTATCGGAAATCCCCTCTGCTTCCCTCGGCCCCTACCTTCACGTCCATTCCGCTGGTGGTAGGAGTAGTTGGGCGTTGGGAGTGCCCTCTGCTTCCCTCCACCCCTATAGTCATGCCCACTCCGTTGGCCCTCAGGGGAGTTGGGGGTGGGGAGTCTTCTCTGCTTCCCTCCACCCCTACAGTCACGCCCACGCCGCTGGCGGTAGATAGAGTTGGGAGTCGGAAGTCCCTCGTCCCCTACAGTCACGCCCCAGGAGAGATCCCTGAAGTTTCCCGGCTGCTTATATCTGGTTTGGGTGAGAGTCACACCCCTGCTAAAGTGGATTCCACTGGGAAGGAATTCCGTCGGCCGAACTCCGGTGACGTCACCTCTCTGCTATGGCGGGCCCCAGGCTCCTTGCTGGAGTGTCCGAAGGGAGGGGTGGGACTGGTCTGTCTCTGGTCTGACCCAATCTCGATTGGTTTCAGTTCCTGGTTTGCTATTTCATGAAGGCTTGGCTAGAGACCTCTTCCTAGAGTCCTTGCAATGCTCCTGCTGAGCTGCACCTCGGAGGCTGGTCGCTGAGCCGCGCAGGCAGGTGGGCGGCCGCCAGTCACTGAGGCGCGCAGGCGGCGGCCGGCGGATCTGGACCTCCGCGCCACGTGGCGGAGATTCACTTGTCTGGGGCAAACTGTCACCTCCAAAAATCCTACTAATTCCCGGCCGGTCTCTCTTCAGTGGAATTTTGCTAGGAGTTTCTCAGCAGGTAGAATCTAGGCGTATCAGTGTGTCTCTCTGACCCCGTTATTGAGGAGGTACTGAAAGCGCTGCCTCCCCGCCAGCCGCCATGTTGGATCTGCCTGCATTGGAACTTCTAATTCAAGTCTAATGGAAATCTTTCTATGTTTATTAAGAACACCATCCTTCCTAAAATTCGTGACTGATTTTCTTTCCTCATAGTGCTTGGTTGCATTCTTTGGCAATGTTCAAGTTGACTTCTTCCTTGAAGCTGTGTCCTTCCTCAGCTTTTATGATACATTATTACCCTGCAGTATCTTGCTAACTGGCAACCTTTGAATACCATTTTTTTGTTCTTCTTTCTCTCTCTATCCATTAAATAGAGCTATAGTCTTTGATTCTTATTTCTTTTCTCTCTCTGTGTTTGATTTTCTTTTTGTAGTTTTGATTACATCAGTGACAGTAAGTAAATTCTGTATCTTTTTCTCAGAACCTTATTCTGAAGTGCATTTCCACTTGCCTATCAGTGAACATAAACAAAGCTACAGTGTGTCACAAATCAAGTTTTTAACAATTACTTCTGAATTTCCTTTGCTTGCTATGTTTCTACTATATTCAATAATTTTTATGACTTAAGGAGGCCAAAGCCAAAGCTGGCTTCTCTCTTTTCCATTGGCACAGGTAGGATGTCAGTAAATCAAACCTGTGATAGACTTCTGAGGAGTCTGTTCTTTACTTTCCACAAGCATTGCAAAAATTTCACCACAAGACCTTTGCCAAAATATTTCATATGAATCTTCTAATGTATCTGCAGTCTCCCCCATTGCAGGAAGAAGGCATAAAGGTACATGATTTGGTTTTCTAAAAGACAAATTTGTCTTTTGGGGAAAATGAAAGTTCTTAACATATTCTATTGTGTCCTTTTAGATCATAAGATTCAAATTCCTTTGCATTAAGTTTTTCAATTAGTGTCTTTCTCCATAATCCTCTTACAATTCTATATTCCATATTTCACCCCCCTGGAGGTGTCTGCCACCTTCCCCATATGTCATGGACTCTGTATCTTGGCTCATACTGTTCTTTCACCAGGAACATCCTTTCCTGTTAAACTCATATTCAATCTTTTAGGCCATAGGAACTTGCAAATAATACTTGGCACATAGCAAATGCTCAATAAAAATAAGTTAAATGTATGATAAATTTCATATTTTGTAAATTGGGATAATTTGTGCCTGTGTACTTTACAGGTAAAATCAAGAAGGTTTCATCAAAACTGATTAAAATTTGATAGTTAGCTAAAATGCATGTGTTAGCCTACTGTGGTGAACTTGTTTCACAAAAACAAGTAAAACAGAGTCAAAACCAAAACACATCTGGCATATAATTACTAGAGAGGCCTATTTATAATTCTAAACAAAGGTGACTGATGTTGAAGGTGGAGTTTAAATAAAAGATATCTTTTCAGAAACTGATTGTTTTAGCACACAATACTACTGAATTTATGGCTATCTCCTTCTGTTCCTGTCACTTCTTAAAATGATTCTTTGAACTCAGCAACTCTCTCAGAGTTGAAAAAGAAAAAAAATGCTTTAATCTTCAGCTTCTCCCTTTCAAACATTTATAGGTAGAACATTTTTTTTTTTAAAAAAAAAGAAACAATATATGTACCACCTACCATCAGATCAAGAAAACAAAACAAGCATTTAATTAACTCCCTCAGACAGAACATTGGAAAGGCCAACTCCAGTTCTATTTATCTACTCCCCAGCCTTAGAACAAATGCATTTATACTGCCTTTGTGTTTTCTGACAGCATTTGTAAAGCATAGAAAAACAAACACTATTGATTTTCAAATGTTTGTGCAGATATCTGCTTATTTAAAAATAAAACAGTTCTTTTCTGTGATTCCAAAACTCTTTTAATTGGTTAAAAGACTACTTCTCATACTTAATCACACACAAAAAAATCAGTTTTTTATAACAAACCTAAGCAATATATCACCATAAAGAATGCAGAGCCCTACAAATGGTTTGAAGGAAAGTTTACCAAAAAGCCAGAGTCAAGCAGAACACTTAACTTCAAAAGACAGATTAAAGCAGTGACCTCATGCTACTCACTATAAAGGGGCAACATTAGACAGTGGGCCATCAGAATAAAAACCATGCCAAGATTAATGAAACAAGGGTATTGAGTGTCTTTTGTTTCTGTCAAAGTATGTTTACATCGAGATTTCTAATGGCATCTCCAGGTTTACACATAAAAGACAAGTAAAAATATTTAGATGGGATGGTTAATTAAATGTTTCCTTTTGTTATAAATAATTTCCAGCTTACAATTACTTAAGATGCTCAATTTTTAATACAATATTAGAATTATATTTTAGACAACTTATAAATATTTGCTGCCAGAAGATCTTAAATAATATATTTGATTGTTACTGTTTATTTGCAATGTAAAAGTGATTGGGAATCTGGGAATTGGAAAAGACAGGATGTAGTTTATTATTTCTAGAATATTTTTTCCTATTCATGAATTTCCTTTTGTAAATATTATATATATATATATATATATATATATATATATATATATATATATATATCACATATTAGGAGCTCAGTACTTAATATTTTTTCAATTTACTATTACATAGTGGGTGTTTATGATGTTAGATTTAAATTTTCCCTAGAACTCTGATTTCAGTCTCATTTCCCAGGTTATCAGTATTTCCAATAAATGAGACATCAAAGGAGAAACAAAATAAAATTTGGAGATTTCTCTAAACAAAGATAAAAATGACTCTACAAATTTGAAGCAGTTATTTTCTGCATATTTAGCTCAGTGAAAGATTTCCCTTTTTCTCATGTTAATAACCACATTCTATACTTTGTGTTTCTGAGAGGGGTCTTCCAAGTTTGCACCTTGGTCATAAAGAGCAGTCATATTAACAGTCCATTCTTTCTGTGTCCTTCCACTGTGATCAAATGCTATTTCACATCCTTTTCTCTCTACTAAAATCTCCAACATTACTACCTCCCCAATCTTCATCTTAACTGATGACTTTTTCCCTCTTTATGTGAAAAAAATACACATGCTTAGAAGAGAAATCCCCTAAATTCCCAGAACCTCATAACTGATCTGCAAGCTTCTATGTTCCTCTCTTTGGCCTTTACCCCAGTTATTATTAAATATTCTGTATATCCATCCAAAGACTTATACCAAAGTCTCTGCTTGCATTTCTTTTCTTCTCACCTACTTAACCTGTTCGATTCCAACTCTAGGACACTTCTCTGCCCTGACTTTGCTCCACTCTCCCTGGCCACTCTTTTTTAGTATCAGTTGAGGATTCCTTTTTGTCTCCTTACCTCTTGGGGCTCAAGCCATGGATTGGATATAGAATAAGCATCTGAACATTAAAATATCCAAATCTTACTCCTGATCTTTCTCCTCAAAAACCAGTTTTGGCTTGTCTTTCCATTCCCAGAACATAGAAAGTCTAGCTTCCAGTTTCTCAGGCCAAAAATTTTGTCTTTCTTCCATTACACATCAAATCAGGAAAATTCTGTTGTTTACTTTAGAAATATAACTAACCTTGTTACCTAAAAAAAAAAAAAAAACTGGTCTTATTTGAATGACTACAACAGCTTAATAGCCAGTCTTTCTGCTTCAGGTCTTGTACATCACCCTTTTAATCTAGTCCACAAAAAAATGTAGTCAACTTGTCCATTTTGCTAGATCAAACCCCTCTTGCTTTTGGTTATTTTATTTTTATTGGTTCTTTTAGGTCTATATAACATTGGGATTCATTCTGATGTAATTATGAAAGCATGAAATATAACTTGCTGTCATTCAGTCCCCAGTGCTTACCCGTTCCATCCCCTTTTCCTCCCACTGCTCTCTTCCCTCTACTTTACTGATCTTTCTGCTATTTATAGTTTTTTTTAAAAAATTTATTCAGTGCATTGTGGATACATAAAAGTGAAATTCACCGCAGTATATTCAGATACGTACAGAGGGAACCTACATCGGATTCATTCCACTATTCTTTCCTAATCCCTTCTCTCCTGCCTTCCTCTCAATCCCCTTCATCCATTGATCTTCTATTTTAATGGATTCCCTTCTTTTCTTTTCCTCTCCCCTGGCCCTTTCCCCTTCTTATTTTGGGCTAGCTTCTGCATATCAGAGAAAATGTTTGACTTTTGACTTTCTGGGTCTGGCTTATTTCACTTACCACGACCATCTCTTCTTCCATCCACTTATGGCAAAATGCCCTAATTTCCTTTATGGCCTTCCAACTCTCTTACTTCCCTCAAAGTAGAAGCCAAAGCTGACAATGATTTGCCACCCAGTGCTTTCTTCACACCCAGTGCTCTCTAGGCTCATCAACCTTCTAGCTGCTGTCTCATCGGGGCTTCTGCAATACAATGTTCTTGCTACAGATATTTACACAGCTTGTTCTCCTGTTTATTTCAAATCCCTGATCCAATTCCTTTTTTCTCAATAGGGTCTTTCCTGACTGTATTAAATTTGCAACATATCCTTTGTCATTTTACATCTCCCATTTCCTACTTTATTGTTTCATTTTTTTTTTTTTTTTACCGTCTGGTATGCCATGGGTTTTACTTATTAATTTATTTTTTTCTCCCTATAAAAATATAAGCTACATGAAGATAGAGTATTCTGTTCCCTTTACAAATATATCCCTACCACCTCAAAATTTTTACGTAGCAAGAATTTTAAATGTGGCCTATTGAATTTGCAAGAATTATTCAGTGCAACTTTATAGGTAACCTGTTTACATAAAAACACTTTGGCTATATACACATCTAGTGTACATAGGTTGAGTGTTACAGTGGCCCAGAATGTAAATTTCTGGAAGCTATATTGTATTTTTATAGGAAGATTTACTAAAATGTAAATTCTAATTTAATTTAAAATGTACTACAAAACGCATATTTATTTTTGAGAGCATGATTGAGTTGAAAATTCTGATATAAAGACATTTTAAATGCTGTTTTATGCATGTTTCAAAAGGGAGATTTAAGTATTGCTGTAACAATCAAAATAATACCATAAGTACTTAATTCAATAACTATAACTGAGTTTCAGTCTTTTTGAAAGGACATTTGATGATATAAATTATGCTACCTACTTGACTGTACATTAGACCATATTTATATTAATTTTAAATTAACTGGTATTTAAATATTTAAAGAATCTATCATTTTTAACTTTATCATGTATTTGTACTTAGTATTACTCTTAGGATTTTGCAAAACTTGAGTCTTTTTAACACTTCAATCTTCTGAATAATATAGACAGCTTATTTTAAATCACAAAAGTTATGTTCACAGTTGTTTTTTTCTTCCTCCTGAAGAATGTTATATCTATATTGTAGTGTATATGTTTCTGCTTTTTAGATTCTCCATGTATATCCTGAATCTGTTTTCCTAAGCCCATACAAATGCACAAATAACTTAAACCAACTTTGGATATTGTCAAACTTAATGGATTTTTTTTATTTAGTGTCATATATATGAAAATAGACAATCCAAAAAGAAATTGCCTGAATACACAATTAATAAAACACCAATGAAGAATCAAGGCATATAAGTATTTTTAGCTTATTATTTATTACTGATGCTAAGATCTACTATCAAAGGCATCTAAAGGAGATTTTATCAGATGTTTGTATTTTAATATATGTGATATAATGTCCAGTATGTTTCAATCATCAGTGTTTTGAAGTGAGCTTCAAAAATATCATAACCATCTGCATTTTCCATTTCATGATTAATGCTGAGAATTTAATAGGATAGTTGAACCCTGTGGAGCTAATTATATATCTGTGTTGCTCATAGAATTATATTGTAGAATGCACTTCTTCAAGATATATGTCTTTAAGTTGTGCATATTATTATGATAGCTTCCACACTTACTAAAGATATCTCTCTTCACATTTCTAAATTCATACAATTTTGACAGGAACAAACAAGTTGAAACTATCTCAGCTATAATAATCTATAAGGATATTGATCTGAACAACATTAAAAATAAATTTGTCTTAATTAACATGGATATAATACTACATCTAATAACCTCAGAATCCAAGTTTTTTCCCAGTCTAAATGTATGAAACAGATTATATACTTAATTTTAAGTGAGTCTCAACCAATTTCAGCAATTTGACAGTAAATAGAGTATTATGAAATTGAAACCCAATAACAAAATGATGGCCATAAAACATCTAATGTTTGGAAGTTAAACAACATCCATTTTTAATCTATAGATTAAAGAAAAAATATACATTTAAAAATATTTTTGAGCTGAACAATAAGAATGCAGCTGATTCAGATCTAAAGTAGAAATTTATATTTTATATTTTATTTTTTTGGTACCAGTGATTGAACCCAGAAACTCTTAACCACTGAGCCACATCCCCAGTTATTTTTATATTTTACTTTGAGACAGGGTTCTCACTAAGTTGCTTAGGGCCTTGCTAAATTGCTGAGCTGGCTTTGAACTCTCTATTCTCCTGCCTCAGTCTCTAGAGTCACTGGGTGTGCAAAATTTATATTTTAAATGCATATCTTCATACTTGTAGGCCTACAACAGTGTTTTCAACCTTCATTTCTATGATAAATTGTGCATTAAGTTGTGCATATTATTTCTTAGGATAAATAAAGGTTGGAAACACTGATATAAGCCTGCAAGTCAAAATTAAAAAAAAAAAAAGAAAAGAAAAAAAAGAAAGCAGCAAACTAAAGCAAACCAAACAGCAATACTATAACTTCTTCTTTTTAGGGTAGTATTAGAGGTTCTAATTAGTGCAGTAGTGAAAGGAAATGAATAAATGATATTAAAAATTTGAAAAACCCAAGTAATGCTATAATTAATCTTAATACTTTTTTGTTCCTATATAATACCAAATGGTTTCTGTCTTCTGTTTCTGTTTATATCAGTTTCTGATGTTCCTGAAATAGTCAGAATCGTTTTTTAAAGGTACTCTTTTTTTGTTGATTTTCCATGGTTATGAATAATTTAATATTTTATTAAGCAATTTCTTCTTTTATTAAATTTTGAACAGGCCAGAATATAAATATAATGTACACAGTCTGTGAATTTTGAATCAAGGTCTTAAGTATATATTTTATTTACTTAGATTAAATATTTTTAGGACATTAAATCTCCTTGCTAAGTAAATCAATTAGTATTCTAAAAGTAGACTAATCCTCCATTTATCTAGATTATATATTTTTTCTTGACATCTTTCTTTTTATCTAATTTTCATTGTTATGAAGGCTATTAGGGCTAAAAAAAGAAGAAGAAGAAGTAAAAAAAGAAGATATGCTTTCAGATAAATATATGTAGGACATGTCTTTTGCTAGGCAGTCCTGGGAGTGCAAAACATTTTTTGCTTTTTGAGCCACATTTTCTCCTTCTGCACAGGAGAAGATGACTAGCTTTTACTCATAAATCACAGGACTTTCTACAAGATTATTAATTATTCCCTTCAAAGCTAATTTTTTTTCAATAAGAATATATTTAGGCAATACCAGTATCCTAAGACAGAATAAAAATTTGACTTGTTTTGAGTAGTAGCCCCTAATTCTTGCCAAATTGTTCATTCCAAATAATAATTGATGAAGAATACTTAGTGAAAGTACTCAGAATATAGTCTACTCGTTTTTTTTAAAGAGCTATTCTTATTCTCTTTATGGAACAAAACAATACACTTAAAGGGTATTTCAATAAAATGTGGTGCCAGCTTTCTTCTTAATGAAATACTAGCCTAAGCCTCCAAGTCCAGTACCTTAAATGAGGAGAGCATGGGTTTCTGTCTCAACTGTTTTAATATTGAGTTGCTATATACTTACTTTGTTAAGAAATCCATTGAGTCTGATAGGACTACTTATAGCTTTTATTGTTTTGCATTAGCCAATAATTATGTGCCCAGAATTGGGCTAAGAGCCAAACAATATGAGCCTAATATAGCTATTCAGCTGTTAATATTTTCATGAAACTTAAATCATATAATACCATCTTAATTAGTATAGGTAAAAGTATTCTGCCTGATCAAGTCACAGTTTCAAATAGCAGCTATATTTTAATGCCCCTTCTCTAATTCATTTTTAGTACCCTCCTAGTTAGTTCAATTAATTGGACACATGCAGACTAGAGCAGCTAACTTAAAAATATGTATCTTTCTTCATGTAAGATATTTTCTTCTTAGGGATTAAAGGTTATTCCCAGAGATAACTGATCTCACTCTTTAAATGGGTATGAATCACTTCAACTTAATTATGCTAAGTAATCATCATCTTTTAAATTATTCTCCAAATAGTTTGCTTCAGTACTATTAAGCCGTGCTTCGCTTGTTAACAATTCTTTTTTGTCTTTAAGTAAAATTTCCATTCAGTGAACTACATATATCTGATAAAATTTAACAAATTATACCATTATTGAGTTATAGGACATCTCTGTTCGCCTTATAAACAGCATCATATTAAATATCTTATACTGAGATTAGTTTTTTTTTTGTCCAACATAATGGTTTTGTAATGAGCCCATGTTTTTGCATGTATCTATTGTCCATACATTGTATTACTGAGTAGTATCTTTTTATCTGTATGTAGCAGAATGTGTTTATTCCTTATCCTGAGGACATTTGTTAGAGTGTTGATAGAGCTACTTTGAAATATTTGTACAAGTTTTGATACATTTGGTGTATATGTATTTTCACATATTTTTATTAGATTGTTAGGAATGGAATTGTTATGTCATAGGGTAAATATATGTTCAATTTTACAAAATCCTGACAAAATTATTTCCAAAAAGTTGATCCATGTGCATCACTACCAGCTTTCTGAGAGTTGCCATTCTAGGAAGGCAAAATGAAGAGATGTGAAAAAATCAGAGAAATGGTTTGTCTCAGGGTTAGGATAACTCCAGAGAAGCTACCCAGAAAATGTGGATTTCAGTTAAACAGCCTCCTGGCCCATTTTCATTGACTAAACGCTTGTATGTTCTTAAAAGTTCTAGTCAGACTCCTCATACTTCATAATAAATATTTAGCCCTCTTTTCTACCACTTTGTTTTCCAAATCTTGTGATCTGCCAATTACAAAGACTGCTAGCATTTTAAAATTTTGTCCAAGAATTTATGAGCAAATTGTTTGCTTTCCAGTTCTTAAAACAAGCTTAGCTGAGAGAATTGATATTCAGGGGAGAGGGTCTATTTCACCAAGTATGCATGTATTACTTTAGCAATTCTGTTATGTTCTGTTATGAGGTTAGACAGTCCAAACACCAGTTATGTGGAACATGTTATTTTGCCACTAAAGAATTCATTTTCCCAGGTTGCAATTTAAAATAAAATCCTCACTTTTTATTTGCCTATTTCACTGTTGAAATGGTATTGATCTTTATGATGAAAATACTTGCTCCTTTTCCTTTCTAGGATTCTGGTTCCCATCTAAGTGTTATTCATGCATGCCAACTGAAGGCACTATTAGAAGTGAGATATCGCATTTTAAAACCTTCAAAGACAACTACAAACCAAAGTGTCCCAAACAACAATGATAACAAAACTCAGCTGCTCCACTCAGAATGGCCTGCAGCAATTTGCTCACTTGGAGAATATCTACTTTTCATAGTGGATTAAATACCTCTGACTTGACTGTCTGCTGTAAAATCTCCAGCTTTCAAATAATGCTTGGCTTTATTTTTTTTTAAGGAACCAAGGGTTAACTTCTTCCTCCAATTTAGGTCTTAAAAATAAAGCATATCAGTCTATGTGAATATCTAACATATATATGTCAGGACCTCCTCATTAGAATAAGAATAGAGCTACTTGTTTAATTAAACCATTAATGGTCTTAACCAAAGGAAAACATCTTACTGAAATAAATGATTTGTCTTGGTATAGAAGTGTCAAGAGTACAAATAGATCCCTAATTGATGAGCAATTTCCTGAAACTTAATTATGCTGCCTAAGCATTCCCCTGCTAGCTCCATATTGCCTCTTATTTTAGATTGGGACACCATCATCTCCTGCTTGGTTCGTTTCCTTGCCTCCAGTTTTGCCCCCTTTATCTATACTGCTACCCTTCATCTTTCTTACATGTAATTATGATAATGTCTCATCATGAAGGTAAAGTGCTCTGTGATGAAGGTAAAGTGCTCTGTTACCTTCATTCTCCCAGCACTATGTAGTTAAAAATAAAGCCCAACCTTCTTATGTTGACTTCAAAAGCCCTGCCCAATCCAACTTACTTGTATTCCATCTCTTACCTTCCCCGACCTTCTATCCTCTATTTCCCATTCTATTACTCCAGCCTTCTAGATCTCCTTCTTGGAGACCATGTGCCTATCTCCATGGCCTTTAAACACTCAGCTGTGTGAGCATCATTTTCGTCTTCTTTCATCCACAACACCAAGCTCAGTGCCTCACACAGAGCAGCATGAACGAAATGAATGGCTCTAAATTGTTTGTTTCTTTAGCACTGCTGGTAATCTTGAATTTAACACAATACTATTCAGGTAGTGGATCAGACTGATTTAAAACTGAATTTAAATTAATTTTCCTTGAAAGCACTTTAGTGTCTCAAAAAGATATTTGAATTTTTTTTTCTAAGATCCTGGACTGTGGCAACCTGAATTGGGAATTACTAAATTGGACTGAAATATGTTATATAGCATAATTGGCTCTTCTTTTAGTGAGTTACATGTAATTGGAAAAAGCAAAGATACTTCTGGATTGGGAGATTATTCCAGTAAATAGTGCTTCTTTGAAGCTGAATTGTATCCCAGAGGTTTCACTTGTTAATGAAGGAGAAGGCAGATGTTTTTATGTTGGTAGCATGGAGACAATTCTAAATTCAGATGCTAAATCCCAAATGAACATTTCGAGCTTTCCTAGATGCATGCTTTTTAAAAATTATAATATATTCTAGATGAAAAATATAACTATTTGAAATATAATTTAAAGGTCTTGATCCTGTGAGGATAACAATGTCAACCCTCCAAGGGAGAGTAATGATGTACTGTAAAGTACACAAAGAATCTACCAGACACAATTGAGTGTAGAGGTTACCAGATAGGGATCTGGAGTCAAGCAGCTTGGATTTCAAACAAATTCTATAAAACTAATCAGTAGTTGTGTAATTCTCAGTAAGCTTTTCAACATCTCTTAGCTTCATTTTTCTCATCTAAAAAAGTGGAGTGTGGATGCAAATAGTACTTACAGGGTTTAGGAAAAATTTAATCAGGCTACTAAGTAAAAGGCTTTGCATAATATCTAAAATATAAAAATCTTATAGTGTATACGAGGGAATTTCACTGTAGTAGTCATTAATGACAGATTTTCATCTGATTTCACTTTAGTCCTGGCTCTGATAAGAATGAGATGGAAAAAGAACTATAATATTGCATGTATGATAAAATAATACTTATAAATAAATGATCTATAAATATCAAAACAAAAATACCAATATTTTATGAGGTATCTTTCTGATGAGTAGGATAGGAAATATTTTTAATTCTTCCAGTGCTCATGCATTTTCCAAATTCTCTACTAATCAAGACAAACTTAGTGTTGCTCTCAACTTCTTTAAACTTTAGACAGATTTCTTTCTGACCATGGGAACTTGACTTGACTTCCCTTTATTTAAAGCATTTATTTTAGAAAACTTGCAGTTGTAAATTCTTTCTCTGCCGCTTTCAGATATAAATCCTCTCTAATCCAAAAATGTCTTTCTTGAGGACCTGGGAATTATTGCTTTGAAATGCAATCATGGAGGGATATGGAGTCTCTATTTCCCAGCCTCTGTGGGACCACAGAAGCCTAACTTTAATAAATAACAATTAGCAAACACAGATGTTTATTTATATTGATGGATCTCCACCAGAACATCCCCTAGTACTCTCCAGATTTTTAAAATTGTGCCTTTTATTTCAATGGGTCTGAGTTCAGTTTTCTCCATTATTACATGTCTCTCCTATATTGCAACAGTGTGAATAAAGTTTCCACTGCTTGTTTGACTTGTCTGATATGTTTTCTTTTACATTACAAGCACTATATTTATAATAAAGTGAAAACACAAAGGATTTGTGTGGACAGAAAAGAATGTTTGTTAACTAAAAAAGCTAAAAAGAAACTGAAGTTGTGTCCTTAAAGGGTTTGCCTTCAAACTTGCTGCTTAAAGATTACAATGAATGTATTATAATCATCCTACCAACTTCAAATCGTCAGCTCTGTGGATACCTTGCAGTGTCAGGCCCAGCAACAACACAGCATTTAGATTTTTTTTCCCCAAAAGCATAGATCTCTAGTTTAAGTCCCCTCTGGCTATTTGATTTACAGAGTGGTGTTTGGCAAAAAAAAAAAAAAAAAAAAAAAAGGAAAATGTGCAGAATTAGAAAATAAAAAGAGTATTTTCTCCTGGAAAGATTTTCTCTCCATTGATAGGCAAGGTGGAATTTCATTTTAGAGACATGGTAGTACGGCTGCTTAAAGTCACACTCTAGACTGGGAAGGATAACAAGTTCTGCCTCTCACTGTCTGCACATTCTGTAAAATGGAATGATTGTAACAACCTTTGTGTCATAGTTTGGGCACACACCTGTAATCCCAGTGGCTTGGGAGACTGAGGCAGGAGGATACTGAGTTTAAAGTCAGTCTCTGCAATGGCGATTGCAAAACAACTCAGTGAGACCCTGTCTCTAAATAAAATACAAAATAGTGCCATGGATGTGGCTCAGTGTCTGTGTGCCCCTGCATTCAATCCCTGCTATCCTCCCCCACCAAAATTGAAGAAATTAATATGCATAAAGCTCTTGCACTTTTAATAGAGCCTCATAGTCTTCCCTCAGCATCTACAGTGATTGCTTCCTGGGTCCCTTGTGGAAACCAAAATTCAAAAGTACTTTAGTGCATTATATAAAACAGAATAGTGTTTGCATATAACCAATGAATACCCTTCCTTATATTTAGATCATCTCTAGATTACTTATAATATCTAACACAATGTAAGCACTATGTAAATCATATATTAGTAAATACATATTAAAATTAGGTAAACAGGGTTGTTCTGTAATGCTTAGGGAATAGTGACCAAAAAAGTCTATACACATTTGGTACAGATGAAATTTTTTCTAGATATTTTTATTTGTGGTTGGTTGAACTCACAGATATGGAATTTGTGGTTGCAGAGGACTAATTTTATTAATATTTAATACACAGTGGCCACCAGGCAATTTGATTTGAACATGGAAACATGGAACATGTTCAAATAACCAAATTGTAGGATTTTATTTGTGAACATAGAAAAAAGAATCAGATCACACACACAACTGAAAACAAGGAATTGCTACATTATGCCTAAAAATGCTAAATATATAAAAGGGTTTGCTAACAAGAAAAGAGGGTTGGGAGTAATTTTAAGTAATGAGTGTGTCTGACATACTGCCTATTTCCAAGATAATTGTTTTTCTTCAGTGTAACTTTTGTGGTGGCTTATGTTTTATTAGATATTTAGTAAATGAATTCAGCAAGGTAGCAGGATATAAAATCAATACCCATAAATTAAAAGCATTTCTGTATATCAGTGCAGTGATAAATCCTCTGAGAGGGAAATGAGGAAAACTAGCCTTAAAAAAATACTTGGGAATCAACTTAATGAAAGAGGTGAAAGATATACATAATGAAAACTACAGAACCCCAAAGAAAGAAATCAAGATACCTTAAAAGATGAAAAGTTACTTTGCTCATGGGTAGGCAGAATTAATATTATCAAAATGACCATACTTCCAAAAGCACTATACAGATTTAATGCAATTTCAATCAAGATCCCAATGGCATTCCCATGAAAATAGAAAAAGCATCATGAAATTCATGTGGAAAAATAAGAGACCCAGAATAGCTAAAGCAATCTTAGCAGGAAGAGTGAAGCAGGTGGCATCACTATACCAGACCTTAAACTATACTACAGAACAACAGTAACAAAAACAGCATAGTATTGGCACCAAAACAGACTGGTATACCAATGGTACAGAATAGAGG
The DNA here is from genome assembly GCF_021218885.2 of Marmota monax. Taxonomy (NCBI): domain Eukaryota; kingdom Metazoa; phylum Chordata; class Mammalia; order Rodentia; family Sciuridae; genus Marmota; species Marmota monax. Next base: position 1,843,615 of record NW_026693851.1, on the reverse strand, counting down.
ACACAGAGACTGACCCACAAAATTACAATTATCTTATATTAGACAAATGAGCCAAAAAACATTCATTGGAGAAAAGATAGCCTCTTCAACAAATGATGCTGAGAAAACTGGAAATGCATATGCCACAAAACGAAATTAAAACTCTACCTCTCAACAAACACAAAACTCAACTCAAAGTGGATCAAGAATCTAGGAATACAACCAGAGACCCTGTATCTAGTAGAAGAAAAAGTAGGCCCTAATCTCCATCATGTGGGATTAGGACCCAACTTCCTTAATAAGACTCCTATAGCATAAGAATTAAAATCAAGAGTCAATAAAGGGGATAAGCTCAAACTAAAATGTTTCTTCTCAGCAAAAGAAACAATTTGTGAGGTGAATAGAGAGCCTACATCTTGAGAGCAAATTTTTATCCTTCACACATCAGATAGAGCACTAATCTCTAGGGTATATAAAGAACTCAAAAAGCTAAGCACCAAAAAAATAAAATAAAATAACTCAATCAATAAATGGTCCAAGGACCTGAAGAGACACTTCTTAGAAGAGGATATACAATCAATCAACAAATATATGAAAAAATGTTCATCATCTCTAGCAATTAGAGAAATGCAAATCAAAACTACTCTAAGATATCATCTCACTCCAATCAGAATGGCAGCTATTATGAAGACAAACAAAAATAAGTGTTGGTGAGGTTGTGGGGAAAAAGGCACACTCATACATTGCTGGTGGGACTGCAAATTGGTGCAGCCAATATGGAAAGCAGTATGGAGATTCCTTGGAAAACTGGGAATGGAACCACCATTTGACCCAGCTATCCCTCTCCTCAGTCTATACCCAAAGGACTTAAAACAGCATATTGCAGGGACACAGCCACCCCAATATTTATAACAGCACAATTCACAATAGCTAAACTGTGGAACCAACCTAGATGCCCTTCAGTAGATGAATGGATAAAAAAAAAGTGTAGCATATATGCACAATGGAATATTACTCAGCAATAAAAGAGAATAAAATCATGGCATTTGCAGGTAAATGGATGGAGTTGGAGAAGATAATGCTAAGTGAAGTTAGCCAATCCCCCAAAAAAACAAATGCCAAATATTTTCTCTAATATAAGGTAACTGACTCATAGTGGGGTGGGGAGGGCGAGCATGGGAGGAATAGAGGAACTCTAGATAGGGCAGAGGGGTGGGAGGGAAAGGGAGGGAGGAGGGGATTAGCAATGATGGTGGAATGTGATAGACAGCATTATCCAAAGTACATGTATGAAGACATGAATTGGTGTGAGCATACTTTATATACAAACGGAGATATGAAAAATTGTGCTGTATATGTGTAATAAGAATTGTAATTCATTCTTCTGTCATGTATTTAAAAAATAAAATCAATTAAAAACAAAACAAAAATATGTGTATCATAATTTATTTAATTTCTTATAGTTGAACTTCTTAATAGTTTCCAATTTTCCATCATAATAAATATGATAAATGCAAATATTATACAGCCCCAGGGAAAACAAAAGGCATAATAAGGATTCAGTCTTACACACAAACTTCACCAATTTGTATATTAATTTTTCTTATACTTCTGTTATTAATTTTTCAAGGGGGATATTTATGTGATGATTCTTATGTTGTCTGTTCATCTATGTGTTCATATCTATCTAAATATGAATAAAGATATATGTGTATTTTATAGTGTCCAAATAATAAATAAATAGCACCATTAAATAGCAGGTGATAGCTGAGTTGTCCAAATAGATGTCATCTGCAGACTTAATTTATGTCTAATAATCAAACAATCCAAATATCAAAATGGATTATACTTAAGTTATAAATTTTGGTTAATTGAATAATCATATTACTTTTTATGCACAAAAATACCTTATTATGTGCATCTTCATGACATTTTTCTGAGACTTGAATATGAAAGCAAGTTCAAATTTTCACAAAGAAGGAAATAGAAAGAGCTCATATCATCTTTTCCAGCACCAATTATACCACCCTTGACCTTATTTTTGTCTTATTCTGCTCTTGTTCCAACCAACTACAACATTCTTATTTCTGTTTTACTTTAACTCATAGTTGTGAGATTTAATTTTTAGTTGTTTATAATGTCTTTATCTCAACTGATTCTTTTTTATTCTACTTTTTGAAAATATTAAAATTATGTAATTCTGGCCCTGAGAAGAGAAATTTCGAAGGCTACTGATTCTTTGGGGACTGAGTTTGATGAATTCTGCTCAATACCCAAATGGTCCTTAAGGCATCACCATAACAAAAGTGTTTGGTAGGTTTATTTCTTAGTTTAAATTAAATGCAACTTCAGGGGTAATGAAGAGAATTGCATACAAAGGAATAAAGAAACTACAATTATAGAAATGGTTGTAACTTGTGGATTATTCCTAAAAAGGAATCAATCACAAGCAATTTAAGTAATGGTTAAGAACAAAGACTCAGGATATTAGACATTTTTTTTCTCTAAACTTCATTCCAACAATATTATAAGGAACAACCTTTGCTCAGATGTATAATTATATTTGAGGGATGTATTCCTAGAAGTGGAATTGCTGAGTCAGGGGGATGGCACAAATAGAAATGCAATTGCTGTTGTCAAATTACAAGTGACGATACCTGTGTACACTGCCGTCAAGATTGAATGGGGGTGTGCCTGTTTCTCATACACTCAGCGACACCGGGTAATATAAAACATTATGACGTTGTTAGTTTGACAAGTTAAAAATAATGAGATTTCTCTGATGATTATATTTCTTTATAAGTTAGCTAATTTATTTTTTAAAATAAAAATTAACTTTTCTGAGTGCTTCTGCACTTAGACCAAAAGATTTCGTATAATAGATATTTGAAGATATAACCATAATAAATCATACATGAAGAGTCAGAAAAGATTTAGAAATAATAAAAAAATATTTTTGTAACAGTATTTTAAAAGTGGTAACTAAGATTTATCAAAACTTTAAGTAAATGAAATGCTGATCAAATTTTATAAATTGACATAAAGGTACCTTACATTTATATCTGCTTAAATATCATTTTATTTAAAAACCTAAATATGGGAAATGTTGAAATAATGCAAGTCTTTCAATGTGTGGAAATTTAAGATTTGTAAAGTATTTTGCTGCCCTTTCTAATAAACTAGAAATGTGATCTTAGTGGTGATACATTAATTTACAATATCTTACCAAGAAGCTTTAATAGTCATTTAAAGAAAAAAAAAGAAATAATATCTTTGAGCAATAATAGCTATGGAGGTTGATAAAGTTTTGTTCAAAATATTTCAATTTTATGAGTATTAAAATTACTCAATTTTTTTATTGTCAAGGAGGAACTAATTACTGAGAAAATAACTAACAAAATTAGAGAAACAAAATTAGGGCAGAAAATGATAAAGTTAAAAATCAATTCTGCTCTAAAAGTATAAATGAGTTTATTAAGAAAATAGAAGAATTGAGAGGCAAATTGAGAAAATGCTTGCACAGCTATCCGTAGTATCTTTTTTCAAGTGTATACTCAGTTAAAACCTAAGTTTCCTGTGTTCTTATAATTAACAATGAGACATGTAACACGAGTGTCCCACATGTACTTGGTAAATGGAATTGTGCTTCTGAAAAACAAAACTAGAACTAAAACTTCTGATCAGTTTCATATGCAATGAGTAAAAAAGTCTTTTGATATAACTCAAGTCATCCTCCTTACTCTTCAATATCCAGACACTCTTGACTGTATTACATTTTCTTTATTCTTTGCTCAGCAATACCTTCATGCAAAACTAGGCAGCATATTAGAAACGATCATGAATCTTACATCTGTCTAAGGTTGTTTTTTGTGAGTATTTCTAATGATATGCTTGAAATAATAGATGATTCAATCTTTGGGGTTCTGAGAATTCGTTGAGTATTTAATAGCTCTGTGGGATCCTAGTCAGTGAAAATATTCGAGGCTTGTTTTGTTAACAAAGTCAAGCTCAATTCAGGACTCCTGAAGGAAGTTGGAAATATTAACACTGAATCAACTTCCTAATAGGAATTTTAAGTTATTCTCCAAATGCACTCATAGTTCTGTATTCTGGTAGTTCAATTTTAGAATTCTCTCTTAAATAAAACTGATATTTTCCTCCAGATATCATTACCTTTTTCTTTCACCACCTTCTGTTTCTCTAGTTTTCATTCACTAGGCTATTTCTCTCAGGGAAAATATCCTGTGAAGTGTGCAAATATGGAACTAATGACCTCCCATCATCCCAGATTAACAAGGACAGGGCTGTTTGTTTAACCAGGGTTGGCAAACTTTCTGGAGAGAGTCAAATAATAAATACTTTTGGCTTTGCAGTTTATGCAGTCTATTTCAAGGACTCAACTCTACTTGTATAGCTTGTAAGGAGCCTTATGTGAACAATAGGAAGTGGCTGTATTTAGATAACACTTTATTTACAAAAAGGGCTTAAGCCCAGATTTGGTCCATAGCCCTTGGTTTGCTGATCTCTACTTCCAACATAACATGCCTAAATAGAAAACAATTCCAAATTGTTTGAGATAATTTTTAATTTTTAATCAAGGATATGTAGAATGATCTAGAAACTACTCTGTATTCTGTTTTGCAGCTCAGTGACTCAGAGCTTGGAGAAGGGGATTTGAGAATAGAAAACAGCAGTCAGCTTAATTGAGCAGTACCTGCAGTCATTCTTTTTGGCAGCCTTTAGCAATATTATTAGGACAGAAACTGTACTCAATGTCCAGTCCACCCTCTCTCCTTACCAACAAAACCTGGATTTATTTTGAGGGATGTTCACATACCCAGCTAAAATTCTGGATTTCTCACATTCCTTACATAAATGTCAATTACATGTGTCATCCCTCTATCAAATGATATGAGAGTGGAAGTCTTTTCCTCCTTCAGGTTAAAAAAAAACAAAACAAACAAACAAACAAAAAAAAAAAACTCTTTTGTTTTTAAGATTTAAAAAAAAAAAAAATCCAAGTCAGCTTTTGCCCTTAATCCTTTATCTTTCTTCCTGCCTGCAATGTAGTTTTGATGGCTGACATTTCTCAGGTATATTGTGACCTTGAAGGTAAAGCCTCTAGTCTGGAGGAAACTCAAAGCTGGATGAAGATTGAGCGGTGAACTTCTTTGAAAAGATACAGTTACCATGGTGTCCTTGAATAAATATTCTTGAATAAATATAAACCTTATTTGATTAAGCCACTGAAGCTAATTTTCTGACACCCAAGTCCAAACTCAATACTATCTTTGTGTTTAAAATATCACATCTACATTGTTTAAGAGTAACTGGATCCAAAATTCAATTTCAATTTGACTCTAATTTTATTAATTTCTCATTTGTATTCCTGTCTCTATTTTAATAGTTTTCTCTTACACCGCTCTATATCAGAACAACATTTAGGTAGGAAGTTGAGGAAATCTCAAAAGCACTTTCCCTGGACTAAGGAGTCTTAGTTTTCAGGTATGTTCAGATTAAGTACTTCTTCCTGCAGTATTCTCTGCAGGCATCGCTGACCTTAAACTAGGATTTAAAAGAGTGGGAGGATGAAGTAGAGATTGAAACAGCTCTTAAAAATCAATATAATATGAGGTTGTACAAGACACTGGAAATACAAGAAATTGCCCTGAAAGAAACAGCTGGGGAGTTGGGTCAGAGTGCAGTAGGTCAAGTTCTCTTTATGAATTGAACAGGGAGGATGTGTTCATGAAGGAGTCACACAGCTGGGAATGAAGACTGCAAAGCAGGTAATAACTGCCAGATAAAGGTGGCCTCATGGCAGGAGCCACACAATCTTCTTAGAGGCCAGAGTTTGCCATAGGATTCTCTTAAGATTTCCTTTTTAGATTCTTGAAGTCTAGTGCAAAAAGCATTTATTTTCTAAAACTTTCCGACAAGAAATATGATTAATTATCCTGATGTTTAAAAAATAAATAAATAAAAGATTCCCTTAAGCCCTTGGTCTTATTCATGAGTGACTGGGAGCACTAGAGGTAGAAATGAGGCTTGGAAGTATTTTTCACAAGTCAGAGATTTGAAAAATTTATTTGAACACTTTGTTTTAGAGTGACTAACTTTTATAAAGGCTAAATTATAAGGATTACAAAAACTACACTATGAAAAAAATGTATTTAATATTCAAACATTCTCCAGTCTTCTCTAAGGAAATGGTGATAATTTTTAACTTTTGCTGCATGAGGGAAAGTGTATGAATTTTTCTTTGTTCTTTTGGATAGAATTTCCCTCTTATATCCCACATCAAACATATTTTCCATGACTGTAATCAAATACCAAATTATTTTTTCTAAATCCTTATCACTACATATTAGTCTAATCAAAGGTTAACTCAAAATATTATCTTTCATTACTGAATTTCCATTCATTCATTCCAGAAATGCTAAATATTTTCAAACCTAAACATGCTCTCTGTAGATACTTCAAGTTTAGGTTTGCTATTCCAAGGCATAGGAAATAAATAAAATTCAACATTAAAGCTAAGAAAAGGTCCACCTTTTGCCCCTCAGCTGACCTGGTTCCTGACCATAATGACTAGAGGATGGGAGGGTCAGGGTAATGCCTCAGAAGTAGTGGAGCACTGGAAGCATTAATCCGTGTGCCATTTGAGAAATTCTCAGAGGATCCTTGGCTTTGGAAAAGGGAGTGTGTGGTTTGCATGGGCCACATGCATTAAGCACCTGAGTAGGTACCCCTCCGTAAACCACAGAGGTGATTCCAGTCCAATGAGTGTTATAAAGAAATTCTTTCACATGAGCCACATTTTCATGTTGTCCTAGTATCTAGAAACTTTGCTCAAACTAACAATTGGCAGTTTCTTCAAGCCTGATTCTCTTTCTTTTGAATATTGGGCTCAGTCAGTTAAAGGTTCAGAAAGCCTAACAAGGAATCTCTATGTTCTAAATGTCCAAGCATTGCTGACCAACCATCAGCACACAGATTTAGAGTCCAGTCATTCATACTGTAGCACAGTAGGGAAAATTCTTCAGGTCCCATTGTAATGTACTAAGCTCTTCTGAGGAAAAAGCTTGAGATAAAGTGTGCAGCCTAGAGTCCCTTCTTATATATGATCACCTTGCTTGTGGCAGGATTGGACCTTGGAGCCGAGGGAATATGCTCAGATGAAATTCAGGAATGGAAGGGAACTCATCCTGTTTAGTAGCTTGAACTGTACATTTTAATGTGGGAGACTATTCAAAAATATTTTAGTTCATTTCACTGTCTGCGTTTGTATTACTACCAGATCACATAAAATGTAGTGACATGCAAAAACGCAGAAAATAAAGTAAGTCTCATTTCAACATGGAATATTCTTCTGGGAAATAATGAAGACTTTTAAAAATTCTTATACATATCTTGATTGTACTGTTCAAAGTTACAGCCTCTCCTAATATAGGTTATTGTGAATAATTGATAATTGTCTTCCAAATTATTTTGATAAGAAAATTTCCAAACAATGATAAATATTTTAGCTAGATAAATCTTTGATGTGTAGGATTCTACATATATTCTTCTAGCTTTTTCCTCTTATGAAGATTATATATTCTTTTTTCAAGTCACAGAGTCACAGTTCTTTTATTTCTTTTTTGGTCTCATTTGATATAGATCAAGTCATTTAACCTTCACTATGTTCATTTCTTCATTTCTAAAATGAATCTAATAATTTTAATCTTTTGCCTTGGGTTTCATTAATGTCTATAAATTACCCTGGGATCTACGGAAGAAAGTGCAGAGATGAAAGGAGTTATTCTATTTAAGAAAGGGAAAAGTAATGCACTTGAGTAGATTTATTTCACATGTACGTCCTGCTTCAGTGAAGTTGAACGGAGAGTGGTTGCTGGAGCAGGCAGATGTTCATACACATGTTTGGACTGGTAAGCAATAATATTGAGAGTATTGCTATTCCAGACACATAGAGACTTACTGACCTGATCAATTTGCTTCTTCATTTATTAATTCACAGCTGAATTCCACTTGCAATGCATGAGCCAAGCATTCTTGCTGGCAGGTAGGGAAATCAAGATTGCTTAGTCTGTGCTTTTAAAATGAACCTAAGAAGAAAATTAAATTCCCAATATTTCATAAGCGTATTTTAGCAAATATGTCTCTATAAGCCTTATTTCACTAGCTGCTGAGACAGAATCAAATATATTGCAAAAGTTGGAAAAGCTACGTAAAGACTACCTTTTTTAATTTGACCTTTGCATCCGTCCTTTATTGCATTGCTTTTGATCTGGGAAAAAAACTATGCCAGGTATCCACTCCCCAGAACTATGAAGATATCTGCTTTGTCATTTCTTTTTTAAGTTTCTTTAAAAAAAATTACAAGGACATGACCTAGATGTCTAGACAAGTCTTCCACTTCACATTCCTTTATTTTTCTAAAGAAATACTAGATATCCAGGCTTCTACCCTCTCCACTGTTTAAGATATGAACTGGCCAAGTTCTTTAAACTTGGAAAAATATGATCCTATAACTTCAATGCAAATCTAAACAAATTGGGATGTTTGTTGGTTTGCTATGCTGATTTGCTGTTTTTTTCTTGCTCCTTGCATTTCAATAGACTTCTATGCAGAAATGCAGATGAATAGTGAAAGCAACTCATTCCAGAACTAGAAAACGTTCATTTATGCTACAAGGACTATGGCACATGCCAAAACTGAATTTCATAATGCTCAATATGCAACCTTTTGAATGGTTTAATATGTAAGATTTTCCATTGATCCCCTTTGGTAGGAAGAATTGAAATTTCGATTGTACATTTTCTTAAGCCTAACAAATATTGGTTTTTTCATGATGGGGGAAAAATCCATTTTTGATAGTATTAATACCTGATCACAATATTCAAAGATAAATCTGAAAAAATTAATTTTTATAATTTTATTCAAAAGTACCATATGATTTTGGACTTGAAATCATAAATGATTCCATCAAACCTATAATTTTTTCAAGATAAGAAAGTCCCATTTTTTTTTTTTAGTGTCAATGGCCTTTATTTTTATTTATTTGTATGTGGTGCTAAAGATCGAACCCAGTTCCTCATACATGCTAGGCAAGTACTCTACCACTGAGCTACAACCCCAGCCCAAGAATGACCCATTCTTGTATAAAATTGACAATGATAAACTTAAATTCTTAGGCTCAGATCTAAGATTCAGGAAACTGAGTAAACACCCAGCGTGTTCCCTTTTTCTGTCTTCTCATTTAGGGGGAAAAAAAAAGTTACCTATATATCTTGTAACTCTGTCCAAATGAAAACCATTCAAAGAATCTTCTTTCAATAAAATATGAACCAAATACTCTTAATAGAACCCCCTGCAATTAAATGAAGTTCTCCTTGCTTCTTATTCTTCAAAATGCTCCACAAAATCTTTCCATCCCTTACATGTTAAAGTGATTCCAGTTCATACTTAATCAGCTCTTGCTACGTATCAGGTGTTTTGTTACATGATTTATGTGTTCCAAACAACAGTCCTGAAAACACCACCAAGTAGATATTGGGAGTTTAGCAGATTACAAATGTGTCAACTAAACTTAGGGAAAATTGAATAATTTTCCCAGAGTCTTCTAGTGAGGGACCTAGGCAAGACACACAACTCACTTCAGACTCATTTCAGTATACTTTTCTTAACCCCTACACCACTTCCTTCTGTTCCCCCCATTTTCAGGTGCTTCAGTGTCTTCTCACTCCCCTTCTATGTGAGGTTCAAGCTTTTACCTTCTCTAAGGTTTTCACTCTGACTCCTTACTGACGAGCAAGTAGTTTTAATGCTAGCACTTTTTGAAGCCCAGTTTATAAATTACCAACTATAAATTTTACCTCTGTGTTTGGTTTTGAACACTAAACTAGTTTAGCAATCTGCAGTTAGTAAGACTGTAAGATTTTCTTTTTAACATACTGATGCCTCAAGGAAAAAGAATGATAAATCTAGCTTGTCTTAGCTTTGTGATTATCACATATTGTTTTTATATCACATACTGCTGGCTTTGTTGATTTTTAATCTGAAAATTAAGCTCAGGTGGAGTTTTTCATATTGATTGTGAAAACAGTCTCATCATCTTATTAAATGAGTCACTGCTGAAAAGCATCTGAATAGAGACATGGTTCTAAATACAAACATCAACTGAATCTTTACTCTCCATGTCAAGTTCCTAATTGACCATGCAATGGCAGAATCATATCAATTTGGGCAATTAATCAGATCCTGATCATCACTGAAGAAAATATGCACTATACAAAGATAGTTTCTTTTTCTTGGGCAAACACTAAAATTCCTGAGGTAATTTGCTAAATTGTATTTATTATCTGCACTTTAGGAATTATTTAGAAACAGATTAAAAACATTTCTGTACAATTGTGTGTCTGTGTGTGTGTGTAAGTGTGCACAACTAACAAATTTTAGAATGCTTTCTAATCAAAACCAAGCATGAGCCTACATTTTAATTTCCATCCATCTTCATACCCATTGAGATGTACATAATCAATGAGTCTGTGTCATCTATGTCTCTGTCTCATCATGATAACTCTATGTCATCAGACGGTTATAGATAGGGGCTAACAAGATCAATTTATGAAGGGGGGTATAAAAGTGAAAATGTGTATTCCTAACATCTTGATGCAGCATACTTTAACTCTGATAGAACCTTAATAGAATTATTTTCACTCTCAATTTCCTTAAATTTACCACCATTTCTGAACCTCATCACACTCATATTTAATTCACAAAGTCAACAGATTCTGACCAGAAAATGGTAAATTCTATGACCTAGTGTGGAGCGGCCAGCACCCCTCCAGGGAGGTGTGAGCCACATGAGAAATGAAGAGTCTGAAATAATTTGTAAGAAATAAAGACAGAGCCAGAAATTAGATATAAAAAGGAGAGCACCTCATTGGTTTTCCAGTCTTGATAGGAGCTGGAACTGAACAACTGAAAAATGGCCCTGATTCTTTATTTAAGGGGAAGTACATCAAAGGTAGTGATAAGGTTTCAGTGGGAGGAATCTTTGGTTGAGTGCTTTCTTGGTACTTGCTTTTCTGCATGGCAAGGGTCTTTTAGTAAACAGGTTGATTGACATTTTGGCAAGCCACACCCATCTCTAAGTGATTGTGTGGCTCCAGGGGGTCACCTGATCTCAGATGCTGTGCTGATCTTGTGATGGAGCTAGGTAGGATACCACATGAACCAGGCATTCTCAAACCACTAGCATTGCTGCTGGGAGTTACTGATACCAGGCATTCCTGCCTAATGGCTTCAATATCGTTTTAGTTCATGCACAGATCATGGATGGCTCCCAGCAATGACTTAATGTATAAGTGTTCCTTTTATCATAAAACATATCAAAATTAAACATTTTTCAGATGTCACCTTTGATCAAATTTATAAAAAATGGTTTTGTATAATTTAAAATGAGTATCATGATGATGCATGATTTCCCTTATAACTAAAAAACTATTGAATCCTCAATTGATTTGATACACAGAAGGATAAATGTGGTTTAATCCCTCAAGTTATTTGAGGATTGACCCTTACTACGTAAAGAAGATTCAAAATATTCCAACTTATAAATGGTCAAATTATAAACTATGCAGGATAAACTATATAGGCAGTTTAGCTTGCTATCAGATTTTAGTTTTTTAATTACATTTATAAATTTTGTGTGTATGTGTGTGTGTAACTCTCAGAGCTAATTGAATAAGAAATCAATGGAATCAACATTAATGAAGGCCTTTCTCCATAGAATTACCCATTTAGATTCCTCCCTTACATTTACATTGCTTGGTTTAGAGATTGTGCATAAAGAAATTATCCTACCACAAATAATAATACTGTAAAATTCATTTCAAATAATATCAGCACTTTCTTTTGGAGATTGTAAGAATAAATATGACATTCACAGAGGCATAAAAGTAAAAGAAGGAAACTTAAAATATATAATCTGAGTGTTCCACCTAGGACATGAAAAGTCAGAACATATGTCACCTCCCCTCACAGGAGTAAGTTAGATATTCTAGAAAAACTAAATTTTGCCAATCCCATCAGAAATCTGAAGTTGCAATATAACTTAATGAAATGAAAGACTAATCATGGACCAAAATGAGAGAACCCCTATCACAAGGTGAGCCTGCACCTGTCCATCCACATCGTCTTCACTGACTGCTAATAACCAGAATTGCAAGAAAAACAGAAGACATAAAAAGATCCCTTTGTGGTGCAGACAGAGAGGTTTGCCTAAGGTTAAGGATGAAGCAAAAACAAGATAAATCCTTCTATTCTGCACTCTGCGTGAGCATAAGGCAGAGATTTTGGTCATTTAAAAAGACCCAGGAAATACTTCCTTAACTTTGGATCCAGCACCAAGTACAGGAAGAGGCTGTATAATATGGAGGGAGGCTCAGGAGAGTTGAAAAAGCCCAACTCTGAGCCTTGAGTGCACAGAGACTAAGGATGAACCAGGAGAATCACAGACACATTCCTATGATTTTGATTCTACCTGAAAGTGAGCAGGAGGTCGTTAACCACTGTGGGAGGGACTGGACTTCAGTCTGCATTCCAGACCTTGAAGAGAATCTAAGACAAATGTCATCTGCTGCCTAAACTCTGGATTATACTTTTTTCCAGGAGGCAGAGGTCATCTGCTGCTAAAGGGAGGTGTGAAAACACGTTCATGGTATAAGTTTTGCAATGAGTAGGAAACAGTAGTCTGTTTCTGAGAAAAGTTGAGAAGAAATGAGAATGAATCCTTCTGACATGTAGATGTATAAGAAGAAGAAAAAGAAAAAAAAAAGAAAAAACAAGAGAGAGATGCTGCCAATGAGCTGTTGACTACAACTTTTCTTTGGGGGAGGCTACCTCAGTGAGGAGGATGACTTTTTGGCAAAGCACCTGGCTGAACAGCTGGAAGGAAAAGACCAAGTGATAAAGAGGCAGGATGCATTCTACAAAGAGTAACTGGCTACAATGGAGAGAAGTATTCATAGTGCTAAAGAGTCACCACCAAGCAATATCCCATAGCTGCTGAAGAAGTGGAAGCAAAGTTCAAGCAAGATGAATTTTATCTAGTTTGTGCTGATTTTCCAACTGAAAATTGTCCAGTGTTACCACAAGCATACCTACCAGAACTTCAGCTGCCCTGCTCCAAGGGGCCATAATATGCACTCCGTCAATCATCTCCAACAGAACCTGATTGAGCAGGGATGATATATTCAACTCTTAGAATGTATAAAACTTCTTCAATGTTAATTTCCCAGTGGAGACAGACTTTTCCCTGCCAAGAAAATAATTCATCTAAAGAGAAGACCATTAAAGAAAAACATTAGCAGACTCAACAGAACCCCATCACATTTTGATTGCAACAATGTGAAATGGCAAGACCTAGATCAGAGATCAATCAAGGGCATTCTTCTTAGAATTCTACTTAGAATAATTAAAAGAGAAGGGCAGTCCTCTCCTTCTTTTTGAATTTTCACTCAACTTCTACGGGCATAAACTCTTTCTCTTTCAACCCACCTCCATCATTTGGTGAACCTCCTACTCTAACAAAACTGTGATCAGGCTGGGGACTAAGTTAATTTGAGTGGAAAGAGGAGAAGGCAACAAATAGATCTCAGGACCATAATGATGGACATAGTCTTCTAGAAGTGACATATTTATTTTTCTCTTTTAATCTTTTCTCTTTTGATTATGTAAGTTATTTCATTTTACCTTTGATAATCATACAAATAAAAAGACAAAAATATGATACCAAGTACAAGTAAAAAGACAAAAATATGATAAAATGAAAATTTTTATGAAAAAAATGTTTATGATTACAAATGAGATAAAACATCAGTACAAAGACAACCTTGGCTTGTCCAATCTCTTTTTTTTTTATTTATTTTATTTTTATTTATTTATTTTTTTTTTAATTTTTTATTGTTGGCTGTTCAAAACATTACATAGTTCTTGATATATCATATTTCACAATTTGATTCAAGTGGGTTAATACTGTTGTCTTCACTCCATTCACTGTCAATAGTGAATGTGTTTTCTAATGAAGATCCACACTGTTAAATACACACACACACGCACACACACAAAACCACACAACTTATACTTCATGGAACTGTATGTCCCTCACACAAGGGAACTTCACGAAGTGCCAAGGAGCAGCTGTCTACCACTGTTGGAGGTGCAATAGCATCGAGAAAGATACCTTCTCCTTTTCTATTCCAAGTTACAGGTGCTCAAAGCCTACATGAATCTGAAAACAAACTGAGACAAAACCCTTCAAGGCAGACATTCAAGGCCTCTTTACCAAGTAAAACACAATAGCCATCTACTTCTGGGATAGGAGAAGACTACTGAAAGAAAGTGCTTCTGTGTTAAAGGCACAGAAATGGTAAATATATCAGCAAGTTTCTTTTAAAATTAATGCTTAACATGATTTCTAGATGTATCAAGTAAGAAACTAAGAAATTAAGTGTTTACCATTTATACAAAAATAAAGTATTTGTGAAAACAAAAAAACACTTGTTAGAGGGTATGTTTTAGTAAGTTTTTGAATTGCTGTGACCTGCCAAGAACAACTTAGAGGAGAAAAAGTTTATTTTGGTTCAAGGCATCAGAGGTCTCAGTCCATAGATGGCCGACTCCCTTGCTCTGGACCCAGGTAGCATATCACAGGGAAAGGGTCCATTGGAGGAAAGCTGCTTAATCCATGGTGGGGTCTGGAAGCAGAGAGAAAGGAAGGGGCCACAGGATGAGCAACCTTTCTAGAGTATCCCTCCAGTGACCCACATTCTCCAGCCACTCCCCATCTGCATCCAGTTACCACCCAGTCAGTGCATTCAAACTAGAATGGACTGACTAAGTTACAGCTCTCACAATCCCACCATTTCACCTCTGAACATTCCCACATCAACACAGGAATCTTTTAGGGCTCCTCACATCCAAACAGTAACAGGGTACTAAATAAACATATACTACAATATCATTTTAATTGGATCATGTTCTAGATTATTTAACATAAATGGTCATACCTTAAAGATGCATATTTTGCTTTATAGCACAACCATGAAAGTAACATAAATAGGCAAAACTGAGCAATCAATCTAAGAGGAAAAAAATGGCATACTAGAAATATTTGCTGAGCAGAATTCAGGACAAGTAGAAAATAGGAAAAGGAGTACATGCAACAAAAAAGGAAATATTTTAAAATATGAATGAATAATTACATTGAATGCAAACCATATACACTTTTGTTAAAAGAAAAGAAAATGGATAAAAACTCAACATTCAAATAAGTGACTTTTAGAAGAAATACATTTTTAAAGACACAATTGGTTTAAAGTAAAAAACTAAAAAAAATGATATATCATGCTGACACTAAACAATAGAAACTACATAGCACCATACAAATATCAGGTCATATAGACTCACCCCACAAAAAATAATATCAGTTATACATGAGGATATTTAGTATTTATACAATGTTAATTATTTAAGAAAACATAACAATCCTTAATTCCTGAATATGTATCTAATAACAAAACTCTGAAAAAACATGTAGTAAAATTTGACAGAAACAAAGAGAACTATGTTCAAAACACAATCATAAGTGCAAAATTTAATATCTTCCTCTCAGTAATGATAAAACAATTAGGCAAACAATTATGTAAAGCAATAGAAGATTTAAACAAAACAGATAGCCAATATGACATAATTGATATTTATACATATTGAGTGAAAAAAATGTAGAATAAGTATTTTTGTTATCAACTGTACATAATATACTTTTTAAGGTATATCATATGCTGAATCATCATAGAACACCTATCAATAACTATCTAAGAAATGTCAGCATTCACAGCATGTTGAATTTCCATAATGGTATTAAGCTAGAAATCAGTAACAATAACATGTATAGGAAATTAAGGCAGCCACCTTGAATTTGGACTTCCCAGAGTCCATAACTGTTAGAAATAAATATTGGGTAAACCATAGCCTATGGTATCCTGTTATAGTCATTACTGAATTGACCAAAACAGTACTGGAATGACACAACAAAGGTACAAGAAAAGATAATACAGACTAATATCACTAATGAACATATAGGTAAAGTACTTAACAAATATTAGCAAATAAATTCATAAATATTTGTAAATAATAATAAATTATGACTAAACAGCATTACTCTTGTCAATGAAAAGTTTAACACAGTAAAATCATTGGAAGTTATATATGACACAAATAGGTAAAGGGAAAAGAATGATATGATCTTTTAATAGATGCAGAAATGTACTTAAATATGCAAAATCCTTGTATCAAAATTATACTGGCTAATTTTCTTTACTTTCCTGTCTTCTACTTTTCTAATTAATGGATAACAAATACAAGATGCAATTCTAGTATGAACTATCCCTTGTCTTGTAATTATGCAGACTGTAAAATGATAAAACATATCTACTTTCCACCACCCGCTTTGTGCAATAACATTTTCTTTCCCACTATTGTTTAGAAAGAAGTTTAAATTGTGAAGTACCAATTTTTTAAAAAAGTATCTATGCCATGAGCTGTTCTCAGTAAAAGTAGACCTACTGCATACCCTTAATGTTTTTATTTCTAAATTGTTTATTTCTCTTTAAACAAGATTATCAACAATCATAGTAAGAGTCATCACTTACATTTTACCAATTTTTGCTTTGCACATTTTAATGCTCTGTTATTAGAAGCATAAAAATTTATCAATGTTATGTTATCTTGATTAATTTGCCTCATTATCATGATAAAATAATCATCCTTATTCCTGGTAATCTATCTTTACTCTAAAATCTATTCTGTTGTATGGTAATATAGGCCCTCTAGCTTTTTATTTGACCCATATTAGCATGCTTTATATTTTAATATTCTTTTATTTTAACTCTTTGTGTCTTTGTTTTTCAAGTTTGTATTTGTAGTTAGGGTTAACCTTGCTTTTTTTGCAAAAAATACTTATCTTTTAAATCACTACATAGAAGCATTAAAATTATACATATTAATGGGATCCCGATGTATTTAGATATGTCCATACATTGTGTTATGTTCAAATCAGGTTAAAGGCAGCCATCTCCTCACGTATTTATCATATTTCTTTACTGCAAAAACTTTCAAAATCTTTTCTTCCACTTTTTATAACATACAGTATGCTCATGTTATCTATGCTCTCCACACTGTGCTACAGCACACCACAGCTTCTTGCTCTATCAAGCTCTGCCTTAATATTCCTTGATCAATATTATTCTACCACACCTGCCCTCCTCCCTGGCAATCACCATTCTACCTTCAACACCTGAGACCAACTATTCAGATTTCAAGCGTAAATGAAATCATGTCCTAGTGGTTTTTCTGTGCCTGGATTATTTCAGTTAACATAATAATCTCCAGTTCTATCCATGTGGCACATGAACCAGATGTCATGTTTTTGTGGCTGAACAGTGTTCCAGTATGTTTAGATCTTGCCTTTTTATGTCTCCCTTTGGGTTTGGTTGAATGGGCCCTTTATATTTAATTTGGTTATTGATATGTTTATATTTAAGTTACTATCTATTTATTTTATAATTGTCCTCTCTGTTCTAGCTTCCTTTTTAATTTTTCTTCCTTCTTTTGGATGGCATGAATTTTAATGGTTTCCTTTCATCTCATTTGTTGTCCTATTGCCTAAAATACCTTGTTTTGCCATTTAAATGGTTGCTGTGGGGTTTATAGTATATGTCCATGATTTGTCACAATCACCTTCAATTATTATCACATGTCTTCATTTAGAGCAGAAGACTATTTCAACAGTGCACTGTCATTCCTCCCCTCCCAGGCTTGGTTTTATTGTTGTCATTTATTTTATTTATAAATTTATTGGAAAACTCAAAATACATAGTTCATGTTTTCGCTTAAACAATATAAATATATTGAAAAAATAACAAATACATCTGATGTTGTTTTCTCTGTAGTTGTCATTTCTTCTGCTGTTCATCCTTTAGTGTCTACATACATTTGTTTTATCTTCTTCTTGCCTGATGACATCCATTAATATTTTCTATTGTGCGTATCTAAGGTGATGAAGTCTTTCAACTTTTTCATGTTTGAAAATACCTTTATTTATTTTACCTTTTTTTAAAGATGATTTCACTTGGTATAGAATTTTATTTTGATAGTTTTTTCCCTTATCAATGTAAAGATATTTCTCCACTGTATTCTCACTTCTTCTTCTTCTTCTTTTTAATTGCTATAAAGTCCGTAGAGTGCTTTTGTGATTCTGCTAAGTTACTTGGAATCAGTTGGTTTTTTTCCCCTATTTTTTTATGGTTCCTTAGGTTACCTCAAAATAGTGCTAATAATAGCTAATTATTCTCTACTGAAGCAAATTTTCCTGATTTCTGTACTGAACATTCTGTGAGGTTGTCCAGTTTTGTTGGTGAGAACCAGCATGATTTTTGGCCTTATATGGATGCCAGAACTTCTTCCTTTAACTTTTTTAGGTGGCTATTTTTCTGACCTGGAGTACTTTCTTCACCCACATGCAATGATCACTATGCTGAAAACTCAAGGCAGAATGTGAGCGTTTTCTATATGCAAACCTGAGCAGTGACAAGTGCAAATCTGAACAGATGTCTTTAGTTCCAGTCTCTCTTCCAGTTTCTGTGTTCCTTCAACATTTTAACTTGGACTGTTCCTTCAACACAACAAATCTACTAACTATTCCTGGATGCGTCTGAAGTATGTTGTGTGCACCCCTATTAAGAAACAATGGAGTGTTACTCAGTCATAAAAAGAAATGACTTTATGACTTTTGCTGGTAAATGGATGGATCTGGAGACTCTCAGGCTAAGTGAAAGAAGCCAATCCCAAAGAACAAAGGTCAACCATTCTCTCAGATATGTGGATGCTAAAACACAAGAGGAAAGGGAGAATAGAAGTTCAGTTAGAGGTTCAGTGGATTAGACAAAGGGGAGTAAAAGGAAGGGAGCAGGGATAGGAATAGGAAAGAGTGAAATGAGTCAGACATAATTTTCCTATGTTAATGAATACACCCTAGTGAATCTCCACATTATATACAGTCACAAGAATGGGTTCCTAATTATAATAATATATACCCCATGTATGCTTAATATGTCAAAATATACTTATCTGTCATGTATAACTAAAAAGAACAAATTTTAAAAATTTTAAAAATTTTAAAAAAGAAGCAACACTGTCTTGTAAAAAGTATCTCTTTGTCTCCCTGGAAGGGAAAAATATTTGATTTGCACATTGCTGTTCCCCAGAGGAATAATAGTAGAAATTAACATGTTACAAACGGCATTTGTTGCTGGGTGAATGAAACCAAATACATAGTCATTTCCATAGCTAAAATATAGAAGTAGTCCTGAAATCTGAAAGCTAATGAACAAAATGGGTGTTCCCCAAAGTTTCAAACAAGATTCCAATAATTACATGAACCAATGGATCAATTTCCTCTCCTAGATTAAGCAAGTTGAATATTCTGGTAATACCAAACAAATAAATATAGAGTATTTTGTGTTTATTAATAACCAAAAGAAAAAATATATGACCCTTTCCTGTTCTTCAAAATAGCCCTCTTCTCTCTTTGACACAGCTAAACTGTATTTTATGGGTGCTTCTAAATTGTGTAGGACAATTTCTGAAAGGCCTTTCTTTGCTCATAAGACAAGCCTCTACTCCAGTAAATAGGTGGAACTTGTTCCCTTTCAAGAATAAAGCTAATGGGCATTGCAGATTTTGGTCCTTGCTCTAGCTGTAGAAAAGAGTCTGCTCCAGTGGTATTGATAGCTTTGTTGTTTTTTCCATATCCAGGGAACATCCTTTAAACCTGACTTGGGAACTAAAAGCAGATTAAACAGATACAAATTTTAGACTGTTTAAAATCACATTGCATGTGTTAAGAGACATTAATCTTCAAATGTACTCCCAATTCAGGATTAAGCCTCAAATGTAAAGATGCTTATTTGATTGTAGCTATTTCTCAATTGATTCAATATCATTAAGCATGCTTAGTGGCAGGTTCTAAAGTTGAAATCCAAACAGGTAATGGGCAGCATCCATTCTGCACATAACTCAATTGTTTTAGAGAAAAGATTAATTAAAAGAAGTGTAGGTTAATTTAAATAAAGCAAGGCAAATTCTCTATCCTGGAGCTTTAAATCCTTGACCCAGTTTTGCTCATTCTGGATACAATATAGAAGTCTGCATTTGATACATATCTTCACCTAAAAAGTGAATTAAAATTACATTTAGAGCTTTGAGTTAAACATTTCGTGGTAACAGAAACAACTGATGGAAAGATTTTTCCACCCATTGAATTTAATGAGTATCTTTACAGGTGAGTGGAGGAAAGCACATCCTATAATCTCCTCCTTCATATCCCTTGGTATATCTCACGTTTGTCTCATTTGTGTTTTCACAGACATACTGATGGTTGTAGTTGTGTAGCCAGGATGATCTCAGCAAGGACTGGGGTCCAGCTAGCAGCACATTTCTTTAGTGAGTCTGACAAGCTTTGAAAAATAAGCTAGTTGACATCTACATTTATCTACTATTTTATCTTTTACCTTTTATCTCTGCACTCAGGACAAGGGTTAATAAGGAGCCTGGTGGATTGAAAATAATATATTACTTATTTATGGTATCCTTTCTGTTTTTCTTCTTTTTCTACAGAGACTGAAAGAACTAAAGCAGCGGGAATTTGCTCGAAATGTGGCTTCCAAGTCATGGAAAGATGAGAAGAAACAAGAAAAAGCACTTAAACGACTTCATCAGCTGGCTGAGTTAAGGCAGCAGTCTGAATGGTGAGAATTAGAAGGATCTAAGATGTGTCAGAGTTCCCTTCTGCCTCTGGGAAAATTCCAATGAAAAATCTAGTTCACTCTAACTAAAATCTACTTGGTTCAACAGTTATGTCTGAGGGCCAATATTTCCAGTAGTTAAAGGCTTGTAAATTAATTACTTTTATGATCTGATTTTTTTCTTTCCCAATGTTAATTTAATGTACCCTTAAATGAAATGATCCCAGAATGATTCCAATATACTAGTATTTATTTTATCAAGTTGATTCAAATGAGTTAATGTTGTTCCTCAGTAATGCAGGGTTTTTTTAATAATAATTTAAAATCCATAAATAACAATGCATCTTTTTTGGGGGGGGGATATATCTTCTGTACATTCCCCTGTATACACCTAAATCTAGAATAAATGACACTGTTATTGGCTGACAAACAAGATGTAATTAATGCAGTTAAATTTACCACACAGTGGCATTTAAATTGATAATTATAACAAGCATTACACTAATACATTCTTGTAGCTGAGAAATAGCCATTTTATAAAAGCTTGGAACCACTGAATACTTCAAAGTTGTTACCTGGAATTCAATTAAATTAGTAAATTGTGATTTGTGTTCATATGAATCATAATGTATAACACTAATGTAGCTAATTAATACAGTTGACAGCAGCCTAGTGAATTGTGAAATTTATAGCTCTGTGCCAGAATTTAAACCCCTGTTGTTTAAAAGGAAAACAATATACAATAATAGGAGTGAGTGGCTTAATTATAATACCGTAAAATTTTAGACTTGAAGTGTGATTCTAAGGCAATATTTATTTTTTTAGGCTCAACTATGAGTGGAAATAATATTCAACTTACATATATTCATATATTTATAACTCTTAGAGTAATTCAATTAACTTTATGAGAAACATAATATATAATCAGATTAAAAATAAATGAGAAATTTAGTATAAAGGAAAAAAATAAAAGCACAATATGTATCCAGAAGTGAGGTTAATACAAAAATGAAGCACTAAGGTCCCAAACAATCATAGAGACAAAAAACACATTTGGTGCTGGAATTTTTTACCAGCCAATACAAGGAACTTACAACATGTTATTCATGATATTAAACATAAGGTATCAGATTGTCTTCGTGAAAATAGGACTTAGAAGAACGAGTCACATGCTTGTTGGTAGGTAATGGTAGGATACAGGAAAAAATCCTGAGCAGATGCCAATTGCTACATGATTAATAATGAGATGCAATAGGTCGGATCATGAAAAATGGGGCAAATCCCATCATAGAAAAACATCCTTAGCATAGATCCTCTTAGGTTAGGCCAGATTTGCCTGGCTGTACTATAAATATGAGTAACCTTAACAAACATAATTTTAGTTGTTTTGCTACTATGGAAGATGTCTCACTTGTACCTTTCTACTCACACTTGTAGTTTGCTTTGGGATATTTAAAGGCTCAAAAGAGCCCTGAGGATGATAATGGTGATGGGAATGGGATGAGGAAGTTGATGGTTGATGTTGATGATAATAATAATCATGTATTATTTGAATTTCTAACTTTGCCTGAGCTACCCATTAAGGTACTCCAAATTAAAACATTCACTCTATTAAGTTTCAGATGTCCTTCTGGAAACCTCATTTACTACAAACACAAGCTTAAACACATGTGGGTTGGTATCCTCTGTAGACTTGGCAGGCTCTGTATGTGGCAAGGTGTTCATACTCTTAGGAAAAAGATGAAATTTCTACACACAGGACTTGAAACCAGGAAAATTATTTCTTGTTTGATATTATTTATTACCTGCCCTCTAGCCAATTACTCTATCTTAAACAATTTCATGACCTCAGGGAAATCCCTTAGTAAAATTATTAAATATTTCCTTTTTGGTAACTTAATTAACAAATCAAATTAAAAATGAAAAAAACAAGAAAAATATAATTTATATTGCCCTTCTCCTAGTCTACTCTTCTTTGTCCTTTATCCTCATAATGAGGGCTTCTGAGTAGGATGATCCAGATAACAAACTTCTTGTATGATGCCTTGGGGAAGAAAGGCAAACTTAGCCAGAGTAAAAATATTTGGATCAGATTGATGGTAAATGGTGGTGGAAAACTGGTAATGGGTTGTATATAGGGCAATCAACTTCTGTTGATAGTTTCATTCAACCAGGAGCCTCAGCAAGACTAGACATTATATAGAAAAGTAGATATTCACTCTTTGTGTCTAAATTTGTAATAGGTGTTTAAGCCTAGGAAGAGTATACCTTGATATGGAGATTCTTGCAACATTTACAAATTTTTGTACTGATGATTCTGAGACTATGAAGGTCCTTTTATAAGCGCTGAATAACATGGGACATTAGAAAATAATACCCTTAAAGAAATCATGTTGTTTTAATAATTTTTATTTCCTGTTTGAAAATAATTCTTTTTGTACAGAAGAGAACTAAATTGTACATTTATTTAATGTGCTTAGTATTAGAATTTTGAGGGAATTATTAGAATGGATAATCCATTAATAAGATTTAAAGGATTACCTCTATAGTTGCTTTCTGACTAGCTATTATGAATAAAAATAATTAGGTTAAAAACACAAAGAAAAACCAAAGAAGCTTTAAAGAAGAGAATGAAATAAATAATGAGGAAATAACTTCAAAAATTAAAGCTTTACAGAGCATGGTTGCCAGATGCTAGAGAATAAGGGAAATGGGGAGGTCTTAGTTAAAGCACACAAGTTTTCAGATATAATTTCTAAGGATATAATGTGGAGACTGGTGACTATAGTTAATAATACTATATTGTTTACTTGAAATTTGCCAGAATAGTGGATCCTAAGTGTCCTAACTCCCCTACATCTATACCACTGTAATTGTACATGATAATAGATGTCAATTAATTTCATTGTGGTAATAATTTAACAATGGATACATATATCAAATCATTGTGTCATACACCTGAAATAAATACAATTTTTATTTCTTAATTATACTTCAATAAAACTGAAAAAAAGTTAAAGCTTTAATAATATTACAATATATAAACTTGTATTAGAATAACAGAATTTAAAATTTCTACCATGAGGGTAGAAAATTAGGATTTTCCAAAATAATAAAAATAAATTTGATTTACAATAAAGAAAATTAAAGTTTATAAATCAACAAATCAAAAAAAATTAAAGCATGAAAATGAGATTATAATAGATTGTAATAGATTAACAGTGAGGATAAAACATGAAAATTTGTCAAAAATCTATAATCATATATGCAAATTGGATTCTTAAATGAAAACAAAAATTAAGGACCAGAATCTAAGAGCAAAGCATAACAAAAAAATAAAATAAAATAAAGAGGTTTAAAATTTTTAAAAGCATGTAAGAGGAAGAAGCTTGCACTTTAGAGAGATAAATAGTAAAATAAAACAGCCATCAGGAAAGAATATTTAGATTAACATATATCAAAGCAAGAAGATGCACAAAACATTGCCAGGATAATAAAAAAAAATATTATTAAGCAAAGTATGTATTTACAGTATAAAATAGAAGCAGTGAAATATCTGTATCATAATGGAATCTCAGAAAGAAAAATGACAATGCACATATTGTGATCTCATTTCTGCCCAGTAGAGTACCAATAACATCACATTGCCCTAAATTCCTGGAGGAAGTGACTTCTTAATTCAGAAGCATAATTCTTACACCAAAGTGTGGCTGAAAAATATGGAAAAGAGTCTGTGGGACCAAGACAAAGTTCAGGACTGCAGCTATTTCTGAACCTTATGCTTCTGATACTAGTGTTGAGAATCCAATCTGATCTGAGTCCCATTTCATGGTGTGGAAGTCTGAACACCTGAGAAACACCAAGGCAAGCAGAGAAAAGAAGTTTTATTTAAAGGACAGGACAGAGACAGACTTCTCCTCAGGGGAAAGAAGGGGATCCAGAGCTGGCATCTGGGGTGTGTGTGTGGGGGGTCCTGTCCCTTTCATCCTTTCTCTCATGTCCCCTCTTTCCCTTATCTTGTTTATGTGACCAAAAGCTGGTAAAGAAGCCTTCCACAAGTGCCCCTTCCAGCCCTTTTGGCAGGAAGGGAACCACCCAGGAGGTACTTCATTAACAATTCCTAGTTGAGAGGAACAGTTCCCTGGAGGCAGGTAACCGTGGCAACAGGTGAGGAAGAGGGAAAGTGTCCTGAAGGTGTTAGCATTTTATTTCTTTTCCTTTGGAACCATTCCCCATCTTCCCAATCTGACCCCATCATCTACCTACACTAGCTGCTTATCCTTCGTTCACTTCACTTCTGTCCCCAGGCTACAGGTATTTTAAAATATCAGCAACACTACAGTAAAACTCTGAGTTTTCCACTTTTCTTCATGCTGGAAAAGATATTCAGTACCCCATACAGTGTCTTAGAATGTTCCTCCAAATTCTCCATATGAGGTATGCCTAAAATCACCTTTCTAAAGATCATGAAGAGATTCAACAAAAGGAGAATATTGTAATGAGTAAGAAGATAGTTTTCATTGTGAGACAGTTGCTATAAGGAACAGAATTCAGTCATAGAAAATTTCTAAATTTAATTTTCTACAAGATTCAGGGGAACAATTTGACTCTAAAGCTATAGTCATTAATTCATGAGAAGAGACAAAGTCTGGAATCATTGAAAACTAAATGATGACTAAAATTGTTGCTTGTAAGTTAAAATTCATATGGACACAATAACAGCAGATTGTAATATTTTAAGAAACAGAGTCAGTTAAATTAAAATTAAATATGAGAAATTCTCCCTGAACGAGAGCAAAAGACTAAGGCAGAAAAATATCAAAATAAAACATAAGACCTAAAGGATATATTCAGGAAAGTCAATAATTTTACCAAAATCTCCAGTACAAGAAATAAGGACAAGAATAAAACAATATCCAGAGACACCACAGTACGAAGTTAAACTGAAAGTAATAAAGGAATAATAGTAAAAACTAACCAAAGAAATCAACATGCAGCTATTACTAAAAAACGTGAAGAATATATATCATATGTTAAGCAACTACAATAAATATATTTTAAACAAATAAAAAATAAAAATTATAAAATCATACTAATGAATAACTGATACATTATAAAATTAATGGCTAATTAAAATGCATTTAATATTAACATATAAAGACAATGAAGCAAAGTACATAAAATTTAGTAGACAAAAGGAATGTGACTATACATGTCTATACTGATTGACCAAATAGTCATAGGTGAAGCCAACAACAAAGAATTTTGCAGAGAAGGACTCCACACTTCTCTAATGTAGTATCATAATAACATAAGTGTTGCATGCTATTTTAATTCTTTATATTCTAGAAACAAATAACTAGATAAAAATGTAATAAAAATCCAAAATAGATAAAAACAACCATAGGTGTTTCTGACAGGTAGCAATTAGACATGAGCAGTAGGAATAAGAAGTCAAGAGGATAATGTGTTGCCATCCCCCACATTACATGCTTTTTTTTTAACATTTATTTTACTTTTAGTTGTAGCTGTACACAATACCTTTATTTACACATGGTGCTGAGGATCGAACCCAGGGCCTCACATGTTCTAGGCGAGTGATCTACGGTGAGCCACAGCCCCAGCCCATATGCTTTTTTAAATAAAAAGCAATTTACCTAGGGCCACTCTGGCTAAGTCAATAGGATATGTTACAATCCTTAGCAAATAACCTGGAGAGCTATTGTGAGGGCCAGCCTACCCATGAGAACACATGGAAGGGGGGTAGTTTTATGATTTTTATGCAGATCAAAGACTCCAGGACTCAGAAAAACAAGATAATTAAAAGCAGAGATAACTGACTATAGAATCTGTAGAAAAGCGAGTTCCAATTAGAACCCCTGTCAGAGCAGGCTAAGGTGATCCGCAGTTGCCTTTCAGTCTTCAGCATGTCATTATAATGGTAAAATCCTCCTTACCCCCATGGGTTTCCCATTCAGATATGTATGGTAAGATCATGTGCATTAGGGACTTTAAAAAGTGATTAAAACAAAACAAAAAATATCTATGATGGAATCCTACTCTCAGTCAAAACATGGTACTTAGGCTGGACTCTCTAGAAACTTCTTTAGGACCCCAAACAGAACTGGGAAACAAAGGTGTGCACATCACTTTCCTATCTGGGAGGATCCACTTTCTTCCATGAGATTGCCCTTTTTCCCTTCTCCTTTCCCTTTTAATAAAGTTTTCTGTATTTTCCACTAAGTCTTCTTGCATGTTGCCTGAGATTAGGCAAAAGCCCAAGAGCAAAGAGCACACCACAATCTCCAGTAACATTTCCAAGCGAGTGAAAAAAGATAAAGGAAAAGAAACTCACATCAAAGTAAACAATGAGTTAAATGATGTGATTCACAACTCCCCCTACCCCCATAAAGCCTTTCTTGTAGCTGAATGTTTATAAGTAGAACATTAAAGGGATAAATCATTTTAATCTAACATATTGGCATTTCTGTTTTTCTCTTCGAATTACTAATGAAGTTCAGTAGAACGCATAATCTTTTAAAACCTTTATAAGATAAATCATATACATGCGCAGATGATAAAAAAATGTATTGGTCAGTTAGAAGCAAAACAAATATTTCAAAATCATTGTTAATATCGAGACAACTTGTAAATACCCATTACTTTCTTATGTCTTTATTTTGATCAGTAAAAGAAGTGATAAGTCATAAAGAAAGAACTAACTACCTTGTTTTGAAATTAAATAAGCACAAGGCAATTTTAGAACTATAACAAAAGGCTAGAACTTATATATAAAGCAAATATAAGAAAATTTTTTTAAGTTGTAGATGAACACAATACCTTTCTTTAAATTTATTTTTATGTGGTGTTGAGGATCGAATCGAGTGCCTCACACATGCTAGGCAAGCGCTCTACCACTGAGCTACAACCCCAGCCCAAGAACTATTTTTATACTTTCAAAGTTGTCTCAATCCTATTTAATTTCTTAATGTGAATACATTGATTGGAAAATTCTTATGAAATATGTTAAATCTGTGTTCCAAAGAGTCAGTCAATTCTAGAAGATATATAGTATGTTGGAAACACAACACTTTATTTTCTTTTGCAGTGCTAGTATAAAATATTCACTTGCTATTGCCTTTTACTAATTTTAAAATACTACACTTAAATAAAACAATTTAGAAATAGCCCCTATAGAACTCTTATACTGACTTGTACAAGCATGATAAATGGTTAGATGTAGTTAGCTCATAAGTGGTGGAATCATTCATCATAGAAACACCATGAAATGTTCACATATGGCTACAATTCCAAATCTAATGTCTTAATCATTTAAATATTTATTGTATTTACAGTGTTTCTGGAAGTGGACCAGCATTCAAAGCCCCCAGGATGGCCATAGAAAAGCAACTCCAGCAGGGAATTTTCCCAGTTAAGAATGGGAGAAAAGTATCATGCATGAAGAGTACACTTCTCCTAAAGGGAAAGAATCTCCCCAGAAGTACCTCTGATAAACAGCGGTTTCCCATACCAAGTCGACACCAATTACAACCGGACAGACTTTGTTTGTTTGGAAATCGGATACCACAGACATCATCAGATCTCAGCAATACAAATCACAGGACAGGAGTATCATTTTCTTTTTCAAAAAAAGTGCATCTAAAATTAGAATCTTCCGCATCAGTTTTCAGTGAGAACACAGAAGAAAGCCATGATAGTAACAAGTCACCCACCACTAAACCAAAACAAACAGTGGAGAAATGCAAGTGCTTTAGGCTTGCAAAAGAGGATACACACCCCTCTAAAGAAAAAGAAGCACACATCTCACCAAGCCATCTGGAGAGTGTTTTACACAACACCTTCTCCCTGAGCTCTAAAATTTTGCAAGAGAAAAATGACTCCATTGATGAGACAATAGAAAATTCAATTGGCATTCAGGCTTCTTTCTCTAAATCTAACTTCAGTCTTTCAGATGTAGATTTTCCTCCTTCCAGTAAAGAGAAAGGAACTAGAAATACATTGAAGAATACTTCTGGAAACTGCATTAATTACCCCTGCCAAGCACATGCTTCCTCCAACCCACCAAACATGTACAAGCACAGTGATGCCAAGGTATTCAAATGTCTGGATAAGTTTTCATCACCAGAGTCAAGTGAACAAAAGAGTACACTGTGTTTGAATCCCAATTCCAGAATGCAGAACCTAGACAAATCTTCAGAAGAAACAGAAAGAGTTAGCAAAGATATGCAAAGACTTCTGAAAGAGGGGTATCCCCATGATATGACATCCAAACCACTGCCTTTTCTCCATGTGCAAAGCAAAGATGGCCACACCACTCTCCAGTGGCCTGTGGAACTTCTGCTCTTTACAAAAACAGAGCCCTGTATCTCTTACGGTTGCAACCCATTATATTTTGATTTTAAACTCTCTCGGAACATGAAAGATGGCCATAATCCAGAGGATTTAAAAACAAAACTGGGCAAGGAGTCCTTGGAAATGAAGACAAAAATAGAGAGCCACGTCTCAGGTTTAATCAAAGACCAACAAAAATTGATCCTAGAAGAGAATCAGTCTCTGAAACCAAAGATGATGAGAGCTAATCCAGATTGGGAAAATTTCCAGAGAAAATATAATTTGGGCTATGATGATTCTGAGCCAAATAACAGTGATCATAATCTTAGTGCAAGTAATTTGAAATTGAAAAGTCCTGAAGTGCCTGCTTACCTGGATACACCTCTAAAGGACTGTGTAGGAAACAACAACAATAATAATAACAGTGATAATGAACTCGAGGAATCTTCAAGGACCCATTGGCAAAGCTGTGGAAGAGTAGTTCTTAATGATGCAAATGAGGGTCTATCCTGTCTGCCTCACATCTCTAGGACCAAAAAGCATAAACTGATTCACTGTGATCCTCATTCAGAATTTGAAAATGAAAACCAATTCACCTGGAATTCTAGTCCTTATATAGTAGGGGGTCACAGTGACTATGGGAAGGATGTCAGTGTAATTTTGAATAGCAACAGTATCAATACAGCCAGCAGTGCTCCTGGATGTGGAAACCAAAGTTATAAGAGATGTCCTCCAAAGTCATCTCTGAGTGGACATTCTAGCCCTTTGGACACATCCCTTAGCAGCATGCCCAGTTTGAGAAGCATTTGTTCAAGTCATGGGCCCAATGGTAACAGCAGTAGTAATTTGCTCTACTTTTGTAAAAGAGAAGACAGCTCAGTTGAAAGGCACAAACAGAAACACAAAAGGCACAATTGCCTCTACTGGTCTGGTGAAGTAACAAAGAGCAACTGCCTACAGTCAGAAACACAGAGAGACAGGAACTGTAAATTGTGGGAGTCATTTAAGAATAAAAAATACTCCAAGCATAGACATTGTCACTGCCGAGAAAGGTATAAATGGGGTAAAAATCAACAATTTTCAGGGCCAAAATCCACGAGAATCATTCATTGTGAGTCTGGCTCACAGGTTTCCTGTGCTGAAGACAGTGAAAACCCAACTAATTGCCAGGGACTTCAGCACAATAGACTTGGATCTTACTCAAGAGAGAGAATTTGTTGTTTAAATAAAAACAAGAGGAGTCAAGAGTCTTTGGACAGCCCTCACATTTGTGGTCTGGGAAAAGTGAAGCGTGGCCAGTGTAACTCGGGGACTGTCAGCTGCCTTCTAAGAAACTGTTCCAGTGGCCCTTCAGAAACCACAGAGTTGAACATTAGAGAAGGAGAAAGGAGCCCCCTGACAGCCAAAAGCCTTTTAGAAAGAGTACAGACCAAGAGGTTTCAGGAACAATCAACAAACTTTGAAGTTTCTTCAAACAGCTATAAAAATGAATCACAGGCTCATTCAGAAATCCAGTGCACAATTCAACTCGTGTCACCCGGCAGTAACAGACCGATATCGCCTTTGTCTGAAAAAAGACAATACACAAGAAAAAGAAGAAATGAAGAAGGCAATGCAGTACAAAGGACTAGCGAGAAAGACAAAGTCAAAGGTTCACAGACAAATGATTTTACTGTTTTCGAAGACACTGATTGTGATAACCATCTAACTCGAGGTATAATTCATGTGGTAGCAGATTCTCAGTCACCAAACAGAAAGAAGAACCCCACAACAAAAGAACAATCACACTCTTTAATTAGTGAAGTCCAACCTTTTATTCCAAACTGTGACCCAGTACCAAATGATTTCCCTGGTGCTTTTCTGTCTAGTAGATATACTGGTATAACTGATTCAATGGAGACCAAAGAGGACCAAATAAATCTAGACGTACAGGATGTAAGCATGCATATGAATCATGTAGAGGGGAACATAAACACTTACTATGACAGAACTATGCAGAAACATGACAGATTGGAAGATGAATTAGAAGAGTGTCATAAATCTCTCTCTCCCCCTTTAATTCAACAGCCCATTACATTTTCTCCTGATGAAATAGATAAATATAAGCTTCTACAGCTGCAAGCCCAGCAGCATATGCAGAAACAGCTCCTGTCAAAGCATCTTCGAGTTTTGCCTGCTCCTGGGCCCAATGCCTTCTCTCCGGCCTCGGCTGTACAGACGGTTCCAGTCCACCAGCACGCTTCCATCACCACCATCCACCACACGTTCCTCCAGCATTTCGCTGTTTCTGCGTCCATAAGTTCCCACAGCGGTCACCTCCCTATAGCTCATCTGCATCCTCTTTCACAGCCACACTTTACTCCTATCTCATTCTCAACTCTGGCTCCAACCATTATCCCCCCACACCCCACTTTCTTAGCAGGTCACCCCCTGCATTTAGTCACAGCTGCCCCCTTTCACCCATCTCACATAGCACTTCAGCCCCTGCCCCCTGCAGCATTTATCCCCACGTTGTTTGGCCCCCACTTAAATCCAGCCACAACTTCAATCATCCACTTGAATCCTTTGATCCAACCAGTGTTCCAAGGTCAAGATCTTTGCCATCATTCTTGCTCCAGCTAGATGCAACAGTTAAATGAAGGGAAAGAGGCCTTAAATATGTCAGCACACTTGAACTAATAGGGATTAATGCTTCTTTTGTGGAGAAATAAAATGAATTGTCACTACCTAGAAAATGATATATTTAAAGTGTTCTGATTATTATAAGATTTAAAAAATGGTGCCAATTCAAAATGTGACATATATATATATATATATATATATATATATATATATACACACACACACACACACATATGTATATATAAAGAGACTGAATTATCAATATTAAAACAGGAGTATTTTAAGAATTTCTTTTAATTGAAAAAAATAATAGGGCAAATTTAAAATAATTTTATGAAAATGTACCAGGAAAGTGGTAAAGAATTGTTTTGAATTTTTTTCTCATATAATGTTATAAAATGATATGCGAAAACATCAGGCAGTCCACTAATATAACAAAGAAAAATAGAAAAAAAAATACCCTACGTTTTTGGTGTTCATAGAGTGAATGATTGAATGAATGTGCATTTAGTTTTATTTGTCACATAATAAAAAGCCAACCAGTTAAATGTATCAGTTATTAAAAATATTTGCTTTAATTATTGGCTAAGCTATCAATCAATATTTTCAAAGGAAATAAGAAATGCAAAGAATTTTTCTGATTGATGCAGGTTGAAAATTATTCTTCAATGAAAAATTATTTTTGCACAGATTATAGTGTCAATTTTCTGTGAAATATCAGTTAGCTTCATTTCATATTAAATTATTTCAAGATAATTTTGCAATTGTATAAATAATATCTAAAATTAAGAACATTTAATTTTTTAAATATTTTTAGTTGTTGATTTATTTTATTTTATTCATTTAATTATATGCAGTGCTGAGGATTGAACCTAGTGCCTCACACATGCTAGACAAGTGCTCCACAAATAAGCCACAACTCCAGCCCCAATATTTAAGTTTTTATAAGAAAACATATACAAACTATAAATAGCATTTGGTAATCAAAATAAAGTATACTCAAAGTAATATTTAGAAGATATTGATCAATCTTTCAAATGTTACAGGACTAAAATGTTAAGTTTTATTTATTCTTTTATTCAGAAACCATAAGCTAGTACATGCATAAATGTAGAAGTAAACCATTTGAAAATGTTATTGAGAAAATCTCATGAAGTACTTGATATTTTATTTAATTGTATTAGATATTCATAAAACAAATGAATGATGGTCAATCAAATCATTATCCATCTAATTTGACAAATGACTTCAAACATTCATTCAAAATGTTTTCTGCCCATAGAATTTACATTTCTCACCTCTATATTCGGGGCTTGTCATCTACTTAGGTTTATTAGTTTCTATTCTCAAAATAGTAAAATAAAAAGTTATGACTGTACCTTTTCCATAAGCATGTGTTTCAGAGAAAATCAAGCTCAACAGAAAAGGAGATGCTTGGTCACTGGATGCTGTGTTTGTATGGATGCAAACTCCTCCTTCACTATAAGAGGAAAGGGGTGTCCCCTTTCAGGCGGGGATTTGGGGGAAGAGAGATGTGTTTGCTGATGGCATACTGTGTTTCATGTGGTCCACATACTCTCGTTTAAATTTGAAAACTGTATTTTTAGATCATTATTATCATTTCTTATTACCAATAAGGAAAATAAAGTTCAAAGGTTAAATATGTAATACTTGGCAAACAGTGGTATGGGATATTTTTGATGGAGCAGACATAGATGGAAGAGAGAAAGAATGAAAAGAGATAAAGTGAATTTGAAAAAAAATAGTTTCCAAGATAACATTAGAAACTGGCAAGGTGAGAGTTTTGATTGGGATATAGCAGTGACCAAGCTGAGCTTATTTAAAAGAAATGGACAAAATGAAAACAAACAGTCACAGAGTAAGAAACCCTATACTCCATAAAAGTGACTATGAGAGACCACTGATGAACATTGGGTAAATCCAAAAAAGTAAAATGAATGGTACAATTATATAAATAGATGGTCCCCATCAGATAAAAAATAATAATGTGGATAATTATTTCCCAAATCAAATAAAACAAAGCTGATACAAAACCAAGATAGAGTAATCATGGGAATTCTCTAGAAGCTGTAATATGGAAAAGACAAAGCACCTGATTAATTTTGATAATTGTCTTGGTGACAGTTTAATCTCATAGAAGATTAAAACAGAACCTGTCTCTACTAGACACTTAGTTTTGATTAGCAAAGATAAATTGATATGAATTTATGGCTTGGAAATTACTAATTCATCTTATACTAACAGTGATGAAAGTGCTCCTTAGATCTTCTATCTTGGACTATAGAAACAGACTTCTCCATTTAAATAAAAGGTAACTTGTACTGCAGGGTGAGAAACTATAAAGTTGTGATGTCACATCAGGAATGGTACTATTATAAAACTGACTTTCACCAAATAGGTGAAGCTCAACCACTAGATTTTATTTTTAAATTTGCCTTAAGGGGAAAAAAGTGAGACGAAGGATTCTAAGTGTATATGTATTGAATTCTAAAATAGATTCCTTTTTCCTAAAATTTCCACTGTGATGGAATACATTGACAGTATTTACGCGATTTACATTTACACTATTATTTATACTATTATTTGATAGTTGATTTAGACATTGAAATTCTTTTTCTGTCTATTGCGTGATTCTTAGGGAACAGTTCTCCTTATGATATTACTCTTTCATATTTAGTTCATGGAGGGAAGTTTTTGTATTTGATAAACTAATATATGCTCAGTTTAAAACTGAAAGAATCTAAAGAAAGGCTATAAAAACATTTATCCACCATGCAACTGCCTCAGTGTGTTTAGATATTTAGATATGGTTGATCAACTAAATGCTTTGTATGAAGAACTGAAAACTTGGGAAAGTTCAACGTCTTAATCATTCTCTGTCAAACTTAGCAAGAAAAACACAAGGGAGCTATAAAAACTGTATTTTAAAATTCTCTTTAAGTTCACCTTTATAAATGTTATACATATAATAAAATATAGGAAAGATTAGAATATAGAAGATGATTTAGAAAGTTCCTGATTCCCAGGACTTTTTCCTAAGGTAGACATTTCACAGAATAATCCCCTAAAATTTCTTTTCCACTTACAGAAAGTGAATATGTCGGTAACTCGTTCTTCAGTCTCTTCCAGGACTTAATGGAATCCTTTTGTTATCACTGAATAGAAATATATTGAAAGAAACTAATCCTATGAAACTTCATTATTAAAGGGAATATTTAATCAATCTAATTACTCAGGATCATATTGCTGGATCTATCTCCTTAGTACATGAAATTCTCATTTACTCACACAGTTTCCAAAGGGGGCAGCAGCACAGTTTTCTGAATTTCATTATAATACTCTGAAGCTGCTCCAGAAACATCATGCCGCTCCAGAATCTGAAACAGTAACTGGAGACACAGAGATGGCTCTGCTCTATTCCACCATGCCACATGCACATGAAGAGTATGTTCAGATGCCCTCCCCAGGATGTGTCCATAATTAACTGACTCCCTATTGGTGAAATAACAATACTGATCATCTCAAACCGTGGCACATTTCTCAATCTTTTCTGAAAAATTCCCCACAAATATTTAGAAAAAAAAAATATTAAACATTCTGGAGAAAAATGTATAAAGATCAGATCCAGTTTTCTAAAAAAAAACCCCACGATTTAAAGGACTCAAATCTCACACATCAGTGTATGTAGGTAATAAACTTGGGCACAAAATTGACCAAGTGCTTATCTCGGGCCCAGTACACCTCATGAAAGGGTTTAATTCTGATTTCTTAAATTAGATGAACTCTTGAAGAGAAATGTGCTCTTATTGGCAGATAGAAACATTATTAAAAAAGCAAGTGGGTGACCAATTCCATGCAATAGTCAGGAAAACACATGATTGCCTTTTGTGTTCCAGACTGAAACCACTTCAATAAGATGAGTTTCCAGCTAAAATATGAGTTTTCCTGCCAATAAGCCTGGGTCTAGAGGATTTTCAAAGGTTATCACTTCATTCCAGCAAAAATATTATCCACTTTTTCTATTAGGTAGACATTTGAAGGCGATTGTTGTATTTCTTGGGATTAAGCTGTATTAAAATGGAAGCAATGGCTCATTGGTTAGGTTTCAAATAAACGAATATTACAAAGATAAGCTAAAAGGTCTTTTTCATTCTTTGGAGCCTTGTATGTGAAGGAAAGCTCCCAATCCACTTTCTTAATTCCTTTCTCAAAAGTCAGTTCCTCCTTTTGCAATCCCTCATTTTTCTTAAATAACAAGAGCAAGAATATCTTGTCAGAAGCATAAAAATAAATGAGGAAAATTAAAATTTGTATGAGTGCATACATGAGTGTGTGTGTGTGTGTGTGTGTGTGTGTGTGTGTGTGTGTTCTTAATAAACACGCTCTTTAATCTTCATTTGTAGACCTTGATCTTTGTTCAAAATAGTTGTTTGGGGGTGGATTTCAAAACACATTCACGTATTAAAACAATCAACTTCAAGAAAAGGTTTCTCATCCACCATTCAAAATGCTCAGTTCCTTCAATATGTGAGAAATTATAAAATAGTTGGTAATGTAAATTGGTTGTGTAGTTGTTTACAGCAAATTCCCACCATATTGATTCTATTTAATGTATTTAACATAAACTGGGTGATAGTATGGCAATATGATGCATAACCAATAATTTTATTTTGTATCCTCTGCTCAAAGCATTTTTTATTATACTGTGGCTAAGTAAATTGCACTATTGTACATGCAAATCAGCTTTTTTAGGTTATTCAACAAATTACTTGGACTGTGTAGTTCAATGCAATAATTATTTTTTTCAATAAAAAGCTTAATGGCATTTAGGAGTGCTAGTCATGTATTTATAAAAAATAAAAAAAAGCATACCAAAATGTAAGAATAAAATCAAGTACAAAATGGTGTGGAAATATTCTGTATTTTACACTGCTGAATTAAAATGCATTCAACATTTTGTTTATTACTGTATATATTTATAGTATATATTTAAAGGCTGGGATTTCTTAGACAATTTCTTAAAACTTGAGTGTTATAAAGATGATTCCTCAAACTGAAAATAAATATAACTTTCAAAATTCTACAGATCCATTCTTTATTGAAATCTAATGTGCATACATTAAGTGAAGTCCTGTTCCTTTTTGTTTTGTAAGAAAATTGTGATTTAACACTTCCTAATGCTTTAACAAAATTCCACAAATAGTTTTCAGAATGTATTCTCTGATAATATAATATAAACACTGTGGCTTTCAATACATTTATAAGAGTTTTAATGTAAACTCTGAAAATACTTTAGCTACAATCCTAATAAGCTGTTATTCTCAGAAGGACACAACTCTCTTAGAAATCTCTTCAATCAAGCATGACCAATGGCTGGGGGAAATGAATTGAGATTCTACTTAACTGTTACCTCTCTCTATTTTCTTTGTGTCCCTACCACCATAGGTAACCACAAGAGGCCCCGTCTGCTGGATTGTGATATGGTATCTGTGCGAAATCTTAGACCAGTTCTTCCTAGAAATGATCACTGGCTACTATGGTCCTTGAATCACCTTTATCCTACTCTTTACTTTGCCCTTCAGTAAGATTTAATCAAATGGAAAATTCCTTATTTCTGTGTTTCCATTGGATGTGCTCTGCATGAACAGAACGTGTCCTCTGCAATGCACTCTACCCTATGGTGGAGTCCAAGCTTTCAGTGGAGAAAAGTTTCAGATGCCAAACATCTGCCTTCCTAGATATTGACCCTAGATTCTCTACTGTTAAACCACTTAGTGGAATCTTGCTGAATAATCAAAAAATATTTTTACACACACATGAACACCCCCACACATAATTGTGTACATACCCATATACACACATTTGGTTATTGGTTCTGTCAGAAATTCTCTTTTCTTAATTAAATAAATTGTCACCATTTATTGAATGCCTGCTATGAGCCAAACACTGTTCAATTGTATCCTTCTAATTAGCTATATCCCTGGATTACCTCCTAATAGGAAAACAAGGTTCTCTTGAAAATTAAAGGAGATGATATTAATAAGAACATCAAGATGAAGAAGCAAATGGCGATACAGTCTCCATATTCAGGGCATACATCTTCATAAAATATGGGCCTTCATTCAGGTTTTAGCTTTATTCACCATTGTATGATTTTTAGCTCATAATGGGAATTTTTGTCACATATACAAAATGAGAATCACATACCCTTTAATGTATTATCTGATTGTATTGAGTAGAATTGAGTCAATGTCCAAATGGAATGTTTTTAATGCTTTGAATTCTGAGAGGAAACCCAGTGCAACATTGTGAAGTTGCCCAGCAAAAAATAAATGAAATCCACTCAGGAGACGAGCACACTCAGAGAATGCTGTGTATCTTAAAGAACAGCCAGGTGAACAACTCATAAATCAAAAATTTCCTTTTTTTATAAGCAATATTTATATCCTATTTTATCAGAAAAATAGTTGTTCAAAGACATGATATTTAATTCTTTGGCCTGGAGGCAGCATGATAAGTTCAGTGGAGGAAATAAACCCCAATGTCTCTTCATGGGATGCTTTATTCATTATGAAAACATTTTAACCACCTTTTTTTGCCATATATTATTCAAAGTATACAGGCAAATAGACTTTTTTTCTATATCTGCAAAACTTCAAAAAGTAAAGAAAATAGATTCAGAATTAGATTATTAGGAAATAACTAGGGTGTGATTTTTCCCTCTTTAATTACTCAATCCTTAAATAATTTAATATTGATGAAAGCAGAGATAAAAGTAAATGAATGTAACAAGAGAGGACTCTAGTCAGCTTGGATATTTTACTCCATGTGGGCATTTATCCTTATTTGTATGCACTAATATTGACCAACAAACTCAATTTAGGATAATGACCTTATCACAACAAAGTTCCTTTAATTTACCTAATTATAATCTTAATATGAAAATACAAATGTAGCCTATCAACTTTCATTATTTCCATTCAAAGACAATAGCACTTGTATGACTGAAGCCTCAGTATGGCAAACCAAGTACATAAAGTAATATTGAAGTTTGGCATAATTGAATTCCAGGAAATCAGTTCAAATGTATTGCATTTAAAGTGCTTGGAACACATGATGAATACATGTGTCACATGAAGAGCACTCTGGAATTTACCAAAAAAGGGAAATTTCAGGACCTTGTCAAACTCTATCTATTCTCAACAACATTCTTCACTCTTAATATTTAAAACAATTTCTTCATTTGATTCTAGTACACTATGTATACTGGTTCTCCTCAAGCCTGGCTGATTGCTTCTTCAGCCTTTCCTCACCAGAGTTTCTTTATGCCAACTTCTAAATATTGGAGAAAACCAGGATTCAGTCCTTAGACATCTTCTTACCTTTAATATACACACTACATGATCTTATTCTGTATCTGGCCTTTTAAGCATCATTTGTACAGTGAGGATTCTCCACTTTATAACTTAGGTATGACTTCTTGGTCCAGTAACTTTCTCAAACTGTTGAATGTCTGTTAGTCATCAGAAACTTAATGTCAGAATGAGAACTCTTGGTTTGCTTTCACAAATTTATTCCTTCCACAGTGTTGGACATCTGAATGAAGAATTCCGTCAGTCCTCCGTTTTCTCAAGTTAAAATCCTCATCGATTACTTTCATTTTTCAGCATCATCACTACCTACCACTATTTCCTACCAGTTCTACCTTCCCAATATATCCCCAAACTGACCTCTCACCATCTCCATTGCTTAGTATATTCCAACACCGTCTCCACTAGAAACAGCAATGACCTAACTGGTCTCCCTGTTTCTTATGTACTTAGAACCTAATTCACATAGAGAAAACAGGGTGCTATTCTAAAAATGGAAATCTACAGAATAGTTTTCTCATTATTTTTAGCATAAAATCTAGTGCTCTTAGAGTAGGCTCTAAAATCCAATTGCATTTGCCCTCTGACAACCTGTTATTATTTGAAACTGGAATGTCAACCAAAGTCTCCTTTGCAAAAGATTTGTTTGCCTTTAACTTTTGGGAGGTGGGGGCCTAAAGTAAGGAAGTTAAGTCATAGGGAGGCATGTTCTTTAAAGAGATATTGGGTCTATGGCTCTATCTTCTTTCTTTTTGCTTCCCAAACACCATAAAATGAATAGATTTCTTCTGCCGTGCACTTCTGTCATGATGTGTCACCTCACCACATACTCTAAAGCAAAAGGGCTAAGTGACAAAGGACTAAAATCTCTGAAACTGTGAACCAAAACAAGTATTTCAAGTATTTTATCTCAGGTAGTTTTTCAAGTATTTTATCTCAGTAATAGACTACTGACTAACAAACTTTACAAATTCATCTTCTCTCTAAAGCACTACAATCTTGCAGTTTCACATACAAAGTATTTGCCATGTAGAGTCTTTGCATTTGCTACTGTTCAGGTTAGGGGGATCTTTCCTCAGGGGCCTTGATGATTCCTTCCCTTTTTTCATTTGGGTGTATTTTATAATGTCTCTTCCTCGGGTCTTTCTTAACCACTTAATCTAGAAAATATCTACATTACTTTTTTTTTTTTTGTAGCGGTAGCAGGGATTGAACTCAGGGGCACTCTACCATTGAGCCACACCCCCAGCTCTATTTTGAATTTTATTTTATTTAGAGACAGGGTCTCACTGAGTTGTTTAGTGCCTTGCTGTTGCTGAGGCTGGCTTTGAACTTGTGATCCTCCTGTCTCAGCCTCCAGAACCTCTAGGATTACAGGCGTGCACCACCGTGGCCGGCATACTTTACTATTTATACCATTAACCTTGAATTATTCCTTTAAGCAATTTCATAAGCTACTATTCTGTCATACATAATTATATTTATATTTGTAGTTGCACATTTTTAAATTCCATCTTTCTAGAAATAAACTTTATAAGAGGATAGATTTTATAAAATCAGATTTTTCTTTTTTCAATTCTATGTTTTAATTTTTTAGAGTCATACTTGGAATATAGGCAGCATTCTATAAATATCTGTTGGGTAAAATAATAGGCGCATTAGTTGAAGAAGATTCTCAACTTGTTGGTTGATTTGAGGAAATGTTATTTTGCTGAGCTCCAGTGCAAAGTTTGAGGCAATTTATTAAGTATAGTTCGGGGATCAAAGTCTAATTTTTAACCAAAGGGTAGATATCAAAAAATACTTGCTAATTAATTGATAAAATTTTTGTTGAAATTGTGATGTCGTTTAGTTTTTGTTTCAAATTTTAAATTTCCATAGCTCATGATGTATTTCCTTAAAAGTCTAAAAATTTACAGACCTACATAAAATATTAAAATGTGTTTTAAATTTTACATTGATGTTTTAAAAGTATTTATCATATAATGCTATAATTTCAGGGATTGTGTTTGATCTTGATAGTTAGAGTCAATATAGTCATAACAGGTGCATGTCTATAATCTTCTATACATCATGTTCCCACTGTTCTGTACAGTTGGTAGAACCAACTGAAAAATCTTTGCAGAATGATTTTATTAATCCTGCAACTAATATATATTACATAGCTTCTATATTCAAAACAGATACAGAAGTACATAAATTCTCACAGAGCTTACAGTTAAGTGAGAAGGGAATAAAATAAAACAAATAAGCAAAATATATGTTCAGATAAGTAATAGTAAATGCTAAAGAAGTTCATGGTTGTCTGTTCATATGAAGAAGACCGTATTTGTAACCAAGTCTGTTTTATTACAAAATTTATGCTGCTTCTACACAAAATTATATATGATATAAACTTTTGTCTGTTTGTTTGCTTCTCCAAAAAAAAAATGATTAGTTAAAACAACAACAACAACAACAAAATCTTATCTGAATTGGCTTTTGAGAATCTTTACAAATTAACTCTATCGTCAGGTAAGTTAGGTACATTTTTACTTGAAAAGGCAATATTGGGATTGCCATAATTTTTTTAAACCATTGAATAATTTAAAATGTGATGATAACCATAGAAGATATGATTGTGAGATAAGGACTGATGACATGTTTACACAGACGTGAATTGCTATGGTTAAATTCCTTCTGTCATCAGCAATTAATGCATGTCTAGAAAGGGAAAAATTTGATTTCAGACAGACAGATGAAGCTGTCTTCTGAGATTACTGTTCTAGGAAAGCAGTTATGTATGAGACAAACCTCTAGCTTTATGCAAAATATCCAGGGAAAATCTCATTTCATCAGGATAGACTTTTCAGGGTTTGCTGATGTTTACTTTGACCAGTTGCTGTTTTGTTAAGGTGTGACTAGTTTATTCGTCTTTGATATGCAGCCATGTTCTAATATATGTCTCATAGTCAGCAGCCCTTTACCTGGCTTTATGTTATTTATTATCACAATTAAGTGATTTTTTCCCACACTGACTTGAACAATGGCAAACTTTTTTTTTCTAAGTTGAGGAACTGAATAAAAATTGTAAAAACATCTCCTGTGAAAATCTGAACTACCAGGAAGATGCCACTTCTTGATTTCCAATTGATCATCTGCCCATGATAAAGAAATGATCAGTTAAGTCTAAGTCTGACAGATGAATAGGTCTTTTTTGGCAATGCTGTTTCACAGGTGATGGTGTCTTTTCATTCCATATCTAGTGGTTCTCTTGGGACAGCCACACTCTAAACTGCAGCACAGTCTTCGTCTCATCATTTCACAATAATATGCCCCATTCTTGATGGCAGCGTGAGCTTGATGGTTCTGTCACTACTTGTAAACATGTTTCAGTGCTTCAGGCTGATTTCTGGCATGTCCTTGAAGCATTATACTGCCCATCCTGGGCTTGCCTCTTCTGCTTCTGTTCCTTAGATGTTCTGCCCTCATCAATTTTCCTCACATGCCAGTCCTGTCAGAGCTGAGTTTCACAATCACTGTGTTAAATGTGAAGAAGCAAATGCATCCTGATCTCTGGCCAGTGGGAATTTTATCTTTCCTGCTGAGGTGGTATGCCTGATATTTGCATTAAAAATTTAGTAACTAGTTGTGATAGGGAGAAAATTTTTCACAAATTGAAAGCATTTAGGACCGTGCAATTAGTTTGTCTCCTTCAGTCTTGATTCATGACATTGTGCCAGGGATAATGTCCTGTTAAGAGGAAATGAGTTCAGGTACCAATCTGAGGGGCACACCATTAGTGAGGACTTCAGAGAGAAGAATTTAAATTCATGGACAAATTGGCTGATTTAAAATTGGCAAGTGTTACTTATGTTTCCTCACCTCAGTATGTATAAACACGTAGCAGGACAAAACATAGCAACCATAGTGCACTAGCAGGTGAAAGAGCAATGGTCACACTCTATTTCTCTCATCTACTGCCATAAGAATGACAAAGACATTACATGGCTAAGCCTGGGTGCTCGAACTCTGGAATAATGCTGTGTTCTGATTTTGCACACTACTTTTTCCTGACTTACTTTATGACTCTTTTTTTTTCTTGATCCATTCTTTCTTAATTAGCATTTATCATTACAAAGTAAATCATATAAAATGAATATACCATCATTTATGGAACTATTCCTCATGTTTTTTTTAAACTTTCCCCTAGGTTTTGACTAATATAAATTATGCCTCATTGAGTATTTTCATAGATAGCTTTTTCCTTATCATTTCTGATGTAGGTTTGGCTCATGGAAATGGGAATCAAAGCATACAGATACTCACTTTTTTTTTAATTTTTATTTTTTTTATTGTTGGTTGTTCAAAACATTACATAGTTCTTGATATATCATCTTTCACACTTTGCTTCAAGTGGGTTACGAACTCCCATTTTTCAGATACTCACTTTTGTAATTCATTACTAAAGTGCTTTCTGATGAGTTTCTATCAAGGCCCTAAATACACCAAAAATCTTTATAGTAAGGTGCTATGGTTCATTCAGTTCTTCCTTCCTCTGCCTATCATCATCCTCGTCATCCTCATCATTGTTAACTAGTATTTTATCTATACTATTATTATGCCATTTGTATGGTGATTTTAAGATTAAAAGACTTATTTTTTCCATGACAATTAAAAACTTTCCTAGAGTTCATATTTTTAATTACCTGTTAATATTGTTTGGAATTCACAGAAAGTGAGACTCTGTGTAAGAGCTGACAGCTCTTATTCTTGAAGCACTGTGCCAGGCATAATGTCCTGTTAAGAGGAAATGATGCCATACCTTAATCATCACACCATTTTTTATTCCTTGATTTGCAAGCCTATAGCATTACATCCAACCTAAATGTCTAACTGCCTCACTAAGAACAAATACCCTTCCCTAGGAGTTTTGTCTCTCATCATTGCATTACCTGTTTCTGTGAATAAGGGAAAATAAATTGCACAAAAATGTCAAGCAGCTATTTCAAAGGTACCCATAATGATAAAAATGTCATTCCCATATAATAGAAAAGCATTGACTCTTAGAATTAGGAAAGACTACAGACCACAAAGGACCCTTCCAGA
This sequence comes from Marmota monax, assembly GCF_021218885.2. Lineage (NCBI taxonomy): Eukaryota > Metazoa > Chordata > Mammalia > Rodentia > Sciuridae > Marmota > Marmota monax. Next base: position 1,799,310 of record NW_026693851.1, on the reverse strand, counting down.
GATTGCCCTATGCACCACTTCTTTGAATTGGTTCCCCTAAAGGCCCATGTAGGAAAGTCTTAGTTCCCAGAATGGCACTTTGGGGAGGTGGTGTGGCCTTTAGGAGGTAGGGCCATGTTGGATGTCCTTAGGTCATTCGGGGTGTACCCATGAAGGGGATTGTGGGACCCAGGCCCCTTCCTTTCCTCTTGATTCCTAGATATGAGTTAAGCAGTTTGCTTTACAATGTGCTCCCTGCCATTTCCATCCAGCACCCCAACAAAAGAAAAAAAGCAATGTGTGCACTCTGTTGTGGACTGCAAGCTCTAAAACCATGAGCCAAAATAAATCTTTTCTTTTTATAAGCTTATTTTCTCAGGTATTTGCTATACTGACAGAAAGCTGCCTAACACACCATACTAAAACTGTCATCCTGACTCTAGTGTTTTCATGAGTTCTCTGAGTTGTTCTAGTAAATTAGTGATCTGAAGTGATAGTAAGAAATGCTGTATTTGTAACCATTTGGTCAGAAGTACTAGTGGAGTATGGATTCCTGAACTTGTGGCTAGTGATTGAATTGAGGATAGTCTTATGGAGAACTGTGACTTTATCCTATGAAACTTCTCATAACTATAGTCAGTATGAAGTCATTGCAATATCTTATAGTTATGAAAATTAAATGATGATGTAGTGATTTTATATATAAATACATATATAAATGATAGATATATGGTGATATATAGGTATATTATATGATATATAATAAATTATATATAAGTATTACCTATATACTTATTATTAAATGTTCATACTCTTCATAACTAATAAATAAAAAGTCAATAATAAGTACTAGTCATTATTTAATACTACTTTTCATTTAACTATTAAAATTCATTCTATACATGGGCATGGTGGCACATGTCTGTAATCCAGAGGCTCAGGAGGCAGAGGCAGGAGAATCATGAGTTCAAAGCCAAAGACAGCAACTTAATGAGGTGCCAAGCAACTCAGTGAGACCTTGTCTCTAATTAAAATACAAAAAGATCTGGGTATGTGGCTCAGTGGTTAAGTGTCCCTGAGTTTGAAAAAATTTGTTCTATAAAACATTTCTGTATGACTACTTTATAAATTGTTTTCCTTGTGGAAATACATATAGTAAGTGGTAATTCTGACATAAGAAAAACAAGTAAAAAAAAAATTTAAAAGGCAGCCAGGAGAAGTGACACACACCTGTAATCATAGTGACCCTTGAGAGGATGAGGCAGGAGGATCTCAAGTTCAAAGTCAGCCTCAACAGCTTACTGAGACTCTCAATGATTTATCAAGACCCTACCTCAAAATAAAATTAAAAAAAAAACAGGGCTGGGGATATAGCTCAAAGGTAGAGTGTCCCTGGGTTAAATCTCTAGTATAAATAAATAAATGAGGCTTATGTTCCCTATTACAATATATTATAGCCTTTCCTATTTATTCTAGCCTAAGGCTAGTATTTTCTTTTTCAGAAAGAACTATTACATATATAATTACTTTTAGCACATTCTATTTTAGTGGTAAAGGAAATAAGGCATAGCTTTGGAAGAAGAGAAGAAAATGCAATACTAGTAGTTTGATACGTCAGTCATTATAAATTCGTCATAAACTTTGCAGTCCCATTAGCTCTTTGCAGTCAATGACAATTAAATTCTAATTTGTTATTTCATGAATGTTCCCCCTTCAGTGAAATGCCCTTCTTGACCACTGCAACTTAAATAATGTCTATTTTTAAAAACTGGTTGACCCCTTATGATTAAAGCTTTGCTAGAAATTATTAAAGTGTGTATTCTCTATAGGAATTCAACATGAGCATTTATGGCTCATCTCCCTTTTAAGAGACAAGTTGCATTAGGGATAAATGTTATCAATCATTGAAACCTTAGAAAGAATGATTTTACCAGACACTTTCCTATTCAACAACCAAAGAGTATTTTTACAGGTGGGAGTGGGAGAAACCTTAAGATGGGAAACAAGGAAAAATGGTAAATGCAAAATCTCTGTCATGTCCACTCCCATAGCTCTGTATAGTGCAATTAATTTATGAGTGTTCCATAATATGTCCTGGATGCCTTCCTATATTCCATAATAGGGAGTGTTATGATTGGGATATGAGGTATTAAGGCAGGAGGTGAAATGATTAGATTTACAAAAGCTGTGACCTAATCAGTCTATTCCAGTTTGAATGGACTAACTGGATAGTAACATTAAGTTGGTGGGCATGGCTTGAAAGCTGGGTCACTAGATGCATGCCCTGAAACGGTTTCATCTGCTCTGTGGCCCTTTCTCCCACCCCCTCTCTCCTTCATGGCTGCCAAAGTCAAATAGCTTTTTTCCACCATGATGTTGTTCTTGTTGTGTATTTTGGTCACAGACATGAAAAATTGATGAACATAGAAATAGGTACCAAGAACAGAATCATCACTGTGACTAACCTGGTTTACAAACATTTGAAACTGATTTGTGGGAGGATTTGGAGAATTGGAGTTGCAGGCTAGAGAAACCTTAGACTGCTATACTCTGAGCTTACTGGGTGATTATGACCAGTATGCCAGTAATAATGTGGACAATAAAGACATTGCTCATGAGGTTTCACACAGAAAAAAGACTCACCTGGGAATTAGACTAGTAGCCATTTGTGTTAATTCTGGCAAAGAATTGTCTACATTTTCTCCATGTCCTGAGACTTTGTGTGAAGCCAACTTTAAAAGTGATAGACTAATTAATATGGCAGAAGAAATTTCAAGTCAGTACATTCAGTCAAGTGGCATGGATATTGCTGGATTTTTTTTTTTTTGTCAGGTTTACTGTGAGAATCTGGAGCAGATGTCAGGGCTCAGAGATTTTGGAAATGCAAATTTGACCAGAAAAATGCATATAATATTGGGTCCAAGGAAGGTATAGTTATTGAAGAGATTACTGCTACTAAAAAGAAGTTAAATACTTTGCCATATAGGAAAGATGCCTCCAGGGCACCTCAGGAATTTGCAAGACCATACTTATCACAGCCTCAATGATGCAAAAAGTAAAAGTGCCTTTGAGAAAAGACTCTATATGGGAGCACCCTGATTGCACAGGAGAGCCTAAGAAGTTGTTTCACGGTCATGTTCAACCACCCAGGCCATTTCAAGAAGCCATTTTTGCAGGTATGTTCTCTCAACTACTGCTTGAGTTGGTGGCAAACCTTGGCATTTTTCTTTTTTGTTTTATTTTTTATTTATATATGATAGTGGAATGTATTACAATTCTTATTACACATATAGAGTACAATTTTTCATATCTCTGGTTGTATCCATAGTATATTCATACCAATTCATGTCTTCATACCTATACTTTGGATAAAAGTGATCATCACATTCCACCATCATTTATAACTCCATGCCCCCTCCCTTCCCCTCCAACCTCTCTACCCTATCTAGAGTTTGTCTATTCCTCCCATGCTCCTGCTCCTTACCCCACTATGAATCAGCCTCCTTATACTAAAGAAAATATTTGGCATTTGGTTTTGGTGGATTGGCTAACTTCACTTAGCATTAGCTTCTCTAACTTCATCCATTTACCCGAAAATGCCATAATTTTATTCTCTTTTATTGCTGAGTAATATTCCATTGTGTATATATGCCACCATTTTTTAATCCATTTATCTACTGAAGGGCATCTAGGTTGATTCCACAGTTTAGCTATTGTGAATTGTGCTGCTATAAACATTGATGTGTCTGTGTCCCTGTAGTATATGATGTTTTTTAAGTCCTTTGGGTATAGACCGAGGAGAGGATAGCTGGGTCAAATGGTGGTTCAATTCTCAATTTTCCAAGAAATCTCCAAATTGCTTTCCATATTTCCTGCACCTATTTGCAGTCCCACCAGCAGTGTATGAGTGGACCTTTTCCCCCACATTCTTGCCAACACTTATTGTTGTTTGTATGCATAATAGCTGCCATTCTGACTGGAGTGAGATGAAATCTTGGAGTGGTATTAATTTGCATTTCTCTAATTGCTAGTGATGATGAACATTTCTTCATGTATTTGTTGATTGATTGTACATCATCTTCTGAGAAGTGTCTCTTCAGGTCCTTGGCCCATTTATTAATTGGGTTATTTGGTTTTTTTTTGGTGTTTAGCTTTTTGAGTTTTTTACATACCCTAGAGATTAGTGTGAGGGGTAAATATTTGCTCCCAAGATGTAGGCTGTCTATGCACCTCACAAATTATTTCTTTTGCTGAGAAGAAACTTTTTAGTTTGAGTTTGGATAGGCTGAATTAATGTTATCAAATGACCATACTTCCAAAAGCACTATACAGATTTAATGCAATTCTGATCAAAATTCCAATGACATTCCTCATAGAAATAGAAAAAGCAATCATAAAATTTATCTGGAAAAATAAGAGACCCAGAATAGCTAAAGCAATCCTTAGCAGGAAGATTGAAGCAGGTGGTATCACAGTACCAGACCTTTAACTATACTACAGAGCAATAATAACAAAAACAGCATGGTATTTGCACCCAAACAGACCGGTAGACCAATGGTATAGAATAGAGGACAAGAGACTAACCCACAAAATTACAATCATTTTATATTAGACAAAGCCGCCAAAATCATGCATGGAGAAAAGATAGCCTCTTCAGCAAATGGTGCTGGGAAAACTAGAAATCCATATGCAACAAAATGAAATTAAACCCCTATCTCTCACCATGCACAAAACTCAACTTAAAATGGATCAAGGACTTAGGAATACAACCAGAGACCTTGCGTCTAATAGAAGAAAAAGTAGGACCTAATCTCCATCATGTGAGATTAGGCCCTAACTTCCTTAATAAGACTCCTTTGGTGCAAGAATTAAAATCAAGAAATCTTGGTATTTTTTCATGTGGTGCTGGTTCTGCAAGACTGTAGCATGCTAGACTTAGGGGGTCATGGAGGTTTCCACTGAAATTTTAAAGGAAGGTTTAGGAGGTCAAGCAAAGTGCAGCGAGGCAAAAATTCTTACAGCAGAACTTAAGGGGAAGTTATGAACCTGAAGCTGAAGTTGGAATGGAGACCCTGTTATTAAGAAATAACAGTAAGATGGGCTGTCCCTCATGGGAAGTCACTGTGTAAAGGAAGCCAAGCTATGAGAGAGGACAAAAGTCCTGCAACCAGCAAGGCCAAAGAGGTGGGACTGTTCAAGTCCTCTGGAAATCACACCTTGTAGCCAGTGCCCAGATGTTTGTTTTCTCTTTATTATGGCTCATTTGAGCATTATTATTTTTTTTTAAAAAAAAAAGCAAAACAAAACAAAACAAAAAAAATGACTTTGGGCTATATTCCAGCACAAAACAAAACAAAAATCCAAGCAAACAGCTCTGAGTTGTACATGTTTGTGTAATAAGATACTAATATATGAAATTTGAAATTAATACATTTAGGTCAGGTCCATTCTGATTTCCAGACTGAGTGACCAATATTCAGTAGGTAGTTATCCCAGAAAAGTGTCTCTTCAAGATTTCTAGGTAACAAGATTGTAAGTGCTATAGCAAGCTGTAGATAACAATGAGTTATCTTTGACGTTTATATATAATGTGAGTAAAATGAACTGTCAAGTAATAATTGAAAATTACAATTTGCTTTGCCCTACAAGTTTGTGTATTGGAAACTGCACCTTCTGAGAGGCAGTACAATAGAATTGGGAACAAGAACTTCGGACAGATGCTACCTAGTTTGATATTCTGTCTTTTACTAGTTATGGAAAGATAAAGTCACTTAAACTTTGTGTACTTTAGTTTTGTCATCTATCAGAGAGCACTAATGATAATTTCTACCTCATAAGATTGCAGTTTAAAGCATTCTACACATAGAGTAGAAGTATCTGGCCGATATAGAAAGTTAATATTTGCTATTGGTATGATTAAACAAACATACCAATTCAAAAGCATATTTTAAAGCATTTATTCTATTGAAAAGCAAATATCTTATTGAGGTAATGAGAATGGAAAGTAAAAAAAAAAAATACCTCACTTTGCTTTTGGCATTAAGCAAAAGGCCGCGTTTCTCATTGTCCCACTAAAGGGAATCACTTATCCATTCTGTTTGAGCTTAGTCCAGGGACCTTAGGATACTGTAAGGATGGAAGCTCTGCTTTCCTCAATTGCCTGTTTGACCAGGCCCAAAACACACCTATTTCTTTAAACCACATTCTGTAATAGTTTTAATACATAAAATAGCATCTTGAAATACCCTTGAGATTCACCCTTTATTATTTTGTAGAAAATTACTAAGTAGGCAAACTTGCTATTCATATTTTGATATCTGTAAGGAGCATAGAATCCTCTTGTTAAACATTATTTTATTGATCTCCCTCTTCCCATATGTGTCTTCTGAAAAGCAGATTGACAAGAATTAGATGTCTAAGAGATGTCTTGGTGAAAATGTCTCTTAGGGAAAATGAGGGAATTGGAAGTAATAGGAGACTGGGCACAGTGGTGCCCACTTATAATCCCAGTTTCTCAGGAATCTGAAGCAGGTGGATCTCGAGTTCAAAGCTACCTTCAGCAACTTAGCAAGGTACTAAGCAACTCATTGAGACCCTATCTCTAAATAAAATACAAAAACGGGCTGGGGATGTGGCTCAGTGGTTAAGTGCCTCTGAGTTCAATCCATAGTACAAAAAAAAAAAAAAAAGAAGAAGAAGTAATAGGGAGAACTATCAAATCAAGATACAGGAGTAATTCCTGTGAAGAAAAAAAAGAATAAGCAATGAGAGTTGAATAAGAAAAATGAAACTGCAATGCAGGTCTAAGACAGCTTCCCCAAAGCCAATTGGGGGCCCTCAAGTCAAAGTCACTAATTATAAGAGTCTTATATTTTCTAGGAAATGACCTGGCTTAGTATTCCTGCTATATTCAGTCATTGTCTGTGAGCAACTGATAGGAAGAATGGCCAAGAAGAAAACACATCAATTTCTGAACACACCAACCTAACTATAGTCAATTGTGCTCCCATTAAAGATGAATATAGGTGATATTTCATGGCTACTGAACCACCTGGTGCTTAACTCTCTTTTTCTATAGTCTGGAATTCTACCACCTCCTTTACTTAGGCACCAGCTTAGCTTTGGCCTCTGTTATCTCCCTCTGTCTTTTAATCAATTTCAAATAAATTCCAGAACATACTTTACATCTTGGATTATGAGTAGCAAAATTGTTGTAGTCCTTTTTTTTTTTTTTTTGCTGCTATAACAGAAAATCAAATGGGTGCTTTATAAACAATAGAAGAAGTTCATGTGACTCTCAGTTCTGGAGTCTGGGAAGTCCTAATAGATAGCACGAGCCTCTGGTGAGGGCCCCTCTGCTGTGTCAAAACACTAGAAGGCAAGCAAGCTCCAAGGAGGCAGAGAGCGAATTTTTATAAGAAAACTATTGCTTTGGTAACTAACCACTCCCATGAAAATGGTGTTTATTTAACCCACGTATGAGGAAATCGCCCTTGGAACCTAATCCCTTCTTAAAGGTTCTACCTTCTGACACTATCACAGTGGCATTGTAAATTTCAACATGAGTTCTGGAAAGGGCACTAAAACCATAGAAACAATAAATTCCAAAAGTAGCTGTGATATTTAAATTATTAGTTTTTTTAAAATTTAGGATTAACTCTGAGGCAAACATGAGAGATATAGAATGTAAACAACAATTCCTAGAGCAACCATAATCTCTAGTTGTTCTTAATCTTTGCCAAGACTGATAAATTAAGTCAGAGGACTAATTATGCGAAAGTGTATAGACTCAGAAAACAGGTTCAAGCATTAAAACAGGATGTAAACAACAGTCTGCATTCATATCGTGCCTGTTCATTGATGTTGCTTGTCTCTAATTATAAAGCAATGAACATTCAGATATCCCAGAGTCTTCCCAAGCCTTTAAAATATGCCCGTTAGTTTTGTTTCTGTGTTCACCAGTGTTTACTGATGTAAATGATGATGACAAATGATGATCAATGATCATAATTAAGTTAATTTCAAACTGACTTTACAGAAAAAGCATTAAACATTAAATCAGTGACAATAATCAATTTATCAAGCTTTCAAGTGCACACAGGCCAAACTATTTTTGTTAATATTCAAAACATTTTCAAACATTCAAACTTGGTGGAATTTTATAGCAAGTTATAATGATTTATGAAAAGAAAAACTTTGGGTCAGCCACTGGGCAAAGAAACAGAAAGAGAAAAACTCAGACCTAATTTTCAAGTGCTTTTCAGTTTGTTTAATTTATAAGGTAAGGATTTGTACTTTTTTTTTCATAGTTTCTTGGCATGAACTGCCTTAACAAAGTACCATAGAACTGGATAGCTTAAGTAACAAAATTTTACTTCTCACAGTTGTAGAGGCTGAGAAGTCTGACACCAAAGTGCTGGAAAAATAGGCTTTATTCTAAGATATCTTCTCTTGGCTTATTGGTAGCCACTGCCATATCATTGTGTGCTCCAACAAATTCTTTGTCCATGCCACACCTTTGTTATATTAACCTTTGGAGAGAGAGAAAAAACACTTTTTTTCTTATAAGTGGTAATCCCATTAGAAGGGTCCTATAGGCATGACTTCACCACCTCTAAAGGTCCCATCTCCAAATCCTAGTACATTATAAGTTAGGGCTTCAATATATGAATGGGGGCAGGAACACACAAACATTCAATCCATAGCACTTACCAGAGCCTCAGATTTCAATCAGAGCATAGATTCATAACATGATCAAATGACAGAAGTTCCCAGTTTAGCCAGTGATATGTTCTTTGCCCTTTGCAATCTTTTTGAAAAATCTCCTATGGATCTCCTGTGTTCTTTATAAACAATAGCATTTGATTCCTCCTTGTACTGAGACTAATAATTCAAGGACGTGCTTCAAAATCAATTAACTGCAATATTGACCTCCTAGGCGGCTTGCATTGATGATTTCCATGGTCAACATGGCTAGAGTGGGATCCTAGATTACTGATTAAAGCACCATACCATGAAGTGATGTCCTTTATGAGGTACAGCTTCAAGGATGTCCCAGTGCTGTCTTGCTGCCCACAGAACTGAAACTGTGGGAGTGACACAGTGTCAAGTGTCAGTCAGTGACATCACCCAGCTAAAACCACTTAAACACAAGTATCATAACTCATTTTCATCCAGACTGTCAGCTACATACCTGGGCATGAGAACATACAGAGACCTGCTTTTCCAACAAGTAGCCTTGGGTGGTATCAGTGGATAATATGATGACCACCTCTGTCTCAATAATTGAATGACAAAGCATATTAAGTACAAGTTCAGAAACTTCCTCTCTTATAGTAAAGTTTATTTACGAGGATTTAATTTGTCTCTCCATATCTTAGACTCCTGTTTAATCCTAACAATTTTGGAGAGAAAGATCGAAGTCTATTAACAAAGTTTGTCTGATGCCATGTTTATCCAGAAGTTCCTGTTTTACCCTTCTTTATAGTGAAATGAATACATCCTTTATTTCAACACAGATTTGACATATCCAGTTAGAGAGAGAGAAAAAAAAATTTAATTTGATAAGAAAAACACTGTATTATATTAACCCTCAAACTAACAATTACAGATGACATGGTAACATTGAACATTCTGGGCAAATAGCCTTAATATTCTGAATGTCTTTATTTCTGACTTCTACATTCATACTACAGTATGAAATTCAAGAACAGAATCGTGAAACTTCTATTTTAAGATGTGCTTCCCACCATGGTCTTGAATTCTTCATTCATGGGGGGAGGGGGAATCTACAGCTCTCTGAGTCTTACAGTCAGTAAGTCTGATTTGTAAAGAATGCTTCCCAAGTGGAAGATACCCACAGGCAGGTATCTTAGCCCCAGAAGAATGCACTGTTCTGGTTCACAATTTGGCTTGCAATGCTCTTCATAGAATCTAAGAGAAGTTTCCTACCCTGCTGGTAGGCCATGCACTAAAGTTCTTTCGTGGTGCAAAATTCAGAAAGGAGAGGGGAAGGGGGCATGTGAAGCCCAAAGGAAATGGGGACCTGGTGATGAGGATGATGAAGCTGTGTGTCACTTAAAGATACTGCATTTTTGCCTATTACTGTGTGGAATGTGATAGTTGGAAAGAAATTCTAGATAGAGAACTGTCCATTCGAAATTTTCCCTTAAAATAAAATGTGGCAAGTCCCATTGGACATTTGTTATAAAACCTAATGGTGCATTTCCATTTTCAGTTTTATTTCCATCCTATAAACCACTGGCATTTTTAATATCAATCAAAATGTTGCTATGAACCTTCCCTATTTGAACTCAGTTAATGCTGATTTAATTTTCTAGCAAGTCTAATTTTATCATAAAAAACTGAATTCTAAAATAAAAAGCTGGTTTACATCAGGTCTCTTGGGAATCTGAAATTTGTATCATGTTGGCTTCCTCAAATTTTATTTCTTAGTAAGAAAAAAAAATCTCCTATTTACATCTATAGGAAGAAAGAAGCACAGGGCTTCAATCCAGGTAGTTGACAGTATCAACAAGAAAGAGGGCACAGAAATTCAACAGCCTTTGGTCACAGAAGCAATGCACATAGCAGCAAATGTGTAGGAAAATTGCCATGAAACTTTTATTGCTTATTACTTGCATGAATATTACTCCATTACTCCTGCCATCTCTCTGTCTCTGACATTCTCTCTGTCCTTACTAGAATCATCCTTGCCCTAGTTTACGTGGAGTAAACAACTTTCGATTAACATGTCCCAAGTATATCTGAGAAAATTAGCAAGCCATCAATCCCTTATATTATTTATTCCAAGATAAAATTACAGAAATAGGTCTTATGTACCAAAATTCACAAGAAGCAACACATCATACATAGCACATGAATATTAGGATTTTGATATGTCATATTCCCTTCAATGCAAAATGTGTCACTCATAGTATCTGGAAAAATATGACAATGAACAGATGTTTTCCCTTTTGCCATGAACACCAATTAGTTCTAACATATCCAATGCTTCCTGAACCCAGGTTTGGCTCGAACTCATCAGTATGCGCTGCTTACTAGACTCCCACACATGGGCTGTGCACATCCTTAGAATTGAAAAAGCAAAGGAAGACTCTACTTCTTTGTTACTTCTCCATTGTCTTGAGGCATAAGAGTAGAGGTTTTATACAAGCTCACAAATCTTAGTATACAGACATGGTGTTTTAAATTCAAACATCCCCTCCAGGCACTCTATCTATCTATCTATCTATCTATCTATCTATCTATCTATCTATCTATCTATCTATCTACCTACCTACTGGGGCTAGGTTACATTGGATTCTGAAAGCAAGGAGGGTATCTCAGTACAGACAGGGATAAGAATCTTTAGGGAAGGTGCTCATGAATAAATTCCTGAGGGAAACAAATATACAATACATTTAAAGAAAGTGGCAGGCATGTTACAATATGAGATTTGGGTTTTCTGTGAAGGAAGAACTGAGGTTTGGAAGAACAGATTTGGAAAAAATTAACCCTCCTTCTCTTCCTTGATGATAACAAGGTTGTTCCCTATCTATACCATTACTGTTTCTTCTTTTAGGAATATCATTTATTTATATTATTTCATGAGTATTTTCTTCACGATTTTCAGACAACTCAAATTTTCTCTCCTCAGAGGTCCTTCCTAAGTGCTTCCTAACTGAAGCACTTCCTGTGTCATTGTATAATACTATCCCATTTTTTATCTCTGTAACACTGGGCAGCATTTTGTTTATTCACAGTCACTATCTAGACCACTGTGTATATTCTCTTTTCAGTCACCCATTTTTATAGCTTTTATATATGTCAGGAATCACTCCTGGCCAAGAGCCACTTTGTGGCCACTTGCCTGACAGATAATAAAGGCCTTGCACTTTTCAGGGTTCTCCAGATGTTCAAGGAGTCTATTAGAATTTCTTTAGCTATTGAAAGACACATGTCCTGTATTATGCCTCAGAGGAATTGTTTGTAGCAACAAGTAGCCTAAGCAGAGATATCCTGGGGCAGAGAAGTTAGTAAGGACATTCTGTATGATATGGCTGATATTCCTCAAATTTCTATTTCCTTTCTATTTCTAGTTTACTGTGTAAACTAGAAACAGGTTTTAAGCTAAGTCTATTCCATTTCTTTTAAGACTATTAAACATCATACATATTTCCCAAAGTATCTGTTAGTCCTTTTTTTCTTTCCTAAAATGTCTGGGTTTTTTTGTTTGTTTGTTTGTTTTTGTTTGGAGTGGTAGTACTTTAAAGCTATTGACACATGTCTACAAAAATGAAGGCAACTACTACTGAGCAAACCACCTAAGCATTTTAACCTGGACAACATAAAGAGCTGTGGAGTTCAGAATTTGCTGTAATTATTGCAGTAAAAAAAAAAAGTGGTAAAGGCTATTTAAAAACTTCCTGTCTTAAGATGGTATGCTCTTGTATTCCAGGAATTTAATGAGGGATAATAATAATGATTAGGATAATGATAATCACATCAAAATCATGAAAGTATGTTTAAAAACCCAAAAATGAGTTTCCTGCTGAGACGATAAAAAGGGTTTTCCAAGGCCAAGTTGAGAAATGAATGTCTACATGGTCCAATTAACTTCACACAGAGGAAAGAAAAAAAATTACATGGCTCCATTCTTACTATCAACCCTGTGCAGCAACCACAACAAATCAACAATATAATTATTGGGAACCTAAAATAATAGGCAGTAATATTGTAAACTCTTCTCAAGTACATACTTTCAGCCAAATAGGAACCCGGACAAAGGATGGTGGATAAGTCAGTGCAAACTACAACTGTTGGCAAATATCAGGGGGAAAAATTGACTTAGAGAAAACTCATCTTGTTTAGTATTCAAGAACTGAGTGTTGTTTATATTTTTTAAGCTCTTATGAATTCCTGTAGTCTAATGAATCTTAGTGGAAAAATATAGTAGTGTATCTCCAGATCTTATTTTTGTCACATGGTCCTCTGACCTCCTATTCAATTATGTCTTATGGAGGGAAAATCTGATGGTGAGTCTTCTCTGCTTAAAACCCATTGTTAACTCCCAAGAATCATCAACAACAACAAAAAAAGGCTAACCTTCCAAAACTTGCATTTAAGGTCACCACTACAGATGCCTTGCCTAATTCTCCAGCCTTATGTCCTAACCCTCTGTAAATATCAAATGGATTCTCATATATATGCAGATTAGCAACTGCTAGTCTCTACCTATGCTATACTTAATTTCATTAGTATCTGCTTAGATTACTACCTAATTTCACAATCACACCTATCCTCATTTTATTGTCCAACCCCAAAAGATGAAACCACATAGTCATCATAACAGATGCAGGAAAAAAACCCTACAAAATCCAACTTATTGTATGGTATAAATACTCAATATTATGGTTTTGATATGGGGTGTCTTCCAAAAGCTTATGTATGAGACAATGCAAATATGTTTAGAGGTGAAATGATTAGGTCATGAGAGCCTTCACTGATTCAGTGGATTAACTGAGTGGTAATTACAGGCAGGTAGAGTGTGGATAGAGGAAGTAGTTCACTGCGGATGAGCCTTTGGAGTTTATATTTTAACCCTGGTGAGTGGAGCTCTCTCTGCTTCCTGGTTGTGATATTCTGACCAGCTTTCTTCTGCCATTACAGGAAGCAAAAGTTAACTAAAAACACTTAAAAAGTTTAAAAATAGAAAGAAACATCCTCAAGCTGATAAAGGTCATATACAAAAAAACCAAGATCATTATACCATTGGTGATAGATTAAATGTATTCTCTCAAGATTAGGAACAAAATGAGGACCTCTTCACTGACTACTTTCAGTCAACAAATTGAACAAATATTTAGTAATTAATGTGAGACTAGAAAGGATCTTCTAGTGCTACATGCTATTATAATATATGAAATGAAACTTAAGTATATAGAGTCTGTACTAGAAAATAATACAGATTTGGGATATAACCCCAAATTACAAATTACAGGACTATTTAACTTGTGAGAGTGATAACACTTTATATCAATAGAAAAAAGTAGACATCATTTTTAAAACTTTTTGAGGAAATTTTTAGGAAAAAAATAATTTAAGGGTATATTTCTAACACTTCTTGAATTATATTGTAGATATTTTAACCAAAACATGGATGAATCTAATTTTAAAATGGAGAAATTATTTCTCAGCATAATTTAACACTCAGAAGCCAAGAAGTAAAATTATTAAAAAAATGGTGTTAAATACTAGATGTGATTATACACATAGCTAGTGTGACTATAAATAATCTTTTTTGAAGAAAATGTAAGACTTTCTTTATAACTTAAAATATGCATATTCTTTGACCCTTTCACTCAGAATTTTCCTTCCTAATATTTTATTATTAGCAGGCAGTGTGGACATGTTATCTACTAAAACTAACAAAACTATATACAAATAATGAAGTTATTTAACATAAATTTGCATACATGAGATAAGTACTGTCATCAAAAGAAATGAATAGAACTATTGGAACAGTTAAGAATAAAATACTGCAATATTTTTAATGTATGAAATAAGACAAGTTATCAGCATATATGATAGAGATGATATAGATAATGATGGACCACATATATGACTTACATTATTATTTATGAGAATTTATAAAAGATGTATCCCATTCAGATAGTAATAGAAATCTTGACAGAGTTAGTCTTTTTCTTATTCTCCAACTCTACTATTTTAAAATTCCATATTCTTAATTTAAATGGTATATAATTTTTTATCATTCCAAACTCATAGTTTAAAAATTATTTTGTTTTTCATATAACCATTCTTCTATTAGTTTTATAATTGTGCTGTGCAAATTCACAAAACTTCTATTGCAATTTTGAAAGCTATTAATTTGAATTTGTAGAGAGATATAAAGGGAAATGATAACTCTAAAGAACCGATACATCCTTAAAACAGCATAACTCTAGGTTCAAGATTCTTTGTGTTTCTATAAACTTGTATAGATTTTCTCTAATTTTTTGCACTACTTTTCATCATGATATTTCTTAATGCATTAGTTTTGTTGCTATTATGACATGTATTGATTTTTTTATCAAATATTTTAGTCATTGCTCCTGTATATAAATGTGATTGAATTTTTATGTCAATCTTGTATCAAGTCATCTTGGTGAATTGCATTAGTACTATTTATTTTTAATTTACTAATTTATTTCATTTATATTTGTGTTTTTGTTGTTTTGTTTTTACATACCAAAATCGAAATCTTTATTTTTAAACAACTTAATGTAATTCCAATTATGAGTCCCATTCTACTGGGATTGGTGACAGACACTTAACTTTGTTTAATTCATCATTCTTTCTATCTCTTTATCAAAAATTATCTTTGAAATGGCATTGCATACATGGTCCCAAGCATTGGGAAGTTTCTATTGTAACTTTAAGATTTTCCATCTTCCTGGTCAACCATAGGATATAACAAATCTCCTGTGATCCTCCAGGATTGGTCCATGAGGTCATTGGTTTTGGTTTTTGTCACAATTGTCAAAGTAGAATAAACATTCTAAGATCAAAGGGAAAACATAATGATGAGTTAATTTTAGAGCAATTCATGTTCTTTAAAAGGGAGGTTTTTGGGTCAGCAGACTACTTGTGCAGTGGAGGGCAAGCAAAAGTTTGCCAAAGCTACAAAGTTTCTACTGTGTGACTGCAAGAAATTGTCCCAGTAGAAAAAAAAAAAAATGATTGAGGAGTCATTCTTGTTAAGGAATCTCAAGGACAAAGTGAAAGAGACTTGAGGTTATGTTATGTTTCAGCAAGAAGGGATTGCTACAGCCATGAGATGATCTTTAATGGATTTTCATCATGAGAACCTGATAGAATCCCTGAATAGACAGTACTTTAAAAGTTTGGGGGTTCTCCCTAAGTTGCTGAGAGATTCTTATTCTCACACAAGTGTACAGTCTTCAACAATTCAACACAATTACCACTTAAGTTCATGACCATAGTGTTAAGTCTATTTTTGCTGTTAGGGCTATGATTTAAAAAAATGCCCTTTAAAATCAATTGCTCAGTCATCCATACAGTTTTTTTGATATGAAACATTTGCATAAAAATAATCATATTTACCTTAAAATCTTTGATAAAAGTATACGAGAATTACTAATTTAGGGTATATATGTGTGATGGGTAGTATGTACATTTTAATGATATTTTAAAATAATTTTTAGTAATATTTTGCACTAAGTCCCTAGAAATTCGTCCATTTTACTTAGGATCTCAGTAAGTTAACCAGTATTGCTCTTTTATAATTTTACTTCTTTTTTTACTGATAGTTAATTATCATTTTTGTCTTTCTAATTATTTCTGTTGTCTTTACTTTCCTTCATTGATTAAATTGCAAATTGTCTAAGTTATTGTTCTTTGTATATAACTATATTTAAATTTTCACCAGAATTATCTGATCTTTTAAAAAATTTTCATTTCTAACCTTTTTTCTCTTGACTACAGATGTCTTAATTTTACCTTTTAGCTCCCTAATTTATTTTCCAACCATGTATAATCTTGCTCTTCACTATAGTACACTATAGTACAAACTTCTAGGAACAGATTCTGTATATTTTGTTTTCTCATGAACAATTCACTTTGATTATATCTCTAATTTGTTCTTTTCTTATTACTTGTTTGTGTTGGTTCTATACCATCATGTTTTTACTTAAGAACTGATTCCTTTTATTGTTTCAATTTAAAGTTCTTTCATGATGTTTTTAATAACTAATTTCTTTCAATACGAGATCTCCTTATTTTTGACTATATCATAGTGTTGCCCTTTCTCAGACTTTTTTCACCTCAGTGTCTATGAATTCTTAGCAGTTTGTCTTTTGGCAGCTAGATCTGTTTCTTCTGAGTATACTGGAGTGACCTGCAATGGCTGGCATTTCTGTGTATTCCTGTGGCACTGTGCAGCTTATTAGGATGGCCTTGCCTGTGGCAAGCACTGGCTTACAGGTGCAATACACTCACCAGGCTGCCCTGTGGCTTCAGTCCACTTTAAATCCATCTCTCACTATAGGAGCTTGCCTGCACTTAGCTTAAATTCTATGTTTTTTGGTCCTTTTTCATGTCACCTGCTGGTAAGGAAGATTTGAGCATGAGTTCCTACTTGGAAATACAATTTAATATATTATTTTATAATATAAAACAAATAATAACTTAAAGATGTCTATCCAGCACCTGGCATATATTAGTTTCCTTGTGAATACCTATTAAACAAATTGGGTATTATAGTTCCAGATTAATTTTGATAAGCACAGAACTTTGTACTTGCTTAACTCCATGTTTTTATGAAATTAAACAATTCTTTATCACTATTCATTTCTAGCTCATACACATTCTTACTATAAAATAAGGCCATTTATTGTATTTATTGAATGACATAGTACACTATAGTACAAACTTCTAGGAACAGATTCTGAATCTATCACATCGTTGTACATAAAATTCCAGCTAACATTCATTCATTATCACTTTCACAAGTTACCTACACTTTACACTGAGGAATGTCTAACTTTTTAGTGCATCTTTTTTATTGACTTTACACAAAATCATAATTAGATATTACAAATTAAAAATTGTCATTACCTAAAAAGGGGGTGTTAATACTTTTTCTGAGGTATGACTTAAAGGCTATAGATGCTTAGACTCAGAAACTCACTCTTACATAGAAACTTTTTCTAATGATAACACTTTACTTTCTTCTTACTTTATAAGTTCCATAATAGCTTTTGCCCAAAAGTAATAGAATTTGACCTGAAGATATAAGCTAAAGAAGTTTGCTTTAGGGATGAATTCTGAAGTTAACCTTTTTTGAGAGTAATCATATCAAAGTATCTGGACAATTTAGTATTTTTATATGTTAGACTTTCTCAAAGAAAGGAAGATATTAATCTGCCTCTCATACATAGGATGCTCTTTCCTCTAGTTTGAACCTAAGAGATCATATACTAAGAAAAAAAATGTTAACCTAGCTCAAGAATCTTACAGTAGTACTTTACAGACTTGTTCAAGTATTTCTTTCAGCTCTCAAGCTAGTTGCATTCATTATATTGTAGAACTGAGACTTCCTCTAAATGCTGTGTTCAGTAAAATACTGGCAACAACATACCAGCCAATGTCCATAAAATAACTTTTGATGATAGGATATCTTCTCAAAGTATGTTACTTAAATACAACATAAAGAAGCTCAGAGCAATTGAGTAATACTGAAGTTAAATGTTAAAATAATATGTCATTTTGATTCTTTTTATGTCAAAGTATATTGAAGGCTGCTGTAATTTTGTATTATATCTCTTTTCTTTTCTCCTCTTCCATGGTATATGTGATATTGATTGCAGTTGACTTTCCTTATACTGATAAACTCTGTGTGTGTGTGTGTGTGTGTGTGTGTTTGGTTGGTTTTATTTTTAAAAATTGAGATCATGGTTCTTGGGAATAAAATCAATGAGCCTAATGTCATAGTATGTGACAAACATACTATCAGAATCATGAGTTTTGTTCTTCTACATTCCCACTGTCAATAAAGAGAGGTGATTTGGAGCCAGGAAAGAGATCCTTTTGTTGTTGTTTTGTTGCATGGAGAAAAGCATTTTCTGAAAGCTTATTCCTACTTTAGTCTAGGTTGGGGCTATAAAAAATATTCATAAGGGATGATCTTGTAGCATTTTCTACTTTTACATAGCATTAACAAAGATTTGAGACAGATTTGAGAAAAAGAGGCACCTTTTCCTGTCTGAATTTCATGTTAAGCTCAATTTAGCCTTTGTGCACTGAGTAGCCAAAATGGAGAAAATCATCCCCTGACTTTCTCCAAAGTAAAGATCCTAAAGGCAGCGTTTGAAAGATAATAATTGCCAGGAGGATGAAGCTGAGCTCCTGCTTGATACCTTTTATTATGATATAGCTTAAGATGACCAAATATTTCAATTTAGAAAATTAAACCATGAAGTTATTGAAACAAGCATTGATTTGAAAAAGGAGCAAATAATATTCATGGAAAGTACATACAAAAGTTCAAATTATCATTTAATAAATAAAAATAATTTGATTTTACTTAAATAAAAATATAGGGCTGGGGATGTAGTTCAGTTGGTAGAGTGCACATACACAAGGCCCTGGGTTCAATCCCTAGTACCACACACAAAAACAAACAAACAAATAAATAAATAAATAAAAATATAAATATATTCTGAAACTTCAAAAATAAAATTGAGAAGACAAGTATTCATTGACTGGAATTCTATATACGATATAAAAGAGTACATTACTTGGGGCTGGGTATGTGGCTCAAGCCGTAGGGCGCTCGCCTGGCATGCACGGGGCGCTGGGTTTGATCCTCAGCACCACATAAAAATAAAATAAAGATGTTGTGTCCACTGAAAACTAATATATATATATATATATATATATATATATATATATATATATATATAAATTCTCTCTCTCTCTCTTCTCTCTCTCTTTAAAAAAAAGAGTGCATTACCAATATTTGCAGCAATATTGTGTGTGACACAACATTATGTATGAGAAACAAAAATGCTCATACATTATTTTATTTGTGTCAAATTAGTTGTATTTAATAATAATTAAAGCTACTCAAATGTGATAGAACTCAGAATGATATTTATCACTGAGGAGGTAAGATATTTATTTGAAAGTAATATATTTATTTGATATATGCATTATTGAACTGAATAGTTTTACCATATGAAAATCAAGACTCAATGAAAGGCAAAATCCTCAAATGATATATTCTACCTTTCTTATTAGCAAAGATATTATAACATGTTATTACATTATGTATCATTATGTAATTTGCTATATAACATATCAAAAATTTTATGCTATTATTAGATAGAATGTTCTATTAAATTAATAAAACAAGAATCACAAATTTATGTTAGAATAGTAAATTGGTTTAACCTCTTTGGAGAGCATAGAAATATTTATAAAATTACAAATGGACATAGCATAAATACAAACTACCATAAAATATTGTTTATAAATCTTAAAGAAAAGAAGGAAGTTAAGTGTTTATAATAGGTATCTGAGTAATCTATACAAAGGAATACTTGCCATAGAAAAGAATGGGGAAGCTCTTTATGTATCATCATGGAATAATATTTGTGATTTATTATTTAATGGATAAAGCACCTGTGTAGCCAGGCCTGGTGGTGCTTGCTTACAATCCCAGCTACTCAGTAGGCTGAGATTGGAGGATTACAAAGCCAAGGTCTGCTTGGGCAATTTAGTGAGATCCTGTCACAAAATAGAAGGGAAAGTACTAGGGATGTAGCTCAGTGGTAGAGAATCCCTGAGTTCAATCTGTATTATCATACATATACACACACAAAATAATGGTGTCAATCAGCTTTCTGTTACAATAACAAATATCAGAGAAAAATCACCTTATGAAGAGAAAATGTTTATTTTGGCTCATACTTTTGGAAGTCCATGACTCGTTGGCCCTGCCAATTTTGTAACTGTATTAAGGGGGGCACATGAGAGAGCAAAGCTGCTCACCACATGACCAGGACCTGATAAAGAAGAAAAGTAGTAGAAACAGGCTGGATCTCTATTCCCTTCAAGGGAATTTCTCAAATGACCTGAACACTTTCTACTAGGCCCTACCTCTTTGAGGTTTTATCACCTCTCAAAAGCACCACAGACCGAGTACCAAGTATGTAATATGTGGATATTGAGGGCACATTTAAGTTCCAAACATTAGCAACTACATGCAGAGCAATGTGTATAATGCAGTACCATTTAGCATTTCTTGCAAAGGAGATCTAGTGGTGATGAACTCTCTCAGCTTTTGTCCATAAGGGGGAAAACTTTATATCACTTCCATTTTTTGAAGTATAGTTTGCCAGACACTTGGTGACTGTGATATTTTCTTTCAGCATTTTCAATGTAACACCACACTCCTTCTAGCATGTAAGATTTCTGCTGACAAAACCATTGATAGTTTTGTGAAGTTTCCATTGTATATGACAAGTCACTTTTTTCTTGCTGCTTTCAAAATTTTCTTTTTGTCTTTCTGACTTTGGATCAATTGATTATATTTTGTCTTGGTGTAGATTTTGGGGTTCATCCTATTTGGGTCTCTTGGGTTTCATCAATCTGTTACCCATTAACCTCATCAGATTTGAGAGATCTTGACCATTATTTTTTTAGGTAAGGAACTACACCTTCTTCCAATATTGCAGAGTTGGGTTGGACACAGCAAGACCACCACCTCTTCTTTGTTCTTAGCTGCCCTCACGTGGTGTCCAAACTATGTCAGCTCCACCAGTTGTCCATGTGAGGCAATAAAAATTTCCCCCAGGCAGCACACAGAAAGGTTAAAGATGTTGCACACATATTTCATCTTCTCCTCCCCCTCAACAGAGAAGCTATGGGTGAAGGTGACCTCTCTTAGCACTAAATTGTGCTGGCCTGTGAAAGGAGTCAATGTGACTAAAGTAAAATCTCTTACCCATTTCAATGCGGCTTTTCTCAATTTGGGGTTTATCTGCATTACTCCAGCTTCTTAACTGGATTCTACATTTCTGATAATGGTATTTATTTCTTTGGGGGGAAATTCTAGAATTTCTTATTAGGTCTCTTGATTGAGGTTTTTAAATATTGTAAATGTATACAGCACCTCGTAGACCTGTTGCTATAACTGGTAGTACACACTACTTTTTTATGAAACATCAGTATGAAATTGGCTAACTATTCCTATTAATATTTTTTATAAAGAAAACATGGTATTTTCCCTCAAAACTCATTATTTTTCTTCTCTATTATTACATGTTATTAACTAAAAATCATAACTAAGGGTCACATTTCTGTGTACACAGTTACTGTCAAACCAGAACTCTACGTTTTTGATTCCCAGACTAGTTGCTTTTTCACTGTGCATGCAGTTAAGTACATGAAAATCTTAAGATGAGCCCAAGGACATCATTTTAGCAAACAGGTGAAAAAACAATATTCGGTGTGGTGATGGTTAGCTTTCTCTGGGTTTGACATCTTATCTTTCTCACATATGAGTAGGATGTGAAGCAACAAGCACCTAAATAGGGTTCGGTAATTAAATACTATACTGGAGTGAGTGTCACTTGCTCATATAAATCAGATTCAACACCTCAGAGGTCTTTGTTACTTAGGGATTCATGAAGACGCCATGGGAATTAAAGTCAAGGAAAAGTATGATAGTTTGACATGGGATACGGACACAGAGCCTGGAAATTGTTCTGTACTGACTGTTTTTAACAGTTTTCAGTCACTGTGACCAAAAGATCTGACAAGAACTAGTTAGAGGAAGAAAAGTTTACTTTGGGTCCTGGTTTCAGAGGCTTAGTCCATGGTCACCAGACTCCATATAACTCTGAGCCCAAGATGAGGCAGAACATCATGAAACAAGGGCATGACAGAGGAAAGCTTCTCAGTTCATGACAGCTAGAAAGCAGAGAGAGCTCTGCTCACCAGAGAAAAAATATACCCCAAAGACATGTCCTCAGTGACCTACTTCTTTCAGCTACACCCTCCCTGCCCTGCCTGTAGCTACCAACAATTAATCCAGTCAAGTGAATCAATCCACTGATTCAGTTGATCAAGGTTAAGACTTTCACGATCTCATCATTCACCTCTGAATATTCTTGTATTACCTGACACATGAATTTTGGGAGGACACCTCATATCCAAACCATAACAATAACCCTACAACAATCATTTAATAAATGTCTTTTAACACAAATTTAATTCTCATTGAAAAACTCTATGCTACTCTACTGGATGCTGATTATTTTGTGAGAATTTTCTAGGAAATACGTTCTTAAAGGGGTGATGGCCAACAAGCCAGGAAAGAACTGCATGGTTCTGAAAATCTTGTGTAAAAGTGAAACAAAAAGAAATATTCATCCAAAGGGCAGAAATAGTCTTAGTGACGTCAAGTAGTTCTAATTGACTTCACTGGTTAAAACTGGGGCTGATAAGAAAATAATTATCAACTATTTAGTTTTGATGTAAAAACCATGGTTCCGATTATAATTAAAATTGCTAAATTTTCTCTAAAAATAAAATGGTTTGTCTTACAAAGTGGAGAGTTCCTCATCACATGAAGTGTTCCAGCAGGATGCCACAAAAGGGATTTCTATATTGACACAATGAATAAGAGCATCTCAAAGATACTTTTGAAGTAAGTTTAAAATTATGGGCAATGTCAGTAAGGTAAAGTATGAACTTCAGTAATATTTCTGGCCTCTAAATGGTCTCTTATCTTACAAAAACATTTTTTTCTTGGATAGTTCAGTTGGCTGAAAATGAGTTCCCTAAAGTTTCGAGAAACCAATTTTAAAAATGTTTTCTTCTAAATTACGTTTTTAAGTAAATAAAAAACTCAAAAGAATATTGTCAAATTTTATATAGCTCTTATTGTTCTATTTTTATTTGATTAGCTTTCTGCAGTATACATCGACTCTTTAGCCAGAATTCGAAGAAAATGAGAAATTTAACATTTTCTTCCCATTAGTGTTGTACCATTAACGAGGCTGAGCAAGCTAAATTTTTGCTAGTGCAATGTGCTCTGCATAAGATAGCAGAAATAGTCTGCATTGAGGGAGTTCTTTGGAATATAGGATATCATGTCACTAATGTATTATCTGGTGAGTGGAGTCCCCATTTTTGAGAATAATGAGACAGTAAGCAATTATTTAGGATTGGAGCAAACGACACACATGGGATTTTTGGGTGAACAAAAGGAATTACAATCACCTTATGGATGGCAGAACTAAAAACTTCTAAAAATCAACAGATCTGATCTTTCTTGTAACTTGAAATTGCCCCTTACTGATAGCCTGGTATAGCTCTGTAAATTCCAGTGAGCTATGAGACTCTCATTTTGTTTGAACAAGTTAGTGGCTCCCATTCTTTTAACTCTGACAGAGAGAGCTTGTTGAGCAAGCCCCGGTTTCCATACCAGAGAACTTTACAACTTGAATTGTCTCAGTGTGGGTCAAGGGCACCAGTGTTACAGCTTAGTCTTGAAGGATTGGCACTCTTAAAATACTCTTATATGTGTCATTTAGGAGAAAGTTTTTCTGCCTTAGTACTCGTCCTCTTGTGTCTCACCCACGTGTTTAATTGTCCAGAACCTCATATCTCTTTTGCCTTATTCTTTTAAAATCTATCATAAATCTGATAGATTCATATATGCTAATGGTATTTTAGGGTACGTTTACATTTTAAAAGCATTACCCAGACTTAAAGAATAAAAAATGCAAATGAAAAGAATACAAAAAAAAATATTTCAGGCACTGTTCAGGAGGCTCCACAGAACAGTCCCAACATAACCAGAATATTCTTAAGACGTATCTAACTTTTGCCTCTTTGCCATTGGCAGTGTTTCCCAGGTTAACAAAGCACAGTATAGTAGTGTTGAAGACAAGCACAACAAATTTGTTCAAGTCCCTCCATACACAGATTAAAGTACAAAGCAAAACAGAACAGAATAACAGCAACAACAACAACAAAAAAAATTGAAAGGATGGAAAGAAGAAAAAAGCTTGATTGACACAAAAGATAATTGCCCTGCTTCAAAGCCAAAATTAAAGTTTAGGCCTTCCTTACTTGTAGTTGTGGGAATCTTTTCTTACCTCTGTAATTAGTATTTGATATTCTACATATTTTGATGTTGTATCTCAATTTTATTTGGATATCCTTTTTGTGATGTGGGACATTTAAAAATAGAAGATGTCAAATTTGAAATAGACTTCTGATCATGAAGTATCTAAATATATATTTTAATGAGTGTGTGTCTTTGTGGCTGGGGGACAGCCGGGGGTTGTGAGTAGGACCAGGAAAGTAATTACTGAGGGTGTTCTAGTCGGTTTTTTCATTGTTGTCATCAAAAGCCCTAACAAAAACAATTAGAGGAGCAAAATTTATTTGGGGTATCATAGTTTCAGAAGTCTCAGTCCATAGACTGCTGGCTCTATTCCTTGGCTCTTGAGGTAAGGCAGAACATTATGGCAGAAGAGTGGAGTAGAGGAAAGCCACTGGAGACATGGTACCAGGAAGCAGAGAGACTAAGCTCCTCTCACAAAATGTATATATCAAGGACACAGACCCAATACCCACCTCCTTCAATCACACCTGATCTGCCTACAGTCACCACTCAGTCTATATCAGAAGATTAATTCACTGATTAGGTTAAGGATCTTATAACCGGATCATTTCACCTCTAAACCTATTTGCATTGTCTCACACAGGAGAGTCTAGGGACACCTCACATCTTTGACTTACTGAGCTAATTTTATAATAATAAAATGGCTAAGTAATGCAAACGTAAGTTTTAATAGGACTTGCTATAATCTGGTATGCCTGCACACATATACGCATTCAATCAAAGAATTCATAAAGCGACTGTGTAAACAAAATAAACCAGAATATAAAACTTTGTCAAAAATTAGAGAAATCTTTCCATATTTCCAAATTCATTTAATTATTTTGTAAAATACTGATATACTGTCTATCTTAGTTTAGCAGAAAAAAGAATTTCTTTCATCAATTCTACATATTCAACAAAACCCAATATGGTAATTTTCTCAAGTCTTATAGGCCCTTCTATAATACATAAGCCAATGAGTGCTTGCCTTTTAAATGAACTATCACAAACTTAAAATGGAACTATTAACTTAGATGAAATTAGTTTTTAACCCTAAAGATTATAATGCAAAATATTTTTGAGCTTTTATATGTTTAACTCTTCATTTTCCTTTTAAAATGTTACTATAGTTGAATATTAAAATAATAACAATAGCAAGTAGTCAGCATATTATGATTAACATCCTTCACTCATTCAGTACTGGGTGTTCACTGACTCCATAAACAGGAGTGACACTGTCCTCTGGGATGAAGTTCATTATCCTCCCATGCTTCCCTAATAAATGACATCAGTTTTCCAGATTTGGATCAAAATTCATCAGTTCTACTTGGCCTATTCAATCATTCTCTTCCACTTCCTTCCTCTTAGATAAGAGTCTTTCCAGAAAAGAGAGCTCACCAAGAGAGATAAAGCCATTCACAGGAAAGTTTACCTTAAACCCAGTGATCATGTGACCCTTTCCATATGGCCTGTGATACACTGACATGCCACACAAGCTTCACTCAGCTGTATGTCCCTACACACAAAAAGGTCTCCTCTTTGAGTAAAATCATCTTGGTCCTGATCTAGCACAATGATCACATCTCCTGACCCTAGTCCTGGTTCGTGATCTCCTTCACCATGGAATGTTATCTTCTGTCCATCTTCCTGTCTCAATTCTCTCTGTCAACATTAGACAGCACTTCGTGAACTTGACAAATCTGGTTAAACTTCTCTCCATTTGGATTCTTACCAACATGGTACTTCAAGGTCAGTTTCCTATAAGTCAATTTTTTTTTATTTTTTATTTTTGGTATTAGGGATTGAACTCAGGGGCACTTAACTACTGAGCCACATCCCCAGATCTTTTTACTTTTTATTTTAAGACAGTTTTGACAAGTTGCTTAGGGCTTCACTTGGTTGTTAAAGCTGGCCTTGAACTAGAGATCTTCCTGCCTTAGCCTCTCTAGTAGCTGGGATTACTAGCATGTACCATTGTGACCGGCTTCTTTCATCATTGTCTATAGCCAGTGTGCAGGCACAGGCTGCTGTTGGGGAACTGGAAGAAGGACATACTGTGTGTAGCTTGGGCAGCTGCTGTTTCTCTACCTCTTACTTTCACCTCTAGGTCCTGGAAATCTACCTAAAAGTGCAATGTTTGTCACACTCAACTATAAGCAGAAAGGACATTTCATCCTTTGTATATCTATAATGGGAGGATCCAAATGAAGCTTTTGTGTTGATCTCCCTTGGGAATTATATTACAATAATTAGAAAAACTCTCAGATATTTGTTTCTGATTTATCTTCATAGGGGAATATTGACCAGGCTTGAAAGTTAAAAAGAAAAAGTGCCCAGAAAATAATGTTCGTTATGCAGAAAGTCATGAAATCAGCTGCTTATGATTTATTTTAGTCCTGTTAATGAGGATATGTACTTGGGGTGGGAGAAGCAGTGATACAACCTTATCTTGTAAATTTGACAGCCAGACTTCCTGACATACACACTGCTTGTGTTTGTTAATAAGCTTGTTCTTATCAACAGGATCTTTTTAGAAAATGGACCCTAATTTGGGATTATTTATAGTCAGCAAATATAGAATCTATGGTTTCAGTAAGCATGACACTACAGAAAATGTCATGTAAATTATGTAGCTTTCTAGGTATGAAATAGAATTGTTTTACAACATGAACAATCTTTGCTCCATGCAGTTATTCACGTACTTGGTTAGAGACTGAATTTATTATTGTAAGTCAGAGAGTGTAGGCCTGACATGAGTAGAAATAGGGGAGATGTCCTTGGTGTCTTAAATCCTCTCCTTGCTTTGCTTGTGTATATTAATTAAATGTACCTTTGAATTAAGTGGCAGATCATAATTCTAAGAGGTATCTTTTATTCACATATGTCTCATTTTATAATTTGATCCTTGTGACAGCTTGGTCATTAATTCATATTCTCCTTCTTAGGTCATTATCGATATCAAGACTTCACCAAAACTCAGAAATTTCAACCCCACAGTTTCCTTGGACAAATGTCATGCCATCCCTCTTCAAGCCGATTCTCATTTCCACAGACTTCCAGTATTACTTTATCGGCTCTCATCACATATGTTCTTGGAAACCCTAATGCTTCTACTGCATTCAGTAGTACCCAGGGGCTACAATCAACATGATCCTAGATTTCTTCAACATTCTTTATGATTCTTAGTTTTAACTGCAACCAGGTTTCTTCTAAGAGTAATGCCTCATGAGAGTTTTTTTCATATGAAGGTGTTTTACTTTTCATATCTCTCAACTCACTAAGCCTGAAGATAGGTATCTATGTTGCTCCTCATTTCTCTTCATTGCCCTTGTTTCTCTATCATCCCTTAACTCTCATGATCGACTACTACCTCAGTGCAGTCTTCTACAAAACTTTAACAGTTCTTCCTTAGTGATTTTAATTCTTGGCTTATGATAAAGTGATTTATCAAGTAGCTGTTGCCAGCTGATATGAATTGCTATGAGAATTCCTATAATTGAGGTGAAATATTTTTATTGTCATGAGGCCCAGAGAATGCCCCTTATTTAGAAACTGAATCCACTAACATCAAAGACACTTGTATCCTTTATTCCAAATCTTTTACATATTAATTTATCACATCTTTCCAGTCACTTGGCATTCCAGTTATTTGATCTTCTCTTCTCAGATGATATTGACTTCTGGTTTATTTCAGACATTCATTCCTATGTATATACTCTTTCATTTAATTCCTAATTTTTTTTTTGAACTCTGAAATCTTTATCCTTATTTTTAGAATATTTATGTAGGTATAGATGCAGGTGAAAATACAGAGAGAACTTCACAGGGAGATTTAGAAAGAACGCTTTGATGACTTCCTCTCATCTATAATTAAGGAAATTGGACATTTCTAAAGGAAGATGGTCACGTTTATTTTATTTTCTGTAGGTAACAAAATGACTTCTCAAATCCCATATAATTATTACAAGATTTTTTTTATATTTATTTTATTGATTATTTTTAGTTTTTTATATATATATATATATATATATATATATATATATATATATATGGATTCATTTTCACATATTATAAAAGCATGGAATATAATTTGTTTGAATTCAGTCCTCAGTACTTCCCCTTTCCTTCCCCTCCTCTTTCCCCCTGTTCCCTTTCTCTACTCTTATTTCTATTTACTTATAGATTTTTTAAATTAGTGTCTTGTGAATATACACGATGATGAGATTCACTGTGGCATATTTATGTTTGTACTTAAGAAAGCTAAGTCAGATACCTACTACTGTTCTTACCTTAATTCTCCCCTGCCCCCATCCCCTCTGTCTACTTGCAAGGAAATTTTCTTTCTGCTAATTGTTTCCTCCATATATGATGGTACTCGTTATGTTACAAAATGTATTTTGAAGATTCAATATAAAATTTTATCTTTTCTATAGAAGTTTGGTACCTGATGATTACTTTTATTTCTTGAAATATCTACTACTTATCTTATTATTTCTTGTCTTTCCCACATTTTAAGTGTATGTTGAAGAAGCAGAGATTACCAATGTGGATGGCATCTGAACAAGTGATGCATCAGATAAATAGGAGTTGAAAGGCACAGGGTGAAAAAAGGATATATTCATAATTATGTTTTATTAGAGCATAATACACCTACCTATCAGAGAGCAAAGTATTGGCTATTAAGCACAGTGAATTTTATAGTCATATACACCCATAGAGTCACCACCTAAAACAAGATATAAAATATTTCCATCATTTCAGAAAGGGATGTAATTTTTCAGTTCATTCCCCCTAACCCCAACCCCACCCAGGCTGAATCTACTTGCTGACTAGTATTAGCACACAGCTTTATGTGCCTTGTTTGGACTACATAGGAATGGGACTTTGTTATTTTACTCAAGAAATATTGAGAGAAAATCCAATCTCATTAGGGGAAAGATGATTAAGCATGATCTTAAAATAAACAATAAAAAGACATTCCCAACCAATAAGAATTCATTTTTATATAGAAACTTTGTGTGAGCATTACACAAGTCTAACCTATGGCAACCCGAAACCCCCCCCCCATTATCACCACAGACACAAATACACAATATTATAAAGACAAGGGAAACCAATAAAGCCTTAAGCTATAGAAGGAATTGGGTGGGCACCTACTGAATAAAGTAAGGAGGTTCAGGTAGCCATCAAGGAATTTCAGGAAGTATAGTCAGGGATTTGTAAAGATAATTCTTCAAGTACACAAAGCCAGAGAAGCTAAAATGTTTTAATGAGCCATATAATGGCACTTATCAGCTGTGGTAACTGAGCAGAAACTTGCTGGCAAAATACCAACCTCACAATGTAGCTCTTCACCTAAGTATTGATTTCACCTTTATATGAAAGGCTTTGTTTAAAAAAAAAAAGAAAAAGAAAAAAAAGTAAGAAGAGAAAAGAAAATATTACAGCACACTGCCCTGATGTGGTTTACTAGTATATGGATCAGAAAACAAGTGCATATAGTAAAATCACCTCTAACTATTCAATTACATTCTCCCATTTATCTTTGGTTCAAATCCTTTTCTCCCTTAAAGCACACACATTAGAGACGAAAACGGTCTGTCCCAGACACAGATTGCCCTTTACACTGTAGTTCATGGCCCCTTGGCATAAACATAGCATAGTACCCAATGGCATGTGGAATTTTCTAGAGTACATGCAGTTTCTCTCCTAATTATAATAGTTGTCATGCTGGGTCTCCCCTGCAGTCTCCTGACCTTTTTGAAACAAGTGAAGGAAATCATTGTTGCCTGTAGCAGCTGAAGCCAGCAATTCCAAGGGGTGCTTTTCCTCTTCAGAAGAAGAACCTCTTTCAAATAGAGATGTCAAAACAAAGCCTAATGGGACGTTTTGCTTCTCCTTAACTCTCTTTGGTTTATCCGTCAAGGTTAGAAAAATTTTTATCAGTAAACTTAGTGGAGGGTATCCATAATTCTAAATATTCTCATAGGCAATTTTTAAAAATGTAATTGCTGGTGTTTTTAAAAGTGAACATCAAAGTATTCTACTGATCTCTATATTCCTGATTGAACATAGGAAGATGGACTCTCTCAATCTACCAGAAAATATAGAGAAAAATACTAAAGGAGAATGTATGATTAAGATGTAGCATTTTTTTTCTATATTATCTTCTAATTTTTCAACCTAACACCTTGGAATCTCTCTTAAATCCTTATTTCCCTTATCCCAGATCCAGTCCTTCAGCTGAGCCTTCAGCAGGCAACCAAATTGGATCACTGCTCACTGCTTCCCCAGCCACAATCCCCATGTCAGGTATTTCCAGGAAATGGCACTGCTTTCTTTTTGACTCTCCTGGGGTCTATGCTCAAAGGAGCACCCAGCATGTGTTTGAAAGCATAGCTCACTTCATACCTGTCCTCTACTCCTGCTCTCTCAGTGGGTGCAGGCAAGATCTATTTCTTATTAAACTACTTCTTATTAATGCTTGTTTCTTATTAATTTATAAGGCATTTAAAAACATTTTTTGATACTAATATTTTTTTCAATTTAAGGTATATTTTAAAAATATCTTGTCCTGGTTTGGGACTTATAGTATCCTTAAATCATTTTAATATAGTCAAATTTGTACTTCTTTTTGTGGGGGGATTGATTCTTTTATAGGTCTTTTTTAAAAAAATATCCTCCTGTATTCCAATATCCAAGTGTATACCCCAGTATTTGTTTTCTTATGTATGTGAAGCTTTGTAATTTATATTTAAGCTTTAATTTAATTTGATTTTCAAAGGTTTTATATGAAATTTTTAAAAATCCTCCATTCATATTGTTAACTAATTCCTCAGAACTATTAATCAAATAGTAATTTCCCCACCAACATCTATTGTGATACATCAGAATGTGTCCTGTCACTTGCCATTTCTATTAGCTTTGGACATTAATGTGATCTTTACAATGAGGACTTTATTAGTTTCCTTATTTAACACTTCATGTCCCTTCACACACACTCCATAGCAAACATCACCATTTTTCTTATTCATTTAGCTATACCATCAACCCCAGAAGAACAGTTTTGCTTACACTATTGTTATATTACTAAACCTTAAGATAAAATAAGAATATGGTACATGCTGAAAAATGTGTTAAACCATACTTAATGAACAGTTTCTAACACCATTCCAATATAAACTGTCTTAATTATTAATAATTTATAATGAACTGATATTTTACATCTCAATATCTTCACTTGATGTTCTCCATTAAGAATATCTTGGATTTGTATCTTTAATTTTTCAGATCATTGTGAGAATTAGCTTTCAGAAAAGACAAAAATTCTTGTTTGAAACATTTATATTAAATCAACATACAATGTGAAAGAAAATGAATCTTTATGATACCAGCCTTCTGTGGAAACAGTGTGAATTTCTCTTTTGCATTTTCTTAACTGCCTTCAAAAACATTTTCTAATTTTGTACGTATTTGTTATTGTTTTGAATGATAGCTTTGAGTTTTGTAATTCCATAGAATTAAATTTACTTGCTTTTAAAAACAGATTTTAAAATGACACTTTGTGTTCCTTTTCAATCCTAGAGGTCATTTGGCTCTTCTTTTTGATTTGTCTTTTTGGAATAGCAATGGAATTAATGAATGGAAAAAATGATGAGTCATTTTCTCTTCTGATTTTCTTTTGAACATCTTTTTTTTTTGGGGGGGGGGGTGATTGGCTAACTTCCCTTAGCATTATATTCTTCAACTCTGTCTATGCATTTACCTGCAAATGCCATGATATTATTCTCTTTTAAAGCTGAGTAATATTCCACTGTGTATATATACCACATTTCTTTATCCATTCATCTACTGAAGGGCATCAAGGTTGGTTCCACAGTTTAGCTATTGTGAATTGTGCTGCTGTAAACATTGATGTGGCTGTGTCCCTGTAGTATGCTGTTTTTAAGTCCTTTGGGTATAGACTAAGGAGAGGAATAGAAAAATTCCCAGTTTTCCAAGGTTTTTTCATACCTGTTTTCCATACTGGCTGCACCATTTTGCAGTCCCACAGCAATGTATGAGTGTGCCTTTTCTCCCACATCCTTGCCAACACTTAGTGTTGTCTGTCTTCATAATAGCTTCCATTCTAACTGGAGTGAGAGGAAATCTTAGAGTGGTTTTGATTTGCATTGTTCTAATTGCTAAAGATGTTGAACATTTTTCTCATAGTATTGTTGATTGATTGTATATCATCTTCTGAGAAGTGTCTGCTCAGTTCCTTGGCCCATTTATTGATTGGGCTATTTAATTTTTTTCGGTGTTAATATTTTTGAGTTCTTTATATATCCTAGAGATTCGTGCTCTATCTGACGTGCCTGTGGTAAAAATTCGCTCCCATTCTGTTGGCTATCTGTTCACCTCACTGATTGTTTTTTTTGCTAAGAAGAAACTTTTAGTTTGAAACAATCCCATTTATTGATTTTTGATTTTTAATTCTTGTGCTATAGGAGTCTTATTAAGTAAGTTGGGGCCTAATCTAACTTGATGGAGATTGGGGCCTAATTTTTCTTCTAATAGACAAAATGTCTCTGGTTTAATTCTTAGGTCCTTGATCCACTTTGAGTTGAGTTTGTGCATGTGAGAGATAAAAGTATAATTTCATTTTGTTGCATATGGATTTCCAGTTTTCCCAACACCATTTGTTGAAGAGGCTCTTTCTCCAATGTACGTTTTTGGCGCTTTTGTCTAATGTACGATAACTGTAATTATGTGGGTTAGTCTCTGTGTCCTCTATTCTGTACCATTGATCTACAAGTCTATTTTGGTGCCAATACTGTGCTGTTTTTGTTACTATTGCTCTGTAGTATAGTTTAAGGTCTGGTATAGTGATGCCATCTGCTTTACTCTTCTGACTAGAAAAAGGATTGCTTTAGCTATTCTGGGTCTCTTATTTTTCCAGATAAATCTCATGACTGCTTTTTCTATTTCTTTGAGCATTGTCATTGGGATTTTTATTAGAATGCATTAAATCTATATAGTGCTTTTGGTAGTGTGGTCATTTTGACAATACTAATTCTGCCTATCCAAGAACAAGGGAGATTTTTCCATCTTCTAAGGTCTTCTTTATTATTTTCTTTAGCATGCTGTAGTTTTCACTGTACAGATCTTTCGCTTCTTTTGTTAAGTTGATTCCCAAGTATTTTATTTTATTTTATTTTTTGAGGCTATTGTAAGTGGGGTAGTTTTCCTCATTTCTCATTCAGAGGATTTGTCATTGATATACAGAAATGCCTTTGATTTATGGGTGTTGATTTTCTATCCGGCTACTTTGCTGAATTCATTTACTAGTTCTAGAAGTTTTCTTGTGGAACTTTGTGGGTCTTCTAGCTATAGAATCATATCATCAGCAAATGGTGCTAATCTGAATTCTTCCTTTCCTATCCATATCCCTTTAATTTATTTTGTCTAATTGCTCTGGCCAGTGATTCAACAACTATTTTAATAGAAGTGGTGAAAGAGGTCATCCCTCTCTTGTTCCAGTTTTTAGAGGGAATACTTTCAATTTTTCTCCATTTAGAATGATGTTGGCCTGGGGCTTAGCATAGATAGCTTTTATGATGTTTAGATATGTTCCTGTTATCCCTAGATTTTCTGGTATTTTTAACAGGAAGGAGTGCCATATTCTGTTGAAGGCTTTTTCTGCATCTATTGAGATGATAATATGGTTCTTATCTTTAAGTCTATTAATGTGATGAGTTACATTTATTGATTTCCAGATGTTGAACCAACATTGAATCCCTGAGATGAACCCCATTTGATCATGGTGTACTATATTTTTGTGTTTGATTTGCCAGAATTTTATTGAGAATTTTTGCATCTATGTTCATTAGAGATTTTGGTCTTAAGTTTTCTTTCTTTCATGTTGGGCTTCCAGAACCTGCCAGTATCCCAGGATGGATGTACTGTAACTATAGGTGGTGGTGGCAATAGCAGGAGACAACTCGAGATAGCAGAGGGGGTGCCCCAAGATGGATGCAACATCTCTCAGAGATGGGGCTGAAAGGGTGGGCCTTACACTGGCTTTGGGATGCCTGCTCCAAGATGTAGTTGCTTCTAGGCCCTGTCTGTTGTCCCAAGGTAGAGGATACTGCATGGGGAAATCTATGGGGATGGCTTCAGTGTCTCAAGATGGAAGTGGGTTAGACCTGGGCTCCCGGGTGATGTGGAGGTGGGCAACACTGGCCTACCCTGGGCCCTGGTTCCTGTGCTGGTTGGCAAGGCAGATCTCTCTTCTGATTTTAATAGTAAGGTTTATCAATTCACCAGTGAGGTTGTCTTTGTTCTAAGATTTTTCTTGTGGGTTCACTTTTTCAGGTAAAAGGGTTTCCTCTGAATTACTCTTTGTTCCACGTTTAGTATCAGATATTATGAATATCTATAATTGTGCTACTTAGATTGTTATTATGAGCTATACTTTTATGTTCTATTGACAGAATTATAATCCTGGAATAAAAACTAAGTTATTACATCATATACATTGTATATATCTTATAATACAATGTATTATGTTACATAATGTATTATATCTTATACATTGTTTACTATTTCTTTTAGAGTTTTACACATATTTTCATAAGGGAGAATAGTTTCAATTAGTCTTTTCTCATTCAGCTTTGATTTTATGGCAATAAATATGAATTGGGGAGCATTTTTCTTTTATGTTCTTTAGAATAGCTTATATATATTTTGACATACATATTATATCATGCTATTATGCTAATATGTATATTCTGATATACATATTATTTCATGCTATTATATCTAAGAACTCCCTCTGAAGATCATTTGAGCAGGGATACTTTTTACTATGGCAAGATTTTCAACTATTGTTTCAATTTTTTATAACAATTTTAGAATTACTCAGATTTTCTATTTCTCCAAGTTCAATTTTTTGGTTAGCATTATGCTTTTAGAAATTTTATATCATTTCTAATTTTTAAAAAATTGACAATCTGCATATTATTTATTTTGTGCTTGTTTGTATATAAAAATGGCATCAACAAAAGTAGACAAAAGACATCTATATTTGCATTATATATTCCTTTATCACCTTATATGCTTTGGATAAAGGAAAAATCAAATCTACAAAGTTGAAATTAATTAACTAGACCTACTTATACAAACATGTATAATTCTCAAGAAAGTTGTATAAAAGTTATAAACTAGGATATGTATATGATATAATTTAATGGTTAGCTGTAATTATGTCTAATTGGGCTGGGTGTGGTGGCACATATTTATAATCACAGGGATTTGGGAGTCTGAGGCAGGAGGATTGCAAGTTCTAGCCCAGCCTCGTTAACTTAGTGAAACCCTCAGCACCTGAGCAAGACCTCATCTCAAAATAAAATATTAACAGGCCTGCAGACATGGCTCAGAGGTAGAATGCCCCAACATTTTTTGTCACTATCAAAATAATAATAATAATAATGATGCCAAGGAAATTAGGAAAACTTAATTCTCTCCTAAATTACTCTAAGAAACAATAAGAGCTGTGATGCATTTTCTTAGGAAAATGCATTTCAGGAGAACACCTAGAAAGGTACTTAAAAGAACATAATGATAACTAATATTCTTAGGTGATAGTTTTAATTTTATATATCCTTGGATTTAGAACCCCCATATCTCATGAATAGTCAAAAAGAAAACATTATATTTCAATATTAATTTCCATTGACAGACTTTTAAATACAAAGAAATAAAACATCATTTTAGTTTTCAGTTGTACTAAATTGGGAAAGCATTTGAGATCAAAGGATATGAAATAAAACTAATCTATTAAGGTACAATTTCCATGGAAAACAAAAGTTCTGAACACTAAAATATCCATCAAGGAGGAAATAAAAACCCTTTTCATGGCTTAATTGTTTTATATATGGTCAAATTCTTAGAATACTCATTAGAATAATTCATATAAGATATATCCAATATATAGCAATAAGGGAATACTATATAGATAATGCCAAGAAAAACTATGTGGACTAGTTCTGAGCAGAGAGTTTAGATAGAATATGTTTACATAAGAACTTCTTTCTCAGGAAGGTAACTCTTTGTCATTAGGAAATTTATGGAGTTTCTCTTAGAGTGTTAAATATGACACATCCCTCTCCCAAAAGCCAGAGTGTAAGGAAAGAGAGTTGAGTTACTTGTGATCATAGCTGGGGAATTTTTAGTTTCTTAGGATAACTTGGAAGAAGTGGGAAGAAGTAGCCTGACAAGATATGGTTTGCTTTGGAAGAGAGGTAAAAGAATAACCACATGGAGTGGAAAGGGAATGTCAGACTAAGAAGGAGCAGAATTTTACAAACCTACAGTGTGGAGTCTTGATCCATTTCATTTCATTTTAAATTTTAAAGAGAATATGACCTTATGTGGTTGAAGAAATTCAGGCTTTCTAGGCAAATAACATCAGGATTACACATACAAGACAAGCCCTGCTAACTGGTCCAGAAATAAACCCCACTAGTGCCAAAAACCTAAATCTAGTATTCTTAAATAGCGGCACTTGGTAGTGGGCTTTGGTGTAAAAGAAGATAGAGTAAGAAAAGGGATAACTATGATCCTAGATCTTGGTGTTCAAGTTAGGGCACACAGACTGTGAGTTACACTAAAAT
Organism: Marmota monax; assembly: GCF_021218885.2. Classification (NCBI taxonomy): domain Eukaryota; kingdom Metazoa; phylum Chordata; class Mammalia; order Rodentia; family Sciuridae; genus Marmota; species Marmota monax. Next base: position 1,761,969 of record NW_026693851.1, on the reverse strand, counting down.
TTTCCAAGGGGCATCATGAGCAGAAACATTAATAAAAATAATAATTATTTTCCAATTTTCCATATTTATTCCATTTAAAACACAGACCTATAATCTATTACTCTTGCTAGTTTTCTATTCCCCCTCTCCTTTCAAAATTTATCTCCTCTAAAACAGTTTCGTTTTTTTCCAACCTTTCAGAACTTTCCCATTTTGCACTGTGCTAGAGTACAAGAAATTTTGGGAAACAAAGTGACAATTCTAATCACTGGGTTGAGAATCCTCCTTTAATCAAGACCTCAAAACCTGTGGTATATTTTGTGTCTTTTTATAATTATTCTATATTTATGTTCAGAACAATGGATGCCATGAAAAATAGGAAAAGTTGATCTATGCCAGGTTATTTGGAATTCAAGTAAACCATAGGGCATGGTAATAGAATTAGTGACAATTTTCACTTAATGATATTCCCTCTTCTTCCAAAAACTATTGTCAAAAAAATGCATTACTAAGAGATAGTTATTTGATATTTTTGAACATTTTTTTAAAAAGTTATAAATCCATCTCTTTCAAAAAGTATTTTTTTAAATTTCTGGAATATATAATAAAACTACTAATTTTAATGAATTTTTAATATGACTATTAGTAAAAGTGTAAATAAAATTAAAACATTCTTGTAGCCATCAATATGATCTTGGAAGCCTCATCAAATTAGCTTTGCTCAGTGTGAAAAATAGAAATTACACAGGAGTGTAGGAAAGATTGACTATCTGTTGTAGTATTGATAGTTTAAAATATTAAATATCAAGTCTATCTGTTAACATAAAATTGATTTATTATCCATATAATATCTACTCTGCAGAGATCAGGTAACAGGAGAGAATATTATTTGGTACATTTACGTCAAAATAGGAATAAGTAAAAAAATATTTCAGGTAATGAGATCTAGGGTGTTTCCAATCACTGTCAGCTAATAATGTATATCCATATGTAATAGTAAGAAAATCTACACTAATAATTATGATGTGCAATTCTCACCAAATAATAATATACTGGTGAAGAGATTTTCAGAACATTAAGCACTGTTATTTGAGTTTATTCTGGCTGAATGGGCAATGATCAGCTACAAGAATGGTTTATTGTTCATCCCTTCACTTTAAACTTTATGTTATTTGGGGAATGTTATTTTTAAAATAATATCCTTATGTGTCAGCTGGGAACTTTAGTCAGTACTGAAAACCATAAATTCAAATATAATTTTAAAATAATAGAGTATAGCAATGCAAGAATCCGAGCAGATCTGAAAAAGTGTTAATGATGTTGTCACTGAGCACTCAGGGAGCTGGTGTGGAAAACAGTGATGGTCAATCTGAAAATTGCAGAATGTAGTTAGAAGCTTTAGTGAGACATGAGTTTTATATTTATGAGTAGATAAATAAGTGTAGGAAATAAATATAAAATTTATTGATTTATATTCTGGGCTGAACATTTTCAATCAAGAGGCAAAGAAAGAAAAGTGAGCATGTTTAATGCCCATGTCAAGATCAAGGCACTAAAAATAAATTGAATGTAGAATGAAGAAAGTTGATCACAGCAACAATAAGCAAGCAAGTGTCTTCATTCATTGATGTATGATAAATTTACATGTCTATGCTCTTAGTCCCAAAAACAACATCCAAAAAAGCATTTTTATAACTTACTTGGGAACAAAACCTGATGTGAACAGAAGTGAGGCTATTTATTGTTTTTGTCTTACTCTATCATACTTAGTATGGTGTATTTTTATATGTTTCACTGAAAAAATAGTAATGGGTTTGAGTAGAGTGCTGCCCAACACCTACCTGATGATTTATATGCAGTGTTTGGACTCTACTAATATTGTAATATCTGAAAAATTATGAATGTCAAAATATACCTGTCCCCTTTGGGGCTGAGGTCGTGGCTCATTGGTAGAGCACTTGCCTCCCATATGTGAGGGACTAGGTTTGATCTTCAGCACCACATAAAAATAAATAAAGATATTGTGTCCATCTACAACTAAATATATATGTATATATTTAATATATATATTTAGTTGCATATATATTACACATAAATATATTACATATATATTCTATATATAATATATATAGAATATATGTATATAAAATATAGAATATATATATTCTAAATATATAATATATATATCCCCAAAGAATTTAGAATATATAAATTGTTGACCTGCTTAAAACTTAATGAAATATGAATTAGAGGAATCACCAAGTCATCTTTCTATCCTGAACAAACGTTAGATCTGGGTTTTACTGAGCTTATAAGAACATGAATGGCAGGTGAGGGACCACCTTGGCCATCATAGGAAGCAGTTCACTTGAACAGCAACAAGAGAGCAACTGACAAAGTGTTTTTCTACAGAAATCCTGAAAATATTGCTTTATTATTGCCTTAGTGGTACTTTGGATTCGAAAATATTTTTTAAAAAAGTGTTGCTGTATGTATCCACAAATTTCTGTGAATTCAGTTCTCAAAATATTGTGACAACAAGGCGAGAAAAATAAATTACATGGAACATGAATGTGGTACCTCATTTGTTCACTTAGCAGCTATTGCAGAATGTTCACAGTGGATTCCATGCTGTTTTAGGAGCTGGGAATGTAGAAGTGACATGGGCATTTGTTTTGATTTTTCTGACCATGCTGCTTGTTTGGAAGAGGGTCTTATATTTAGTGGATTTCTTATGTTAAGAACCACTCTTTTCCATTTGAAAGTAAAAAACTTGTTTTTTTCTAGTTATTCTTAGCTTAGGATTCAAGGTAGTGACCTAGAATTTGTTAATCAGATGTACTTACTCAAGATTTCATCCAGAGAGAAACAGAGGAAGAAGCAAGCACAGAAAAGGATATTTTTTTCTGAAAACATATTGCCCACAGCCAAGTAGTTGAGCTTCCAGGGGCAGCTTGTGATCAATATATGAGCTGTGGTGTCTAGAACTTCAGTAGGAGTAGTTGTATGGTTTCTCCTGTTATATCCCCATGGTGAAATTTCAAATACTCTTCCTGGTGGTTTTACCTCCAAGCCTGATGATCCAGCCCTTTGGAGAGTTAACTTTTTTTTTTTTTTTTTTTTTTTTTAGAGAGAGAGAGAGAGAGAGAGAATTTTTTAATATTTATTTATTTATTTTTAGTTTTCGGCGGACACAACATCTTTGTTTGTATGTGGTGCTGAGGATCAAAACCGGGCCGCACGCATGGCAAGCGAGCGCAGCTACTGCTTGAGCCACATCCTCAGCCTGACAACCTGTTAACTTTTAATAAATATATTACTTTTATGTTAAATATGAATTTATGATATGGTGGGCATAAAATATAGTGCCACACTATATTTTTTTAAAGAGCAGAGAAGATGGTATTTATGCCTAAGTGAGACCTAACTGAAGAGAGGGAATGAACCATGTAGACATCAGGCAAAGAACATAGTGGGCAAAGATGCTGAGGTGGGAGTTTGCTTTGGTTATTTGGAGAATGGCAAAAGAGTCCACGTAGCTGGACTGAGTCCACAGATATTTAAAGGAAACAGCCAGGGGTCAGGTTATAAGGAATAGCCAGGCGTCAGGATTATGTAGACTATTGTAGATGATGGGATGGTAGATAGATGGGGATAGACTAAAGGATAAACAGTAACACACACACACACATGAATAGATAGGAATATGTGAGTCTTTATTTAACCCATTTTACAAACTCCTTAGAATTAATTCAATAATATAATGCCCAGTTATCAATATGACAAGTTAGAATATTTAGCTTTGTGGTTTTTTTTTTTTTTTTTTTTTTTTTTTTTTTTGAGAGAGAGAGAGAGAGAGAGAGAGAGAGAGAGAGAGAGAATTTTAAGATTTATTTTTTACCCGGGCCGCACACATGCCAGGTGAGCGTGCTACCGCTTAAGCCACATCCCCAGCCCAAGCTTTGTGTTTTTAAGAATAGAATTTTTAAATAGTTTTCATTATAAAATAGACACATTACCTAATAAAATGCAAATCTTAAATGAGTTATGAAGTTATAATAGGAGTCCCAAAGGATAGCTTAAGTTTGTAGACAATTTATAATAAGTTTCCCAACCTTTTATTGGTATGGGTTTCACATTATCTTCCATAATTAAATATGTTAATTAGGAAAAGTTTGAGAAAAAATATATTGATAAGGAATACACAATCAGAAAACAGAAGCAAAATTTAAAGTAATTAAACTTTTACAAATAGTCACTTACTTATTTAAAACAAGGTGGTGTAGAGAAAGAACCTAGATTTTAGGTCATTTTTCCCTGGATTCAGATTTTGTTTTGTCGATTATTACCCATATGACCATAGGAAAATCTATTTAAATGTTACTCACTTTAGTTCCTTTACCTGTAAAGTTAGAAAAAAATAAAACTGACCATACAGTTATGATAACGCTACATTAAATTAGCACCTATAAAGGTACAATTTAGATGCTCCCCAGTAGTTACAAAATCAATATATGTTGCCTTTCTTTTTTCAATTTAATATTTTAAAAGTTTTTTTTTTATCCAGTTTTTTTAATAGTAAAGCTCAAGAGGTGGAAGAGAAGTACAAGGAGAAAAAGATGCTTAGAGTAACATTTTATCCTAACAACAACAAACACAAAAGAGTTGTTTACCAAAAACCCTTTCTGAGAGTCTCTATATCTTAATATATCTTGAGATCTTCATGTCTCTTGATGAAATCCTCTGCAGGTTTTGAGTGTGTGTTCACTTTCTTTATTTGTTCCCTATCTCTACAGAACACCTGGAGATATAAAAGCAGATAAGAATAAATCAGCTTGCATCCTTCACCTGATGGTAGTGTGGCAATAAACTCAAGATATTGGCTTTTAAGATAGCTGGTAGGTAAGTTTATGTAGACATTTCACTTTTAAAGAATAGTAGTGAAGGAAAAAATTAAGACACTAACATGGAGGACATATAGTACTCCAGAACCAAGAAATATGTATTTGTGTCTATGTTGACTATTTAGAAATGGAGTCAACTGGAAACTGATATAAAGATACAAAAATTAGGCACTGGAAGGGATCCACAAAGATATGGTATACAAAAGAGGTCATAAACTCAATGTGAAAATTAAAATTAAATGACAACAAATATGCCCAAAATTTCAGGACTGTCAGAAATACGTGAGAAACTATAAATAAAAGGAGTATTGGGTAATATATTGTGATTAGTAGATTTTTCACAATTAATATGCAGTGAATGGAGAATGTTATTAACACAAGGAGGGCTTAATTAAAGTCATGTACTTCATTAATACACCAAAAGGGCTTAATTGCAAAAAAACAACTTGTTGCCAAAAGACAATACAAGGGCACATGTGTAAGTGCACACTCATACAATTTTTTTTCTTGCATTCATCTAACAATACAAATCAATGTAGAATTTAGGATTTTTAATTTATTGGCATCATTGCATGTACATGTTCAAATTCTACCTCCATTACCTAACTTCTTTGTAGCTTTGGGCCAAAGATTCTCTTCATTTTCTTCTGTAGTGTGGAAAAAATAATTTCTATCTCATAGCATACATGAAGAAACTGATGTATTAATTACTTGAACTAATCATGTTAGTAATATTATATTATTGGTATTAAGATTCAATATAAACTACTCTTTCCACAAACCCGTATTAATCACATTTACTTATCTCTATACCCCTCTCTAAAGTTTTAAAATCTTACACTGTCAGATGATACTGGGTTCTCTTACTCACTTTTTAAGAATGAGGGAGATGTCCAAGATTCAGATATTATAATACCATATCATTACCTCTTTGCAGTGATAACTAAAACATGAAGGGCAAGGACATCAGGCAGCAAAGATATGAGGAAAAGACATGGTCTTTAGTCAAAGAAAATACTGCCAATGCTTTTGCATGAAATGAATAGACTGTACATAGAGGCCAAACTGTATTACCAGTTTAAATGATTTTCATTTAAATTAAACTAAAGTTTTATTTATTTTCTATAAGAAATATAGAAGCTCCCTGGCTCCCTGTTGTCTAACAGGTTCAGACATTCCAGGGGCTCTTCTGGGTGTAGGAGTTCCTTCCAGAGGCCTAACTGGCTTAAGCTTAAGGAATCATTTCAAAGATATCAAATTCAGAGAATGAGCTTCCTCTGAAGAATTCAAAGGATGGTGATGCAGTGTCTATACGTTTTTAAGCTTGTGGATTTTTCATCATTCCTCTCAGAGCATATTAGGGCTTTGTCATTCATATCTCTAGTTAAAGTTCTCTCTATAATACTGTAGGTATCATTTTGATCAATCAACTCATGTCCAGGTACTAAAGAGACACTTGATGGACAAACATTCTTGGGATTTATCTTTGGTGAATATTCACTCCCTAAAAGCAAGGAAACTGGATCTACTTCTTATTTTTCTGCTCTTGATTGGGAAATTATTTTAACCACAGAGTTTATATAGTGGATTTTTTTTTTCCACTTATGTTGACTAGCATTTTGAAAAAAAGGACATGTTTGATTTTGTCCTATGCTATGAGTCTGCATTTAAAAAGTGAAATCCTCCTCCCATACCAGTTCACTGAATATATGGTAGACACGGCAGCCTGTGTGAAAACAACAGACAGTTGTTCAGCTTGATACCACTATCTATGCCCATTTAAGTAAATGAGCAGAAAAAAAAATAGTTTGGCCAAGTTTAGGCATCAGTGGGTACTGTATAATATTTTATGTGAAAGTAAAGTCTGTATTCTATTATTTCAAATTTACTGGAATTCAGATATTTATTGAAGACAATTTCATTTTATAGTCAACAGAAATTTCTTCACAGAGCTTCAAATGACCTGAGAGTAGACAGTCTTTTGTCCTAATGGGTTATTGCCCAAAAGTGGAGAAATAACTGTCATTTACAGGATTGGTATCATAGTAAAATTCTCTTGATGGGGAAGAAATTGAGAATAACGACTGTCAAAGAAGGAAAAACCAGGGCAGCATTATTTGACTTTGTTGACCCAGTTAGCTCTAAGCAATAGTTTTAAATGTGTTTTCTAAACATGTATAGGTAATCATCTAAATTCATCCATTTTGCAGAATTGATAGCTTTTGTAACAAATTGCTGTTTGAATATCACTACTCACAGGAAGGACATAGTTTGGATCCTGAGAAATAATGGTGGGGAGACAATTGCTAAAATTATTCCTTTGCCTACATTTCTCAGGATGTGTGCCACCATCCCCTATGCATTTTGAGAGCTGTCAGGTTGGACAATAGTTACAGTGTATACTGCACAGTTTTTAAATTCAGATAAAATGTTTAAAGTTTCCTCAGCTTCACAGACAGGGCAAAATGAATTTGCCTGTGCCAAACAGAAATGGTCATAATTTGACTAAGCAACGTTAAAACATTCAAAAAAGTACTCCAAATTTACCAAGGACCTAACTCAATGGAATTATGTAGAAAGCAGTGATCATAAAAAAAAAAAAAAATCCAGTATGCAAAGTCTTCTGCTATGCTTGGACATTATCACTCACTCTCCAACTGACTTGTGGGAACAAAATTATGAGGGAATATTAGAAGAGGATTCTTGAAGAACCAGCATAAAACATGGTATCTAAAACCCCCTGTTATTGTTTGGATATGAAGAATGGCCCCAAAAGCTCATGATTTGATTATTAGACCTGTAAACCACTCACTGGATTAATCCATTTGATGGGTTAATGATTTGAATGGACTAACTGGGTGGTAACGAAAGGTAGGTGGGGCATGGCTGGAGGAAGTGGATCACTGGATGAGTGCTTTAGGGATTATATATTTTGTCCCCTGCTCCTTACATTTGTTCTCAGTTTCTTGACAACCACAAACTAAGACATTTTCCTCCACCAGGCCCTTCTGCCATGATACTCTGCCTCATTTTGGGCCCAGAGTAAAAGAGTCTACTGACCAAGTACTGAGACCTCTGAAACTGTGAGACAAAATAAACTTTTCCTCTTCCAAGTTGTTTTTGTCAGATATTTTGGTCACAGCAATATGAAGTTGACCAACATGCCCCCTTGATATAGTCTACACATCTCGAAAATCCAAGATTCTTGGCTCTAGAATGGTAAAATTCTCTTGTCTAAAAAGCAAGAGTATACTTAATGTGTACATTACTCAATGATCAAGTAATCATTATTGTGAGGACTATTTTGTGTGTCATCCCAAAACAGTCTTCATTCCTCCACATTTCCAAAATATTTCCCATTGTTCTAATTTGCCTCCTTGAATTTGCCTTTTATTTAAATACTTGGAATAAATGCTGCCACAATAGAAAAGTGTTTATTTCAACTTATCCTAATGGTGGCTGTCTACCAACAATAGATCAGAGTACTATCTCAGTCTCAAACTTTTGTGAAACAAGTCTTCTTCTGTTTCCCATCTTATTGTAATGTTTTTCATTTTGGGAGGGGGAGGCTAAGGCAATAAATGATGACAATGACCTAATAAATCTTAGCTTTATTCCTGACTCCTAGGTACATTCCTAGGGCCAATATCATTTTATATAGAACAAAATAATGTGGAATACAATGACATCTAAATTCCTTTTAAACCAAAATCTCACATTTGTTGTTTATTATACTTCAACATCTGTGTGTATATAATTACCAATAATATCTTGCCTTTTTAAAGTTCTATATTTTTCAAAATATTATTAATAACCCTTCAGTTCATCTTATATCTCTTTGGATTCTATAGGATATAGGTCATCTATCTGTCTATCTATCTATCTATCTATCTATATATATCTATATATCTATCTGCAGGTAGCTATATCAAGACACATCTGTTTTAGAACATTTTATCTGTTCCAGGATACCCCATTTACACTTAATTGTCATTCTCTAGGATCCTAATGGCTGATAGTTTCTTAGACGTTCCTTATTTCCTTGACCTGGATACTTTTGTGGAATACTTGTCAGATACTTTGCATGATGCCCCTCCATTCGAATTTTTTTTTCTTTCTCATAATTAGTCTGGGGTTATGGGTTTGGGAGGGAACATCACACTGTCTGCAATATTTATAACTGTTTTCTAGTCTTTCTGATTCTTTTCTTGACTGTGTCTTGTCTACTGATTAGCTCACCAAAGTCATTCTTAATTTTTTACAGTGTTTTGGATTTTTAACATTTCTTTCTAAATCCTTATAATTATAATTGTGACTCCACTTTTTTTTTTAAAAAAATTGATTCTTGACAACTTCTAAGACTCATTCCTTTCTCATTTTACCTGTCCCACATCTGAGCAAGCTGAAAATAAGACAGTATGCTTCTTTCCCTGGAGATCTCAGGTGACTCAAGGTACATAAGCTTCTCCCTAAACATTAGAATTTTTAGCCTGATACTCAAACACTTTTCTCACCTCCCAATCACAATCAAAATTCCCTCTGTTAAGTGGATGCTGATCCATAACAGGGAAGGAGGAGGTATGGAAAAAATGAAGGAACTTTGATTGGGCAAAGGAGAAGGAGGGAAGGGAGGGTGCATTGGGGCAGGAAAAATGGAATGGAATGATATAGACAGCATTACCCTAGGAACACGTATGACCATACATATGGTGTGACTCTACATCAAGTACAAGCAGAGAAATGTAAAGTTGTGCTGCAATTGGGTACAGTGAATCAGGATGTATTCTGCTCTCATATGTATCCAATTTAAATAAAGTAATTAAAACAAACAATCATTAACAACAACAACAAAAACCCTAAGGCAGCTTTCTTTCCTTGCTCCCTGAGCCATGGTGGACCTGCTGAGGGACCTTGACTCCTGTCTCCAAAGACATGGATTCCAGAATTAAGTCATAGCTTTTTGTATTCTTCTAGAATGTGTGTAGCATCTGGGAGTGAGACTTGAACATCCACTCTCTGATTCTCTTTGCTCACAATACCTACCTGTTACTACCACTTTTTTTCTGTTAGAGTTTGAAGACATTAATCATCAATTTTAAATCTCTTTGATAATTCCAACATGTGGATCATTCCTCAGTCTCATTCTGATTCTTCAATTTTGAAAACTGCATTTTTTTCTGACTCTTTGATGTCTTGTAATTTTTTTATTTAAAGTAGACTTGTGGTAAAATTTAATAGAACTGAAGTACATGGGCCATTAAAGTGAGGATTTGTATTCATCTAGCTGGGTATTAGGTTGTGTTAAGTATTTGCTGCAGTTTAGGTGCCATAAACTTCAGATCCCCTCAGCATTCTTATTTGAGTTGATCTGTTGACTTTAGGGTTTCTTAAATAGCCTTCTTCAGAGAAAAATCTGCTTGTTGCATCAATTTCAGTGTCATACCCTCTTAACTAATATTCTGTTGGCATGATGGTCATGTGTGGGGTAAAGGAAGCATTTTATATCTTGTGATTAAATCTCATTCTCTTGGTTGCCTTGGGTCTGGAGGCTGTAACTATCACAAGAGTTTTTCCACTAACATGACTTTCTTTCCCTTGGGCTATCTATTAAGACAAGAAGGCTTCCAGTGCTTAGATAAGGCTTTGATAAAGACTCTTTCCTTAGGAGACCTTAGTTAGAAATAATCCTTTGGACTTATTTTACAAAAGTTGATTCCTCTTCCCCTGTGGGAGTTAGGAGGATCGTTTTCAGTTGTCACCATAAGAACAAGGTGGGGTTTGTGGAAGTGACACTCCCCAGACAGAAATACCAAGAGTTTCTCACTCCCAGGCTGTTCCTGGAAATTACCTCTTCAGTGTTCCCACCAGTCTGTCTTCAAAAACTCCTGCTCCAGTCGGGCAGTTTCCTCCTGTCCCTCTGAATCTGCCCACCTTTCTAGACTTGGAAATGGTGGTTTGACATACAGCATCAGTTATCTCACAGCTCTAAGGAAAGTCATCGATTTTAAGTTTCTTCAACTATTTCTTGTTCAAAGGATGGAAAAGACTAATGCTAAGCTCTTTATGATTGGTCTAAAACAGGAAGTAGAATTCATATTCTGTTTTGATTCCATGAACTTTTGAAAATAGAGTGTGTCCTTTATACTTAGACAAAATAAAAATAATCATTAGTAATCTGTCACTCATTTTTTGATATTTGGGTCAAACTGAGGAAGGCTTTTATTTCCTTTTCATGTTTTCTCTTTGTGCAAAAAAGCAAGGAGATTACTAGCAGTGGGCCAAGCGAGTGTAAAAATTAAGGGTATCAGATGACTCACTCAAGGCTGCTGAAGCATAATTTCTTCCCTGTACAAGAATTATTACCTGCTGGGCAAGGTGGGTGTAGGCTGTAATCCCAGCAGCTCTGAAGGCTGAGGCAGGAGGATAATGAATTCAAAGCCAACCTCAGGAAATTAGCTGAGGCCCTAAGCAACTTAGCCAGACTCTGCCTCAAAACAAATAAAGAAAAACACCCATGCTGGGCATGTGGCTCAGTGGTTTATCACCCCTGGGTTCAATGCCTGGTACCAAAGGCAGTGGGGAAGTAATATCAGTTCTTATAGACAAGCTAACTCAAATGTGGTCCAGTAGTCAATATCTACTGAATGATCTTCAGACCTCAATGAGAAAAGAAACTATTATAGTAAATAAGATGATTATTTTATTGATAATTAAATTATTAATAAGACAATTATTGCTGATTTTTCTTTTGTATCCTTGTCTCCCTCCTACTTTCCCTATTTCACTTCCTTCTGTAGGCTTTCTGTCTAACCCATGATAATTAGAAATATAATAGTAATATATGTATCAAGAGTGAAATTATTTCTACTTTAAGTTATAAAGCTGGTCAAACAAAATTGACACTATTAATCTGAGTTAAGTTAGTTATTTTAATATAGACAGATGGAAAAAGGACTCATTATTCATCACTTTAGGGAGTTTCACACACCACCTGTTCGAACCAGAAAGGAGTACGCTTTCACGTGAAACATTTTCTCATTCCTTCAAAAACTTAAAGTTCTTTTTCTATAATGCTTTAGTATCCTCATTCCCCTCCATCTGGATTACACAGCTCATTGACATTCAAGCATAATAAATAAAATGTTAAAATTTGATGGTGACTATTAAACACAAGGACTCCTATGAGTGGGGAGAAACTACCCAGAGAGTGTCACTTGTCAACACTAGTGTCCATATACTGACAGAATGGAAATACTATTGCCCATGTCCCTGGTGCAATATGTACAGTGTCCCTCCCACACATGGTTTCTCTTTCTGCTGTGTTAGTTCCCCAAGGTTAACCATGGTCCCAAACATTCCAATTTGTCATGACTCTTTTGAAAGAGAGAGATAACATTCACATAATTTTTATTATAGAATATTGTTATTATAACTGTTCATTTTTAATATTAGTCATTGTGATTAATTTCTTACTGTGCCTAACTTATAGGTTAAACTTTATCATAGATATGTATGTAGGAAAAGCATAGCACATATAGCATTTGGAGCCATCCATGGTTTCAGGCATCTACATGGGGTCTTGAAATGTATCCCCCATGGATAAGGGGCAACTACTGTACTTTCAGTACAGAAAAAAACCATAACTATGTTTTCTTCTAATAATTAAAATATGAAAGCAGGAAAAGTATGGCTTCAGAGACAAAGCTTCCTGAATTTGAATCTGTAATAGCTATGTGGCTTCAATTAATTTTATAATCTCTCTAAGCTTCAATTTTTGTAACCTTAAAATGAATATGTTGATATTTAACTGTAAGGATTATTGAGACATTTAATTCAGCTCATCAATATAACGAAGATAGAGTGGTAGATATTGAATAAGCATGATTCCTAAATATTATCAGTGTTTAACATTTTTCCCGCAGATATATAATTCTTTAAACTTTACAGCTTACAATTAAAATAGACAGAGATATGCTCCCCTATTTTTACCTGTATAACTCTTGAAAGCATGACTATTCTGCCTGCAATTAAAAATAAGAAGAAGAAGAGGAGAGATGGGAAGGAAAAATGAAGGTGGCTCCGCCACTGAATTCAATTTTGTATAATGTGGCACCGAAGCTCTTCATCTTGACCAAATATGAAAATAATTATAGTTTGTTCTCAAGTTCCTTCAGACTCTTTTAGTGTTCTTTCTCATTCAAGATTAGATTTTCCAAACCACTCTCAGAATTTGGGGATCTCTTTTCCTCAGATCCTCTTTCATACCACTCTATATTAACCTTCTCCAAAATACTAGTTATGTATGTGGGTCTTATTTCAGATTAAAGAATTGTAAATTCTAAATTGTAAATGATCCTTCAGCCAAGGACCACAAGTATCAGGCAGAAAAGAAAAATTATGTCTGTGTATTTTTGACTGTGTGAATGAGAATGTGCTTGTGCAGGGCATGCAGCCTAAGGTCCTATGGAGCTCGTATGGTAGGCATACTGACAAAGCAGAGTGTGTTGACATTGTTATATTTGGCCATGCAAAAGAGTCACCCTTTTGTTGTATAATGGTTTTCAGAAATTTTTATAGTATCAGATGTAAAGAAAATTCAAATGAAAGAAAAATCACTTCAGTGCTTAAAATATCTTCATAAAAACAAATAGTAAGCACTGAATAAGCAACTTCATTTCTTCTCCTTTTAAAACTCTAGGTTTTGGGTTGTTGTTTGTGATAATGTTGCTGGTAGTGATGAATGTGTTTGTATACATATTTAAAATTTTAAAGGACTTTGAAATTCTTGAATCTTAATTACTGAAACTGCAGTCTTTTCATGCAGAGTTTCACCAGTCTATGTGTAGAAGATTAATGAGAGTGTAAAAAGACTCTACAGGTTCCCAGAAAGAGGAAATCATGAAAAAAATCCTTTATCAGGTTCTAAGTGGTACTGTAGCCTCATTGAAATAACAAGGAAAGTATAACTTTTCTGAAGATTAAAAAGTTAAAAGCAGCTTAAAAATATCCCTGAATGAACGTATGACATCTGAAAACAGTGAAGGAATGAAAGATCTGCTCCTACCTTACCACTGTGGAATTCTAAGTCATCACCCCTGTATATACTTATCCGGTGACTTCACAGAATCTAAAAATACGCTCCAAAGTGCCTGCAGTTTTCACATACCATCTAAGAGAAACAATCACTTTCTTTTCTTAGCAAACATAATAAGGGAAGGAGATATAAGCAATCATTTGATGGAAACAAGAATGACTTTCAATTTGCCGTGGGTGATTTGAACTAGAAGTCGCTAGAACTCTAAGTCCGTTAAGCTGATGATGTCCATAGACTAAGTAGCAGGTCCAAGATAAAAACAAAAGGACAAATAAAACACCACTCAAAACAAACATTTAAAAAATAAATTGTATAATTACAGTTGGAAGAAATGTATGAGGAAAATGTCTTTTTGGTCTTTTGGAAGAAGTAAAAAGAGAAAGCAAGCGTTTTTTTTTAAAAAGTCTGTATCAGAGAACACATGAAAATGCATAACATCTAATACATGCTAAAATTTGTAAGAAATTATGAACAAACAGACAGACAATCTCAAGTCTCCTCCCTACCCCATCAAACACACCATTATATATGTTGTCTCTCTGTTTCACCCTCCTTCTCCCCACCTTTCTCTCCCTTCTATTTATACTATGAACATCTGAATACACATTTCCATGCGGAACATTAGAGATTTTCTAAATATCTTTCTAGCTTTTTATATAGTTGAATTCCATTGTCTTCATAGAACATCCTTTGTATGAGTTCAGTTTTTAGTGTTTCTGAAACTTGTCATGGTGCAGAATGTGGATGAGCCTTTTAAATGTTCCATGTACTCTTGAAAAGAGTGTATATTCTACTATTTTGAATAGTGTTTTCTATAAGTCAATTTGAACTATTTGGTTGATATTGTTGTTCATGAATTTTCCAACAAAGATTTTCTGTTTGCTTTTTCTATCCTATCAATTACTATAAAAGGAGTGTAACATAACTGTGGATTTTCTTATTTCACCTTTTAATTATTTTTTAAAGAACTTTGAAGCTCTAATATTAGTATGAGGGTTCGTTTTTTGATATTTTTTGCCTTCTTAGACCCTTTATCACTGTGAAATTAGTCTTTACCCCTAGTAATAAATGTCTATTCTGAAGTATATTTTGTCTGCTATTAATATAGTCCTCTAGCCCTCTTTTAATTACATTTTCATGAAGCTTCATTCTTCTATTCTTTTACTGTTTAATTTTCTATATTTTATAGTTAAGGTAAATTTCTTATAGATGGCATACATTTTGTATTGCTTTTAAAATTTTTGATGTGGAAATCTATGCCATTAATTGAAATATTTAGATGATGTAAGTTTAAGATAAACTGAGAATGTGTGTTAAAGCAGAGTAATTCTTCCCCCAAGATGTCCAAATGCTAATCCACAGAACCTGTGACTATATTAGGTTACATGGCAAAGGTGATTAGTGCAGATGGAACCGAAGCTATTAATGACCTGAGCATAAAACAGGAATATTAACCTAAAATTTTAGTTAATCACAAGGTTCTGGACACTGGAAAAGGGGTGAAGAAAAATGAGATGGTAACCAATGGTAATGTGTAAAGAATTCAGACCAATTTTGCTGGAAGAAGGGGATGCAAAAGCCAAGAGATGAGCAAAGACTATAAGCTGGGAGAGAATTTGAGTGAGGGAGAGAGAAAGGGATGGATTCTCCCATGGAGTATCCAGAAGAAACACAGCCCTGTAACTTGATTTCAGCCAATGAGAACCTGTTTCAGAGTTTTGACCACTGGAATTTTAAGATAGGAAACTGATATTTTTTAGACCACTAAGTTTATGATGCTTAAATATTTTTCACTGCCTAGAACCTGTACTAGTCAACCCTCTGCATAGAGCAGCAACCTGAAGGACCAAGAGTTGACCTAGAGCCAGGGTTAGGAGGTGGCATAGCAGTGGGTGATGGCTGCTCTCCAACCACTTCAGCCAAGAAGCCCTGTGAAGACTTAAGGGAGGATGACAAGGAAGAGGGAAATTAACAGAGGATGGAGCTTACTTGACTACCACTATCCTGGCTTATCTATGACTGGTGAATGACACTTGTGCATGCTGGCATGAATATGTTCTAGAGGATGCCTTCATGATCCCATTCCATGCAAATGTCTTGAGCTCTCATTAAATGAACATCAATGACACACACACACACACATACCCCCCACATTATTATTATTATTATTATTATAAGAAATTAACACAGTGTGTCATAGGCAGCACTCACCAAATAGAATTTGTTAGGGTTATACCACTGTATTACAAAGAGATCTGGAAGTAAGAAGTGCAAACTACCTCCAAGTCTGGCGTCCAAAATGTCCTCAACATCTTCCAACTGTCTTTCCTATTGCAGTGAGGATTGTGGCCCTGTGTTCCAATTAGAAAAGCTGCAGATGAGAGAGGTTTGGGTTCTTGAACTACCACTTCCAGGAGAAATATTAGGAGGAGCTGCTCAATCTGTGTAAATGTCAACACAAGCAAGAAATAAATCTGTTCTTGTGAAGTCACTGATACTTCAGTGTTTAATTGCTGCTGTATTATACTCTACAATGTACATATTGTAAAAGGTTTTTCATAAGATACTGCTTCTCTTCAAGCGATAGAGCACACCCCCACAGCCGCTCCCACTCAGGAAGCACCACCGTGTGCTCGTGCAGAGATTCAGGACCCAGGGACAGAGTAGGTCTCCCAACTACATGCCCATGTAGGACTACTGGGTACCTGAGCAAGACCACCAGCATCAGCACCTGCGCAGAACTTTCAACCACCCACCCAAGCAGAAATGCCAGACACTGCTCCAACACAGAACACTCTACTGCTATCCATGTGCAGGAACTCCGACCACCACTCACTCCTCTGTGGACCCCCATCTACCAATGTGGGTCTTTGGTCATCTCCACCTTGGGACTCTACAGCAACTGAGATAGTCTCCTACATGCTGTAGCCTGCCTGCATCAGGGGACATTGCATTGGCTCTGAAGACAGACAAAAGCCACACATTACACACCATAGAGATCATCTCTGAACATATCACCCCATGCCGTTGCCCAGCTCCCCCTACCTGACCTGACACCCCATCACTAAAAGCAGCTACCTCCATCTTGGGTCACCTTCATCACCATCTTTAGTGGGGGCAACCCCCAGTTAGGAACTCTGGCTGAACAGGTACCCATAATTTCTAACTATCCCCTCTCCCCAGCAGCCACTAAGCCTGCACAGTGACTGCCCAATATGAAACAGCTCTTCACAACAGGTGCACAGCCAGCAAAGGGCAACATACAAGACCTCTAGAGAGAAAAGTCCCTTATTAGGAAGTACAAAGGGAGAGGATGAGTGAGATACACTTTAGAGACTAACATAGACCAAGAACTGTGAGGTCTACAGGAAAGATAAGGAGATAAGACCAGGAGCCCACATCACACGAGGGGACCTCAAAGGAGATCCTTGGGGTGCAGTCTCCCTTCAGGGACTGACCAGTGCCATGCCCCAACTCCATATTCCCTACAACCAAGACCAGTCCTCTCACCAGGGTAACATTCGCCATTCTGAGGGCAGAGATACCAGCTAACAACAGACAGTCACATGTATTGGATGTGAAGGGAAGCAGAAAAGATATTGACCTCCAACCAAAACAATCCTTGTTTCTTTCTTTGAGATTTTTTTCTTTTTTCTTCTTCTTCCTCTCTATTCTTCTGATCACATCACCAACATATGTGAAACCAAGTACTTTGCATGAATTAGGATACTGAGGACTGGGATGTCTAAACAGTATATTACTGTTGTGTTGTATATTCTTTTTTTTCTAATTTTTACTATTTTAACATTTTTTATTTTTATTCAATATACGTTTGTTTGTTTTATGTACTCTACTGTCTTCCTACTTTCTTGTCTACCCAAAATTACTTCCCCTCTTTTCTCCTGCTACTAACCTTCTTCTTTATATTCCTCTTTCATACGTCCTAAGATATAATAACTCTATGTCCTTACCTCCTACCTCTTCAGCATATCATCCTACATCTCACCCCCAGTTCTTTGTCCACCATTACAAACTGTAAACCCTTTTACAAGCCTACTGATTATATTGAAGATAATAATTGAATTCACCATTTCTGTACATTGTGACCAAACTGTAAACATCTTAATAGCAACTATTTAATCTAAGGTTGTATATTGGGATCTGTTAACATTGTTCTTCCCCTCAAAGGAGAGGTACAGGACCCTACAGGTGCACTATAAGCCTATAGGGTAAAAATGGTAACACCTGGGATCCACAGATAGGAACCATACACCAACAAGACTTAAGAATAACAAGGAAGACACATGAGCAACATGAAGAGACAAGGGAGGAAAGTGCCCCAAACAAATCAAGATATCACATTATTAGAATTCATGGCTAGCACAGAAGATAAAAGGACAGAGAAAGAGTTCAGGATGTTCATAATTAATATGTTCTGTGAATTTAACAATGACACAAGGAGCAAATAAAGGCAGCAAAAGATCATTTTGTTAAAGGGCTATGTAAGCAAATACAGGAAGCAAAAGATTACTTCAACAGGGAGAGAGGTTCTAAGAAAAAAACGAACAGAAATCCTTGAAATTAAAGAAACAATAAACCAAATTAAAAGCTCAATTGAGGGCTGGGGATGTGGCTCAAGCGGTAGCACACTCGCCTGGCATGCATGCAGCGCTGGGTTTGATCCTCAGCACCACATACAAATAAAGATGTTGTGTCTGCTGAAAACTAAACAATAAATATTTTAAAAAATTCTCTCTCTCTCTCTAAAAAAAAAAAAAAGTTCAATTGAAAGCATCACTAACAGTAGACCACTTGGAAGATAGGACCTGAGACAATGAGGACAAAAAATGTAATCTTTAAAAGAATGAAGACCACACAGTAAAGATGGTAAGAAACTGTGAGCAGAACATTCAAGAAATATGAGATAGCATAAAAAGACCAAATTTAAGAGTTATTAATATAGGGGAAGGCATAGAGTTCCAAGCAAAGGAATGAACAATATATTCAATGAAATAATATCAGAAAAATTTCCAAACATGGAGAATGAATTGGAAAACCAAATACAAGAGGCTTATAGGATGCCACATGTACAAAATCACAACAGATTCACACCAAATCACATTATAATGAAAATGCCTAGCATACAGAATAAGGAGAGAATTTTAAAAGCTTGGAGAGAAAGAAATCAGATTATATATAAGGGAAAATCAATTAGGTTATGTGCAGATTTTTCAACCCAGACCCTGAAAGCTAGATGATCCTGGAACAGCATACATCAAGCTCTGAAAAATTTAAAAAAAAATAATAAAAAAGGATGCCAATCAAAATTCTTACATCCAGCAAAATTAAGTTTTAGATTTGAGGATGAAATAAAGACCTTTTATGACAAACAAAAGTTAAAAGAATTTACAACTAGAAAACCTGCATTACAGAACATCCTCGGCAAAATATTCCATGAAGAGAAAATGAAAAATAACAATGAAAATCAATAGAGTATTACACTAATTAGTATTTAGTATTACACTAAAGGAAAAACTAATCAAAGGAGAAACCAAGTCAAGTTAAATACCCAAAATGAACAACAATGGCTAGGAATACAAATCAAGTCTCAATAATAACCCTGAATGCCTAAACTCACCAATCAAAAGGCATAGGATAGTACACTTAAAGAAAAAAGCAAACAAACAAACAACCCAACAGTATGCTGTCTCCAAGAGACTCAACTCATTAGAAAAGACATACACTAAAAGTGAAATGTTGGGCAAAATCATACCACTAACCATGGACTGCAAAAGCAAGTAGGGGTTGCCATTTTATCAAATAAAGTAGACTTCAAGTTAAAGTTACTCAAAAGGAATAAAGAAGGACATTGCATACTGCTCAAAGGAACCATACACCAACAAGATTAAGAATAAAAAATATATATACCCCAAACAATGAAGCATCTATGTTCATCAAACAAACTCTTCTCAAGTTCAAGAGTCAAATACACCACAACACAATAATTCTGGGTGACATTAACAAACGTCTTTTATCGCTGGATAGATCTTCCAAACAAGAGCTGAACAAAGAAACTATAGAACTCAATGATATGATCAATAACTTAGACTTAACTGTCATTTGTAGAATATTTCATCCTTCAACAAGTGAATACACTTTCTTCTCAGCAGCATATGTATCTTTCTCTAAAATAGACCATATATTATGCCACAAAGCAACTCTAAGCAAATACAAAAAAGTAGAGATACTACCCTGCATTCTATTAGATCACAATGAAATGAAATTAGAAATCAAAGATCAAATAAAAAAATAAAGCTACTCCAACACCTGGAGACTAAATAATATGCTATTGAATGAATGATGGGTTGCAAAAGACTTCAAGGAGGAGATTAAAAAATTCTTAGAGGTAAATGAGAATACTGATAAAACATATCAAAATCTCTGGAACACTATGAAGGCAGTACTAAGTTCATTCTTTAAAAGAAGAAAAAAGTAACAAATAAATGACCTAATATTACATCTCAAAGCCCTAGAGAAATAAAAACAAATGAGCACCAAAAGTAGTAGAAGACAGGAAATAATTAAAATGAGAGCTGAAGTCAAAGAAATTGAAACAAAAGAAACAATTGAAAAAATTGACAAAACAAAAAGTTGGTTCTTTGAAAAAAATATATAAAACTGGGCCTGGGGATGTGGCTCAAGCAGTAGCGCCTGGCATGCGTGCGGCCAGGGTTCGATCCTCAGCACCCACATACAAACAAAGATGTTGAGTCCGCCAAAAACTAAAAAATAAATATTAAAAAAAATTTTAAAAAAATATATAAAATTGACAAACCCTTAGCCATGCTAACAAAGAGAAGGAGGAAGAAAACTCAGATTATTAACATACATGATGAAAAAGGAAATATCACAACAGACACTACAGAAATACAGAAGATAATTAGAAATTATTTTGAAAATTGGTACTCCAATGAAATAGAAAATATCGAAGATATTGAGAAATTTCTAGCATCATATGATTTGCCCAAATCAAATGAAAATGATACACACAATTTAAACAGATCAATTTCAAGCAATGAAACAGAAGATGCCATCAGAAGCCTACCAACCAAGAAAAGCCTAGGACCAAATGGATACTGGACCTTTAAAGAATACCTACAAGACCTTTAAAGAAGAACTAATACCAATACTCTTCAAATTATTTCATGAAATAGAAAAAGAGGGCACATTTCCAAATGCATTCTATGAGGCCAATATCACTCTGATTCCAAAATCAGGCCAAGATGTATCAAAGAAAGAAAACTTCAGACCAATATCTCTAATGAACATAAATGCAAAAATTCTCAATAAAATTCTGGCAAATCAAATACAAAAACATATCAAAAAGATAGTACACCACGATCAACTGATAAAAGGGATGCAAAGTTGGTTCAACATACGGAAATTAATAAATGTAATTCATCACATTAATAGACTTAAAGATAAGAACCATATCATCATCTCAGTAGATGCAGAAAAAGCCTTCAACGAAAAACAGCACTCCTTCCTGTTCAAAACACTAGAAAAACTAGAGATAATAATAACATACCTCAACATCTTAAAAGCTATCTATGCTAAGCCCCACAGAAACATCATTCTAAACGGAAGAAAACTGAAAGCATTCCCTCTAAGAACTGAATCAAGACAGGGATGTTCTCTTTCACCACTTCTTTTTAACATAGTTCTTGAATCACTGTCCAGTGCAATTAAACGAAAGAAATTAAAGGGATATGGATAGGAAAGGAAGAACTCAAATTAGCACTATTTGCTGTTGATATGATTCTATGCATAGAAGTACCCAAAAATTCCACCAGAAAACTTCTAGAACTAGTAAATGAATTCAGCAAAGTAGCAGTATATAAAATCAACACCCATAAATCAAAGGCATTTCTGTATATCAGTGGCAAATCCTTTGAAAGAGGTACAAGGAAAACTACCCCAATTTACAGTAGCCTCAAAAAAATAATAATAATATATTTGGGAATCAACAAAAGAGGTGAAAGACCTCTACAATGAAAACTACAAAATGCTAAATAAAGATATTAGAGGAGATCTCAGAAGATGGAAATATCTCCCTTGTTCTTGGATAGGCAGAATTAGTATTGTCAAAATGACCACACTACCAAAAGCACTATATAGATTTTATACAATTCCAATCAAAATCCCAATAACAATCCTCATGAAATAGAAAAGGCAATCATGAAATTCATCTGGAAAAATAAGAGACCCAGAGTAGCTAAAACAATCCTTAGCAAGAAGAGTAAAGCAGGCAGCAACACTATACCAGACCTTAAACTATACTACAGAGCAATAGTAACAAAAACAGCATGGTATTGACACCAAAACAGATTGGTAGACCAATGGTACAGAAAAGAGGACACAGAGACTAACCCACATAATTACAGTTATCTTCTATTAGACAAAGGCACCAAAAACATACATTGGAGAAAGATAGCCTCTTCAACAAATGGTGCTGGGAAAACTGAAAATACATATGCAACAAAATGAAATTAATCCCCTATCTATCACCATGCACAAAACTCAACTCAAAGTGGATCAAGGACCTAGGAATTAAGCCAGAGACACTGCATCTAATAGAAGAAAAATTAGGCCCAAGTCTCCATCATGTCAGATGAGTCCCCAACTTCCTTAATAAGACTCCTATAGCACAAGAATTAAAATCAAGAATCAATAAACTGGATGGATTCAAACTAAAAAGCTTCTTCTCTGCAAAAGAAACAATCAGTGAGGTGAGAGAGCCCACATAATGGGAGCAACTTTTTACCACATGCACATGAGATAGAACACTAATCTCTAGGGTATATAAAGAACTCAAAAATCTTAACACCAATAAAACAAATAACCCAATCAATAAATGGGCCAAGGAATGGAACAGACACTTGGTTCATCATCTTCTCAGAAGATTATATACAAATGATCAACAAATATATGAAAAAACATTCAACATCTCTAGCAATTAGAGCAATGCAAATCAAAACTGCTCTAAGATTTCATCTCACTCCAGTCAGAATGGCAGCTATTATGAAGACAAACAATAATAAGTGTTGGTGAGGATGTGGTGAAAAAAGCACACTCATACATTTCTGGTGGGACTACAAATTGGTGCAACCAATCTGGAAAGCAGTATGGAGATTCTTTGGAAAACTTGGAATGGAACCACCATTTGACCCAGCTATCCTACTCCTTGGTTTATACTCAAAGGTTATATCCAAAGCATACTATAGGGACACAACCACATCAATGTTTATAGCAGCACAATTCACAATAGCTAAACTGTGGAACCAATCTAGATGTCCTTCAGTAGATTAATGGATAAAGAAAATGTGGTATATATACACAATGGAATATTATTCAGCATTAAAGATAACAAAATCATGGTGTTTGCAGGTAAATAGATGGAGTTAGACAATAAAATGCTAAGTAAAGTTAGCCAATATCAAAAAAACAAATGACAAATGTTTTCACTGAATTAAGGTGCTGATTCATAATGGGGTTGGCGAGAGAGCATGGGAGGATCAGATAAACTCTATATAGGGCAAAGGGGTGGGAAGGAAAGAAAGGGAGGGGGAGGGAAAGAAAGGGAGGGGGTATAGGGGTAGAAAGGATGGTGGAATGAGATGGATATTATTATCGTAAGTATATGTACAAAGACATGAATGGTGTGTGACTATACTTTGTGTATAACCAGAGATATGAAAAACTGTGTTCTATATGTGTAATATGAATTGTAATGCATTCTGCTGTCATATATAACACATTAGAATAAAAATAAAATAATTAATTAGTTTTAAATAAAAAAGGTTTTTCATTATACATTAAACTTTGATATGTAATTGTCATGTGTAATTTTAGCCTGGTTATTGCTAAATGAATTATAGATTCTTTTGGAGGTTAGCTGTCTTAAAAAATATGAAAGTAGATCTTGCTGATATTGTTCTGTATCGTAATATATCACCCTCAGATTGACAACCAAAGAAATTAGATTGTCCATTGTTGACATATGGTGATCTGTGACAAATACATTTCTAATTTTTCTAACAATGATCTGACTGAACAAATAAAGACGCATTTATTTGATACAATATAGATGGAATGTCACCTCTGGCAAGTGTGACCCTTATGAGCAGGTGGTAACATCAGTTAGTTATAGACTTAAAAGAAAAAAACATATGTCTCAGGATATAATGGTTTTTTTTTTTTTTGTCTTTAGTTTCCTGTGACACAATTAATCAACTCTGAAATGAAGTCATTAAATCTTTTCTGCTAAGTTCTAGAAGAATATGTTCTTAATTTTACGACTACTACAATTATAATTATCTGCATTTGGATAATTCTGGGTATTATAAAGTAGGATTTTTAAAATGCAGTATCTACTTTCTTCCTTCCTTAGGATAGTCTTCAAAAGAATTTGCAGCTTATTTTGGGAAATCAACCTAAAATTACACACAATACTTAGATAACAATCAAATTTTAAAGGAGATATGCAAAATAAATAGTTGCTTACTTGTAGGTTTTATAATAAAAAAAAATGCAGTGTCTGTTGGTGATTTTGAGCACTAGTAAAATCTCTCTAAGTTTCTGTTTCCTCATCTGCAGACTTATATATTAATAAAACAATCAAAAAAGTTAACAAAATGGTACATAACTGTAGGGCCCCCAGATGACTATAGTTAGGATCCCTTGCTGAGGCTTCTGGTGGGCTGTTTCTAGTGTGTAGTCAAGGTCATAAACACCCTGATTCAGTGTATGTACTTAAGGCCATAAACATCTGCTTACTGGCATGTGTCTACTTATATAACCTGTGGGCACTATGCCTTCTTAGTCTGGCCTGCACATATCAGAAAGGCCTATGGAAAGACTCAGGGGCTAAATGAGGCTGAAGCTGAAGTGGGCTACGTGGTACTGGCTGGGGCAAAAATGGAGTTGGATCTGGAGACTGTGAGCTACTGTCACCTCTGAATAATGAATGTCTAGTATCCCAACTGTATCTCTCATTGCCCTTTACCTGCTGGGCTCCTGAATCTGTTTCCCAGGGCCTGAGCAGCCACCTAACAATGGCATACAGTGAGCACTCAGCAAGGGAAATATCTATCACTTTCATCACTGTATGCACTAAGAGAATCAGAGAAATATTCTGTGGAAAACAGGTCTTAATCAAGGAATTAACCAATAGAAATGAAACTCCAGGTAGTGGCAATAGGCTGGGGAAGGCAGAGAACTGAACCTGAGCATGGTGCTTGTGGATCAAAGGAATGAGGAGAGGTAAAAATAATATAGAGAGTGTGTATGTGTAGTAGAGAGAACGCTAGCTTCGAAGCAGAAAAACAGAGCTTAAATTCCATCTCTGTGATCTTGGAGCTGTCATTTCTCATCTCAAAACTTCAGCTTAACTATATATAACATAAGAATAAAACATATGTTTCAGAATTTGGGGATTGTTAATGCATAAAATTATATATTATATATATATGTGTGTGTGTGTGTGTGTGTGTGTAGATAGATAGATAGATAGATAGATAGATAGATGTAACTGGAGAATATCATGCTAAGTGATAAGCTAATCCTAAACAACCAAAGGCCAAATGTTTTTTCTGATACAAGGATGATAATTCACAATAAGAGTGGTGGGGGTGGGTAGGATGTATATTTATCCTACCCACCCCAACTTGAAATAGACATTATATACATAATGTCTATTTCAAGTTATAAATGACATATTAAAATGTATATTACACATATGAAGAATGATATTCTTTAGTATATTATTACAACTATTATAATAATACATAATTATTACATATTATTCTGTTTTATATATAATCTAATAAAATTATTGGTACATGTTGGGTGCACAGCAAATGAAATGTATCATTACATATTATAGTCTTAAAAACTAGAAATAGAAATTAAATGCTATATTTCAGTAAGTAATTCTATTTATACTAATTGTGAGCATCTCCTTCAGAATCAATCTCACCAAAAAGATTTTTTAAAGCAGCTATGTAAACAAAATGTGAGCATTTGAGTGATAATCAATCCAATTCTGGGAAGTATTATGGAATGGTAAAAGCAAAGTTACAAGGCTAAATGAATCTCATCACTTCCATCTTATTGGTTGGAACTTATATTCACTTAATTCAATGAATTAAAAATTTAATCATACTTTTAGCACTTTCAATATGTAATTTGTCAGATTCAGATGTATTTGTCCCTAAATCACTTATATTTAATGATATCGATATTCAAGAACTGAAGTGATTGTAGTAGAAAGTGTCTTGTGATATTTGATAAAAGTAAAGTACAAATTGAATCAAAATGCTAAATAGGATATAGAATTAGTTATTGATTGTACCAAAGGGGATCTGCAGAAATCTTTATAAATTACTTTGCATATGAAGTAGATATACAAAAAATTCTTAAATGCTTTTACTGAAAAATTTAGTCTTAGTTCAAGAGTTAATGGAAAAGATGAAAAATTCTTTCTCTCATCTTTTCTTTCTAGTTTTTATTAAGGAAGTCTTATGACCAAATTCTATTTTAGAAACATTATGTTGGTGGTAGTAAAGAGAATATATGGAAGCCATAGCAACATAAAAGGAAGATATTAAGAAGCCAATGTAGTAATTTGTCCCTGAGAGATAAAAGAATGAACGCTAGTGGTAGAAACATAAATGGGAGATATATGTGAATACTATAATCATAGAATGGGTAGAATTTGAAGTCAGATGGGGGGTTCTGGTTCCAAGGGAAAGGATTAATAAAGATGAATCTCATTCTGAATATTGTCCAGGCTATTCTGCCCCAGCAAAATAGCTGGATCTTTGCAGAAGAATAAAAACATGATCAACCATGTATTCATCTCTGTGAAATAACACCTAGAGGTATTGCCATAAAAGAGAGCTAAGAAGTCATGTGATTAATGACTTGTATCTTTTGTGTTTTGCTCTCAATAATTAATATTTTTTATTCAGTTTGTGTATTATTACTTACTTTGCTAGTTACTTTACCCCTGCTGTAATCTCTTATTGATTTGACAACTCACTGGAATGTCCACCAAATATAGAACAGTTAGGGTGGTAAATGGAATTTAAATTGATTAACTTTGCTACTATTTTCCAGAAATATTCTGAAAAAAGTTTACAAAGTGATTTTACTTTAGATCTTTCATTAATATACAAGATGAATCTGAGACCTATGATATTGATCTTTGGACATCCTAACAACCAAGAATTATTTTTACTTGAACTTCAGGTTCAAAGATGCTCTTCAAGAATGAGACTTGGAAAATACTCAGTTAATCTAAAAATTTGTAACAATAGAGTTCTTATGTACAGAAAAAAGTAAAATTATTTATCATAATGTAATTTTATTTTATAAATTATTTAAGCATTGACAGTATGTTATACAAAAGGCTTATAATTTTTTCATAATGAATTATTTGAAATAGTATAATTTTGCCTAATCCAAAGTATCTCTATTTATCCTACCCATCCCCACCACTCTTATTGTGAATTAGCATCCTTGTATCAGAAAAAAACATTTGGCCTTTGGTTGTTTAGGATTAGCTTATCACTTAGCATGATATTCTCCAGTTACATCCATTTACCTGAAAATCCCATAATTTCATTTTTCTTTAAAGTTGAGTAATATTCCATTGTGTATGTGTTCCATATTTTCTTTATCCATTTATCTACTGAAGGACATTTAGGTTGGTTCCATAGTTTAGCTGTTGTGAATTGAGCTGCTATCATCATTGATGTGGCTGTATCACACTGCAGTATATTAATTTTAAGTCTTCTGGTTGTAAACTGAGGAGTGGGATAGCTAGGTCAAATGGTGGTTCCATTCCAATTTTTCTGAGAAATCTCCATATCCATATGGTTTTTCATATTGGCTGCACCAATTTGCAATCCCATTGGCAATGTATAAGGGTACCTTTTCCCTCATATCCTCACCAACATTTATTGTTGCTTATATTCTTTATAATTGCCATTGTGACTGGAGTGAGATGAAATCTGAGGGTAGTTTTGATTTGAATTTTTCTAATTGCTGGAGATTATGAATATTTTTTTTTCATGTATTTGTTGATCAATCTTCTTTGAAGTCTCTGTTCAGTTCCTTAGCCCATTTATTGATTGGGTTATTTGATTTTTGGTATTAAGTTTTTTGAGTTCTTTATATATCCCAGATATCAATGCTCTGTATGTGACCAGTGTGATTCTACAACATGTACAACCAGGAGAATGAGAAGTTATACTCCATTTATTTTTAATGTACCAACATGCATTCTACTTTCATATATAACTAATTAGAACAAATATAAAAATAAATATTAACTTTTCTTATTTATATTACTTTTATTTTCCCAACTGTTCAAAATACAAAGAATTTCGCATTCATTAAATTAAAAGTATTGTTTTGTCTGAAAAACACTGTTATTTATAGGTATAACATAGAGGAAACTAATTAAAAGTTAAATAATTATTTGCTTCCCCAATTCTTAATCTAATGCTACCTAAGTTGAACTGAATTTTTGGTTCTTTGGCATGTATAGGAAAGAGACTTTTATGAAATACAATTCCATTAGCTCTCTGGGATTTGACAGTGTTAATGAGGCAGGGTATAACTCTGAGTTCATAAGCTGTTCCTTCATAGATTTTTATCATTGCCAAACAAACCACAAGTCTTTATCATCAGGAGCCTTTTTTCCCAACCCATGGAAAGGAAATTGTAAAATAACCTAGTGAAAATGAGAATCTTAGTGAGAATCTAAATATATTTCTTACAGCTTTTAGCAAGATACCATTATTAAGATCTTTTTTTTTTTTTTAGCTATATACATTTTGAGGGGAAATAGGAGCTGTCTGAGTTCAAAAAGGTTGACTCAGCATTAAAACAGAATAAAATCATGGCATTTGCAGTAAATGGATGGAGTTGGAGAATATTATACTAAGTTAGCCAATCCCTCAAAACCAAATGCCTAATGTTTTCTCTGAGATAAGGATGCTGATACATAATGGGGATGGGGATGGGGCATGAGCAGAATGCAGGAACTTTAGATAGGGCAAAGAGGAGGGAGGGGAAAAGAGGGGGCATCAGGGTAGAAAAGATGGTGGAATGAGAAGTACATGTATGAAGACACGAATGGTGTGACTCTACTTTGTGTAAAACCAGAGACATAAAAAATTGTGCTCTATATGTATACTATAAATTGTAATGCATTCTGCTATCATATATAACAAATTAGAATAAATATACATACATACACACATATTATGCAGTATAATATGTATAAATTATAGGAATAAATGTTGTTTTAACTATTAAACTGTGTAATATATAAAATAATAATAATAAAAATATTGACTGAGTATATCAAGAGATGTTGAACAGTACGGATGTAAAGCTATTCAAAAACTGATTTTCCTACCCGCAAAGCAATAAAGTTGACTTGTTGGGTGGGAACTGAAGAGCATAAAATCATATTTTAAAATTTGAGATGTGACCTCACTGCTACTTGCTCCCACCGTGTCTATCAGCAGCAAAATTGTTTTTAATATCATGTTCCAGAAAGGCTTAGGAAAGAGATCTGCCTACATTATATGCTGTTAAAGTTGATAAATTCTGAAAAAATATTCTCTAATAATATACGGGAAAAAGGCAATGATTTTCAGGCTTCTATACTGGTAAGTTAATGTTCCTATAACTTACTAATCAAATTACTAGTGAATTTTAAAATTAAGAAAATAGTTGATAACTTCTTAGGCAAAAGAACTGAAAGTTCAGGAGAAAATAAAAATCAATTCTCTGTTATTTTTATAGTTTATGTCAGCAATAAAACCCATAGTTTTTAAACCCTATTTTCCAAAGGGAAGATAAGAAGAGCTATGTGTTGCCCATTTGTTAACAAGGGAACTTGAAAAGCAGTGGCAATAAAAAGATAAAATTTCTTCCCATTGAAACTTATGTCCAGATGTTATCTCCATGTGTGGATTTTTGGCTGTAGCAAGATGATATGCATCTTTAGAACAACAACAAAATATCTGGTTGTAAAATCATTACCAAGGACCCAGGACTTCAGGTAAGGATGGAAAATAGAGCAATAAGTATTGCTCCCTTTACTTCCCATTAGGGCAAGAAGGGGTGGAAAGAAAAACAGAAAGACATGCAGCCACATGGGAAAAAAAATAAAGAAGAAAAAATAAATCATGCAAAATAAAAAGAAACAGGAGGGTGAGTCAGTGTTTTATGGCTGCCTCTGTTCCCTGGTTGTATGCACCCATCTTCTTTCTGTTCTCAAGAGTTCTAAAGATGGTATATACAAGCAGCAAAGCAATAATGCCAGATAATAATTTGGGTAATTTATTAGGTCTATAACAATTCTCATTTTCATTATCACCACATTACCTATTACATTCACTGTTCCCAACTTGAAGTGCAAAATGCAGATGGCAAGTTCCTTTGAGAATACACATTATTTTGTTGCTTAATGCTTCAAAATGAAGATGTATAATAAATTGTGCATAACATGCAATTACTGCTTATTTACCATATTTAGCATTAAATAGTTCATAACCAGATGCAAGTATCAAAAAAAAAAAAAAAAAAAAACTACAAGATTCTCTTACTAGGCATGTGCCAAAACATGTGCAACTCTTAAATTTTTAAATCATGGGCATAAACACTTTTGAATAGAAATGCTAATAGATATTTGACTAGTAACACACACACACACAAATCATCACTTTAATGAAAAATTTCAAAAGTTTCAGCAGGCTGAAAATAGATAAGATAAAAGGGATACAGTACCTGCTGTTTTATTTTATTTTATTTTTTTCATTAGAAAAAGATGGAGAAGCGGTGATATCTAGCCTCAGGGAACATATTTCTGGAAGCTGTTTACAAAGAACACAACAGCAAAAAAACTAACAAAGTCTTGTTACATTGTTAAAATATTACAGGTTTGTATTTTATTCAACTATTATTCAACATAAAAGATTTTTTTTCACAGTCAAAAGAAAAGTTATCTTTAAGTCTTTTTTTAGAATTTATCATAATATTATTTGGACATATTCCCAGGAGTCCTGTTTAAGATTACCTTACAAAGTAGATGTAAAATTCTGGGCTGTCTTTGAAACAGGGTTAAAGTAATTTAGTTTTTATTCCAGTGATACATAGTCACAGGAATAGACTCTGGAGTCTTGCCTATGTGTTTGAAAATAATTGAACATGAGAATAATTCCGTCATTTCCATCCACCTCACATTTATAAGAAAAACAATAAATATTTCTAATTACTTGATGTTTCTAAGGAATGTACAATGTATTCTTTATTTTGTGGATATGATATTTGAGTGATGTTTGTGGATTTGGCATTTGAGCAAATTTGCTGTATGCAGAGACAAATGAGGTTCTAAGCATTTGCATTTAGGTATATCTACTTTTAAAAAAAAGTATATCCTTATATCCTCATTAAAAACTAAATCTATGCCTCCCAACACACACACACACACACACACACACACACACAGGCATGTACCCCCAATTCTCAATAGTGTCAGTGATATGAAAGTCTTCTTTATTTTATTTTATAGGAGGAGCAATATGAAGCCATCCTTGCCATCAGATGTCAATTGAGCAAGTTGAATTGTTTTGACCATGGTCTCTAATTGAGGCCAGGGACAAAAAGGATACTCAGTAATTGAGGCCCGGAACAAAAGGGACACTAAGTGTAAATAATAAATAATTGGATCTAATTGAGGAATGGAGGCTGGTTCAAAAATAAAGGAAATGAAATGTTAATATCTCCAACCTGCTCCCCCTTTCAACCTGTTGTCAAGGCTACCTGCCTGCAGGAAATTGTTCCTCCCTGCAGGGAGTTAGAGGAGTTGCTAATGAAATAACTCCAAGTAGCTCCTTTCCTGCCCATTTGGGCAGACACAGCAGGGAAAAGCACCCTTGGAGGCTTCTTCCCCACCTTTTGGCCTATCTTTTGATCTCTAGTCTGTAGGCAAGAGCAGGGGAGAAGGAGGGAATGAGAACAAAGGAACTCTAAAACCTTTAAAAGGAGCAGGACACCCCACTTCTTCAGACACCCAGCTCTGCCATCCCACCCCCGCCCTCTGTGGAGAAATCTCTCTCTGTTCTATCCTTTAAATAAAACTTGCTTTCTACACTTGCCTCAGCATTTCTGGGTCACATATGGGGAAATGGGACTGGGCCCTGAGTGATTCTCATCACTGGTATCATAATCACATATTTCCTGTGCTCTACCTTTGTGTAACTCCCACTCAGCCTCTCCACTCTGGATGCTTAATGATCATATCAAACTCCAGTGTTCCCCCAAAAGAATTCCTAAAGTGTCTCTACTTTTTCCTCTCCAATTCTACTTTTCTTTGATCCTCCACCACCATTTAAGTCCAAGATACTTTCTTCAATACATTTCAGACCAAAAATCTAGCAAATATCTTTGATCCCTCTCTTTGTTTTTCCTGCCACGTTTAAGCTGCCAGCAACCCCTCCCTTATACCTGCCAGCTCCTCAGATCATTTTCCTTACCTTCCCATCATTGTTTGCCTGACTTAATACTTTTGTCTCTTGGTCTGACTCCCTGCTGACATCATTGACCCTTAAAAGCCCATTTGCCAAAGGGCAGTGGAAGAGATCTATTGAGGACTTAACTGTTCCAGCAGCCTCTGCTTTCCTGACCTCATCCGGACCACATTTTGACTTGCTCACTGGCTTTCACACAAACTAGTATTCTTTCTGTTCCATAAAAACCAAAGTTCCCTCTTCCCTCAGGCATTTATACATTTTTCCCTCTATAGAAATACGCTCAATTCACATTTTTCATTCGGGTATCAGTTCAAATTTTATTTCTTCTGGAAAGATTTTTCTATAGCTACCTTTCTCTGATTTGTCATTGTCCAGCATATCTCTGTTTCTTCAGAGTAATTTAATACAGATGACTAATATTGTATTTTTTTGCTAATAATTATTTGATTTATTAAATCATCTTGTAATAATCAATGTTATATTTTATCATTTTATAAATAAATAATTCTTTTTTTATTTTTTTTTAATTTTTTATTGTTGGTTGTTCAAAACATTACATAGTTCTTGATATATCATATTTCAGACTTTGATTCAAGTGGGTTATGAACTCCCTTTTTTACCCCGTATACAAATTGCAGAATCACATCAGTTACACATCCATTGATTTACATATTGCCATACTAGTGTCTGTTGTGTTCTGCTGCCTTTCCTATCCTCTACTATCCCCCCTCCCCTCCCCTCCCCTCTTCTCTCTCTACCCCTTCTACTGTCATTCATTTCTCCCCCTAGTATTATTTTCCCCTTTCCCCTCACTTCCTCTTGTATGAAATTTTGTATAACCCTGAGGGTCTCCTTCCATTTCCATGCAATTTCCCTTCTCTCTCCCTTTCCCTCCCACCTCTCATCCCAGTTTAATGTTAATCTTCTTCTCATGCTCTTCTTCCCTACTCTGTTCTTAGTTACACTCCTTATATCAAAGAAGACATTTGGCATTTGTTTTTTAGGGATTGGCTAGCTTCACTTAGCATAATCTGCTCTAATGCCATCCATTTCCCTGCAAATTCTATGATTTTGTCATTTTTTAATGCAGAGTAATACTCCATTGTGTATAAATGCCACATTTTTTTATCCATTCATCTATTGAAGGGCATCTAGGTTGGTTCCAAAGTCTTGCTATTGTGAATTGTGCTGCTATGAACATCGATGTAGCAGTGTCCCTGTAGCATGCTCTTTTTAGGTCTTTAGGGAATAGACCGAGAAGGGGAATAGCTGGGTCAAATGGTGGTTCCATTCCCAGCTTTCCAAGAAATCTCCATACTGCTTTCCAATTGGCTGCACCAATTTGCAGTCCCACCAGCAATGTACAAGTGTACCCTTTTCCCCACATCCTTGCCAGCACTTGTTGTTTGACTTCATAATGGCTGCCAATCTTACTGAAGTGAGATGGTATCTTAGGGTGGTTTTGATTTGCATTTCTCTGACAGCTAGAGATGGTGAGCATTTTTTCATGTACATGTTGATTGATTGTATGTGCCCCTCTGAGAAGTGTCTGTTCAGGTCCTTGGCCCATTTGTTGATTGGGTTATTTGTTGTCTTATTGTCTAATTTTTTGAGTTCTTTGTATACTCTAGATATTAGGGCTCTATCTGAAGTGTGAGGAGTAAATATTTGTTCCCAGGATGTAGGCTCCCTATTTACCTCTCTTATTGTTTCTTTTGCTGAGAAAAAACTTTTTAGTTTGAGTAAGTACCATTTGTTGATTCTAGTTATTAACTTTTGTGCTATGGGTGTCCTATTGAGGAATTTGGAGCCCGACCCCACAGTATGTAGATCGTAGCCAACTTTTTCTTCTATCAGACGGCGTGTCTCTGATTTGATATCAAGCTCCTTGATCCATTTTGAATTCACTTTTGTGCATGGCGAGAGAAAGGGATTCAGTTTCATTTTGTTGCATATGGATTTCCAGTTTTCCCAGCACCATTTGTTGAAGATGCTATCCTTCCTCCATTGCATGCTTTTAGCCCCTTTATCAAATATAAGATAGTTGCAGTTTTGTGGATTGGTTTCTGTGTCCTCTATTCTGTACCATTGGTCCACCCGTCTGTTTTGGTACCAGTACCATGCTGTTTTTGTTACTATTGCTCTGTAGTATAGTTTGAAGTCTGGTATCGCTATACCGCCTGATTCACACTTCCTGCTTAGCATTGTTTTTGCTATTCTGGGTCTTTTATTTTTCCATATGAATTTCATGATTGCTTTCTCTATTTCTACAAGAAATGCCATTGGGATTTTGATTGGCATTGCATTAAACCTATAGAGAACTTTTGGTAATATCGCCATTTTGATGATGTTAGTTCTGCCTATCCATGAACAGGGTATATTTTTCCATCTTCTAAGATCTTCTTCTATTTCTCTCTTTAGGGTTCTGTAGTTTTCATTGTATAAGTCTTTCACCTCTTTTGTTAGGTTGATTCCCAAGTATTTTATTTTTTTTTTTTGAGGATATTGTGAATGGAGTGGTTGTCCTCATTTCCATTTCAGAGGATTTGTCGCTGATATACAGGAATGCCTTTGATTTATGCGTGTTGATTTTATATCCTGCCACTTTGCTGAATTCATTTATTAGCTCTAATAGTTTCTTTGTAGACCCTTTTGGGTCTGCTAGGTATAGAATCATGTCACCTGCAAATAGTGATAATTTAAGTTCTTCTTTTCCTATTTTTGTGCCTTTAATTTCTTTCGTCTGTCTAATTGCTCTGGCCAGTGTTTCGACAACTATGTTGAACAGAAGTGGTGAGAGAGGGCATCCCTGTCTTGTTCCAGATTTTTTATTTATATTTGGTCTGCTTGTGATCGCTCTTTCTCTCCACTTGAATATTAGTTCTGTTGAAGCTAGGAAGCAACCCATTGATCTCATTCACCACAGTATATTCAATGCCCAAATAAGCACGTGGAGACTGAAATGAGTCAATGAATTTCTGACATGACAGGGCCCTGTCATGCCTGTGCTCCCAGACACCCTGTGACCACAGTACTCATGTCACAGTGGTCCACTTTGTGCCTTGAATACAGTCCTTGTGGCTCTGCAGCTGCACCTGATTTTTAAAATGGACATTTTTCTTCCTCTTCCTTTCTCTGTGCTTTTCCCTAATTCGCCCCCTCCCTAATCTCAGAGGAACCAGGATTCCTTTATTCACCATTTTAGGCAGATTTATCTGTCCTGAGGACACACGCACCATAGGAACCAAGTAATAAAGAATTTAGGGATAGCACCAGAAGATCTCAGAAATGACTATCTCCCAAAGTAACAAGTGAATTATAACTCTAAAAGAGAATATGTGGAATCACCTCTTTGAATCACCTCTTTAAAAGCCTCCTGTTTCTGCTAATGAGAAGAATCATAGCCTCTGGAACCAGAGTCCCCTGGTTCTCCTTTGCTAGCAAAGCAATAAACTTTCTTTTTCCTTTTTGTCAAAACTGAGTCCTTGTTATTGAATTGGCATTAGGAACAAGGACTGAGCTTTTGGTAACCCTGAGCGAGCACTGTCACTGTCTGACCTGTGATGAATTTTAAGGACAGATGTCCAGAAGATCATACAGCAGCTTCATTATTTCCAGACAAAACTTGGAATATTTGCCTTTCTAAATTATTCTATTGCTTTGTTTTAATTTTATTTTTTTAGGAAAGAAGATATGTCCAAGACCAATTGAATATTGTCCCTGCCTTGACTAATCCTGCCTCTAGGTATGCTTTCTGGTCTCTCTTTTCTTCCAGCATTTACTTTAATAAACATAATGGTTAACATATACATTGCCCCTTTTAGACATAAATCTTTTAAAAAGCCCTCCTGCTCATTTAAAAACCCAGCACTCAAAGACTCCCTGTTATCCCTTTGAAATGTAATCTTCAAAGCAGAATGTATCCTTATCTGCCAGTTTTCCTGGAAGGTGGAGTCTAACTTCAGTGGTAGTCTTGCCCTGTGTTTTAAAACCAATTCCTGTCAGGAAGATCCAGTTCACCTTTCCCTGGAAACAAAACAAATTGGCAAACACAGATGAGCTCTGATATTCTTACCCCGAAGCTCTTAAAAATTCTTCATTTTACTTCAGTACCTTGATTTCAATATCAGTTCTGACTTTTCTCATTTATAGCAATGATCTTGAATAAAGTCCTCTGTGCTGGTTGAATTTTCTCCAGAGCAACTTTTGCTTTGACCATGAAATTTACAAATAGTACAATGCATGGATCTCAAGTGGGCATTTCAAGAATTTTAACAAGTGTGTGTGTGTATGGGGGCGGGGGTTGTCCCTATCTCGGATGGAATGTATCCATCATTCCAAGAAGTTCCTGTGTGCTTCTTCCCAGTCAACTCTACCTTCATAAAAATAATTGCTAATTTTATTACCATAATTATGGACTAATTCCACTTACCTGAAATATGCATACATGGGTTTATTATGTATGTGTGCGTGTATGTGTGTGTATGCAAATGTGTATGTTTGCCTCTTGGTTGTTTTTGTCAACATGATATTTTTGAGCTTTATCCATGCTCTTATTCATATAGATACTTCATTCTTTTTTCAGTAGTGAGTAACATACCTTTTGTGTGATTATCTCTTTGTTGATTCATAAGGATCTTGTTTTTAACTTGGTGTTATTATGCACAAGGCTGCTACGACCTAAGGGCTTTTTTGTAAACTCTTTTTTCTTTCTTTTGGATGGATCCTAACTGTGGAATTACTGGGTTATGGGGAGATATATTTCAACTTTTTAAGCAACTACTTATAACAACAAAGTATGAATTCTAGCTGTTTTTATCTTCAACTACATTTGATGTCACCGGGCTAATTTTAATCATTCTACTGGGTATGCTGTGGTTATCTCATTGTGGTTTGATTTGTCTGCTCACTGATGATATTGAGAACTTTTTCTTCTACTTATTGGCCATTGGGATAACTGTTCTTGTAAAATGTCAATTTAAGACTTCCCCAATTTATTTAGTGGCTTCTTTGTTTATAAATTCCTGTTTTTAGGAGTTCTCTGGATAAAAATTATTTGTCACTGTTACAGTTTGGAAAAGAGGTGTCGCCCCAAAAGATCTTGTTAATGTAGTAACATTAAAAGGCAAAATGATTAGATTATGAGAGCTGTAACCTAATCAGTTCATCCTAGTTTTTAAGGCTTGACTAGATGGTAAATGTAGACAGGGGAGCTGTGACTGCAGGAGGTGGGTCAGTGGGGGTATGCCCTCCTCGAAGAGTTCACCTGCCCTCTGGTCCCTTCTCCCTCCCTCTGTCTGCTCCCTGGCTGTCATAAATGGAGTCCCTCTGCTGTCCCCTAATGCTGTGATGTGCTCCCTCATGTTGGACCCAAAGCAATGAACTCAGCCTACTGTGGTCCTCTGTGGACTGAGACCTCTGAAACCATGAGCCAAAATAACCCCTCTAACTTGTTATTGAAAGGTATTTTGGTCTCAGAGATGCAAAACTGACTAACCCAGCAATATACACACATACTAATTTTATTTTTTTTTGCTGCTTGTTGATTTATTTTCTAAATAATGTCTCATAGACAAAGTTATAATTTTTAATAAAATCTAATTTTTAAAAATTTAAGAGAATTTATATTTTCTTTTTTAAATTTTATTATTATTATTTTTTTATGTGGTGTTGAGGATCAAACCCACTGTCTCACACATGCTAGGCAAGCACATTCCTCTGAGCCACAACCCCAGCCCTGAGAATTTGTTTTCTTCTAGCAAAAATGTTTCTAACCAATACGAATAATAGGATATTATTTTATATTTTGTCTTACAAGTTTTAAAGTTTTACGTTTTACTTTACAGCCATTATTCTTTCTCAAAACCATCTTGTGTAAGGTGAGAGGTTGGGTTAAGGTTCCTTTTTATCCATGTGAGTAACTAGTTGTCATGGTACCACTTGTAGAAAATAATTTCTTCACCTCACTTAACTGTTTTCATTCATTTCCACATCATTGTACTTTATATGTGTGTCTCTCAGGACTAGGTGTCCTGTTTTATTCAGGACTGGGTACTGTGATTCACTAATCTGTCCTTGGACTCTCTCTACTATGCTGCCGTCATTCCTGTGCATCATAGTAAAAGTTAAATTTAGATATGGTAAGTTCTACAACTCAGTTTTTTCATTTCAAGTTGTTTGAGCTTTTCAATTTTAATCATTTTAGAGTCCCCAAAGTTGCCCTCTACATCTCCATCAGTTTCTGCTATTGTTAAAATTTATTTTAAATAAAATTGGAACCACAAAACCTACCTGTCCCCTGTCCTCCTATTTCCAGACATCTCACTGTCATAAATTTATTGTGTATTTCACTCATGCTTTCATTATCTAATAACGGGTACACAGCTAGTATTACTTTTAAAATCTTCTGGACTTTATCACAGTGTGCAGATCTGTCTATGTTTTAAAATTATTTTAGATATTTGTCTATATTGATATATATCTAATTAGTTTATTTTAGCATCTGCATTATACTAAATTATAAATATATCTTAGTATATTTATCTCTTCTATTGATAGACATTTTGTTGATTTCAGCTTATCAACGTATTTGACTCCTAACAGGTGTATTTCTACTGTGTTCTTCCAAGGAGAGGTTAGGGTTCTGTTGGTCCTGTCTCTCATGATATTTTATATGAATTCTCCATATGAGTTCAAAAATTAATTTTACATTTCATAAATACTTGGAAGTGTATAATTTATAGCTAGTTGTTATTTAAAACTAAGCATCCTCATCAATAAAAATTATGTTTCAAACTGTAGCTTTTTCATATTCATAAATAACACTTTGAACTTTTCCCTTTGTTCCATTACATCTATTTTCTTGTTAACATAGGTTATTTTTTATTATTGTAGATAGTACCTTTTTCTACCTACTATAGTTTAAGGGGGTAATTGCTGGGGGATAAGAATGATGTCAATTTTTCAAATAGAGATCTCCAATATACGGTAAGCAATGAGTTATAGAATTGCAAGCTAATTAATAAATGTACATTGTGTCAACCCACTTAAGTTTTGTGGCAATTTGTTAAGCAGCAACAAAGAACAAATATAATTGACTGGGGTTTTTTGTTTGTTTTTGTTTTTGTTTCGTTTAAAGGGAATATGCCTAAAGCTCTGCAATTAGGTAAGATATTTTCTTTATGACCTTAGCAAACATGTTCTATCAAATGAAGGAAGTTCCTGTGTGTTTCTCATATATGATGGTTTAAAACTATGTTTAATGCTCTTCTTTATCTGTAATATAATCATGTGAGGTTTCACTTTTAATAATTATTCTGGATATCAGTATTGTTCAGCTTTCTATCTTCCTTACATTTTTGGGTCATGATTACCTGCTTTCTGCATTATCTCACATTAAGCTAAAGATATGTATTTGTCACTAATCTCTGGAATCTAGTCATAATGTTTATTTTTATACTCTATTAGATATTACTTGAATCACCTTAAGGCACAGGAAGAGGTATGTAGACAAGTATGTTCAAGTTGACATACTACCCAGCAGTTGTAAATATTTTATTTTGAAAGTACATCCTAGCTCAAGGGCCTTGGGGGGTGGGGGTAAGAAAGTAGTCAACTATTGTCACAGAATGATTTCCTGAAGAAGTAAATTTGGAGATTCTTGAGTATCCAGCTGAGCATCTGTTAACACGTGTGGAGGGATGGGAAGAAAGCAGATGGAAATGTGGAGTTGAGGTACTGTCCCAACACCAGTGTCAACACTGAGAGTTAGGGAGTTGGAATGGTCCTTCAGAGTTGTCCTGAGTCAACCTGAGGGAACAAAGCTCTTATATTCCTATGTCAATTTAGTCATGGCACAGAGGCCACCCATGAATGAGACAGTTTTCTGCAGCTGAGATAACATCTGGGTGAATGATGACTGAAAATCGTCTACAATGAGTGCTCCAAGCAACAGGGGCAAAACAAGTTTTTCCTTGAGAGGGAAAGCTGGTTGTACCAACAGTGTCCATCACAGATATATATAGGAATAGAAAATCAGAAAACTTCTTCAGACTTGAATGACCTGATCAGGCAGGAGCAAAGCTGTTGGTGGTTGACCTTTCTCTGGTGCTCCAGAAAAACCGCAAGTATATTAAAAGAAATCTTGCATATGACTGTGGATGTAAAAATAGTGAGCATTGCTTTGCAGAGCACGTCTCTACATTAACTAACTAAAATATTTGAAGAATGGCTGTTAGACATTTTCAGTGCTTAGAACTTTCTTCTCTGTAGCTTGGAAGGCTGGCTTATTATGACTAAACTTCTAGCCATTGAGAAGTGGAAATTAGCAGATACCCTGAGCCAGAATTACTCAAATTGTAAACTTTTTAAAGGATAGTAAACATCTTATATTTGAGGTTTAATTGTGACAGTGCCCTCCTCCAGGTCCATGCCACATGGGTGTTGTCACTTAGGATTTATGCAGACAGGAGACTGTCAAGTTCAGCTTCTCATTTCTCTTTTAATCTTCAGTGTCTCTTTGGTCCAGCCCAAATGGTTTGTGGAAGGGCTAATTTTATTATTTTCAACCTAATTTTTTGACATGAAAAGAGGAAATCAGGGAAAATTTCATTTATGCCAGTCCTACAGGCAAGGTTCCTATGGAAGAATAATATGCATGTTTTTATAAGATAGTAAGTAGGGAACGATATAAAAATGGTTTTTGGTTCGGCCATAGGTTCATAGTCCACAGGACAAAGCCTCTGTTTATTTGCTAACAAACTTCTGAGCAGGTTATCTCATTTGTATGGGATTTGTTTTTTCTCTCTCCTCTAAACCACCTTGTTTAGATTGATGGCACAACTTTGCACTCTTTCTTCCATTCATTAAATTCCAAGAACTTTCCATATATTCTTAACACTTATTTGTATCTCTAAAGAAGTGTTTTATCTTTTATTTAGACCATTTACAGATGGGGTAATCTGAGGAATAAGGAAGTAAATAAGTTACCTTGTGTCCAATGGATAATACAGCATAGATGGAAAATCTATATAAACACATTAGCCACACTTCTAACATCTATGTATACTTCTATTTTCCTGCTTGGAAAGTGATTATACTTAATATGTGGTCCAATTCCAAGAAAAGGTTTGACTTCTATACTTTATTCCATCTCTTTGCTGGAATATTATACTCTATTAGTCCAAAAACGTTCATGACTTGATGACTGAAAATTCTATTTTTCCTTTCAGGAAATCTAATCCTTTTTGGTTACCTCTTGAATTTCAGTATAAACACA
Organism: Marmota monax; assembly: GCF_021218885.2. Taxonomy (NCBI): domain Eukaryota; kingdom Metazoa; phylum Chordata; class Mammalia; order Rodentia; family Sciuridae; genus Marmota; species Marmota monax. Next base: position 1,720,101 of record NW_026693851.1, on the reverse strand, counting down.
TCAGATATAAAATCTCATCTAAAGTTCATGTTGTTAAAGAAGACTTTTTCTTTATTCACAAAAAATTTATCCATATAAAATATAAAATATCAAGAGCAGTGTCCCATAAATTTTATGTTTCAAACAGAAAGATTTTACATGGCTTAGAATGCTAAAAGCATCAATAGGCAGTGAGATATAACATGTTATGTTGCTATCTCTACACAGCTTAATTTAAAGTATTACAGCAATGGTTTTGCTAAAAAAATTTTTAAGAGAACTAGGATATAGAAGTGATTCAATATTTTTAGAGGTTATTAGAATGCCTTTAAGAAATATTTTTTAAAGACAAAAATAAGACTGTAAAACCACTCACCTAGAAAGTCTCATAATAAACAGGAATTTAAGTCATGATATTCCCTTTAGGTTAGTCACTTATGTACTTTGTATTGATATATGTTGTGATATAATGTGAAATACAGTTGAAATACTCTAAGTCCAGGTTATTTGGAAGAGATTAATATTTTAGATTCTGTATAACTAAGCTGCAGTAATCATACCCTCTGCAGGTTATTTGTCCATAAGACTAAGATCTACCTACCTCTTACCAGTGTCCTTTCAATAAACAACAGTTTATTCAACCATTAGGAAGACTAATACTTTTTTTTTCAGTTTCTATGAGATTTCAATAACAGAATGCATCTGTGAATAAATTCCATGAATAAATGCATCATTCCAATCCAAGAATCACTCTTTTATTATCTTTACATACAATGCAACCAACCCTGACAAACCTCTTTAGACAGGAATGTTCATTAATAACACATAATTCTAGAGTAAAGATTTTTAGAGAAATTCTTTAGAGAATTTCTTTGAAGGTCAGCTGCTGACCTAGATTTATCCTTCCCAGAAGTTAAAATCCTGTCACAGAAGAAAAGAAAACTATTATTTCTTAATGAGCACTCATTGTATATTAAAGGACAATAACTATAACAGAGTTTTAAGAGAAAACATGCAAACACCTTACTCGAATTCTGAGTCAATATGCCACTTTCTTCTCTCCTTCTTTCTTTTCATGCTCATTGCTTGGTATCTGTCTCACTTGTTTTACCCATCTTGAAATACTTTCCTTTGCTTTGTTGTATAATTTATTCCCATTTATGGATTTTTCTAAGTGAGATGGATAAAAAGTTCTGGGGCTTCATCAAAATCCTTCTCTAATATTATCAGAGCAGATCAAAATTGAAAAGTGGAACACCTGCTGGTGAGGATTGGCTATCCGTTTCATAGTATGCTCATAATATTTGTATGCTTAACAATATTAATAAAATTACTTGCTAAGCTTGAGCACCCTCAAGGTCCCATCCAAAGCCTCCAGCCTACCATTCTAAGCATAAATTTTCAGCATGTTTTTCTCGACTACAGTATCTATATACTAAGTCTTGTGCCCTTTATTTTCCTCTAATAATCACCAATTTTTTAAGTTCTGTTAGATTGATTTTTATTTTTCTATATTTATACTTCACACTCTTCAGCCCTGATTCAAATTTGCAATTGTTACCATTTAACCATCAATTTTTAAATATTAAAAATTACCCAAGAAAATAAACAATATTTTTTATTCCAAAAATATAAGCTTTTATTAAAGACGCTAAAATCATGGCTTTGCTCCCAGTTTAAACCATCTGACTTTAGGGACATAATTATAGGCAGAAACTGTGACTTTGGTCCAATTATGTGCTGGACTCTAGCTGGGTGCCTCCTGTTTCTTTGAAGATGAGTAGCCAAAATTAGAATTTAAATTGTCAGTTCAAAGAAACACAAGGTCTATTTGGTTTCTGCTAGTTAAAGAGTCTTATAGGAATCCAGAAGGGAAGACTCCCATACCTTTCACTTACTTTCCTGAGCTTGACCCCAGTTTTGAGAGTTAAAAAGGGGACCTAGATTTGTAAGACAGTGTTAACTGTCTTCTCAATTATTTATCTTTGCACTTTATATAATAACTTAGAGACAGAACCTGGTTCTACTCAATATAAATGAATGTAAATCTATTCTCCCATAGTGCATGTCAGGGATGGGGTTGGGGGTGGGAAACGGAAGGGAAAATAAAAACCCCTTAAAATAATATAATCAATTAGTTTCTCTATTTGAAATGTCTAAGTTTCATTAAACAGCAATGATAACCAGCAGTAAACTGCCTCCCCTGGGAGAAGGGGAAAATGTCAAATTTGCTTATGAAAAGAAATTTTTGAAAACACAGACATAGTCAATTCAGTTTTATTCTGAAGATTTATTTCATACCAGTCAAGACCAATTCAAAACTGTCTCTCAGATGCAATGAGTGTGAAGAGATAGAATGTACTGTCATCTGATTTTGCAATATCTCTAAATATTGGATACATATGGCAGAAACAGAATATTGTCCAAAATCTATGTTAAGGAATTTTTAGCTCAAGAAAGCACATGCTGATATTGTGTGTGTGTATGTGTGTGTGTGTGTGTGTGTGATTTTTCTTTTGGAGGATCTTTTTGAGTGTGCATCTCTCTCTTTGAAATATACATGAAAGAAAACGAGGGTGGGGAAGAATATATTCTAGCTTTCTTAAAAGCAAGGTCTTCATGCCAAAAGCTATATGAAATTATTTCAACCACCACAAGAGAAGTGACATATTTGAAAAACAATATGACAGTCTTGAAACGACACTAAGGAGTTCCAAAATTAATTCAATGGATAATTAACTGGTTATGGAGCTAAATCACAACATGCATGTTGCAATTAAAGTAGTAAATAATCATCTTGCTCTTTTCCCTGTAAACTGACAAAAATCCATTACATAATATAGAATCTGGGAAACTATTAAATACATATTTGCAGATATTTATAGTACATCGAATTCCACTCATAATGAATTTGAATAAAAGCAGTTTAAATAAAACCCAATGTATTTCCGTGGCAAGGCAAACACCTCTATTCTGCTACCTGAAATTGGCATAATATAAATTAAGAGTAAGTATCAAAATCATGGAATGATTTACATAATATTACAATAGACAACAATGTAATTAATGTCATGATTCTGTAGATTATCTGAAAATGTTGGAACTGATCCCCTTCTCTCGCTTCCCACTCACCTAATAACAGCAGAACTGAAATTAATGATCTTTTATAAGTATCATGTATTGCATTAAATGTGTACTTTACAGATAAACATAAAGAAATGCTTTTCACTAAGTATGAACTATACTTATTTGGGGGATCCACAATATCCAAATTGACAAGTTGGCATTTACTTCCCCTATTAAAATCCACTTAAATGTTACTTGATTTGCTCTTACCCATTTATATGGCAGCCAATTCCTTATTCCCTGCATTGCCAAAGGTGAAACATGTTGCATGTTCTGTCTCTCTTTGGATGGGCTCCTCCATGGAAACTTTGAACCTGATTCATGTTTACTAGCTCCAGCTATCCCATAGGACCAAGAAAAGTCATGATTCTACAGATTATCTGAATTTTTTTCTTGCTGTAAGTGAAGAATACACATTTTTTACAGTTTTTTTAATCTTACACAGAACCTGAAATGACTTGATAAGCATTTATCTAAATTTATAATTGTATACATTTTTAATAGGTGGTAATACTCCATTTAAATATCTACCATAACTTATTCAACTATTGTACTATTTTTGTAATGATGTTGGCTATTCTGAACTTTTCTCATTTTTACGATTAAAAATGATATTTCAGTAGATATTTATATACCATGCTTATTTTTTACTCAGGACTATTTCTATAGTACATGTTAATAAAAACAAAATTACATGGCTAAAGCTGAATAGGGTCATATTGCAGGTTGATGAGTTTGAATAAAGTTCTGCCATTGACTTTAGGTAGTTGAATAAACCCTCTAAGAATCTTTTGTGAAGTATTTTCATTTTTTGAAAAATAGAAATAATAATAGCACCTGTCTTATAAAATTCCTGTGAAAAGTAAGTGAGGTAACACATATATAGTACTTGGGAGTAAATCATTTTAGATAATCATGCAATTACTGTTAGTTATTATAACTATGAATTTTTTATAGATTTTTGCCAAATGACTTTCCAAAATTATTGTAGCAATTCACACTGCACCAAGAATGTATAACAGTAAAGTGCTGCCATTTTAAACACTTGATATTTAGTTTTATCCAGACAAACTGAAGTTCCACTATGTATTTTGTTTCATAATTACATATGCTGTATGATATATTCAAAACATCAAGGCTTTGTAAAAGAACAAATACTCAGGCTCAGATCTTGGTTCTGCATTTAAAACTAATATTGATTTGGAATTTTTAAAAATTTTCTCATTTTCAGGTTCCTCATTCCTAAAACAGGATTTATAAGTACTCTGAGTCAATTCAGGAATTATAAATAATATAGGTAAGTTACTCAGGACATATTATGTACTCAAAGTAAGTTTCCCATTACTAAGTATAATGGCAAAATTTTATCCCAAATTAGTTTCTTCACAATCTCTGGGAGCATATATCAAGTATCAGTATGCTGTTATGGCTCCCTGGGAAATGACCAGGTTATCAACCATGGAGGCATTACATCCTTATTCATGTTATATGGCTAAATAACAAATAAAATGTACAAATGACATTATAATTGGCAAATGACTTTCATAACATGTTGATTTATTTAAAAAACTCTGAAGCTTTATTTTATTAAATGCCTATATTTTTTAAAAAAAAATAGTACATGCATTCTGAGCTCCATTAATTAGCAATGTTGGCACAAAGTCCATTGCTTTCTCTCAGCTTCAATGTATCATACATCTTAGCCATGTGATTATCACCAAATTTGTTTACGAATAACTTGTCACATTCATATTGTACACCATAACACCTGAAGCTCAAATTCTTCATGCCAGAGCCAGAATTCTTCACTGAATCTGTGAGAAGAATGCTCAGGATTTTCTTTCACTTCCTAGTTGATGACCTGACCTTAAATACATAGCATACCAGCAAGATGCCAAAGACACTGTTTTGTCTGTAAAGCCTCACCTTTCTTTGCTTATGAGCATCTGTAAGCTAGGTCTATAGCCATTAAAAACATTGTAGAATTTGCACAGAGGGAAATAATTGGATGAGATTTTAGAAGGACAGTCTTTCACACAGAATTCAAGAAAAAGAAAAAAAAAGGTCCTCCTGCAGAGTGAAGAGGTGGACTTCTTGATCATTTTAAAACAAGGATTATGGTAAAGCAGTGCCATCATAGTTACTGTCCTTTATTACCTAAAAAGCTATAATGTGCTTTCCTGGCCCCTCCATATAGATTAAGATTGTTCCTGTTGTCCTACAGGATTTAGAGCTTAGTTCTAAATGAGATTTTTCATCACAACCTCTCTTAAATTAAAATAGCCTTTTCCTAGAATAAAAAGTACCTTTCAGAGATACATAATGTTCCAAGATACTTGTGAAAATAAGAGTAGTGATAACAATGATAAAGTTTGAAAGTAAAGCAATATACTTTTAAAATGAATAATATTACCTTAATAGAAAATAATACATCAATACCTGTTATGGTTTGGATAGGAGGTGTCCCCCAAAAGCTCATGTGTGAGACAGTGTAAGAAGATTCAGAGGAGAAATGATCTGATTATGAGAGTCTTAACCCAATCAGTGAATTGATACCTGATGGGATTAACTGAGTGGTAACTAGAAGCTGGTGGGGTATGGCTGGAGGAAGTGGTTAATTGGGGTATGGCTATGGGGTATATATTTTGTATCTGGAAGCTGAAGTCCCTCTGTCTGCTTTCTGGTCACCATGATGTGAGCTGCTTCCCTCTGCCACACTCTTCCACCATGATGTTCATCCTCACCTTGAGCCCTGAGAAATGAAGCCAGCTTTCTATAGACTAAGACCTCCATAATTATAAGCCCCTGAATAAACTTTTCCTCCTCTATAGTTGTTCTGGTCAGATCCTTTAGTCACAGCAGTGACAAAGCTGATTAAAACAACACCATAACCAATTTTTCACACAAATAATCTAAGACCCCTAGCTATATTTTGTTGACAGGTATGACTATTTTGGTTCATTCCTACAATTCCTACTTCTACTCCTAAGTGTTCCTGTATTTTATTTTAAACATAATAATTTTATGAAACATACCACAGGATAAACACAAAATAAAATTCTGCTATGATTTGACTTTCTTTATATTTGACTTTCTTTACTATTGATACATTGAGCTTTAAATCTCTTTGATTTACCCTATTTATTTGAAGGACACTTTTATAAGCCTGAGTAAAATATAATTAAAATGCTCTTCTTATAGAGCTATAATATGAAAGGTCTATTATATTAAAGGACACGTTATAGACAATGTAACCAACTTCTTAACAACATCAGGAACTCTTCCTTAAAACCAAGAAATTTGCTTGGTGAATTAATTAACAGCTATTCTTATGCTGAGCTAGAAATTCAGAGCTGATGTGTTTTATAAGATGGCACTTCTAACAAATGTACAGTGATTCCCCGGCCACCCTCCCAGAATTGTTTCTGTCAATAATTCACTTAAGAAAAAGCAGACTGGTTCATTTATTTTAATATTTTGTTCTTACTCTGTATCTGAAAAGTACCTCATGGGTATGGGACCTGGTGTTTTACCCTGGCACACTATAGAAGTATTGCTGTAGATTCAAGAATACAAAATATCAACACAGTGTACAAGATGGTGCTCTGTGACCTGTTACTTTCAAAAACATGCAATTCCCTTGAGCAAGAGCACAAAATGCTTCTTGCTACTGCAACTAAATCCTCACTGGTTAAAGTAAAAACTTATCCTACATCTGACAGCAATTTCAATTAATTGTTAAAAGTGCTTATAACCCAATTATTTTTAAAAAACTAGTACAAGCTAAAAGATCACGTTACTTCTCTTATTTTTCACTCTGTCATTATAAATCCAGAGAAAAATTAATAATCCTTCAGCAAAGGTATTTTTATAAGGCAGACAATCCTGACTAAAACAAAACTTTTGATAATATATTTAGTATGTTCTACAATAAAAATAAAAGCTAAAGTGTATGTAGAGTTGTGCTTTTTCTCAAAATGTGTGACCATCATTTGTTGTAAACGTCTGACTAGCTCTTTTCACTTCAGGAGCAAAGTGAGTTAAAGATAATCATGTTTTTAAAATAAAGTAAATCGTGAGGTAAGTTTACTCAGGACGCATAATAGTTAGCAGAATTATAATTCTTAAATCTATAAACATTTTAGCTATATTAATATATTTTAAATAAATATTTATATATTTAAAATAAATATATAAATATTTAATCCAATGGAGAGGCTATCTGTATTTATTAACATAGATATTACAGTTTATATGACAGTATCAGGCAAAGTGTTGCTAGTCAGAAGTCTCTAAGAATAGTTGAGTTAACGCCTTTGTTTTCCTTTCTAATGTCTGACAATGTAGGATATGAGCTTTCCCCTGGAAATCTCCTGATTACCTCTGGTACATCTTCCCCAAGAAACACGTGGTGGTTAACTCATCATTTGCTGTCAGTAAACTTATGTGACCTGTTTTTTGTTGTTGTTGTTTTGTTTTGTTTTTAATTTTGTTTAGAAAATCAATGCATTTAGTCAATGACAATAATAGAGTGCTTAATTGGTCATTTTAAGGTTGGAATACTAGCACAGGCTACAAAATAGATATCATAACCTAAGTGAATACCTGCCATATCGGGAAAGTCTGGTCATCACTGAAGATGGACAGCAAACAAGGGGACAGCTGAAACTTTGGTGTGAGTTTATAATCCCCAAGGAAATTGCAGGACACTTTCTTTCTCTCCAGAGACTTGTAAGTAAAAACAGAATATTATTGATAAAAACCATCAGTTTGTACTAAGCGAAGGTCATGAGCATTTCAGAAATAAATGCACAGAATGAATGCACTGCATCTGTAACATTTTCATGTGCTAGAGACATGGACATAATTTACTTGGCAATCATAGCGAGCTATCACAGACAGGGTAGAAGCACTTTCAAGGAGATTGAATCCATGCTCTGCACAATTAAGCAGTGCTGCCCACCCAGTGAGGATGCTTTATAGCATCTCATATTTTCATAACAACCTGACCGTTTGGTAAATTTAAATGAAAGGTTTAGTGGGTACAACAGTGAGTGACCTGGCTAATGAGATGTTAAATCAAAGAAATAAAGTAAGAAAGGATAACTTATTTAAACACAAATCACAATTCCAATAAGATATAGCAGCTACATAGTGGTATAGAACTGTCCAAAGCTGATTTCAACTTATAAAAACATAGAAAAAAAAATCTGTAAGATACTGACAATAAATGTATCTTACTGCTACAATAATGAAAACTAAACTGTATATAGAGTTTTACTTTTCCTCCCCAAAAAGTATATGCTGCAGTTGCTTTACCACAGCTTCAAACACAAAATATGCAATATTACGTTTTAACTTATAGTTCCACTAGAATTTTAGCAAAAAGCAAGTTGAAAAACATCTAGTCCCAATATTGAAATTGCCGAACTCAAACCAAACATAAGGATCATTATACAATAATAGAATACCCTAACATTATAATATTCTAATTGATGACTCTATTGTACCAAAATATTTTTATATTGTAAATATATATATATTTTTCAAATTAAAAGGTAGAAGGAAAGGAGAGAAGGCATTAATAGTTCTTGAGTATTCTCAATATTTAATGGTGCATTCTGTATTTTATCTCCTTTACATACCACAGTGATTTTGCAGGATAAGAATCAACAAAGTCAAAAAGAAAAGAAAGAAAAATGCATACAGGAAAAAACTGAGATTCAGAATCATCTCACTCTGCCACTGAAAAAGTGAGGTATGTCTTATAAAGTTTTTTCCTTAAGTGTATTAAATTTTTATGAATGGAACTGTCATCCCTCTGGTCAAGAAATAATGATCAAATATAAATTTATGGAAAGTAATTGGTTACACACTAAACACAAAGTAAGCTATTTATAATATTTTATGATGATGATGTTGATGGTTGGAGTTCTCATTTGCATCCAAGTAGTGCTGCCCTTCTCTCCATGATTTCTGCCTAACATGTTCTTGGCTCTCCATTGCTATGCCTTAATTCAAGCTTTTATTATCTCTGCTTGATCATCATTACAAAGTTTAAAGTGATTTTTTTACTCTCTAGTTTTGCTCCTCTACTCAAAACCATTTTTATTCTCAATATTTCTATCACTGTATTTTTTTAAATGAAATTTGTGTTATAATCCATTACTTAAGATCCCCTCAATGTTCTTAAGAGAAACATACAGCCCTATTAGAGTTTAGATAAGACATTCCCTCCCCCCCCCCCAAAAAAAAAAAAAAGCTCCAAGGAAGTTTAGAGATGAAACTATTGGGTTATGAGAGCTTTAACTTAATCAATATGTTAATTTGCTTATAAAGGTTAACTGTAGGGCTGGGGATATGGCTCAGACAGTAGAGTGCTTGCCTTGCATACACAAGGCCCTGGGTTCAATTCCCAGCACAAAAAAAAAAAAAAAATGGTTAACTGTAGGTTAACTGTAGGAAGGTAAGGTGTGGCTGGAAGAAATGGTTCATGAGGGGGTACATTTGGGATCTATATTTGTCACTATTGAGCAAAGCTCTTTCTCTACTTCTTGATTGCCATGTCCTGAGATGCTTTCCTCCTCCACACCCTTCTACCATGATATCCTCCTTACATCAGGGGCAGAGAAATGAAGTTAGCCATCTATGAACTGAACTGATACTTCTGAAATCATGGGCAAAAAGTAAACTTTTTCTCCTCTAGAATTTTTTTTTTAGATATTTTGATCATAGCAGCAAAAGATCTAACAAAAATAATTCTTTTTCATGGTATAAACAATTCTATGCAATTTACCCTCTCTACACCTATTCAGCAGTATATCCAGCCACTCCTATTCCCCAACAGAAAAGTTAAAACTTGTAAACCATATAAATCTTCTGTGCAATCTGTAAATCTGCCCTACTGATAAACCTGGTATCTCACTACTCCCATTCAACTCATACTCTAGAAACAGAAGGTCAAACTTTTAGTTGTGATTTTAATAATCTCACAAAAGAAGTTTTAGCAGTGCCAACCAAAATAGCTCTTCATGATTTACTTCTAATTATATGGTTCATGGTGATTTAATTCTTTATTTAAATTTCCATAGAGATTTACATACCAAAATATTGCCTAATACATATAATCTATTCAGCTGCTTTCTAGGGTAACTCACTGAGAACCAGTAATATATAAGACAACATTTTTTTTTTCCCGAAGAGGCAGATAAACTAAACTGGTACAGTCCATCTATTTTGTCCCTCAGTTCTGTGAACAACCTCAGAGTTATCTGTCTCATGTGAGGACAGGAGGGCCTCATATGATCTCCAACAGGAAATGTACACATTCAGCTTGTTCACAAATTTTAAACTTTAAAAAATAGAAGCTGTAATCTACAATATTCACAGAATTAGAACTGATATTCATCATCTCTGGTACCACAGAGTCAATATTTCCTTCATTATTGGCCATCAATTTCTCTAATCAAAATCAAAGCCATTAGATTGCTTTCTAGAGTGCCCTAGTTATTAAATTACAGTTTGGAGGAGTTTTGTTTCTTAGTTATGCAAGTATTTTGATCATGGTAGTACCAAAGACATCCTAGAGGAATATTTGGCTTCCAGATCTACTCTTCTCCCATCGTGCAGTTCTAAGTGTGATTCTCACTGACAAAGTAATCATTTCCATTCAATAAAGTATAAAGTAACTATATTTTTGCCTTCTGACCTTATATCTCCTTTTCCTTTAATAATTCAATATATTTTTCAAGCTCCTAACTTTCCAAGATATTTATTATTTCCTAGGACTAAGTATATATCTCTATTTATTATGACTTCTCCGTCCATATGAATTCAGTGTTCAAGTGTAGTTTACAGAGTTCATTGCTGAAAGGATGAGATCCATTTTTAAAAATCACCCCATAGCAAGACTTTAATTAGAAATGTATTGGATTCAATGATTATCATATAATGCAAATCAGGTAGACCTTTGTGTGAACCAGGCCTGAGCATTTTTCATCATTATAAATAGGCTGTAGAAAACTTCCTGGGAGTCTGCTGGTTGAGTAAGACAGATATATCAGTGCAAGAGAAATAAGTGTCAAGGGAATGCAGAATATCTATTCACTAATCAGAGAGTCTACTAATGTCCAGATAGCTCTAGTTGCATAATTATCTGAAGTTTCATAGTCATGTCCATGGTCTTTACTAGGGCTTAAAGGCTGTATCTTAATATATTCATTTAACGAAAACTTTTAGGAAAATGGCACACTGCTAAATAACCCATACAGGTGAAATCTAAGAAATAATATAAAAATAAGTTGTACTGAATAAAAGGGACAATACATCAAAAATTGTAGAACACATTTCAAGTAGTGCTTATTGAGGAAATTACATCATTAAATACATAAATTAGAAAGAAGAAATGATCTAAATTTCCATCTCAATAACCCAGCCAAAGAAGAGCAAAATAAATTCAAACTAAGTAGACAAGGGAAATAATAATGATAAGAGCAGAAATCAATAAAACTGAAAACTGAAAAGCACAAAATATCAATATCATGAATGCAATTGGGAATAGTACTATAGATCCTATAGCCAATGAGACGATCTAAGAACTCTATACACATAAATTTTCAACTGATGTGAAATAAGCCCTTCCTTGGAAAACACAAACTACTATAGATCACTAAACATTAAATAGATCATTTTTATAGTTCTGTACCTATTAAGTAAACTTAATTCATCTAACTATTTCTTGCCACCTTGAAAAAAAAAAGTCTCCAAGCCCAGATGTTTTCTCTGGATAATTCTATCAAACTGTCCTAAAATGTTTATTCTAACCCTAAATATACAAATATTTTATAGTGTATTCTTGAAAATAGAAGAGTAAGAAACATGTTTTTTTTAAAAAATATGTATTTTTTAGTTGTAGATGGACACAATACCTTTATTTTACTTTTATGTGGTGCTGAAGATTGAATCCAGTGCCACATGTGTGCCACAGTCCCTGCTGTGCCACAGCCCCAACCTCAAGAAACATATTTCTATTTACTGTATGAAACTAGTATTATGAGTATTATGCTGAAATTAAACCAAAGACAATACAAAAGTAAAAATATAGAGCAATTTGTTTAATGACTAGAGTTGCAAAAATTCCACAACAAAATATTACACATGGAATTCAGCAAATAGAAAAAGAAGTATATACCATAGCCAAATGGTGTTTATCCCAGGAATGCAATACAGATTCAATATTAGTCATTCAATGTAACATACTATCTTAACTAGCTAGGGAAGAAGAATTGCATCATCATGTCAAGTGATCTAGAAAAATCATTTGACACAATTCAACTCCTGTTCATGATAAAAAGTCTCAGGAAAAAAAATCAAAAAAAAGAAGAAACTTCCTGTTTTATGTTTAATAGCATCTACAAAAATCCTATAGCTAACATTCTCCACAATGGTAAAAGGCTGAAACCTTTCTTCCTAAGATCCATTACAAGGCAAGTCTACTGTGGGCTTACCTCTCTCATTCAACATAGAACTGCAGGTCATAGCTAGTGGAACCAGGCAAGAAAAAAAAATTAAACACACGAAGATCAGAGATCAGAGGGGAAGAAATAAAACTTCCTCTCTTTGCAGATGGCATGGCTGTCTATATAAAAAATTCTAGAGGAATCTAAAAACATTCTTACAGTTAATCAGTAAGATTTGAAAAGTTATGTGATACAGAATAAAGTACAAAGATCAATTCTATTTCTATATATTAGGAGCAAACAACTATATATCTCTATAGCATATGGATACCAATATTGAAAGTGCAATATTTATAATCACAAAAAAAGCAAAATGATGCATGTCATAAAACAATTATAGTACCTGTATGTTGAAAAGTAAACAACACCGATGAAAGAAAAAAAAAAGTTCTAAATAAATGGAAAGATATACCATATTACTTGGAAAGCTCAACAAAGCAAATATAAATTCCCACCAAGTTAATATACAGATTTAAAAATATCTTATCAAGGCTAGGCACAGTGAGGCACATCTATGATCCCAGTGGCTGAGGAAGCTGAGGCAGGAGAATCATGAGTTCAAAGCCAGCCTCAGCGAAAGTGAGGTCCTAAACAACTCAGTGAGACACTGTCTCTAAATAAAATACAAAAAGGACTGGGGATGTGGCTCAGAGGTCAAGTGGCCCTGAGTTCAATCCCGAGTACAAAAAATAAAATAAAATAAAATAAAAACTTATCAAAATCATGTGTGTGTGTGTATGTGTGTGTGTGTACTAGATTAACTTATTCTAAAATATAAATGGAAAACCAAAAGAATTATAATAGCTAAAACAATTTTGAAAAAGAAGACTAACTGGAGAGACTGCTTTCCCTGATCTTAAGAACATACATACAGCTCCAGTAATCAAGGCTCTGTTGATGGTGGTGGAGGAATGACTACATAAGTCAATGAACAGGACAGAGAACCCAGAGTAGGCCCACACAAATATGCCCCGATGATGCATGACAAGGGTGAAAATGTAATTTAATGGAGGAAAGATAACTTTTACAACAAATAGTGCTGCAGGAACTGGACATCTGTAGCTAAGATGAAAAATAAAATAACAAAGTCTCAAACCCTATTCAAAAACTAACCCAAAATAGACTGCAACTTAAGTATAAAAGTAAAATTATAAAACTTTTAGAAAGGAATGAATGGAGAACATTTTCAGGATGTAGTTACACAGAAAATATTTAGACTTAATACTGAAGAATGACAGTAAAAAGAGGAACTGGGGCTGAATGTATACATAATCAGTGGTATATCACTTGTCTACCATGCTCAATGCCCTGGGCTTGATACTCAGAAATAGGGGCGGGGGAGAAAGAAGAAAAGAATCTACAGACTGAGAAAAAATATATGCGATCTTTATTTCCAACAAAGAGCCAGTATCTAAAATTTAAAAGAACTCTCAGAACTTAAAAGAAATAAACAATCTAAGTAGAAGATAGGCTAAAGGTATGTAGAGGCTTTTCACCAAATAGGATGCACAGATGGAAAATCAGCACATGAAAAGATGCTCAACTTTATTAGTCACTAGGTAAATGTTAATTAAAATCACAATTAGATGTTAATTAAAATCACAATTAGAAGTCCAGCATGGTGTCCCACACCTGTAATCCCAGTGGCTTCTGGGGCCAAGGCAGGAGGATCACAAGTTCAAAGCCAGCCTCAGCAACTTAGTGAAGCCCTAAGCAACTTAGCAAGACCCTGTCTCAAAATAAAAAATGAAAAGGTTGGTGGATGTGGGTCAGTGCTTAAGCACCCTTGGGTTCAATCCCTGTTGAGAGAGAGAGAGAGAGAGAGAGAGAGAGAGAGAGAGAGACTCTATTAGATATTACTATACATCTATCAGAATAAGTAATGGGGAAAAAAAGACCACCAAATGCTGGTGAGGATGCAAAGCATTGGGTCACTCATAGCTTGTAGGAAGGTAAGTGGTCAAACCACTCACAAAAGCATTTTGTCATGTAATCAAAAATTTATACATGAAACCATCATATAACCCAGAAATTGCATTCTTGAGCATTTTCCCCATACAAATGAAAACTTATGTTCATATAAAACACAGACCTACATGAATGTTCATAATAGCTTTATTAAAATAATCAAAAACTGATGACAACCTAGATATTCTTTGAGAGGTGAAGTTGCATATAAGTTGCATATTCATACTATGAAATCAAAAGGAACAAACTATTTACATACAGCATCCTGAATGAATCTCCAGAAAATTATGATGATGGAGAAAAAGCCAATCCCATGAATCTTCCTTCTATATGATTCCACGTACATAACTGTTAGAAGCTAAATCGTATCACTCCAAAATTTGTATTCTAGTAAAGTCCCAGCCCAGTACTTTAGAGTGAGACCATATTTGTAGGTGGTTATTAAAGAGAGAATAGAAGTGCTTTGAGGTCAGTAAGGTGGGCCCAGTACAATATGACTGGAGTCTTTGTAAAAAGAGGTGATAAGGACAAACCCATACATGGTGGGATGAGCATGAGAAGACACAGGAAAAGATGGCTATCTAAAAGCAAAAGAGAGAAGCCCTTGAAGGAAACCAGCCATGCTAATACCTCGATCTTGAGCTTCTAGCTCTCTAGAACGTGAGGGAGTAAATTTCTGTTATTTAGCTACCAACTCTATGGTGTGCTTTTTATGGCAGCTATAGACAACTAATAGAATAACTTTGAAACAAAATATGAAAAAACAGTGTGTGTGTGTGTGTGTGTGTGTGTGTGTATAAATGTGGAACACACTGCTGGTTTCCAGAGATTAAGGAATGGTTCAGAATAAAAGGGGAGTTATTGTGTTTATACAGAGGAAACTGAGGGATCCCTGCAGTAAGAGAAATGCACTGTATCTTGACAGTTTCAGTATTGATATCCTGGTACTGATTATTTTACTATAAATTTGCAAGATTATTACCATTAAGGGAAATTTTTAAAGATGACAAGACCTCAATCTGTGTTATTTCTTACAATTTGATGTAAGTCTACAATTATTCTGACTTTTTAAAAAGCTTTATTAAGTATAATATGGCATCACAATATTGACACAGAGAAGATTTAATAGAGAGAATAAGAAATGTTCAGAATAATTGGAAGGGCAATTTGGATAATTCTGGGAGTCCTGATTTAACTGTTGATTTCATAGGGCATGCCCAATATTCTTGAATTCCCAAGATCAAAAAACTGCCACTTCTACAATTGCTGCTGCTGCTTTCAGACCCATAGTACTGGATCAACAAGTCCAGTAATAATTATCTCCAAATAACCAGATCTCTACATTCATGCTAGCCAGCAGCTCTATCACCAAGAGAATGGGCTCTGCCATATCTGTGCCTTTTAAATCTTATGCCAGTATAAAAAATATTGGTGAAACAATTTGAAATCTAGTAGTAGAGATAATGGAAAGCTTGAAAAATAGCTTTTAGATTTCCAACCATTCTCCTTAGAGGATAGATGGAATGCAAATTTTCAGAGGCAATACAAAATACCTATCACACTAATACTCATCTTTTAAGTCTACAATAAGAATTAAATAAAATAATATTTGAGGGGGCCTTAACTGCTAGTCAAATATTAGCTTCAGGCCAATGTAACCTTGAAGAATTGCTTGTTGTCCTTCTCTTCTCAGGTTCCATTAGTGGGAAAACTGATGAAATTTGGATGAGAAGCTCTTCATCAAATCCTTACAGTAAAATAGAGGGTTTCAGCCCTTGGCAGTTTTCCCTTTTATATACTATCTACCTCATTGATTGCTGTCAGACCAACATTTTTAACTTTTAACTCTTAAGCTTCCGAATTGAGGCTTTGAAATTTCATTTTTTATACCACAAATCTTCAATTAGATATTTTACCTGTATTTCGTAACTGATCTGCTCCAAACTCAAGAGTTCTTGTGTTATAAGAAATAGTGGGAAATGTTCAAAGGATATAAAATCTTAGATTGAAGGAATAATTTTAAGTGACCTAATATACAATATGATAACTATAGTTAATAACATTGTATATACATTGTATACCTGAAAATTGCTAAGTGTAGATTTTAAGAGCTTAACACACAAAAAAAGTATGTGAAGGAAAGCATGCTAAGTAGCTCAAAAAATAAATTCTAGACATCTTGAGCTTGTGTTATATGCTGTTTCATTCAAAAAGATACACTGATTCACAAAAATACAGGTATATTTGAAATTAAAAATGACAGTAATTTAAAATGTGGGTAATGAACTGAGGCAAGTTTACATGCCTCTTAAGATAGCTCATCTTTGCCTATCTCCAAGATCTTAGACCAATGAAAACACCCTATTAATTGCTACACTTTTTCTCCTAATATTTCTGTCTCAGCTCTTTCCAGGGTGAAGAATGGACTTTGGCATGAGCTCTTTTGTACATGCCTCACTAAATGTGCAAAATAGAATTTTTGGCCAGACTCTCCAAGCATCTGGACCCCTGTAATTTCTCCTGACTCTGGTAAAATCCTGTTAATGCAGTTTGTTTTCCTCAACATAACCAGGAGTCTGGGAATGACAACACATTGTAGTGAACCAAAAACAGATGAGAAATGAATGATCTTGTCCTCCTGGAAAGCTGCTTGAGATGAATGGGCTCACACCTCCTATGTGGAAGATGACCCTCATTACCTAGAAAACAACTGCATTATATTTTTGAAACTGTTGCCAAATGGATAATTTGTACCTTCTTCTCCTCCCGGCCTCACTCTAATTTACTTCATTTTCCCCTTTATTCTTGTATTTTGCATATTCTTGTAGGTTTGCATTTTCAAATAAAGTCAATGCTCACAATCTTTTTTCTGGCTTTAAGTATAAAGTATCTGAGTTAGCACAATTTGTACCAAAAAAAAAAAAAAAAAACCTCATAAAAACAGATAATTAGGGTGAGATTTGGGGGTGTTGGATCTTGTCTCTCTGTTCACAAGTAGATGACAACATAATTACTAACATTTTGGCCTGTGGTTAATTGATAAGATGGAGCCAAGGTTTAGGTAGATAAAATGGGTACATTGTTTGGTCACTCTAGAGACAATGGTAATGATGTAGATGGTGGTTTGAAATGCAAGTTCTAATGACATTGAAGACCTTGCAAAATAAAATGATAAGATCCATGCATCCAGCTTAAGGGGTGCTGTGAAAGCCAGAGATCCTCTATGGTTGAAAGAACAGTCTAATATGTTGCAGTCATTAGATGACTAAATTAAAGTCATGTCCAATTCATGATAATCAGGATTTCAGAATCTCAATAGTTATGAAATTGGGAGTATCTGAAGGTCTTTGATGTCAATGCCAGGATCATGATAGAAAACATATTACAAGAGGGATATTTATAGGATGATCCTAAAACCATTATGTCTCCAAGGTCGACTTTTCCCTCCTGGAATACAGAGGTAATTTCTCAGGATAGACTATGATAAGACCTCACCTTAAGTAGATAACTAGTAGCATGTTCCTGAATGGCTCTTGAAATCCATCTCCACCCTTTGCCTCCAGGCTGATAACCAAACTTACAGGGAGTGGAAAGCAATAGTCTAAATGTCAAAGGAAGAGGAAATCTAGAAAATATAAACCAATAGGCAATGAGAGAATATGCATGACCATGGATCTTTAAGATGTTAGAACAGAAGATACAAAAGATAAAATAGAAAAGAATTGATTCACATAATGATATTCACCCATGACACACACAGGATTGAAAATGTTGCCCAAAATACTTGGAGCTGGATGTAGCAATTTTCTTGATTGGCTCCTTGAAGTCTGACATAAAAACAAACTAGAGCAAAAAAGGTAGAATTGCTATAAATTCATTGATATGGTATTGAAGTAAGACCATAGAACCTTAGGAATTGGGAAAGATGGAATGGATATACTTCATACTAGCTAGGAATAACAAATTTTTCCATTTTTACCAAGTAGGTTCAGAAAACATTTTTTGTTTGTTTGTTTACAATTAAGGTAATTAGGAATGCCTTAGTGAAAAAAGGATCTGAACTTTGGGAAATTCAGTGGTTACTAACCTTTATAGTTCAGAGATAGGAAGAGATGTTGCCATCTCTTCCTGAATCCAACTAGGGTACCTTTAAAGGGGAATGATGGGTTTCAGGATAGCAAAGCCCAAGAAGTTGAACTTGGCTATGAGAAGCAAGGGAGATGTAATTACTGTAAGAGGAAATTATACTTTTTCCTATAGGAGAACAAGGTAATGGCTAATAAATCATGATGTTCCTGGGAGCTTGACAGAAGGGCATTTGGCAAGGATATTCCCCATTTTGCATAATAAAATAGTCAAGGTCTATCAAGCAGAAATTTGACAGTCCTGAAGTGGAAAATCATAGGCTTCCACTGTTTTGACTGTTTAGTCAGTTTAGAGACCAGACACCACTGATTGAAAGAAAGTCTGGAACCCTTGAGGAAGGACCCAAAATATTCATACAATAAATATTTCTTCAGTCTTCCCTAAAGTGAATACAGACACTTCCTCAGGTAACTGCAAAGAAAGGAGAACAGATTATTGAAATTTTAAAGAATCATTAGATGCTGACATGAGCCAATTAGAATTGAACCAAACAAATCAATAAACAACAACAAAAATAACACTCTTGCGATCCTGTTGTTAAAATGGAGTTCATGGATGACAGGTGATAAATGGAGTTTTTTAAAGTCCATCTGACACTTGGTCCAGTGGATCCATGGCAAACCACAATGTTTTTCCCAGGGTCCCTGAGTGTGCAATTGGAATATGTATACTACCATCTGGCAGAACTTGATATATCACATTGGTTACACGCCTTGAGTATGGTAGGAATGGCCAAGAAAAAGATCCTAAAATGTCTCTCCATAGTCATTATTCAAATAGACTTAATCTAAAGTAATACTGCATACTTTGGGTATTACTTTGGGGTATAGCTATACCCAAAGTATCAAGTATTTTTAGTATCACTATTAAAAATATTGAATGAGGCAAAAAGGTGGTTTTTATCTTATCTTTACTGAAATTAGTAATTTAACTGTTTGCAAAATTTGGTGATCCACCATATGCTAGATGTGGTAACAAAACAGATCCCAAGCTTAGTATTGTTTTAGCATGTTTTTTCCTTCTCCAGCCCCATCAATATGGAAGATAAATTTTAGTAGTTTTTACTTGACATAGACAATATCACGTCTTTCCGATCAGCTTCACAATTATATTAACTTCCTATGTCTCCAAAATGTGAGATGAGGGTAGAAGATTGTTACCAACTCAGAAAATATTCACATAGTTTGTTTGGATACCAAAATAAATAATTGTTATATGTGGTTATTTCCAAAATGGGTTTTGATGTTGAATTGTTGCCATGAATTATGAAAAATTACATTAAAATATGGAAGTACATAGTGAATGATAATTATCTAATCATATTTATACAAATGCATAGAACGAATGATTAACTCCATAATTCTTTTTAATTCAAAAATTTGGATGAAGATGGAAATGTCCACCAACATATCTCATATAAAATAAGAAGAGACTGCATGTTTCCTGTTTGGTCTTTTGTTTGTGTTGCCTACATGATTCTCTTTCTGAAAGCAGGATTTTCCATTGCAAACAGCATTTCCTTGAACTCCTAAGGTTGGGAACTACATTTCCCAGAATCCCCTTTCATGGGTAGTTCTGGATTAGAGTTTGTTAATCAGAGAAATTCACATAGACTTTGGGAAATGGGAAATGTTTCTGGTCTTTCAGATAGTGGTTTTGCAGACTGCTCCATGGGCTCCGCTCTGTTGTCATGGAAGCCGTGCCTGGTGCCTTTCTGACCTTCTTCACCATCTCTGGCTTCCAGCTGACATCAGTATTTGTGTCTCCAGTCCTCTGGTATGACCTTTGCTTCCCCATTGTTTTCCAATTTATAAACTCTAGTTCCTACATAAAACAATGCATTTTCATAATTCTGTGGAGTCTATATTTTTGAAAGCAAATGAAAACTGATACAAGGAAGAAAAGAAAACATAAAAATTGGAATGAACAGAAAGTAGTAGAAATGTTATTAAACAGAAGGGAAAATATCTTTAAAAGATCTATAAAATGGAGTTGTTATATGAAGAATAATATTTCTTCTGTGCTGTAAAAATCAAGGTGATAACTGTCTGGTACCTAAGTAAAAATGGAGATAGGACATTATTCATAAATATCACCTAATAGGTATGTATGAATAATGATATCAATATGAGAAATTTTCAAATCAGGGAGAAAGTAAAATGGCTATCATAAAGTTTGGAAGATGCTCTGAGATTGTAACATGACCATCAAAAAATGAAAGAATGACCCAGAAAAACTAAGTGAGGCTCTCAGGTAACCAGAAGAATCCAATTATCTCCTTCTTACATTATTGCATATACTCCAATTTGTAAACTCTAGTTCCTACATAAAACAATGCATTTTCATAATTCTGTGGAGTCTATATTTTTGAAAGCAAATATATGTATACACACACACACACACACACACACATACATACATACATACATAAAAGAAATTGTCCCACTATTTGCCGTCATCCTCAGTACTCTCCCCACATTGCTCTTACATTAATTACAGTACCTTTAAAACCTTTTCAAGATTTCTTTCTCAAAAATGAACAATTACTGGCAGACAGGCCTTAAAAAGCTTATCAAGAAAATAGCTGTCAATTCTGAAGTCGAAGAACTGAAAATGTTTAGGGTCACAAATTGTATGACTACATATCAATTCATTATGTTTATGTATTTTAAATACATATTATGCCCAGTGAAATATTTGAAGCAAATTATATATATGTGTTTAGTGTATAGACATATATATGTATGTGTGTGTGTATGTGTGTGTGTGTATGTGTGTGTGTGTGTGTATATATATATATATATAGAGAGAGAGAGAGAGAGAGAGAGAGACTTTAAAACTCTCAGAGTACGTGAAATGTTAAGTGCCATATACCAATGTTTTGCTAGTATCATTCTTAAAATAATTCTTTAGGGGGAAAATGGCATTTTAAAAAATATGTATTTTTTAGTTGTAGGTGGACACAATACCTTTATTCTATTTTTATGTGGTTCTGAGGACCAAACCCAGTGCCTCACATGTGCCATGTAAGCGCTCTACTACTGAGCTACAGCCCCAGCCCAAAAAGTGGCTGCAAATTGGTGCAGCCAATATGGAAAGCAGTATGGACATTTCTTGGAAAATTGGGAATGGAACCACCATTTGACCCAGCTATCCCTCTCCTCGTTCTATACCCAAAGGACTTAAAAACAGCATACTACAGGGACACAGCCACATCAATGTTTATAGCAGCACATTTCACAATAGCTAAACTGTGGAACCAACCTAGATACCCTTCAATAGATAAATGGATAAAAAAAAATCTGGCATATATACACAATGGAATATTACTCAGCAATAAAAAAGAATAAAATCATGGCATTTGCAGTAAATGGATGGAGTTGGAGAAGCTAATGCTAAGTGAAGTTAGCCAATCCCAAAAAATCAAATGCCAAATATTTTCTTTGCTATAAGAGGCCGATTCATAGTGGGATAGGGAGGGGGAGCATGGGAGGAATAGAGTAACTCTAGATAGGGCAGAGGGATTGGAGGGGAAGGGAGAGGTCATGGGGTTACTAATGATGGTGGAATGTGATGATCATTATTATTCAAAGTGCAGGTATGAAGACATAAATTGGTTTGAATATACTATGTGTACAACTAGAGATATGAAAAATTGTGCTCTATATGTGTAATAAGAATTATAATGCATTCTGCTGTCATATATAAATAAAACAAACAAAGTTGGCTAGCTAAATGTGCAATTAAAAATAAATTTAAAAAATGATGCTCTATGGCCATTAGTAAATACTAATTTTTTTCAAATTATTTCTTTTTTCTAGTGATCAAGTTTAAGTTCTCATTAATTTATTAAGATGTTCTATGGATATAGCTTTGAAAGTGATTTAAAATTTATTAAGAACAATGGGATTAATGCAAATTATTTTCATGCATTATATTTAATATGAGCATTCACACTTACATAATTTGCTCCCACTTATGAACAATACAGCCTAAAAATTCTGTGGACAGTGAGCTACATTTACAGCAGTGCCATGTTCATTTACCCTGGCACCAAACATAGTTCAAGTTCCACTCCTCAAAGGAAAACTAACACATTTCAATTCAAACTTCAACCAAGCAAAACCAGAAAAATTCTTCTACTAAAGACAATGTTCTTCAAGTCAAGTCTAGACCACAAAGGGTTGTCATGCTGTTCTGAATTATCTCCACCATCACTCTGCTCCATTAGCAAGGAGAAGGCATTGTTGACTGAAATCACATTTTATTCAAAGATAGTATTTTAAATCATATTTCTCAAGGGCCTTAACAAAGTTACCTTTAGAAATTGGCAGTCATGTTAATTTTCACTCAAATGTGAAACTGTATTGAGTAATTAAGTATCTAAATATCCATTGCTGACAAGAATTTTGAGTTTTTGAGTTTGTATGTATGCAAATGAGTAAGAAAATAGAACCACAACAGGGACAAGGCCAGCTGCATCATTGTTCTCTGAATGTGTCTCTAGCCTTCCTGTTCTAGTTTATATTTATGGAAATATTAATGATCCTCTTGTGGATCAAATCCCAGTAGAAATGTTAACCTCTGATCAAGAATATGAAGTATATTGATTTTTAAATTCATTATGCCCTTCGTCTCCTCTCAGATAAGATGAACAAAAAGCCAATCATTTCAAAATGTTGAAATCCGTATCCAAACAGGAAATAGAAATGTGTTATTTACTGGAATGAATAAAAATCATCATATGAAACCATGATCAAAATACGATAAATTATTTTGGCTAGAGATTCTGGTAGGCAAAGAGATACCAGACACCACATCTTACATAGTTAAACATAAAAGTACATTGAAAAATCAATCAATAAGAATTAATGTATCTAAGCAAGCAATTGACATTAGCAACTGTTCTTCTAAATTAATTTTGAAAATTGAAGCAAAACTAACAATTTTTTTTTCTGGGAAATCTCTCTATTACTACCAATGTGCCACTAGATAGAGAAGTTGCTATATCATGCAGATATCCTTGCAGTTAATCCATCTGTCCCCTGAAGAGGTGTAACCATGGATAGCATACACATCAAAAGCTTTCTCTAAAAACTGGGAGCAACTCACAGACTCACAGAGTCTCATGTGGAAAAAAGAGGAAAACTCAATCCACATGAAGATTCTTCAAGAGGAAAACTTAATCCACCTAAAGTTTCCTAACAGTTGACCTTTGTATCAGAAGGAAGAAAAACTATTTAAGCAGCATTTAAAGTCTGTAAATTGGTTCAGCCAAAATGGAAGGCATTCACAAACTGAGAGAACTCAAAGACAGGATTTTAGTAAATGACACATCATTTCATCAAGAACTCTGCTTGAATAATTTCCTAGAAACAGGAAGTTTTATTTAAAGTTACCACTTCAGAGTTCATAAAATCAAATCAACTCCATAGTTCCTTCGGATCGTATTGATGTATCTTTTGAATTTCATTGATTGGAAATAACAAAAACATTTCCGAGATATGCCAGATTTTAACTCCACTATAGTCAGTTTTTATCTTCTTAGTTTCTCATACAAAAGAAAAGGCTTGTTTCCATTTCACATTCTCTAAGCACGGCAAGATAGATATAGGTTTTTATTCATTGCAAAAGTTATAATCCACATGTTTCTATAGGTTAACATGGATACTTAACAAGAGTTTCTCTACGGTCCATGCTTGAAACTGCTGGGTTCTTTTTCATCCACAGTCTCCCTTGGTTTATTAGGTATAAAATTTTGCTAATTGAAATTATATTAAATTGTTTTCAATTTTAGTTATTACTGTTTCCATGATCACTGCTCAAGTTGAGTACTTTTTAATATATTAGGCAACTGGTTTACTTACTCCTGTGTGTGCTAAATATTCATAATTTTGCCCAGTTTTCCCTTGGGTTGTTTTTATTTTTTTACACTGATACCAAAGTCTTATGTAAATTATCAAAGCAAATTGTTTTTTAGTATTTTGATTGATGGCTTTTTATTTTTTGTATTGTATATTTCATCTTAAAGAAGTTTTCATCTTAATGCAATCATTTTCATATCCACAGATATTATATTATTTGTTTTCTGCTTATTTCTGTTGAAAGATATTTTCCACCCCAACATTATAAATACATTCTTCACCTCTTTTTTCCCAGAGTTTTTCAGTTTTGATTTTTACACATAACTCTTTAAAATCAATAACCAACCTCTTTTCTCATTCAATTTTTGAAAAGTTTTAAGTTTTTAAAATATTTAATAAATGATATTGGGTTTCATTTTGACAAATCATTCATTCATGAATCGTAAATAATTTACTCCTTTTTAGCCCCAAGTACTTCCTCTTTCCCTCTCTTTCCTTTCCTCTATACTACTAGTCTTCCTTCCATTTATTTCTTGTTTTTTGTTTAATTGGTGCTTTATAGAATCATAAAGATGAAATTCACTATGGAATAATCATATGTGCACATAGAATAATTTGGTCAACTTCCTTACCCCATTCCTCCCCTATCTTGTTCTTCCTTTCTCCTCCTGTATTTCTTTCCTCTCCTTTAGCACATTCCCTTTGATTTTCATGGGATTCACCCATCTCTTTTTTTTTTTTTTTTTTTTTTTTAGGTTACTATGAGTGGCATATATTTCCTGATTTATTTATCATCAGATTTATTATTAGAGTATAGGAAAGCTATTGATTTATATATGTTGATCTTCTGTCTCACTACTTTGCCGAAAAAAAAATCATTAATCCTCAATATTTTCTATTTTCTGATATTAACATTTATTTCCAAAAAGTTTTAAAAGAAAATTGATTTTTATACTTTTAACAAGTTTGACACATTGGATTTTCATTATTTAGTTTTAATATGTTTTAATCTCTGCTTATAAGTTATTTGGTTCATAAATTATTTGACAGATTGCCTTTTAACCTATAACCCAAATATATTGAATAAAGTGGGTGTTAACTTTTTAATTTCTAACTTTTAAATTTAACTGAACTTTGGTCAGCTATGTGATCCAGTTTCTTGGAGACTTCCTATAATATGCTGTATAACCCATTACTTGGTAAATTGTTATTAGTGTTCCATATATGTAGGGATCAGTGGTGCTAATAAATACTTCCAGTTTGTTCCAGTTCACCTGAAGCAAATACTGTCCCATATGCATGTGTCTATAAGACCATGACTCAAACACTTAGTTACCTTAATATGTAGAACCACCATGAAGTATATTTTTGTTGTGCTAATTCAGGAGATTTTGGTGTTTTTGTTACTGCAGGATTATAAGATAGTCCTGACATGGGATAATATTTCAATCTGGCATTGAAAAACTTGGTAATCCATGATGTACATTAGCAAAACACTTAATCAAATTATTGTACACTATGACTTTGATGTCCAATCATGCACATAATAAACTTTAGCACCATGAGAGTGGTTAATAATGCTTACAGTATTGGAAAGTATTGATGGGTATTGGCTATGTTTAGAGACATGTTATAAAAGGGACCTAGAGAATATATGGTTCAAAAATACATTTTCTTTTTTTTTTCTTAATATTTTTGATGGACTTTATTTTCTTTATTTTATATGGTGCTGAGAATTGAACCCAGTGCCTCATGCATGCTAGGCAAGCATGCTACCACTGAGCCAAAACCCCAGCCCCCCAAAATACATTTTCTATTATCACTTGGTATAAGGGTCTACGCTATTCTTTCTGAAAAGCTTAAATTATGTTATACCCATACTAATTTCTGTAATTATTTTAAAACCCATCACTGTGAATAGGTAAATGCTTTATGAAAATAACCCTTAATAGAATTAAGCATAAACATTCTTGACAAATTGGATGTCATGAAAATCATAAGCTTCTGCCAATCAAAAAACACTATTAAAAGAATGAAAATCCAAGCCAGAGCATAGAAGATACTTGCAATGCATAAAATAAACAAACAAGGCCTAGAATACACAACAAGTTAATGCAAGTCAAATAGGAAAAAGTCAAAATAAAAGGAAAAAAGTACAAGATTTAGAGACACTCTACCGCCTACAAAGAAGATATTCAAATTGTCAATATATACTTTCAAAGGTTCTTAAAGATATAAATCAGTAGAGAAATGAGAATCAAAAACATGTTAAGATACTCCTATAAGCCCAGGATTATTAAAATGAAAAACATGGGAAATATTCTCATAGATTTGTATGACCTCTTTGTAAAACTGTCGACTGCAAAATGTCAACATGTGTATATCTTATGACCTGGCCATACCCATCACACTATAAAGGTCTTTGAGAATTCCAGCTTTATTCAAAGGAAATCATCTTAATAAAGTAAATTAAGGCATTTGTAGAGCTAATGTTCTTTGCTTGTAGTCCCCACCTCCCAGGAATGACTGTATTGCATTGGATACGATCCAATACTTTAAAATTATTGCTTTAAATATTTGACTAGGTTTTCGTTGCTTAAGGTAGGAGGTTAAAGCATTCTGCATTACTCATCCCTGTAGGCTGAAAGCAGATGAAAACTTGCTTGTTGTTATGTAAGCTTTTGTTGGCTTACCACTGAGCCCATTTCATCTTCCTGCTGGGTCACAGAGTACTTAGCTACATTTGCCCTGGTGGCAAGCCCATCATATAAGGTCTGTCTCAATTCTAGGAAATTTTGCCAATGATCTGAAAAAAAAAAAAAAAAAAACCTGTACATAGTTGGTTGGTTGTTTTTAATTTTTGAATTTGCCTTTTTATTTTCCAAGAGAAGACAGGTAAATGAAGATTTTTACTCTCTAAATTTGATTTTCAAAAAATCTACTATAAACACATGTTTACATCTTCCCCTAAAGGAGTTGTAAATTCCTAACTGATATATGGATTTTAGTTTAGGGATTGGCAATGAGACTACATACCTGAACTTGCTTTCCGTGTGTGTGTGTGTTTTATATATTTATATCAGAAAATGCAATTCTTGTGCTTTATTAAACTTTATGATAAAGCTCTTTAAAATGCTTTGGATTTCTCAGTAAGATGCTCTAAACCTAAAGCTATTCTTCAAATTCAAATTTTTAGAAATATGGATGAACTAAAAAAAAAAAAAATGTGTGATGGCCCAAATGCAAAAGACAAACAAACAAACAAAAACAGCTTATTCATTTATTTTTAAATCAGCTCTTTGAATCCTATTTTATTCCACAGAGAACTAAACCATGTAATTCTTTGGATATTTTGTTGCTGTTGTTCTTGACATTGAACCAGTGTGTGTACAATCAGGAAATCATTGAGCAGCCACAGTAATTAAAAGTGACTCAGATGGAAACTTAATAAAGAACCAGAATTTTTTTTTTTAACTATGTCCTTTTGTTTCTTGACCCTGACTGGTACAGTGATTGAGGAGTGGAGGTTGATTTTTGAACCACTGTCACTGATATCAACTTTTCTTCTTTTCTTTTACCTCTGAGATAGGCTGTGACTCCTGTCTCATGGATCCTGGCGGCAGCACCCAGAGCCATATGAAGCAGGTATTGTCCTTCAGTATTCTTGCTTGTCTTGTTCTATATTTTGACTTTAATAAGCATAATTTAGTTTGTGAACAGTCATCAACAAAGATTTAAATGGGCTCAGAAACCTTTTTCGTGAACAGTTTCTAGGCCATACAGTCTCTGCCGTACTGACTCATTCCTTTCTTCTAACACAGGAGCAGGTATATGAAAATGTAAATATTTTTCATTAAAACTTTGTATGCAAAAATAGGTAATGAGCCATTTATTTGCCATAAATTTGCTGAACACTGGTATAAAAGATATCTTTCCCACAGTGTACTGGGGATTTTGAAACAGAATTCAGGAAAACCCTATAATTCAAATTTTAGAGGTGGGTTTTCATGGTAACAATTTCAGGTCTATGGGAAGAACTGTAAGAAATATACTTTGAAGCTACTCAGCATCCAGTGAATTATATTACTAAACAGGTACATTTGCAGATGGAAAACACTACACACACACACACACACACCTTTTATATTTATAACGAGCACTAAATAAAAGTCCAACACCCACTACAACTGAAGCAATTAAAAAGAAAGAAAAGATTGATTTATATCAACTTTCTCAAGCACTGCAAACTGATGATTGGGTAGTTGAGAAATGTTCAAAGATAATAGGAATTACGTTATGATCAAACAGGGAGTTTGATAAATCATTTAAACTCTCATTTAAAAGAAGCCTCTTGTTCTACAACATGATTTTCTACAATGGGTATGTTAACATCTAAGTTGTTGGAATGGGGAAATTATTTCCTCTAAAATGTCCATATGAGAATCCCATATATAAGACATACTATCTCAACTGGATAGGGGAAAACAAAAATAACTTTCTGTTAACTAAATTTGAGAAATAATTGCAATTTTTCCCTAGCAAAGAAAGAATTTGTTACTGGTTAATTTGTTTTAAATATGGCTATATGTATAATATAGAATTGTATTTATTTTTTTCTAACCTAGGTTGAATAGAATCTTTGTCTTTGGAACTTGTAGAAATACTATGATTTTTCAGATAGAACTGAAGTTATTTTACTAAAAAATTATATGATGGACTAGAAGAATACTGTTCAAAGGACAAATCCGTGGTTCCAGACGCTTTTTGAAAAAAAAAAAAGTTGGTCAACCAGTGTTTACTACCTAACGTCCCTTGTAGTTCTTTCAGTCTTATTGTCAATGTGGCTTTTCAGTTGAGATATATTTGGGTGATTTTAGCAGCATTCTTTTCTTCACTAACTGAAGGTAACCTCGTAAGTTTCTTGAAACTGCATAGAAGAACTGAAAGTATTATTAAAACACTTCAAACATTTTTTAAATAGCATATTGAAAGATTTCAGTGGTCACTCAGCAGGAAAATTCCATTTCTTATGCTAGTATGATTCTATGAGCTTTTATAATACCAGGTAGGTCAGGATCTCAAGTAATTTTTCAAGTCATTTCACAGTAATTCCAAAGTCATACATTTATTCTTAAAATTAATAGCATGTCATAACTCCTGACTTTCGTTTTTGTTAATAGTTTATGCCTTCATTTACCCGACAAATGCATCCTGAACCTACTATCTGCTGAGAGTTGAGAAATCAGAGATGAACAAATCAGATGTAATCTCTGCTCTCATGCAATTAACATTAAACACATATTCAATAAGTAGAGAATATACTGAATAAATTCGGAATTTGTTAAATACCATGATGAAAGTGGACATGTGACATTAAAGAGCATGACAACTACTGGACCTACCATGCAACAAACAAAGAGACCAGGGATTCCTCAAGTCCTCTGCAAAGGAAAAGCACAAAGCATGAAGCACTGTGGTGAAACTGTTCATTTTCTAAGGAGTTTTTCTAGCAAATAGAAACTTCCAAAGAAATTTGTGCTACTTCATAACAGCAACAATTTGTGGAAGAATAAAAAAATTTAAATGTTTATTGATGGTGATGATGATGATAACAATGATGATGATGATACTAGTCTTCTGGATATACATGTGATGTATTCATATATGTGCATAGGAGAGTTATGTCAGATTCATTCCACTGTTATTCCTATTCCTATCCCCAATTCCTTTCCTTTATACCCCTTTGTTTAACCCACTGAACTTTTATACTCCCATCCTTGTTTTGGGTTAGCATTCATGTATCTGAGAGAACATTTGGCTTTTTGTTTTTTGACATCAGCTAATTTCACTTACTATGATAGTCTCAGATCCATCTATTTATACATGTATGTCATAAAGTCATTTTTTTTATGGCTGAGTAATGTTCCATTGGGTGTACATATACCACAATTCCTTTATCTATTTATTTATGGTTGAGAATCTAGGTTGGCTTCATAGTTCAGCTATGATGAATTGTACTGCAGCAAACATTGATGTAACTGTGTCACCATTTAATTCATTTAACTCATTTGGATATATGCAGAGGAAACTGGGTCAAATGGTGGTTCCATGCCTAGTTTTTTAAGAATTTCCATACTGCTTTCCAGAGGGGTTGCACCAGTTTGCAGTAACATCACCAACGTATGAGTATACCTTTCCCCCCACATCCTCACCAACATTCATTGTTACTTGTATTCTTGATAATTGCCATTCTGACTGGAGTGAGATGAAATCTAAGTGTAGTTTTAATTTGCGTTTCTCAAATTGCTAGAGACGCTGAACATTTTTTCATATATTTGTTGATCAATTGTATTTCTTTTTCTATGAAGTGTCTGTTCTGTTCCTTAGCCCATTTATTGATTGGGTTATTTGTTTTTTGGGTGTTAAGTTTTTTGAGTTCTTTGTATGTCCTAGAGATTAATATTCTCTGTGAGGTTCAGGTGGCAAAGACTTTCTCCCATTTTGTAGGCTTTCTCTTTACACTCTTGATTGTTTCCTTTGCTCTGAAGAAGCATTTTAGTTTTATACCACCCCATTTATTGATCAAGGTAACCTCGTAAGTTTGAGAATCATTTTAGTTTTATACCACCCCATTTATTGATCTTTAATTTTACTTCTTGCACTGGTTGGAGGGAGGTGAAATTTCAGTGTAGTTCTTTGTTGTTTTCTTACGACATAACTTGAAAACTGGGTATGACTAAACTGTAATACTCCAGTTATTCAAATTGGACATTTTATTTTGTTTGTGAAGCTGATAGCAAATACTGGAAGTAAGGATTGAGAATATCTGAAATAAATTATGCTTATAAAAGAAGCCATTTTTAGCATTCCATTATTTCTTACAAATCGTCTCCTACTTTGCTTTCAAAATGACTCCTCCCAAAAGTCATTCATCCCTTTAGGTGGAGAATTGAAGAGTTAAGGAGAAGATCAATAAAGGAAATTTGCCATTGAGCCTGTGCCAATGTGCTGACTTCAGAGTGTTTCTTCTTTGGTCAAAATGCCCCCATTCTAATGCCAGGCTTGACCTTTAAAAGAAATGATGTACTTTATTGGTTCTGAGGCACACTTCTTATATATAACCATTTCTTGAAAAACACATTTTACAATTGTGATAGGGTAAGGATTGCCATTACCTGAAATATGCAATATCAGATCAAAATTTGCAGTGTGTCAGGACAGAATAACAAAGACAACAATGTAGCCCTCTTATACGTCCTGGGAACCAAAGGGCTGTGAGGGCTGTGAGATGAGGTAAGGAATGTGATAAAGCAAAGGGGTTAAGCTTTATTCCCTAAGCAAGGAAGAAAGCAGGCAAGCTCCGTCCACTTAAAAAGCCACCCTAGTAACCACCAGTAATGACTTTCAACACTTACATAATTTAAAAAAAAATTCTGTGCAGCCAATGGTCTTGTTATAACAAAGGTTGTATTCTGTGGAGAAACACAGACATTCATGACTTCAGGTAGAAAAGTTATCTTGAAGGTTAAAGTCTAATTATGAAGTTTTTAAAGAAAAAATTTAACCAGTTTATTTCACCTTTTATGAGTGCATAGAAGTGATGTAATAAAAAACTATGATTCCCATGACAGAATCCCATAACATCAAAATTCCAAATATATATATATATATATCTCCAAAAGCAGAGGATAATATGTATATTATCTTCTGCTTTGGGATAATTATTTAAGAAGGCTTCCAAGAATACACTAGGCCTTAGAATTGTTTTTCTTAGTAGGCAATATTTAAAACATGCACACATCAGTCACTTTTTATCACTATAAAAAATATAAAGAAAAATATAAGGCACAGTGGCACATGTTTGTGATCCCAGTGTCTCAGAAGGCTGAGACAGGAGGATCTCAAGTTCAAAACCAGCCTCAGCAACTTAGCAAGGCCCTCAGCAATTTTTAGAAACCCCGTCTTAAAGTAAAATAAAAAATAAAAAAGGACTGGGAACGTAGCTCTACAGTTAAGTGCCTCTGGATCAAACAAACAAAAAAAAAAAGGTTACCTTTTGGTCTATAATTTTGGAGGTTCCAGACCATGATCAAGCAAACCACTTTCTTTCAGTGCTCTAGCAAGACAGCTAAATGGCAAATTTGGGGAGCACATGGTAGAGCAAAACTGCTCATTTCATGGCCAGGAAGCAAAAGAGAAAGGGGCTTGGGTCCTACTATCTCCTTCAAAGGCATGCTTCCAGTGACCTGAGGACCTCCCACAACTTCTGTAGTGATCTGTCACCTCCCAATAGAGCTACCCTGGCAACTACACCTTTAACATATTGTTGTTTGGGGGAAAATTAAGATACGAACTACATACATACAATATTCCACTTTACAGACCAGTAATTTAAGTTAAAAATATAAAAATATTAACTCTCTGGAGCCATTCTCAAGGTTTAGCTATGTGAATGCATGTGTAAAATCTCCAAAATAACATTCCAGCATTTAGCATTTTCTGTATGATTCTTTTTTGCAAAATAATTTTTCCTGCAAAATCTCTTATTGAGACATCATGGAACATTGTTTGAATATCCTTGCTCTAATTACTTTCCTGTCACAATGCTGTGATGAGACTGTAGTATTTAACAGAGATTGTGTTCTTTGTTAGTAGTATTATGGTTCTGTCATTTTTTAATGTAGTTTTCCTACAAATTCTCATTTATCTTAGACAATTTGTAGGAAAATTTAAATTTTTTAGCATTTTAAAATTATTTTTTAAGCCTTGACTACTTAAGTCTAGATTTGTATAACAGTTGCTCAATAAATACCTGAAAATGAAGCAAACGGGCAATGATAGTAGGGGACAGGCAGGACCATAACTGGAGTTATTAAACACCTCTAATACTGTAGAGCACTTTCCTACATCACTGTAGCAAATCTGTGTAACATCAATCCTTATATCTAAAGTAACCAGGAGAACAAGATTCTAGTTGAGGTCCCTTAAATGCATACAGGATGCAATGTCCTATTCTTTCTGACTTCACACACTGGCAAATAAACTATTTTCATTTCCAATTTTGTTGATTGGCATTCTAATCTAGTACTTTTGCTTCATGTTGCTAAAATATTCTGAATGATATAAGGTTTATTTTCTCCTGACATTTCCAATATAGTATCACATCTTGTATTTGTCAATAATTAGCATATCTAAAGAAACAATGTGAGGGATAATCATCCCCAGGTGAATATCTCTTTTATCCACATGCCTTTTCTCTTTGGACCCAAATTCCCAGAAATTGAAACTTTGGTTTATTCTTACATGAGGTACCACAAAGTCACTGAAATACCTGCTATACTAATATTGAACAAAGAAATGCAAATCTGACAGACTTAGCAGAGAATTCAAAGGGGAGGAGGTGCACATTTAAAAAGATAAGCTTCATTTGCATAAGATGGATGTTTATCAGGTGCTCTCCAGCCACATAATTAAATTTGGGTTCCAAGAAGGTTGAAAGGAACTAGACAAGTAATTTTTTTTTTTAACATGGAAGTAATCATCTCTTTTGAAGCACTTTTAAATTTAAGCTCTTTCTACAAGTATCTAAAGAAAATTACACAGGAAATGCAAAATTACAGATGATTCACTTGTGTTATTATAAAATAGTACATTCAGGTCACTAATAAGCATTGGGTTTCTTTTCCCTCAAATAATAGTTAATTACTGAACAAGGTATTTAATTTATTCACAGTGGCTTATTATGACATTCCAATTATCCAACCAGAAATGGTTAATAATCATTCATTTAAAACAGGGTGGGTTAAAAAAGAAAGAAAAATATACAAACAATGAATACCTCAACTTTTTCAGTGTGGCTTTTGATATTTCTCTCTCTCTCCCTCTCTCTCTCTCTCTCTCTGCTTGTGTGGGACTGTAATTCTATCCCCCACTTTTCATTTAGGACTGCTCGTTAATCTTTTTTAAAAGACAAGGGCCATTCCAATCTTATTAAGTGGAAATCTGACCGATAGCAATGAAAAGGTCACCTGTAATTCAAGCTACAAGTGATAAAAATTTAGGGGTTAGGATCAACAGAAACTGAGAGGAAAATTGAAAAAAATTGAGATAAAGATTTATAGACATGAGGCTATTCGAAGAAGACCATGTGCTGCTAGTCTCTGAGAAATCAAATTGATGACCAGAAAATAAGATCAGGTTAAGAACTATGAGGTGGGTAGGGCCTTCTGAACCACAGTCAGAGGATGCTGAAAAATGTATTTTTAGGGGATTATAAGGAGTCTGGGAGTGATAACTCTGAAATCCTTTTATACTACATCACAATATGTCACATATTCCTTGAGAAACTGAGTTACCAAATATCCCAGACAACACAAGCAGTTCTTGTTGAAGGCAGAAAAACTTTGAAAATGACATGAAATGCCAATTTGGCTTTTGGAATTCAGGAAAGTATTTTAGATAGCCATAAACCCTGATTTTCTTCAGCACAGAAATCTCCTATCTATAAAGCACCCAATTCCTTGGGATAGGAAATTGGGTAGATTAAAAAAAAAAAGTTTAAGGATTGTTTTGAGTCCCCAAAGCATCACAGACATGAATTTCTATTTATAAATTATTTAAAGACTTCCTTCTTTAGCCTTCCTGAGTTGTAATTCACCTGGGAGAGGTACTTAGAAACTAATCAAAAGTAAACAGGTACTAGAAGTATATATTTTGAGGGATTACTTAAGAAGCAAGGTAGGTAAGAGTCTTTCTTAAGGGATAGAACAAAATAGAAGTATTGAAATAAGTATTGAAAGAAACTATTTCAATGTAGAATAATGTACTTAGAATAAATTTACATCAAAAACCTTTCTCCTTCAAACACAAGTGCACAGTAATAACAGCAAGCACTATTTAAATCAAAACTTAGTATTTGATAGGAACTACTCTTTTCTAACAACTTTATGATATAGGGACTTTTGTTATTATCCCAATTCTACAGATGAGGAAACAGGAACACTGACTAATAGTCACCTTCTCAGATCTGAGCTGAGGAATTGAGTCCAAGCAATGTAACATCTATAGCTTTCAACTAATATGTTTTACTGTCTCCTAAGAAGACTCTTTTTCTTTTTTTTTCTTTTTTTTTTTACTTAATAAGACCAAAGACTACTTACTAATTGTAATGAAAATATGAGCTGCTAAGCTTTTTCATGGTTTTGATTTTTTCCAGGCCCTATATCAAAGGCATTGCTCAAGTTACACAGCTTAACTCTCAGACCAACTCTAAAAGGTAGTTACAGTTATTCTTTCTGACAGAGGATGGAACTGAGGTTTTGTAAGGTCAAGTAACTTGATCTAGGCCAATGGTTCTTAATTTTAAACATGGGTAAGAATCACCTTGAAACTCTATTAAGACAGTTTCTTGGGCCCAACTCCAGAGTATCTGACTCAGCAGGCTCAGAGTTTGGCCTGAGAATTTGCTGATGCAGCTAGCCAGACAACCACACTTTGAGAAATTCTGGTCTGGTGATGTTAGCAATTGTACCCTGATAGTCTGAATTTTGAGACTTTAACTAATATACGAGCC
Organism: Marmota monax; assembly: GCF_021218885.2. Lineage (NCBI taxonomy): Eukaryota > Metazoa > Chordata > Mammalia > Rodentia > Sciuridae > Marmota > Marmota monax. The sequence continues at coordinate 1,683,928 of NW_026693851.1, read as the reverse complement.
TGTATAAATTTTGAGATGCTTATTAAGTGGGTATTGATTGATACTGTATTTAAATCTCATCAAACTAAATTATCAATGTTTCATGACTGACAGGAGTCCTAAAGTGATTTTTGTTAAGATATTGTCATTAATCATTAATGGAAGTCATAGTCAGCTAGCAAAGTTTGGTAGACAGAATTGAATTTCAATGTAAGTTTCTATTGATTTTCTTCAAAGCACATTGAATCATCAAATAGTTTTTATCAAGCATCATTATAAAGAATTAAAGCTTTTTTTTAAAAAAAAGAATAACAACATTTTAAGAGATTTCAGAGATTTCCCAACATGTTAAGTTAAATCAGTATTAAATTCTTCAATAACCTATGGTCAGTTTTGTTGGATGAGATGAGTAGCATGTCAGATACTCCTTTGTTTTGGTAGTTCTGGGGATTAAACCCAGAGCCTCAAGCATGCTAGGAAAGTGCTCTATTACTGACCTATGTCCTTGACCCTGAAATTCCTCTTTATCCTCCAATGTCATTTGTCCTCATATTTTGTTTAAGCATAGGACCACCTAGAATTAATAATGGAATTAAAATTTCCAAGAAAAGTCTGCAACTAGACATGAGATCAAAGCCAAGTTCTGATCAATGGGATAGTGGTAGAAATAATATGTGCACGACTTTAAAAATCTGCCCTTAAGCGAGATAGTTAGAATCATCCTCTTCCTCCAAAGACATTAATTAACACCTGCAATAACTACTTCAGAAGTTTTTTGGTAAGGTTTAAATAAGCTAATATTTATGAAATATGTAGAAATGTGCAGAGTTTGCAGTAAGTCTTCTAGTAAAACAAGTCTTTTCTCCAATCAAAACATGTAATACTGCCTCTTTTGTGGATCTGTGGACTACAAATGCAATACCTGTAAAGTTCTTTGTGGAGAGCTTTTGACATCTACTTGGCACTCCATCTGTGCTATTTTAAGTGATTATCTGTACTCAGGGCAAGTTGGTTTGAGCTTTAGGAAGATGATAAATTCAAAACAGAACAGGGAAGAAAAGAATTTGCATGTGTGTTTCACTGAGTAAATATATGTTGATTCCTATAAGCAGGATCTGAATGACAATTAAGTTGCCTGAAAAATTGCTTCTGTGGCAAGCAGTGAAACTGCTACCCTTTCCCACAAATTGGCAGACTTGCTTGCATGGGGCAGGAATGAGGGATTGTACACAAGGAAGTGCAAAGCCACCCTTGATCAATGCACAAAGAAGGGAAAGAGCACATAACTGGTCCTAACTATCAGGAAGCAGTTGCACAGGGCTTGAAACAGTACTCCTTTGCAGCAAAGGTTGATTTCTTAGAAAGTCCATACTCTTGTGCTACAAAGGAAGTTGCTGGACCCCAAAGCAGAGTGGCTATCTCAGGAGGGGAAAATGCTGAGTTTTACTGAGAGGCAATTGGCTGAAACTCATGCAGGCAACAGCCTCCGCAGAACTGATGATGCCAAGGGAACTAGATCTCTGTGGCAAGGAACAGAGGACTAAGAGGAATGAACAGCAATAAGAAACAGAAGGCAAAAATGAAAACCAGTGAGGGAAACACTCAGGGTAATAGAGTCAGTCCCTCTCAAATAACTTTAAGACTAGAAAGGAATTCTTATTTAGAGCTTAATATTAAGATAGCAATTCTGGACTCTGGGCTTTACTTCCCTGAAGGTTATAAGTGTCAAAGGCAGACCTCGGGTTGGAAACTGTTATATGTTGAAACATTCCCCCTCCACAAACACACACATATCTCCAATTTATATGTTGAAGTTCTAGCACCTAGAATCTCAGATGATCTTAAAAATAGGGACTTACGGAAGTAATTCAAGCCATTAGGGTGGCCCTCCAGTGTGACTCATATTCTTATAGGAAGAAATTTGGAGACAGACACACATAAATTTATTTATTTTTTAAATTTTTTTATTATTAGTTGTTCAAAACATTACAAAGCTCTTGACATATCATATTTCATACATTTGATTCAAGCAGATTATGAACTCCCATTTTTACCCCATATACATATTGCAGATTCATATCGGTTACACATCCACTTTTTTACATACTGCCATACTAGTGTCTGTTGTATTCTGCTGCCTTTCCTATCCTCTACTATCCCCTCTCCCCTCCCCTCTCCTCCCCTCCCATCTTCTCTCTCTACCCCCTCTACTGTAATTCATTTCTCTCTCTCGTTTTTTCTCCTTTCCCCTCACTTCCTCTTATATGTAATTTTGTGTAACAATGAGGGTCTCCTTCCTTTACCATGCAATTTCCCTTCTCTCTCTCTTTCCCTCCCCCCTCTCGTCCCTATTTAATGGTGATCTTCTTCTCATGCTCTTCCTCCCTATTCTGTTCTTAGTTTCTCTCCTTATATCAAAGATGACATTTGGCATTTGTTTTTTAGGGATTGGCTAGCTTCACTTAGCATAATCTGCTCTAGTGCCACCCATTTCCCTGCAAATTCCATGATTTTGTCATTTTTTAGTGCAAAGTAATACTCCATTGTGTACAAATATCCATTCTTCTATTGAAGGGCATCTAGGTTGGTTCCACAGTCTAGCTATTGTGAATTGTGCTGCTATGAACATCATTGTAGCGGTATCCCTATAGTATGCTCTTTTAAGGTCTTTAGGGAATAGTCCAAGAAGGGGAATAGCTGGGTCAAATGGTGGTTCCATTCCCAGCTTTCCAAGGAATCTCCATACTGCTTTCCAAATTGGCTGCACCAATTTGCAGTCCCACCAGCAATGTACAAGTGTACCCTTTTCTCCACATCCTCGCCAGCACTTGTTGTTGTTTGACTTCATAATGGCTGCCAATCTTACTGGAGTGAGATGGTATCTTAGGGTGGTTTTGATTTGCATTTCTCTGACTGCTAGAGATGGTGAGTATTTTTTCATGTACTTGTTGATTGATTGTATGTCCTCCTCTGAGAAGTGTCTGTTCAGGTAAGAGAGGTAAATAGGGAGCCTACATCCTGTGAACAAATTTTTAGTCCTCACACTTCAGATAGAGCCCTAATATCCAGAGTATACAAAGAACTCAAAAAATTAAACAATAAGATAACAAATAACCCAATCAACAAATGGGCCCAGGACCTGAACACACATAAATTTAAATGTCACATGAAGATGAATCCAATGGAGGGTGTAATGCTTCTCCAAGCGGAACACAGGAATGCTCTAGATTGCCCACATAACACCAGAAACCAGGCAAGAGGCATGGAACAGATTCTTAGTCACAGTCCCCAGAAGGAATCAATCCTGCTGACACCTTATTCTTTTACTTCTTGTTTCAGACTATGAGGTTTTACATTTCTGTAGTTAAGCCAACTTGATTGGGCATTTGGTATCAGCAGTCCTAGAAAACTAATATAGAAGCTGACAGTAAGTTTCCTTTATTAGTCAAGAATTTTTAAAATATAAATGAACAAAACAAAACAAAATCCTTCATGTTACACTAACCCTAGATAGAAAATCTATAAACCACTGAGTAAAAATTTAGGAGTCTGCAGGTTGTGATCACATCTTGATTTGGCTGTTCAGTGACACCATCAGGAATCAGACCCTGGCTCCAGCTCGCAGTTCTAGGGCTTCTGTGGCTAGGGATTTTTAAGAAAAGTAAAATTGTCACTATTACTATATTCCAGAGATAACTATTGTTAATATTTTCTTATAGTCAATCCAAGCCATTTATCTAGAACATACCTACGCAATTTAGGAAGAGGACATAATATCGCTTTATCATTTAACCCTCATTTTAATCTTTATTTTGAGAATTATTTATCTAATGTATTTCCACAAGGTACTCTTTAATGTAAATTAAATCATTTATTTCTAATGGCCTTATAGATTAAAAGATAATATACCTTATTAGTTACATGAAGCCATCAGGAAACAGATAAAAAGAGTATACTTATAAAGAAAATTTGTAATCTTCAAACAAAGGTGACCACCAGAGAAGTACAATCATGCAGTTAATCAAATAGAATTGATAAACATTGCAAAGATACATAATAAAATCAATGGCTAATGACCCTATATGCTAATTTCTCCCTGTGACCAGTCCCTTTATTTGAATATGACACATCCATTTATGAAAAGAACATATCTCTAATGTTAATCATTTTTATGGAAAATAATAGTATGCTCTTATTTTTGCACTTGAAAGCAGAGGCCAAGTGATATTTCAAATGGCACCTATATGCATATGCATACATCCATACATGGTGTTCAGGAATGCTGAACTATAAGAAACAATTGAAATTTAATTTACATCAATTGGAAAAATTACATAGAGCAATCTGAAAATCATTTATATGCAAACATATTCATAGATGTGGACAATCTATAATAGCTGATCTGTGTTCTGATAACTCTTCAATATATAAAAGTTTATCTACATATTGTATTCAACCTCCTACTGAAATCTACATTACACCATGTAGGAGACAATCAAAGGAAAAAAAAAAAAACATTCACTTGCCACTCAATACTCCTAAAATGAAACTAAATTCCAATGACAGAGTAATATATCATTGGAACTCTTCTAATAAAAAAGAATGTATCTGTAACTTTCACTGACTCAATCAAATACCATAGGGATGTGTTTTGAAACACACTAGTGTCCTCTCAAGTGAATAGGCATGGAAATTTTGGGGAAAATAGCACTTTCTAGGATAGTACATACAGGAACTTTCTTAAAATCTCTTCAATGAAATCAATAGAAACACTTTTGAGTCCTTAAAGAACAGAAACAGTATAGAGAGATATTGCCACTGAACTTGAGTAAATGCTGCTATCTGAATGTAGGGACCAGGGTGTTAAGCATTTCACTATTCAATGAGCAACTAAGTCTACATCAGTTTCAGAATCCAGTATGAGCTCCCAAATTGCTCCTGAAGAACTCGAGAATATGTTTTAGAAGAAAGAGAGTACTCAGGTTTTCCTAGGACATTGAATTATCCCAGAACTCAAGAAAGTGTGTCTCCATGTATTTAATTTACCAAATCCATTGAAAACTAACTAGGATCGCATCTGCCAAAGTGAATACGTAATGGTAGAATTTTACAATTTTTACTTACATTGTTATACAAAAGGAAAACTTAATATTAAAATGGAATATGGAATATGGATTATTAACACTATTGCAAAACAGTTTTTTTCTTCCCTCCTAAGTCTTTTAGCTCCCAGTTCATCTTAGTGTTGTCAGAAGGCCATCAATTAAAGATCAGAATTTTAAAAGAAATACAACACTCAAGAATGCTTATAAAATAAGATAGCCATTTGAAATTTGTCATTATATAGTGTTTAACAGTTATAATGAAATTGTTTTCAAACTAATTATGTCACCCTCACAAGCACATTGTGAGCTGGTAGAAGAGGCATGATCTAAGACTATGTGACTAAATGATAATCAAGGCTGATATTTTAAGAATGGTAATACTATGAGGTCAAACAAGATTGAGTGTTTTAGTATTTATATTATGTATTTGATGTATAATTTTACAAAATAGCCCAAATCTACCTCTACTTTTTTTTTGTTTAATTCCTAATTCTCAAAGTCAATTATCTCCTGAATCTTCTTGTAGCTTTGTGTTATGGAATTTAAATTTTTCTGTTAAAAATTTGGATACAACATTTTTGTACTTGTTATCCTATTGAAAACCAAACCAAACAATGGATTAGTATGAAATTTGACTTAAAATCAGTTTTTATCTATATATCTTATCCAAGAACATGACCGTGCACATCTTTTCCTATAGGGTTTTACTGGAAGATATATTAGCCTGTATGTAGGACTTCTATCATGAATAGAAAAACAGATATTACATTCCCTTTAAAAAATAAGAGCAAAGTTTTATAATTTTATAATAAAATAACCTATCCATATAAAAATGACTTGACTTCTGCAAAAACGACACAGGTTTTCCATAGTTTGGATCTGGAATGTTCCCCAGCGGCCCATGTATTGAAGGCTTCATTTCCAGCTTGGCACTATCAGGAGACCATGGAATCTTGAATATGTGAAGCCTAGTGGGAGGTCACTGGTTTTTGGAAACACACTGTCAAAGAGGGTTCTGAGATACTGGTCCCTTCCTCTCTTTTGCCTCCCAGCCATGAAGTGAGTGATTTGCTTTGTCATACACATTGCACCATGATATACTTCCTTGCCACATTGACTATGGATGGAACCTCCAAAACTATGAGCCAATGTAAACCTTTTCTTTTCATAAAGTGATTCCTTCAGGTATCTGGTACAGTGACAGAAAGGTGGCTAATAAGTCCCCTAAAAACAGAAAAGGTAGTTAATAAAAATGGGCTGCTCCCTCCTCAGACTGAGATCTAGAAGTATATAATAAGGCAACAAAATATAAACACCCCACCCATCCTTCTTATCCTCCCTTCCTTAAATCAAACAGGAATTGGGTTGTTTCTGAAGCACTGCAGAGGAACCTGGTTTGCTGGGCCAGTCAGGCTTCTCAGTGCACTCAGACAAGAAGAATTAGGAAGCATAGCTCTGGAGGCACAGCTTGCCCTCTTGGGTGGTTCATTAGGACCTATCTCTAGCTCTTCCAACTTTTAGAATAAGCCACTCAGTCAAAAATGTAACCCAAATCTACTAGACCTTGGCCCAGGAAGAGTGATTATCAATGTTTTTTTTTCTCCAAAAACCTTTATGCTGAAATAAAAATTTTCAAACAAGAAAAGCCTTTATCTCGGATAATGGATAGAGATTTAAAGTGACTTGTGGTATATATCATTTTCTTTTTATGTTCTAACATCCAAATAAATATAAATATGTATTGTTCCATTTTAAATATCTCGTGTAAAGAAGGCTTTACTTAACTACGAAAAAAATGTGATAGACTACAAATCTTTAGTTTCTCAAACCAATCCAGAAACCAATTGGCAATGTTCTTTGAGGACTATGCAGTGTACCCATGTCATGTCAAATTAGATTCCTCCTCATCCAAAGATTATGACTGCTATTTCGTCCCTGAATGATCTAATTATCTTTCTTTTTGTCTTACTGAGAGAAACATTTATTCCCTCACATCACTGAGACTTTTTGGTTTCAATGGATTCTATTTAAATCACCAAGACATTGTTTTTAGAATGATTGATTGCCTACAGACTCAGAAGCCAAATCATCTGAGCTTTAATAAAGCTCCACATTAGGGGAAGTAATCTTAATTATTTGTGTGTCTTGGTTTTCTCATCGTAAAATGGTAATAATAATCATCTGACTTCTTGGCAGTGGTTGGAGGGACTCAGTTTATATGGGTATAAATAGAACATTGCTTTCTAATATACTTAGAGCCTTTAACAAAACAGAGCTTTTATTATTATTATTATTTATTATTGTTATTATTGCTAATTAATATCATTGTTGATATCATTTGAGTTTTTTTTTATTCTAGGACTATTCTAGAACTGTCATTCTGAAATAATTTTGCTTAGCATTTCTATAATAGCTGCACTATTTCATTTCTTCTTTGTTTCTCCCATCATGTTGCTGGAGTACAAACTCTGGAAAATTTCTCAGAAAGAATGACTGAGATAATATTTCTGTTTCCTTCCTTGTCTAAAAATGACCTAACCACATGATTTCTCACTCATGTCTGGAATGAAAAATGTTGATCTCATAGAAGTAAAGAGTAGAATGGTAGTTACTAGAGGCTGAGGAGAATAGTTGTGTATGTAAGTCAGTTTTCCTCCATTGTTGTATATGTAAGTTAGTTCCTCTATCAGGTGATCTCCCAAATGGAAAGTTTGGCTGAATACTCTACATACATGGATGAAGCCTGTCCATCATGTGTTGGTTTTCATCTAATTTAAGTGGTTGGGTTAAGAGATGGCAAGCTGCTAGGGTTAGAATATGAAGAGGCAATAGCCATATCTACAGCCCTATTTCTCCTCTAAATATAAGTCAAAAGTCAGTTGCCCTGCCAGACAACTTAAAGAGATAAATATAGCTATAAAATTTATATTTCTCGTGGCTATAATTCCATGTGTTCACAGAACATTGAATTGATTGGTAAAATATCTTAGCATTCAGTAATCCTTTCAAAATCTGTGCAGTGTGACTTCACAGTTCTGAGCACAATAATTACAGCTCAATCTCAAAATGAGTGAAGTTCAGAAAAGTGCCAGTGTTCAGATGGAGTATTCTCAATGCATATGTTAGTTTTCATATTGAATTGTGTGCACTTTTCTGGGGATCATCAGAGAAGCCTCAACCTTGTGAGACTAACCATGAAGTAGCCAGTCTCATGACATAATTACTTGAGCACAATGGTTTAAAACAATAGAGTGATATTTAGGAGGAGAGGGTGATGGGTAGTCAAGGACAAAACTAGACTTAGGAGGAAGAAGACAGTAGAAAGACTGAATGGGTAATGGCACAGGCAGTTGAAGGACTGTAGCACCTGTTGTGAAGGAATTCTAATAGTATGCCATTGTCTAACTGGCCACATATAATGGAGGAGGACGTTGCATGACAAGGATCATTAAAGGACAGGTGAAAGAAGGAGAACGTGGTAGTAATCCACACAGAAAGGAGTTAATTGAATCGCCTGCAGGGCACCTCTATGGAATGAAGACTGACAGAAAGCATGATAGAGGTAGCTTCCATAGTCAGGTAAGGTAGATTAGAGCAAAAGCTTTCCTAAAAGAGCAGTATGACCATTTCTATTACTGATGTGACCCTCTTCATTGGAGACCATATTGATTATGGCACACAGTTGGGATCTTATGGTGGGAGGGAGGAGGAGAATGAGAGATATGATAGGTTTTTTCATGACTCAAAATATGTCTTCTAGCTGCATGATACTAGCTGTTGGGTGGGGTTAATTAAAGAAATTTCTATATAAAACAAATATGAGGATCTGTCATTGATAAGAGTTTTCTCAAATCAATGTTTTAAAGAGAGGATGTGAAGTTCATTATTGGCGGGATTTACTAGCCATAAATGTACAAAAAGCCAGGGTTGTAGTTTTACCTCCCATTTTGTGGAAAAGGGAGATCTTAGTCAATTCATAACACACAGAAAACACATGCTGAAGTCAGTGCAGAATGGTAAATAAATACAAAGGACAGCTTGAAAGAATCATATTCAGAAGTGAAATCACAAGATAGGCTTTCATCGTCAATCAAGACCACAGTCATCACAGTCCAAATAGCCTGGTAATGGGCCCAGCACATGATCATCAGAGATAAAGCACCAACTCCCGGCAGCCCTTTCTGAATAGCAATCAGAGGACCCAGATGCCAGCCTTTGAAAGACTTTTCACTAGCAGCAGGATCTGACTCACTGGCAAGCTTTTCAAACAGTTTCTCTGGCAGCTTTGAAAGTTGCGCTAAGTCAGTTATGTGATTAGGCACTTCGGGGAGCCTGGTTTGCTTATCTTTCTCTCTGCCATTTCTTTGGACAATGAAACTTCTCACAAAGGTTCCCATCAGTTCAGACCACTGATTTTCCAGAATCAAATTATCTAATTATTTTATTTTTGTAGTTGTAGATGGACAGCATGCCTTCATTTTATTTATTTTTGTGTGGTGCTGAGGATTGAACCCAGTACCTCACATGTGCTAAGCAAGCACTCTGCCACTAAGCTCCAGCTCCAGCTCCTCAAATTATTTTGTTAAACAAAAACTATAATCAGTAATCTCAAATATACTTGCCTAAGCGAAAATACTAAGTGGCCAGACAAAACAAGTTCATGTTTTGATTCTGAGTGCCTGGTCTTCCCTCTTGATCCCCATTCTCATTTTAGAGTTTACAGCGTTTCTTATTGTTTTACTCTAAGTCACCCATCCTTGCCTCAAGGATCCTTCTCAAGTTTTATGGCAGAATTGGAAAAGAAACAGAAGACGGAAAGGAAGGAAGACGAAAGAATATATTCTTAATATTCATTGGAAATGTCTTTCTAGTTGATATTATTATAGGTGTTCTGCCAGTACCTGAAATCTGAAGACAGATGTTATTTTAAAAGAAGAATGTTTAAACCACCTAGAGTTGAGGAAACCAACAACAATTAAGCCTCTCCGTAATATGAACCTCTGTGGCCTACATTTTCCTTTGCCCTCATCCCTGGATGCCCTGGAGATAGAAGCCAATCATCTTTAGAAAGACATAGTATTGTAAGCACCAGCAAAAACTTAATCTCATTTTACTTTGTGGGAACCATAAGTGACAAAGTATGAATTTTGCTCTGATAACGTGTAAGGTCGATGACAAAGCAACTTGAAAAAGAAGATCCAAGAGTTTACCAAAGAAACGAGATCGTACAGATCTGTAACTGATGACTTGATACTACATATTTTTTTTATTTTCTTTTTTTTTAGTAGTTCTGTACGGACAGCATACACTAGCTTATTTATTTTTTATGTTTATTTTTTATGTGGTGCTAAGGATTGAACCCAGTGCCTCCCACATGTTAGGCATGTGCTCTGCCCCTGAGCTATAGCCCCAGCCCAAATGTGTTTTTCAATCTTGTTCTCACAATCTGTTTCCTAATCCATTTTATAAAATCCATAATTTATTCCTTGTTATTATTTAACATAAAATAAAATTTTGGAGTAGATTCAATTAGATGTGTTTTGCTGCTTATCCAGAACGCTGGGAGAAACAAACTATACATGTATTATTTTAGTTGTGTTCAGTGGTAGTGTACTTCACTTAGAGAACTTAAAAATGATGCCAAATAGTATATCTTGATAGATGTCACATTGCTTATTTTTTCCATTGCTACAAATTCAAAATAATATACCAAGATTGCACAAGATAAAATAGTTGCTTAAATTAAAATTTCACATTGATAATATAATTAATTTATCATTGCTTTTATTAGTAAAAACATTCTTCCTACCTCCAAAGACCCTTTCTACATTTTAATGATAGTACATTTTGATTTATTAAAGTCTAGGTGATCACCATAAAGTATACATGAAATAATAATACTGTGGAATCTTTATTCACCCCTCTATGCTGTAGTATTGCATGGATTTTATCTTTTTTCTGCTTATTTTAGTTCTGTTATCACCTGGCACAGAAGGTCTGGCTAGTTAGAGCAGAGGTTTTTCTCACTGGCTTCAAGGGTGGAAGCAGGTGTGTTCAACCTCAGAACCCTTCTTCCTTAGCCAAGGATACTGAGAAAATTACAAATGAGCCAGACTTGATCTTCAACCAGGGGAGACAGTGCTCATAAATCTTAACCATCAGACCATCCCCTGCTAGATTTCTTAGCTAGGCCAGTCTGAGAGAAGGTTAAACAGATTTTTTTCCAATTTTCCCCAATTTTCCCCCTGCCATTCTTTCTGCTAGTATTGTAAGAAAAGTAGGGAGGGAATTTAACTCTTTTATTTAGAAAATCTACTTTATGACCCCAAAGTCAAGCTTTAGCACTGTACTTGAATAGAAAAATTAACAAGGAACTACTTAATGTGTGAACTACATGTTAAACTATTTCTTTGGAAAATTTTATAGCATTTTATATATTTTGGTGAAACATGGGATCAACCCCATGGCCATGCATACTAGGCAGGTGTTCTACTATTAAGCTATTCCCCAAGCCCTATAAAATGTTATTTGTGGCTAAAGAAGAGATTTAGCAGTTGTATGCCTTTAAATTGTGAAGAATATGGGTACTCACCCAATATTTCAACATACTATATTCTAGATTGACTTTCAAAGACCTAGACATTTAAATCAGACCATTTATATTTTTAAAATGTGATAAAATAATTTTCTTTCATTTTTAAAAGAAAATTTCCACTTCATTTTGATTGTGATTATTTCAACACTAAATATATTAATAAAATACATTTATTTTCTTTCATTTCCATTCTGTGCATTGGCTTTCTCTACTCTCTGTTAAAGAACTTCATTACTCCAAGTTGCTCAATTATATCCAAACCTTGTCAAATGAGTAAAATACCAATTGTCTTTGTTATTAATATCAAACATTTTTATAATGCTTTGTACTTTCGTCTTTCACACAACCATGTTATTTGATCCTTGTGGAAATTATGGAGGGTAATAAAGAGAAAGGATTAATATTTTAGAAAGGATTAATAATCCTATAGATGTAGGAATAATGGTTCAGAGATTTGGTGATTTTCCCAAGCTAGTCATTGAAACTGCCAGGATCTGATGATCTCTAACCAATGCTTTCCAATGTTTGATATTCTCAGCTTTTAAGCTGCCAGGCAGAGTTTAAGTTCCATTAATCTTCTAGCCAGTTGCCTCATTCTTTTTACCTGTGGGTCATACACATATTGTCATTTTTTATGTATTCCAGGATAGCAATATAGTTTGAAAGTACTGCTACAGGTTGTCAGAGTTACCTAAAAACATTTACCCACACAGTATACTGTTATTATGAGTACATTTTAAGATTTAATTATTTAAATTTTATGTGTGCACATTTAAAAGAAATTTATTTCTTCAGACCACATCCCAAATATATATTATTATTTTTCACAAAGGAAACAGGTAAGGATCAGGTATATAGCTCAGTGGTAGAGCATTTGCATTTGCCTAGCATGCACAAGACCCTGGGTTTCATCGCTAGCATGAAAGAAAGAGAGAAAGAAAGAAGAAAGAAAAAAAAATATATATATATGGGGGTTTTTAGCCCCCGTCTCCTCCTGACCAGTGGGAGAAGTGGGGAAAGCATGCCCCAACCAGGATGAGCCAAGAAAGGTAAAGGTCGACTGGCGGCCCACACCCAGCCCTCCCTTGCTGGAGGACAATCAGACATGCCAGGAAGAAGAGTTGAAGCAGGATCTCATTTATTGAGGAAGTACACACAGCTTATATACTGCACAGGAGCCAATCAGGATAAAGGTCAGAGGGGTGGAACGAGTTCATGTGTACAGCCATCCCATAGTCCGTAAAGGAAGGCACGACCTGCCCACAAGGGTGGAAGAGTCCTGGACCTATCCTGGAGGTGGTCCGCCTTTTCTGTCACCATCCACAGCACCACCTCCTGGCTGATCGCCAGGCGCCATCCCAGCCACATGAGCGGCCCCAAGTCCGGGAAGCTGGCAGCAAGTCATGATATATATATATATATATATATATATATATATTAATTTTAGTCAGTTTTCAGAGGACTAAATCCATAGACAGAATACTCTATTCCTTTGGGCTCAAGGTGAGACTGAACATCATGGCAAGAGTGTGGCAGAGGGAAACAGCTCACAACATGATCAGGAAGCAGAGAAAGATCTCCAATTGCCAGATACAAATATATACAGCAAAGCTATGCCCCCAATTCCCACCTCCTCCAGCCACATCCTTCCACAGTTAATCCCTATCAAGTGATTGATTCACTGATTGGGTTAAGGCTCTTATAACCCAACCATTTCTTCCCTTCTTGTATTGTTGCACATGTGAGCTTTTGGGGACACCTCTCATCCCAACCATAACAATATATGTATATATCAGGGAGATAGATATATACATATTTAATACATAGGAAGATATAGATATAGACTATGCTTGGTGCTTTATAAATGTACAATTAATTATCCATTTTCATATTAATGTTCAACAAATCTCTAGACTCATTGAAGTTTATCTATATCAAATAAAACTAGCAAAAAAGTAACTTTTGAATATTGTTTTGCCATTTATAATTTAGCAGGTATTTGTATGTGTGTTTTCTCTTTTGAGTTCTCATGACACTTTTTGAGAATTAGTCATTATTCCATTATTATTTCCAAGATTTAAATAAGAAATTGTTTGTGAGACACAATTCCTTTTCTAATGACTCTAATTTCATGTATTATCCTAGAACTCCCTACAAAATTTGAGTAATGATCCTGAATAACTATGTCATGTCTGCTAAACTGATTTTTCTGTTAATATTTATCTTTTGATTCACTTTCAATTAACCTTAAAAATTCTCAAGATACATTGTTTTCTGTTTTTAATTAGTATAACCTGAGACTAAAATGAGTTGTCCAACCATCTGATCATTAGTTCCCCTCATGTCCTCAAACCTTCAGGATCCTCATATTCACCTATGAAAATGGTCTAAAAGTGAACCTCAGTTTTCAATATAAAAGCTGTTAAATCACAGAACTAATTGAGACATAATTTCTACCAAGGAGAAAAGATAGTCTTTTTATCACACAGTCTTTATAATTGGTATTTCTCCATTTGTAGTGCATCTGCTAGGGAGTTGCCTTCAGATCAGTGATGAGTTCACAGCAGTGAAGGAGGATCACACAGCATCAGTTGAAACTTGGAGGACAGAAAATCACATGGCCAGAAGAGGTTCAGAATCTTGGACTGCTTTATACACCACCAATTCTGACTTTCATCAAAAACAGTACAATAATATGCTCCACAGACCCAAAGTCACACTCAATCCCCATTCTCACATAAATATTTCATATTTTAAAAAACCCTTCAGAGCCCCAAAGCTCACATAGCTTCTTTCAAAATGACAGATGACTCTGCCCTACAGAGACTGATTTCCCTGACTGTGTCAGTGTAAGTTTTGGACATAGTGCTCTATGATAAATTTCAGTAACAACAGTTATTTGGCTGCTCACAAGTCTAACAGCCAGGCAGCAGTGAGGAGCCTGGACACCCAATTCCAACCAGTAGTTTAAGACCTCTGGACAGCAATCTACTTAAATGGTAGACATCTTCCCCACCTTGGTGCTTGATATGTGGCAGCCCATTAACTTCACAATTATCAGACTGATAAACAAGAGGAAATCACCATCTGAAGAATGCCTGAGATTGAGAATACCTTTTTCTTAATGTTAGTCAGGGACTTTTAGTAGTGTATGTTCTTACTGACCATTATATTAAAGGTGTTAACAACACTGACCTAAAAACATCAATGACCTCAAGTCAGTTCTTCATCAAAATGTCCATATTAGTGGGCAGAAAGATTAAAAAAATAAATGACGTTTGTATTCCAGAAATCTTAACATTCCAAAGTCATCTGCATACACACACATTCCTACTTCTTATTCTACTAGATCATTATCACAGGAAAGTGGTGGGAAAAGACAATGAGTTAGTGCTTAGAAAGCATCTTCTTGTTTCAGCCATTCATTCGTTTATTTAATCATCCATAATTACTGAGCATCTACTATGTCTATGTCAATCAAGGTTTTAGGTACTAGCTACAATGGTAAATAAGATAATATCAAGTTCCAACAGCAGCCATGAGTCTAGTGGGGTTAGAAAGTGTGTGTGTGTGTGTGTGTGTGTGTGTGTGTGTGTGTGAGAGAGAGAGAGAGAGAGAGAGAGAGAGAGCGCTAGAGCTAGAAAAGAATAGTAACAGTTACTTGTGGGCCAATAATGTAGAATATTACAGCCATAGAGAAGAATTGTTTTACCCTTTTAAAATTTCCTAAATTTGATTGGAAGATGATGAAGGGATTTGAGCAGGAAAGTAACATGATCAAATTTGCTTTGCAGAAATATCTCCATGGCTACATTCTGATAAATGTGAAAAAGATTAAAAAGAGCAACCAGCTTTGAGTCCAAGGTGTTAGTATTTGAGAACGCTGAGGGTATTTAAGACCAAGGATGAGAGCAGCAAACATGATAAAAAGTTGACCGATTTTGATCAAGGTTTGAAGTTGTATCTGAGAGGAGAGAAATTGAGATTGGAGAAACACAATTGAGAAAGGACACTACATTCATCTAAACAACTGGATGGCTGGTGCCATTTCCTGAGGTTAGGAGAACATATTCCTTTTAGGCACAGAAATCATCTTAGGGAGTGTGGTTGTGTTACCCATAGGAAGAGACAACTTTGCTCCTCAAGTCTAAGATACACTCATGTAATATTTTATAATTTGAGAATAGATATATGATGTTCAATTTATAAATTCATCAATTCACAATTTTCTAACAAGGAAATAATTTTAAACTGTTCTTATAAATTTTGTGACTAAGAAAATTGTGTAGAAGATTACTGAACTTTTAATTTCCTAGAAACAAACAACATGGGCCATAAGAAAATAATGAAAAGATTTTTTCTCATGGTATTTTGCAATAAAATTTTACTTCAAACATTTAATAATTTCTTTGATAATTAAAATGGACCATGAAAATGAATTTAAGCTGTACAGCTATCTGAAGGACTGATGTTCATTGTATATCAATCATATATAGTAATTGCTTTTGTACTCTAGCAAGATGACATTCCTGCCTAAACATTTAAAATTATCAACAAATATTTTAGATGTATTATATAAAGAACATGAATTTATGCACCTTATTCTTGTAAGCATTGACTTTTAAATTATGGGAAATAAATAGGATACTGCCAGATTGGGGGGTATTATATAATTTTCTTATAGTTTTTTTCATCAGTTTATTAAGTTGTTCTTCTGATTCAAAGCTGGAGATGAACAATTAACCTGGCTTACCAATTTGTAAACAAATATTCATGTCAGTGCCACTAAGTTGTTCAGCTGCAGTAATGAGTCAAAGATCAATTAAGCACAAGATCCATAATGGATCAAGGCACAATGATTTTTTTCCCCCTCCAATCCATTTGAATTTAGAAAGAGACAGTCTGGTTTTATCTGTCTTCTGAAACGCAAGGTCAGCAGACTGGAGGATATCGGCTGCCACTCTTTTTGACATCTCCAATCAATCAACCTTGATTGGCCATGCAGTTGGAACTTTATAGAGTTAAGAAAATGATGTTCCTCACCACTTCCACTAATGCTTGTGATGAGAGCAAAATGCATCTTGATTTCAAATTTTAAAGAAATGGTGAAGTCCAGTTTTCACTTATTATTCATGCTTTGTCTATAATACCCATAAATTTACAAAGTTAAAGTGTACTTCAATGAAAAGCTAGACAGTTTTATTTTCTTTAAAATGGAACCACATTTAATAATAAGGTAAATATAACTTAAAAGTATATTTACTCACAAAATCCCTTATTTTTGTACCCTACCATCGTAATAAATTGAAGTAGAAAATTATTTCTATTGGACAAAATGGGAAAATAGCCTATAGAGCAGGTTTCCCCAAGGATACTGAAAACAATATCAATTTTAGAAATTGACATGTACATTCTTATTGGAGTATATGAAAATTCAAGTGGGACCCTCTAAAAAATATGCATACAAAGACAAAGATAAGCAAAGCAATGTGAAACAGAAACATACAACATGTTTGAGGTCATACTTATACAATATCCAAAATTGGAAACTGATCATTTTGTTGAAGTTGAGGTGTGTGTGTGTGTGTGTGTGTGTGTGTGTAATAGGGAGTCTTTTTGCTTCTTTGGTGATGTTTCCCTTGCATGCTCAGATTCCTCCTATGGACAGGTTATATAATGTAGCTCTGAATAAGAATGAATCATCTCCTTCTGTCTGCTTCATCTTCCCATCCATGATTTGTTTGGTCATGATCATGGCTCATGCTTGATCTTGACCTAGTTCATGAAAATGTAATCCAACAACAGATTTTTATCCAAGTGAATTCGTTTTCTTTTGGTTGAAACATCTTGTTATATGCCTCCACTCCCCACTTAATACTTGTAAAAATTTGTTTTTAGCATATTCTCCAATAGTGAATTGATTTTTCAATCAATGTTTGTCCTGAGAAATTTGATATTCATATTACATTTGTAAAGTACACTTTCTGTTTTCATATTTCATTTGTATCAAGAAGAAGAAGGTTTTATCACTTGTCCATTTACTTCTAAATATAATTGAGGTGTCCATACATCAAGTTTGGGAAATCATGTTTGCTGAAGATAACATTTGCTATGTTCTACTATAAGTTAGTAGTCCCAGACACTTCTATATTCCAAAGTCATAGTTTACATGTCCAAAAGACTTTATCCAAGTTTCTTTATGGCTTCTCTGTAGCAGACAGAGATTCAGGTTTATACTGTGGGCTAGTTTCTAAAGTTATTGCTTTTGAGAGTTTAGGGAAGCACTAAGCAATTCTGGAATCTCTGCTTTCCAGGAAGACTCTGGAAAAGTATGCTGCTCAACCCCAATACTACAGATACAATGAATTAGCTGAAGTGATAAAATAACGGCAGGGACCTAAATGAGCCAGCACCCCTCCTATTATAACCAGGAAAAGAAGAAAAACCTTTTATATTCATATCTTTCCAAGATTATTTTGATAGGAAAAGAATTGCTTCCAGCTAAAATGCAAAGAATACTTGAGTCTAGAGTAAATACCAAAAAAGATAAATGGAAAACAATGTGGCATTAGGTATCAATATCCATCAAAAACACAAAAATGTCCCTTTAGAGCAAATCATAAGGGAATTGAGAGATCTGAGTGAGGATGACAAGTCACAGTGAGAAAAACAAGGAAACAGAGTAGAACCCACTAAGCAAAGGCCAGCGAGGACAGTTATAGAATTTGAGGAAATTTAGGAAGACAGAAGAGTCACCAGCTGAGAGGAAGGGGACTACAAACCCTAACTCCACCTAAGTGGTTTATAATTTACATTTTGGGTATTCTAGATCCCTGGCATCTAATTGCAGCCTCATAAACTATATCTAGATCTATATCTAGATATATAAAACTATCTCACAGAAAGCATAGAGATTAATAAGAGCTTTTCCATTGCTGTCTGAAAGCTTGCTATCAATTGTCTCTTTTTCAGATTAAAAGTCATTGATTTTAATTGTAATATTATTAAATATATGAAACTTTCACTAATTTGGTCAGATAAACCATGTGCAAGAATATTTATGCATCTTCAGCAGAAATTCTATATTGTCACTAAAATATATTGTTCATTACAATATAACAATAATAATATACTACTGAGATATACATATATAGGGTGTATAAAAATAAAACACCTAGAACTGGCCAAGAGCTTGTGATATAAGTTGAGAGGCAGACACATGACGATTACTCATATAATTCTCTTAATATTTTAGGTGATGATTTTGGCTGGGACAAACATATGGGGCACCCATTGTAGGTAGAATAAAACATCACACAAGATAATATCAAAGAAGTAATGTGTATACAAAACAACTCATAGCAAGATAAGCTCAATGTCATGAGAGATGTATCCTTGGATCATCCTAGGAAGAGTAAATCTTACTTCATCTGAGAATCAGAGCAAGTTCATTAAGGATGGACCTAAAGAGGACCAAATAAGGTGACTAGCACGAGATGGAAAGAAGTGCATAGGTTGGGTAATACCGGCCTGCTTAGAAATGGTAGCAACCAAATATGTGTTGAGAAGAAAGAAATGTAGATAGAATTTAAATGAGGGAAAATTAAGATTTGTTGTGATCCATTCATCTATGGTGTACAGAAGTTTACACAAATTACTTCATTTATCTTCACAATCATACTTTCAAAGTGGCCATAATCATCAATTCAGAGATGAAGAAATGGAGATTCAGAGAACCTATACATAGATTTAGTTCAAACAGATATTAAATGGAAAAAGGAGAATTTGAAACCATATGGAATGAATTCTTTTAACTGCAACAAACTACACTACAGAAAAGTGAAATGAGACTCAAACAAAAAAGTAACACTTTTATTTTATTTTTTTTATTGGTTGTTCAAAACATTACAAAGCTCTTGACATATCATATTTCATACATTAGATTCAAGTGGGTTATGAACTCCCATTTTTACCCCAAATACAGATTGCAGAATCACATCGGTTACACATCCACATTTTTACATAATGCCATATTAGTAACTGTTGTATTCTGCTACCTTTCCTATCCTCAACTATCCCCCCTCCCCTCCCCTCCCATCTTCTCTCTCTACCCCATCTACTGTAATTCATTTCTCTCCTTTTTTTCCCTATTCCCCTCACAACCTCTTATATGTAATTTTGTATAACAATGAGGGTCTCCTTCCATTTCCATGCAATTTCCCTTTCTCACCCTTTCCCTCCCACCAAAAGTAACACTTTTAAACCATGGCCTTAATGGCTCCTAGGTTGGGTAACAATTCATGCCATAAATTTTTCATAATGGTAATTTAAGAAACTCGACTCAGATTTTTTTACACTGTTTAATCTCATTCATCACATTTCTGGTTTATGATAAGAAGATTTGAGTCAAAAATACTTGTCTTTTTTCCTACCAGAATCAGAATTAAGTGTGATAAATTCTGTTTCAAAGCCTGGGAGAGGTTGAAGGAGATATGGTCCCCCATTGTGCAGTGTTTTACCCAAGTCAGTGGTGGGCATAACATTAATCATTCTTCAGCCACATATGAATTTATTATAATTACTTACCAAATATTATATTATTGACAGGAAAACAGCAACACTACAATGGGTTGGAGTCCTTTACAAGTTTATTTATCCTAACTCTTAGAAATATGTAGAAATATTTTTTGCTTTCTAAAAATCTCTTTGGAATCCTTGATCATTTGAATTAAATGAATAATGATTAAATAAATAATGTATGAGAAAGTGGCTAGCTCAGTGTCTGACATACTTTGATTACTAAATGTATACTAATTCATTTATTTATTCATGCATATAATTTAATTACATTTCATTAATTGAAACAAATCATCTGTGGGGAACTAGTTTAGATATCAAAACATTGTTCATAATACTCACTGAATCATCTCTTTCAAAAATGTAAATTTGTTTTCAGACAATACCATAGAAATGTAAATTACTAGAAAGCAGAATTATTTCTTTTAACTTGCCTTGTAAAATCAACACCAACAGTAAGCAAACACTAGCTGCTCTTGACAAGGACAACTAACTAAGTTACTTTTGTGTTTATTCTATAAATAAGTAGGTCTGGTTCTGGTTTTATGTATATACACATAAACACATACATTTACTATTTATATTCCTCATTCTTCTGGGAATTTTGATAACTACTAACCACTTCCAAAATCATCTCTGTGTTTGAGAGTCAACAAGAATACTAAATCTAAAAAGAATATTTAAAATGGTGAAGTCATTAATTCTTAGATGTGGGTTCAGTCATAAAGGTAATTTTGGTAAAGAAAAAAAAATATATACTATCTTGGGCTGAGTTTCCTAAAAACAAAAACAGAGCAGTTTACTTTGAGCAAGTGGTTTACTAAGGAGAACTCTGACAGGAAATAAGGGGAGCAACTGGGTAAAGATATGGAGTCAGCAGCGTCTACACAAACCCCCAATCCACATGGGTCTCTGGGGAACAATAGCACCACAGAATTGTCCTGGTTTGAGGTCGGGATTCTTTCATCCCTGTCAATTAGTCATTGACTCTGGAGGGTATAACTTTCCATGAATTTCTAAGGAAGGGAACTCCTAAAGTCCAGAGAAGTTGTTCAGTGTGTGGTCCATAGACTGCAGGATCAGAATCACGTGGAAATGGTAAATTTCTTGGACTTCAGCCCAGCTGTAGTGAATCTTCCGATTCACTACAATACTCAAGGGGTAGGGCCAAGAAATGTGTGGTTTAACAAGCTCTCCACCTGATTCTGATGCATGTTACAGTTTGAAAACCACTGACTTAGGGAAATTCTCCAGAGGAGGATAAAACTGTGAGCCCTTAGCAGACAATCCTCACAGCAATAAAGATTAGCTCAACAGCCTTTGGAGGAAATCAGGATAGGCCTGCCACAGCACACACTATATATGTTAAAATCTTGTATTGCAGTAAGTTATCTCTCCTGTATTAACCATGTTTGGAGCTTCTGTAAACTTTAACATGTGCCCTGCACCCAGATACTAGACATTTCCTGTTCTGCATAACTCAATATGCCTGTCACCTTGCCTTGTCACCTACCTCCAACATCACCCCACCTTCTCAAGAGGGGGTTCTTACTTATGCAGGTGCACTTTTCAAAAACAAATAAACAATCCAGAGTCCACATCTTCAACCACCTCTTTTATTGAGTTCTCATACTATGGGCCACCACACATCTGCCCTAGTCACTCCCAAGGCCTGAAACCAGGCAATTAGGAACAGCCTCTTTGCAGGAAAGCCCATTAAAATTATTCAAACCAGCTAATCTTAAATCTGCTTACCCTGCCCTACCCATTTATTTCCACAGAAGGTACAGTAAAGGCTCTTGTCTTACACTTTCTTCCCTTTCCTGTTCTTCATGACCAATCCTGGGTGTTTCCCCATGTGGCCCTCTGTGGCATGGCAATGTCCCGTCCCACCCCACTCTTGAGAACTGTGAGTAATAAACTATCTTTTCAACCGCAGTTGTTTTCTAATGTGTTGGCCTTTCTATAAGTCAAATTTTCTATTAATGTGCTATATTTTAAATGCCTATCACAATCCTTTCAGCAAGAAGTTCACATAGGATTCAGAAGATGTAAATATATATATAGTGTTAGTGAGACCATAGGCAAATCACTGCCACTAATTTTGAGTCAAATTTAATCTGGGGCCTGAGAGAGAGATTTCAAATAAATGCCATATAAAATTCTACCTCACATAATTTCTTTTAAACAAATATAATCAAAGTTACCTGTAGAGATAGTAAAATTATTTGAGTTTTCCACATAAGATTTTCATATAAAAATTTTGCCCTTTGTAGTAGAATTTAAATACGTTTTTCCTTGAAACATCATGCTTCGGTTGCAAACATCCCTTTCATGATCACAGGCAGAACACAGCTGTAATTTTATTACAAAGACTGTGGTATGTATACATTCTGTCAGGACAAAATAATAGCAATAAATAGCTCACTCTGTGCTTTTACAGTGAGAGTGTATATGCCAAGGCTGTCACTGAGGGTGACAAATGATAATAAATATTAAATAAAAATATAAAATGTAAAAATAATGCAATTATATAACAAAATAATTTCCCTGCAATGAGTAATGTGGCATGTGTTCTTTAACATTGATTTGAATTGGTTATTTCTATGAGTTGCACAGAGTCAGTAGCATTACTTTATTATTTGTTGATACTTGCTCATGAATGTATGTTTCAATTTGAGTGAAGATATTTTATTTATCAAGGACTTAAATTCAAAAGTGTGAACACAATCCCAGCTCCAGTGACCTTGTCTTTCAGGTATTCTCTGGTGTGCCAACTGTGAAAATTGCAGGAGATACATTCATCTTCATCATGTGTGTTTGATAGCAGTTATTGAATTTTTAAAATTAAATACTTTGTAGCCTATTTTGGAGTCCAAAATTTTCTGCCAAATTTTCTATCTTATGAGTGATTTATTTGTAGGTCCAAAGCACCAAAGTCTATAAAGCTGAAGCCCAAAAGATTCTTGCTCTGTATATAGATTAAAAGGTTTTTATCTCACTGTAGTGGTAGCTTACCCTTTGCACAGATGCCAGACCTAATGGTGTGCCACATGCACCACAAGTTACCTAATCTCCAGTGGTCAAAGCCAGGCTGGACATTGATGTCAGTCTCCGTTGTGACATATTTTTAGGAAACTTTAGGAAAAATAATTGTTAGTTACTTGAGGATTGTGGATCACTATAAGAAAATTCAAAATTAAAAATCTACTTCTGATTTTAGCAGGATAATGGGAAGAATAAGGTTTGATGTTTATAGAGGTATTATCTTAGCTTTTAACATAGAGGAACATTTGATGAGCTTATCATTTTCCAACAAGGCTATCCCATCCTGTGACAGTATTAAGGAACTCTATATCCCAAGCCATTTAGTTTTGTTTATAAGACTTACTTGATATTAAAGAAAAAGAATAAAAAATACAATTTAAAACCCAGGACCTTTTAAGGGCATTAATTTCCCCCTACTTTTAAGCATTTTTAAGCATACAACTTCCTTTCTTTATTAGGAGCCCTTGATATGTTGTTCCATCACTCTCTTAACATATTCAAACATAATAACTATTGTGGGAAATAAGGACAATGAATGATAATCACAATATGAATAATACTTGCTGCATAAATTTTATGGGTGCTGGGCATTGCCATAGATGCTTTGGATATGTTTTACTGTGATGAACCCTTACTCCTGTGTCTGGGACTCTGTGTTCAAATCCAGACTTTGCCGCTGACACAGTAGTGACTGTGGACATATTTCTCAGTCTCTGACACTTATTATTTGGCCTGAAAATGGTAAAGATTTAAGGGACTATAAAGAGAAGGATGTTTATAATCTGAATACTACACCTGATATGAACTGTTAGTTCTACTTCTGAAACATCTCATGCTTTGTTTCCTCATAGCCTTGTTCCCAGTTGCTCCATGAGTCTATATTGTCATCAATGTCACTTAGACAAACTCCAATCCCTTTCCTTTCCATCAGTGTTGTTCTAGACATAATGTATCAACTAGAGAATATATAACTATAAAACATTTGGGAATTTTGAAATCTGATTATTAAATCACTGGCAGATTGAAACCAGCTGTGCTGGGATTATCCACCCCAGGGAAATCTGTAAACCAGGGCTTTCTCCTTCCCCCTTGCCTTGAGGCGGATTCAGCTTACCAGCACATCAAACCTTATGCTACTAGGAGAGGAATTTTAAAAAACACATATGATCACCTTTTTGTCTGCTTCTACTCACTTCCCGATTCTTAGAGTCCAAACTATGTAGGATTACTTATAATCATTTTCACAACTTATACAATGTTGTCTCTCCAGACATTCTAATTTCCATTTCTTAGATCATACAACATCTTTACACTGTTATAGCAACTCTTGATTTCTTATTATTCACCAAAAACATCATGAACTCTCTGTCTCTGTATCATCATTCATACTTTTGGGACTACTTAGAATTCCCTTTATATGTTGTATAATAGGAAAATGTCTTTTCTTACTCATGTTTTAACTTTGTCTTCTAACTTGTGTGGCTTCTCTAGAGCCATTCCTCAGCTGATTTTTATAGGACACTTGTAAAGTAAACATTGAACTTACAATATTTATTTATATTTGATTAGGTGTCTGAGTAAGTCCAAGGTTGGAGATTTTGACTTAATACCAGTAGGTGCTAGTCAAAGACAAAAAATACAAGATGGAGGTAAACAGGCAAAAAATATTTTATTCAAAACAACTATGACAGTGAAGACAGTCGCTAACTTCTCTGAAACAAAAGGTAGGAGAGTTTTTAAGCATTGGAATGAGTTCTTGGAGGGGAAGCAGGGTTGGTCAATGTGATTAGGCCATCCATGTTGCTATTTGGATTATCAAAGTTAGGCTTCTACTCTCCCGCAAAATCCAGGATATGTGTGTTGTTTCTTGATCACTGTATTCCAAGGAGATGGCTACCAGATTCTTGAGAAAGACATTTCTGGACTATAAAATACAAGAGCCCTAAAAAAATTACACCTCAAGTGGCAGAAGAAATAATTTATAATTTCAAGTTTTCTAAAGTGAATGCTCTAAAGAAGGACAAGTCAGAGAGAAAACTTTCTGAAGTTTAGTGAAGTAGAGGAGAACACAAAGGTCATCAAGATCACACTTAATAAATGTCTTAAGAGTAAGCCAATGATGTGACTCCCATTAGTCAATGCATTCCAGGCATATTTTGTAGAACAGCTATTAAGGTGATCCTTCTATATAGCTTTATTAATCTTATAAATGCTATCTTTGGGATATTTTCTATAGGGCTACCTAAATCTATTTACTCCAAAAGTTTTGTGCGTTATAACATTATATAAGTCAAACCACATCTTAAATGTTATAAAATAGTTATTTAAAGGACCTAAAAAGAGAAGGTTGTGTATATTTTATACGATACTGAAAATTAAATGCTTTATAAAAATGTACTTCCTGTACTTAAAAGAACTCAGTTACCTCTAGTGATCTAGGCATGTTCTGTTCCTCAATCTCAGCACTGTTTTCACAGGTGTTTAATAACCATTGAGCTGTACATTTGCACATGCACTTTCTGAATAGGTACTATGCTTCAATATGGATATTTTTTTATATAACTATCACACTTTGATAAAAGAAAAAGAGAAAAAGAAACTGACATGAGATTTGGAGTTGCAGGCCCTGGATTATGCACCCAAGGCAAGTTGCTTTCACTTTGTCTCTCACTTTGTGGATCTAATGTAATATTTTACCTAATTTACACACACACACACACACACACACACACACACACACACACACATATATATATATGCAAATTGAGCATGTATGGAATGTGTGCTATGTAAAACTGAATGAAATAAATACAATTTTTTATATTTTAAAACTTATAAATTAATTACAATTTAGAACATATTGATATATTAATATTCATAATATCACATTTTATTTAGATGTATTACTTGTTCCCATGACTTTAAAGTAGAAAGTGATTAAAATATTACGTTAGTCAGCATTCCGTCACTATAACAAACATCTTAGAAAACCAACTTATAAAGACAAACTTTTGGCTCATGTTTAAGGAGTTTCATTTCCTGATCAGTTGGTCCCAGTGCTCTGGGGGGCTACGACAAGACAGTATATGATGGCAGCAGTGCCTGGTGGAGCAAAACCTCTCACCACTTAATGGAAAAATTGAGAGGAGGGCCGAGTCCCACAGTCCCACTCAAGGGCACACTCCTAATGACCAAAAGACCTCCCACTGGTCTTCACCTGTTAAAGTTTCTACCACAGTGCCAATCTGGGTACAACCCTACAACACATAGGTTTTTGGAGGACATTCCAGATCCAAACTATGCTACATACTACGCAAGTTGTTTATACTTCATTTGCTTTATTTTTGCTTTTAATAACAAGTTTTTGCCTACTAGTCTTAGCTCAAGAATTTTAATTTTTGCAAAATCAACCTGTCTCATAAAAATTTCAAGATTTTTATAAGAACTTTATGGCCTATAACAAAGTTTAAAACTTTACAGTATAACTTCTGCATACAACTCCTAGATTCTCCCATTTTAATCTTTCATTTTTGTATGTGTAATTTCTTTACCTACAATAAAATTTACCTTTATAGGTATATATAGCTTTAAGAGTTTTGATAAATAAAGGCATTTTGCATAAACTATATCACAATGAAGACATTTATTTCCACTCTCCTAAAGATTTCCAAGTGCCAGAGTGCAGACATCCCCTTTCCCTACTCTCAGCCTCTGGCAACCACTAATATAATTTCTGATCCTATGACCTTTTTTATCTTTTTAGAAAGATTCTTTTTTTATCACAAAACTTGAATATGTTTATGCTGATATTTTGATATGTGTATACATTGTGGAATGGCTAAATCACATGAGTTAGTATGTCCATTACCTCATATAATTTGTGTATGTGGAGAGATACTTTTCCAGAACATCATATGAATCTTACAATATGTAGTCTTTTGAATTTTACTCTTTTTATTTATAATAATATTACTGAGATTTATCAGTATCATTATATGTATTAGTAGTTGTTTCTTTTTACTTGCTATAAAAATTATTTAGCTTTGCCACATTTATTTATTTATTCACTGGTTGCTAGACACAAGGTTTAGATGTACAATGATATTTTATTGTAGTTTTAATTTCCATAATAACTGATGATATTGAGTAACTTTTCATGTTTATTTGCAAGGGTTTCCATTTAAATCTTTGTGTTTTTTTTTTTTGTTTCCATGTTTATGTTCTCCTTGGTAAATTGTGAGAGTTTTTCATATTTTCTATATACAAGTCCTTTTAAAATATTCTTATTATTTTTATACTTATATTCATATTGCTTTAAATTTTATTTCCTTCCTTCTGCTTCCTTTGGGTTTAATTTGCTTTTCTTTTTGTAGTATTTAAATATGCAGGGTTAGATGCTTTCTACTGTCATGTATAACTAAAAAGAACAAATAAAAAGAATTTTTAAAATGCAGGGTTAGTTTCACTGAGACTTTTTCTGTTTTATATTATTAAGATATAGTGTTTAAATACTTAGGCCCTATAGTTGCATCTCATACATTTTTATATATTTTTAATTTTTTAGCCAATTCAAAATATTTACCAATATCCCCTGTGACTTTCTCTTTGATTTTACAGTTGTTTAGAAGTATGTTTTCAATTCTCACGTACTTGGGGAATTTTTCAGACATCTTTTTATTATTCATTCTAGTTAGCTTTGACTTCTAATTCTTTAAATCTATTGAAGTTTATTTTAAGGTCCAAAATATCATCTCTTGATGAATGTTTCATGTGTATTTGAAAAGAATGTGTATTCTGTTGTATCGTGGAATGTTCAATTAGGTCAAGTTGATGGATGGTGTTGTTCAAGTTTCATATATTCTTAATGCTTTTTTGTCTTTAGGAAAGGATTAGCAAAGTCTCTGTATGTACCTACAAATTTATCTGTTTTTTTCCCCCTCATTTCTATCAGTTTCTTCATACATTTTAAAGGAAAAGTGCACATATGCACAAAATTGTTACATCTTCTTAAGCAATTGTTCTCTTTATCATGAATTATTTTCTTTATCTATACCTTTTTTTAAGAAGTTGATTTTGACTGACATTGGTATAGCTAACTTATCCACCTTCTGATTATTTGCAAGGGTTTCCATTTAAATCTTTGTTTTTAAAAATTAAATCTTTGTTTTAAATCTTTGTTTTTGTTTGCAGTATATGTGTTTTTGATCATTTTAATTATAATATATCTATTTTTATACATGTAAAGTGAATTTCTTTAGATTGTATATAATTTCTTATTTTATTTAATCTGCCAAACTTTTTTGAGTTTATGAAATATTTGTTACAGTTTAATATAATATAAACTATTACCTTAATTATTAATCTGATTGAACTTGAAATCTGCTTTCTAGTAATTTTTTCTTTTCTCAATTACTTCTTTTAATTTTATTCCTTATTTTAATATACAAAAATTTTATTATGCTGATTCCATATCATTTCCACCATTAGCTTATTGGTTTTATTTGTTTAGAACTTTGCCATTTTATTAATGCTTAAAATAAGGATTAACACATCACCGTCTATTTTGAAATAATATTCTATCTTTTCACATACAGCATTAAAACCTTGCAGCAATATAATCTTAGTCCATTAACGTCATTCTTAATTTTATATTTTCTATACATTTCAATTTTACATACATCATAAATATCACAAGACAGTGCTACTATTTTGCTTGATGCTTAATTATCTTTTAAAATAAGTCATTTAAAAGGTATTTTTTATTTATTTATTTTTTACCATTACTAAGCATACTATTTGTGGAGTTCCAAGTTTTCATATGGGATGTTACTCTTTCTACCTGAAAAACCTCCTTTAAAATTTCTCATAACATAATTTTGTTGGCCATAAAATTTCCCAACTTTGGTTATATTAGAGTCTTTTGCACTGTCTTCATTTTTAACAATATTTTTGAAGGGATAGACTTTTAAGTTGAACATTTCTTTTTCTTTTCTTTCATGCTTTTTATGTCTACTTTGCATATTTTCTGATTAAAAAGTCTGATGTCATGAGTCTTAGATGCACTCATGGTTGTTGTTTTTTTTTTTTTAACTCTTTTTTTTTTCTCTTATGTTTCATTCTGGAAACTCTTACTTCCAAAAATAGAAGATTCTTTGTCTGTTCCTTTGATTATTCCACTGAAGGAATTATCTATTTATGACTTTATGCTTTTAATTTTTTTATTTTCCATTTGCTTTATTTTTGTATTATTTCTCTTTTTTTTTACATTAATTGTATGCTTTTATCTTCAGCATTGCCACTTGACTTTTTCAATTCTCTTTTTCATTTCTCTGCTAAAATTTCCTATCTGCTTGTGATTCCTGACAACTATTTTCAATAAATCCTTTAATATATGAATCATAGCTATTTCAAAATTCTTCACTTAGTGTTTCACCATTTGAGCCACTTTGTATTTTGGTCCAGGTGATCATTTGTTTGTGAAAATGGATCACATTATTGCCCAGTTTATATATCTTGTAATTTTTATTTGACTGTCATATATTGTGTAATGAAGAACAGAAAAGGTTAATGAAAATATAGTATAAGTCCATCAATTGTCACAGCTCTCACAGAAATCTAA
Organism: Marmota monax; assembly: GCF_021218885.2. Classification (NCBI taxonomy): domain Eukaryota; kingdom Metazoa; phylum Chordata; class Mammalia; order Rodentia; family Sciuridae; genus Marmota; species Marmota monax. Next base: position 1,654,005 of record NW_026693851.1, on the reverse strand, counting down.
AATTTGAATCAACTTAGATAGTTGAATTTGGTTTGATTTTTATCATTGGTATCATGATTTGTGTTGCTCCCGTAGTGAGATGACTGTTACTTTATTTTTACCATATGGTTCTGATGCTGGAAAATTCTTCCCAACATTCATATTCACTATGAGCCTTTAGCACTTCTTTCAATGCCATGCTACAGATAAATGTCTCCATACCCTCTCTCGGTGCTAGACGGGTGTTGTTCTTTACTCAATGCCAGGTTCTTACTTGAGGCAGAATGTTCCTCATCATCTTTGTCTAGCTTCTGTCTTAGGCAGGTGCTGAGAACTTGGACCTTAGGAGTCATTGCTTTCAGCATTCCTAGGCTTTCTTCTTTTGGCATCCAGACTGAGCTTTCTGTCTGTGGTTGGACTCAGACAGGGATTTCATATCTCCAATCCAGCAGAGGATAATACAGCATTTGCAGCAAAAGCTCATTTCATACTTCTCCCCTAGATAGATCTTGCTTAAATATCTCTTTCAGAATAATAGATTCTCTTTGTGTGTGTCCTGATGTTGAAAAACTTTGCTATACTTCCTCCAGGAAGATAATAATTTTTTTTATATATGAAAAAGAAGGTCCAGGAAAAAGGACAAATTTTGGTCTGCCTCCCCCACACCTGCCAACCACTTCTTCATTCGTGTCATTCTCTTTGATCCTCTGCCCTGTCCCAGTCTTTATTGTGAGCACCCAGTAGAGGCCACTGAAGAAGAGCCACTGAAGAAAATACTTCTTTTTACTGGAATCTTGAGTTATTTTTAAATTGGCCTTTAAGAATTGGTTAAAATTTCAGCTGATTTCTTCTTAATTCTGTGTAAGCAGCTAAATCTCTCTCCAATTTTTTCTCACAGATGAAGCAAGAAGTTTTCCTTGGAGATTCTCCCTTAAAATTTAGTTTGCTTATGTAAACTCAAAGCAGCTCCCTGAAGGACTTAAGGAAAGATGTCAAACACCTTATTCTCCAAAATATAGTTGAAATGGGCTCTATTGATATTTAGGATTTTAAAATATAGACAGACATTATTGGACTTCATTCCTGATAACAACGTTTAAAACATTCACATTATCTTGTCAACTATTTGGATTTCAAGATTAAACATTTTAAAGGCATCTAGGGATAATAAATTAAATCACTTAAAAGGGAGAAAAATCACACTTGCCCCAAGTTTCTTTAGATCAGCTTATAATGTCCAAAGACAACTGAAAAATATCCATTGAAATTTTACACAAAGGCGCATAAGCTTAAATCGAATAATCAGGCATTCACAGGCAAAATAAACACAAAGACTAGCGTTTATAAAATAAATTTTGGAGAAAACCATTTGATTATTATTTATTGAACATTAAATCCATTAAAATATAAAATAATATAATCTTTAAAAATTTCAAAGTAATAAAATATTTAAAGTATAGAGTAGAAAGGAGCAGGACTATATAAGAAATAGAAATTCACTGTATCTTCATCTTGATTTCATGGACTCAGTAGATTCTTTCTAAAAGTGAATATGAAATCTTGAAAATAACCATATCATCAATATTTTTAATAATATGTCTTCACTAATTTTAGATATATTTAATAAAGCATTATAAATAAATCGAATCTAGAGGTCAAATTTTTTCCTCTTTCTATATCGTGATCAATTTATCAGTCTATTTATCTGAGGTCAATTATATCCATTAGAAGTGGATATCCACCTCTAATGGATATAATTGACCCCTTCTGTATGTCTAGGGAGATGTCTGGAGACATCAAATGCAAAGTTCAGGTGTTTATAGACATTGCCACTGTGACATTTTAATAGTACTTTTTACTTTTGGTATTTCTACAAATTGCAAAATTATGATACTCAGATTTTACTAAATAAATGTTTTTCTTTCAAAATAAATTTTATCAAATTTAATTTACATAATTCTAATTTAAGAGCATTCTGCCTATAATATCCTCTTTAGCTGACCCTTGTGATTAATGCATTCTTTGTGGTATTTTAAAATCATTCATCATAGGAAGGGTTTCTATATTAATAACTGCTAAGTAATCTTGCTGGATCATATAGAATCTATTTAAAATTTCATACTTTTTAGGGACCAAAAAAGATATTGTGAATACTTTTTCTCTCTTTGCTTACCTTAAACTGAGTGGTTCATATCTGACATCCTGGCTCTGTGTCTTTCATCTCATCTCAGAGAGTTTCCCTGTATATTTCATTGATTTTCTGATTACCTTCTGTTTTGCTTTGTCAATTCCCCACATTTCTATCTACCTACATTTCTACTCAACTTTCCATGTGCTTCACCATGAGAAAAAGATATTAGTCAGCTCATTTGTATCCTCTACTCCTCAGAATAACCTATAATAGCTTTGAAAAATTTGCCCTGGATAAATTTCTGTTGTAATGCCTTCTTCCTTTGCTCTTCCTTGTTTCAAAGTATTTTTTTTCAAAAGTTCTTTTATTGGTGTCTTTGTCCACAAAAGTTGAAAACTACTTGTGAAATAGCAACACAGTGATTTTTCATGAAACATATGAATATACATTTTCATAATTTTAAAAAATCTTCACTATGCAAAGAATTATTTTTATATTTTTCCCAAAGTTCATTATCAGCAAAACACTTTAAAATATATTTATCCCATAATAATATACAAATAATAGCTAACCATTATTAAGCATGTACCAAGAACTATTCTAAATGTGCTATACACATCAATCAATTTAGCTTTTAAAATAACTCAGTGAAGTTTTTTGAGTTCTTTATATATCCTCAGATGAGTGCAGTGCTCATTCTGATATGCATGAAGTAAAAATTTTCTCCCATTCTGTAGGCTCTCTCTTCATCTTATTGATTGTTTCTTTTGCTGAAAAGAAGCCTTTTAGTTTGAGTACATCCCATTTATTATTGATTGTTGATTTTATTTCTTGCTCTTTAGGAGTCTTGTTAAGGAAGATGGGGCCTAATCTGGCATGATCTTCTTCTAGGCATAGGGTCTCTGGTATAATTCCTAGGTTCTTGATCCACTTTGAATTGAGTTTTGTGCATGGTAAAAGATAGGGGTTTAATTTCATTTTACTACATATCGATTTCCAGTTTTTCCAGCACCATTTGTTGAAGATGCTACTTTTTTTTCCAATGTATGTTGTTGGTGCCTTTGGTCTAGTATCAGATAACTGTAATTATGTGGGTTTGTCTCCATGTCTTAACACCAAAAAAAAAAAAAAAATCAATAAATGTGCTAAAGAACTGAATAGACATTTCTCAGAAGAAGACATATAATTAATTGATCAACAAATATATGAAAAATGTTCAACATTCTCTAGTAATTTCAGAAATGCAAATCAAAACTACTCTAAGATTTCATCTCACTCCAGTCAGAATGGCACTTATCAAGAATACAAGCAACAATAAGTATTGGTGAGGATGTGGGGGGAAAAGCACACTCATACTTGCTGATGGGATAGCAAATTGGTTAAAGCAATCTGGAAAGCAGTATGGAGGTTCCATAAAAACTTGGAATGGAACCACCATTTGACCCAGCTATGCCACTCCTCAGTCTATACCTAAAGGACTTAAAAATAAGCATTCTACAGGGACACAGCCACATCAATTTACACAATTTGAATTTAAGAGCATTCTGCCTATAATATCCTCTTCACCTGACCCTTGTGGTTAATGCTTTCTTTGTGGTATTTTAAAATCATTCATCATAGGAAGGGTTTTTACATTAATAACTGCTAAATAATCTTGGTGGATCATGTAGAATCTATTTAAAATTTCACATGTTTTAGGGACCAAAAAAAGATATTTTGAATATCTTTTTTTGTGATAATTACAGCAGCACAATTCTCAATAGCTAAACTGTGGAAGCAATCTAGATGCCCTTCAATAGATGAATGGATAAAGAAACTGCGGTATATATATACATACATACATACATACATACATACACAATGGAATATTACTCAGCATTAAAGGAGAATAAAATTATGACATCTGCAGGAAAATGGATGGAGCTGCAGATTATCCTGCTAAGCAAAGTAGGCCAATCCCCAAACTCCAAAGGCCAAATGTTTTTCTCTGGTATGTGGATGCTAATCCATAAAGGGGGATGGGATGGGATGAGTGGAGGAACTTTGGATTGGGCAAAGGGGAGGGAGGGATGGGGAAGGGAAATGGGGGAGGAAAGATGGTAGAATGAGAAGGACAACATTACCCTAAGTACATGTATGATTGCAGGAATGGTGAGACCCTACTTTGTGTACAACCAGAGAAGTGACAAATTATACTCCATTTGTGTACAATGAATTGAAAAGCATTCTGCTGTCATGTATAACTAATTAGCACAAATAAAAATAAATAACCCACTGAAGCAGGTACTATGATTACCTTCATTTTGACCAACAAAACTGAATCATAGAAAGATTAGATAATTTGCCTAAGGTCCTTACATATGAAGTAGCATAACCAGAAGCATAGGTTTTGGCCAAATTTACTTTATGTACACATTACTTCAATTTCCTGAATAATTTTTCATTCTTGTTTGTGTTAGTAATCCTTGTATTGCTGTGACCAAAATGCCTGACCAGAACAACTTGAGGTGGAAAAGTGTATTAGTAGCTCATGGTTGCAGAGTTTCAGTTCATGGTTGGTGTACTCCATTGCTTGGCCATAGTTGAAGCAGGACATCATGGGAGAGGACAAGGTAGAAGAAAGCTTCTTAGCTCATGGCAGCTGGAAAGTAGAGAAAGAAATTTAGGAAAGGGCCACATGGAAGACAAACCCTCCCAGGACATGCACCCAGTGAAGTATTTCCTCCAGCCACACTTGTCGGCAATTACAACTCAGTCAGTCCATTCACACTAAAGGTTTCAGCGCTTCTAACCTAATCTTTTACCTCTGATTATTCTTGTATTTTCTATCACAGGAGTTTGTTGGGGATAGCTCATATCAAAAGTATAAGTTTTATTTTTTAATATCTATATAGTATATGACAGATTCACACATAGTACATTGACAAAATATGATATATTTCATTGTTAAATCAGTATATTTATAAAAACATTTTGTTATAATAAAATATCAACTTTAATTTTTAAAGAATTTGGATTTTAGAATAAGTAATGAAGATTGTTTAAAGAGAATTCTTATTCCACATCTTTGAAAAAAATTAGAAAAAAGCTACTAACAAATACTCATGATTTAAGAACTAAAATTCTTCATAGAATAAAAAGTTCAATGGAAATAATAATGGTGCTATGATCATTGTGAACCTAGAAGTACCTTTTCAATGCATCTTAGTGGTCACAGTTCAACTAAAAATCATGAGTTAATTTCCCTCATACTGTTTAACTCTTAATATCAATGGAAGAAGCATATTTATTATATATAAAAACTGAGAAGGAAGTCTTTTCACAATGTCTAACTGTAAAACATGACAAGAATAATGTTACATATTGGAATGTATAATCATGATTAATGTATTTATTATCTTGTGTAATACAACAAAGATAACAGAACCTATACTATAGGTTCTTTGATATAGGTTCTTTTCCTTCAAAAATTTAAATTGAAAGAGATCAACCAAGCAAATATGTTTGACAATGACACACTTAATTTTAAGTTCTTGCATTCAAATAGCATCTACCATGTATTAATAGTGACAACTGTAAAATGCTATGCCATTTGCTGCTCATATGTGCCTTTTTTGTTCAGTTCACCATAATGTGGAATGCAGACTCTTCTGATGTTATTTTCAAGGATGTAATCAGATTTAGAGAAATGAAGCCCTGGGGGAAAGATGTCAACCTATTATTCTCAGAGGACATCAGATGGAGTTTTTAATTCTGAAAACTAAATGAAGACAAATATTACCCTTTGCCTCTTGATAGAAATTTTGTGAATCATTTGACTTTTCATTTCATGCCATCAGGAATGTCAGGACAAGTCAAAACCATATTACTAGTCAGCCACTTGTGTGCTACTGATTTCTTCTCTTTTATTTCTTACTTCTCCACTAACACTAAATTCAAAGTTTTGTCTTCATGATTTAAATCATTCCCTATCCGAAAGTCTTCATTCCCTATTTTCATTTCAAAGCACTTCCTCCCCGCAAATCAGTCCATTTTCAGTCCTGTCTTAATAACTTTCTAAAATTCATATCTGATTAAGTTAAGTCTTTAATACTGGACATGGAGCTGGACAATCTGAATTTAATCTTAGTTCTCTTACCTACTAGTTTTGCAACATTCAGGAAGTTATTTAACCTTTTAGTGCCTGATTTTTTCATATATAAGGTATGTATAATGATATTTGACAATAAGGTCATTATAAGAATTTTTATATATGTATATACATATATATAAATTGTAAAGAGTAGTGTACATTAAAGCAATAATAAAAGGACTATTTTATGGATGAATATTAAAAAATAACTAATAAACACTGTTATTTAAATAAGTGTAGGAAACCTATCCTTGGTTAACATTAGATCAGAAAGACAGGGTTGGAAAGAAATCCACAATCATCCAGTGGGAATTAAAAGAATTTTAATACTGGTTCCAGATAGATATAAGAATGAAGAAACTAAAAAGTAGGAATAGACCAGGAATTCCTCTTAGGTTATAGAGGAAGGGGGATATAAACTCCTTGAAAACACCAACTTATAAGAACATACATTTTTGTGTTCCTACTGTATTATATACATACTTTTACTTGAGCAATGAGGACATTATTGTGCAGTGTTTGGATCATTTGTGAATCTCTGCTAGATTCTAAACTCTTTGGGGGTTAGAACAATGATTTTTCATTTGTGTGCATTTAATCCAAGTGCCTATGTTGGCTCCTAGTTTAAAATGAACAATATTAAAAAAATAATTTAATAAATAAAGGAAGGAACCAGATGGTAAAGATATGGATTAATTTTGTCAGAGGAATGGTAAATCCATTGTTAGGCAATTTTGGTAAGGAGACTGATAGTCCAGGCATTTTCTACAAAATTAAACATTTTTTGAAATACTGTAACTTTTCATAATTTCTTTATTTGCTGTGCTAAATAATGTAAACATGTTTGAGTTTTCTCTCTTAATAGCAACTGTGCTTCTATCTTCATTATTGTAAGGACTAGAAATCAAGTACGTTATAGAGAACATTTATTTTAAGTTGCACTTTCTATTTTTCCTTTAAAAGAATGTACCACTTAATATATTAATTAAAGAAACATAGAAAATTATTTTATTTATGTATTTATTTATTTTTGGTACCAGGGATTGAACTCAGGGGCACTCGACCACTGAGCCACATCCCCAGCCCTATTTTGTATTTTATTTAGACAGGGTCTCACTGATTTGCTTAGCACCTTGCTTTTGCTGAGGTTTGGCTTTGAGCTCTTGATCCTCCTACCTCAGCCTCCCAAGCCACTGTGATTACAGGTGTGTGCCACCACACCCAGCTGAAAATTAAAATTTTGATTTCTCAAATGCATCTCTGCTCTATTCTAAAAGAATTTTCCATAGATTGGAATTCCACTTTGCAGACCTTATAGGAGGAACTGAGAAGTTGCAGCTGCTGGAAAGGGATGATATGATATATAGGATCTTAAAGGGCAACTAAATAAGCTAAATACTAAAAAGGGACTGGGGTTGTGGCTCAGTGGTAGATCATTCACCTTGCATGTGTGAGGCACTGGGTTTGATCCTTAGCACCACATAAAAATAAATAAATAAAGGTATTGTGTCCAACTAAAAACAACAACAACCTTTTAAAAATAGATTATTGTGGGTTGGAGTTATGGCTCAGTGGCAGAGTGCTTGCCTAGCACATGGAAGGCACTGGGTTCAATACTCAGAACCACATACAAATAAATAAAAGTATTGTGTCCATCTACAACTAAAACAAATTTTTTAAAAAAATAGCTTATTGCTTTTATCTTCTGCCATATATTTTGAAAGTTTAGAGGGGCTGTTAATTTAAATATCCAGTATTTAAGTGTTATCGTAAGTTAATATGTGGAAGTTTTCCATTAAGGAATTTTTCAGAAATTTGTCTACAGCATGTTGCATTCTTTTCTTTATTCCCTTTCCTGAGCTTGACTTTTCTTCAACAAGCAAAAATTGTCGCTTCAACAAAGGAGACAAAGCAAAATGTTCCTCTTTTCTCCAGGATTACTCCTCCAACTGGCTTTAGCTGCAAAGTAGAGTATGAGAATTTATGTTTTCAATAATTCTAAAAGTCTTCTTTTTATTCATTAGTGGTACTTAAGGAAATAATTGAAATATTATACTAGGAAAGAAGTATTATGAAGCATAAAGAACTTATATCATCTCTATTCATTAGAATTTGGGGGACTTTTCATATCAAGAATAGTTACACAAAAATGTAAATATATGTACCCATGTGTTTGAAATTTCTCAAAACAGTGTTTATTAATAAGAAAATTATTATCATCAAAAATAAGCAGAATATCCAAATTGCAGCTTACCACTTTGACATTGCTAATTTTTCTATCTTAAAATCCAAAGTTACAAAAATTTTACAAGTTTACTTGGTTATTAAAATAAATGTCATATAAGAATTTTGTCTTCTTTCTTAATTTTGCATATCTCATACCTATTCCTGAAATTTAAGAAACTAATTTTTATTAAGATATCTAATAGTTTCCCACATTGTTAGTACTCAAAATATTTAAGAATCATAAAGGTCCTTGGTCCTGTGAAATCTCTTCTGTTGTTTGCTTTGTTTCTGGTACTGAGAATGAACCCCGGGCCTACCACATGCTAGGCAATTGCACTACCACTAAGCTGCATCCCCAGCTCTTTTTTATTATCATTATTTTGAGACAGGGTCTCACTAAGTTGCCCAGGCTGCCTCAAAACTGTTATCCTCCTGTCTCAGCCTCTTTAGTACGTAGGAGTGCAGGGAAGCACCATCACACCTGGCTCTTACCTGTAAAGTTTATATTCCAGGGGCAAACGGGGATTGCGAGTAGGGGAGAAAGACATCGAAGGAATATGTATACTAAAAGATCATTTTAAATTTTGAAAAATACCATGAAGGGACTAAATCTAAACAATAAAATAGGATACGAGATTTCAACATTGGTTATGTTTATCCATTTGTTTGAGACCTAAACGACCACAAGAATATCCCAGGCAAAGGGAACAGCTGTCTTTCCTATCATACAAGTTTTCTAGATGAGAAGGACCAATTACAAATCAATATAGTGAAAATACTGGGAGGTAGCTAAAAAGTCAGGCAGCAGAGAGTATCAAAGGTCAGGTCATGAAACAAAGGATTCATAGATCATGGTAAAGATGTGGAATTTCTAAGTGCATTGAAGAACTACAGAAGAGTTTTTAGCTAGGAATAAAATTATTTAATATCTATCTTCAAAATATTAATTTGGCTGTTATCAATAAAGAAATTGTACCCTGAGAAAGTCCACTTAAATGGAGAATTCAGTTAAGAAACCAGTGTAATAGCCCAGTATGTGATGATGATGTCTTAGTCCAGGTTCATGGGCAATGAATTAGTAAAAAACAAAAAGTGTTCATATTTGGTTTGTATGCTAGAGGTTGAGCCACAAAGATTTTACATTTGGTTAGGTGTGTGAAGGGGAGTGGGTGAGGAGAAGAAAGAGAAAGAAAGGTATTAAGAATTAGTACAGGGCTTGGGTTGTATGTAGCCCAGTGGTAGAGCGCTTGCCTACTGTGAGGCACTGGGTTAATCCTCAGCACCACATACAAGCAAAGAAATAAAAAGGTATCATGTCCCTCTTGAAAAAAATGAATACAGAGTTCTTTTGACTTTAACAACTGAGTGAATTATTTGGCTTTTTACCGACTTTGGGAAGACTGATAGAAAATCTTGTTGTGAGGTAGAAAGCACAAATCTAAAAGTTCTATTTTAGTCATGTTTAATTTGAGATTCCTTTTAATTCATTCAAGTGACAGTTGGATTTATGAATTTGGAGCTCAGGGGGAAAGTTAGACATGAGGACATATGTTTGGAACTCATTACCCAATTCATAGTGTTTCAAGCAATGTAGCTGGGTGATATTACATAGAAGACCTGTTAGAAAAAATAATAAAGTAAACCTTAAAACCAAAACTTCTAGGGTCCTTCCATTGTTACAATTGAGTGGAGGAAGAGAAAAATCCAAAAAGTTAAAAAACAAACAAACAAAGAAACAAAAGGAAAGAAATATGGCTTTTATAATAAATAAGTAAGGAATTAAGTTGACAACTGTCAATTCTATGGTATGCTGAGGACATGGAGAATACCAATGCATGTAATGAGAGCAGTATCAGTAAAGTAGAAAGGACAAAATCCTGACCAAAGAGAAGTTTAAATAACATGGAAGATGAGGACAAGGAGACAACCTTAGGAAACATGTAAGTTATTCCATGCAGGAATGAGAAAAAAGAAAAATGCTAACATGATGTATAGCATACAAGGTGGGGTTTCTAAAAATATGCAGTTTTTATTTCCTTTAAGATTTGCAATACTAGAGCATATTGGTGGAATTATTCATTATAGCAGAAGAAATTATGGGTGTGATAGGAAAAGAGAGTTAAGGAAAGACTGAATTTTTTAAGAAAGCAAGAAGGAGCAGGATGGAGGTCCTAAGTGTAGAACTGGCATTTTAGGAGCCGAGACATTTCTTTGTAGTATCAGGAGGAGAAACATAGAATTCCAAATCAGATGGGTTATAAGTTTGTTCAACAGAAGATTAAACCATTCCTGTTTCTACCTTGGTAAGGTAAGGTCATTACCTGAGAACAACTAGGGGATAGGAGAGGTCTGAGAAGAAATATGAAGTAGATGTTCCTAGGAATGGAAATTCTCACTTATTACTGAAATGAAATAGAAAAATCCAGAGAGCACTGAATGGCCACTTGAGATTTGTGGTTATGAATTAAAAGGTAGTGCCATTTAACATTGTTGTATAATTTTCTACAGCAAAATTCAGTTTCCCAGATGTGGATTAATTAGATTTGCAGATGAGTCAAGTGAATAGGAAGGAGGAAAGATGTAAAGACATAAGAATCTTTGCAAGTGAATCATTTTAATGATGAAACACAAGATCTGGACCTGGAAGATGAAACTAATCATTGATAATAATAAAAAAAAATCGTGAATTAGTCCAGTGATACTGGTGGTAATTGTTGCAGGGGAAAGAGGAAGGAAAAAGATGAGAAGAAATAGGGAGAAGAGACAGAAATATGCTTAAAATTAGACTTTTAGAGGTGTTCTATGATGAATGAGTGGTACTATATTCCTTTTTTAATTTTTTTTAATTAATTTTTATTGATTTAAAAAAATGACAGTAGAATGCACTACAATTCTTAATTACACATATATACCACAATTTTTCATATCTCTGTTTGTATATAAAGTATGTTGACACCCAATTTGTGTCTTCAAGTACATGTACTTTGGATAATGATGTCTATCACATTCCACCATCCTTGCTAATCCCCTGCTCCCTCCTTTTCCTCCCACTCCTCTTCCCTATCTGGAATTCATCTATTCCTCCCATGCTGCCCCTCCCTACCCCACTATGAGTCAGTCTCTTTACATCAGAGAAAACATTTGCCATTTGTTTTTTGGGGATTGGCTAACTTCACTTAGCATTATCCTCTCCAATGCCATACATTTACCTGCAAATGCCATGATTTTATTCTCTTTTATTGCTGAGTAAAATTCCATTGTGTATGTATGCCACATTATTTTTATCCAGTCATCCACTGAAGGGCATCTAGGTTGGGCTCCACAGTTTAGCTATTGTGAGTTGTGCTGCTATAAACATTGATGTGGCTGTGTCCCTGTAGTATGCTGTTTTTAAGTCCTTTGGGTATAGACTGAGGAGAGGGATAGCTGAGTCAAATGATGGTTCCATTCCCAGATTTCCAAGGAATCTCCATAGTGCTTTTCATATTGGCTGCACCAATTTGCAGTCCCACTAGCAATGTATGAGTGTACCTTTTTCCCCACATGAATTTCATGATTGTTTTTTTTTCTATTTCTACGAGGAATGCCATTGGGATTTTGATCGGAATTGCATTAAATCTGTATCGTGCTTTTGGTAGTATGGTCATTTTGATAATATTAATTCTGCCTATCCAAGAGCATGGTAAATCTTCCATCTTCTAAGGTCTTCTTTGATTTCTTTCTTTAGGGTTCTATAGTTTTCATTGTATAGATCTTTCACCTATTTTGTTAAGTTCATTCCCAAGAATCTTTTTTTTTTTGAGGTTATTGTAAATGGGGTAGTTGTCCTCATTTCCTTCTCAGAGGATTTATCACTGATATACAGAAATGCCTTTGATTTATGGGTGTTGATTTTATATCCTGCTACTTTGCTGAATTCCTTTACTAGTTCTAGAAGTTTTCTGGTGGAGTTTTTTGGGTCTTCTATGTATAAAACCATATCATCAGCAAATAGTGCTATTTTAAGTTCTCTTCCTATACATACCCCTTTCATTTCTTTTGTCTGTCTAATTGCTCTGGCCAGTGTTTTGAAAACTATGTTGAATAGAAGTGTTGAAAGAAGGCATTCCTGCCTTGTTCCAGTTTTAAGAGGGAATGCCTCTAATTTTTCTCCATTTAGAATGACATTGGCCTCAGGCTTAGCTACCCTAATGAAGAGAAGGAGAGAGAGAACTCAAATTACCAGCATACATGATGAAAAAGGTAATATCACAACAGACACTACAGATATACAGAGAATAATTAGAAATTATTTTGAAAACTTATACTCCAATAAAACAGAAGACATTGAAGGCATCGAGAAATTTTTTAAGTTATACAGTTTGCCCAGATTAAATCAGGAAGATATACACAATTTAAACAGACCAATATCAAGTGATGAAATAGAAGATGCCATCAGAAGCCTACCAACCAAGAAAAGCCCAGGACCAGATGGATATATAGCCAAGTTCTACAAGACCTTTAAAGAAGAACTAATACCAATGCTCTTCAATTTATTTCAGGAAATAGAAAAAGAGGCAGCACTTCCAAACTCATTCTATGAGGCCAATATCACCCTGATCCCAAAACCAGGCAAAGACACATCAAAGAAAGAAAACTTCCGACCAATATCTCTAATGAACATAGATGCAAAAATTCTCAATAAAATTCTGGCAAATCAAATACAAAACATATCAAAATGATTGTGCACCAAGATCAAGTGGGATTCATCCCAGGGATGCAAATTTGATTCAACATAGGGAGATCAATAAATGTAATTCATCACATCAATAGACTTAAAGATAAGAATCATATGATCATCTCAATAGACACAGAAAAAGCATTTGACAAAATACAGCACCCCTTTATGTTCAAAACTAGGGATAACAGGAACATATCTCAACATTGTAAAGGCTATCTACGCTAAGCCTCAGTGGTACTATATTCCAATAAAACTTTATCTAAAGGCAAACAAAGTGGATAACATACTTAATTAGCCCATAGGCCATAATATTTAGACTCCTATGTCAAAGAATGACTTGGAATTCCATAGGCTGAAATGGGATCCAGAGGAAGTTCCAGGTCCAGATTCAGGTCACAGTTTCTCTGTCATTCAGGCCATAGGACTTAGTAGATATGATGGTAGTAGCCTTATCCATAGCATAGAAAATGCTGGAATGGAGCCTCTGGTGAACCACATTGAAAGATCTATTGCACACAATGAGCAGATCTGCACCTCAGAACACACTGAGCACCTCTTGATTTCTGCTATGATACTTCTCTGACATCTGTGTATATGAAACCTTACAGCATCCTGATCAGCACTCATGGATATGCACCGAGGATATCCAGTGTAATTAACATTTGCAGAGCTGACTCTGACTCATGAGGTATAAGAACTTATGATAAAATGGTTCTGCCATTTATCACCCAGATAGAGAGTTCTGATAGATATTTGATATGACTTCTCAGATTTTTTGCCACAGGAGAGTACTAGCTGCCCAGAGTGAAGGCCATATCAGTTATGTGTCCTTGTGTTTGCCTTTCACCTGCATTTAATTCTCATCAGTTCAGCTCTATAGCATTATCTTTCCCCAAACACCTGTATTCACACGTTTGTCTCAAAATTTATTTCAGGGGAATATAATTGAAGATATGCTCTTAGAACACTTTTTAAATGCACAGGACAAAATTGTATTATTCTAATGATCAAAAATTAGAACAAAGAAGGTCTTTTTCCTGCATGCATTTATTTACAAAGAAACATAATATTCTCAAAACCTAATTTAAAATACAACAAATGAATCTCTTTTTCATTCTCATACAAATGAAGATGATATATTCAAATATAGATTTAGGAGTCAAATGTAATCGAACTAGTCTGCAAACTGAGCTGGTCAGCAGTATCTGATATAATTTGAAGTAATTTAAGTGACATCTCTGTAGCTCTGTGTAAAGAAATTAAATTCAAAGGCGATTTGGTTTTTACAGATGAAAACACAAATCAGATATTCTTTTGATGAGACTTTTTCTAATCCTCTCAACTTTTGTGCAAGTTCTTTCTTTTTCTTTAGTTTTTCATGGCAGGAGCAGTTTGGCAAAGTTGGGGTAGCATATTCAGAAAAAGGACCAAGGAATGGATATAAGAACTCCTAAACCTGTTTAACTATATATTTTGAAGCATATTTGAACTCATAGCATGTAGGTTTGCCTTCATTTTAATTTGGTTATACTGTGGGAAAAAAAGATAAATGGTCCTTTTCCCTCTTCTGTTTGCATGTTTGCGTTCCCTAATTCTCTAAACTAGAGATGTGCTGAGTATAACAGAATATGTCACTCTTAAACGGGTTGCTAGTTCTAGCTGTCACTTTTGATCAGAAGGCACACAGGTTTAGACATGAAACTTGCAAATAAAAATCAGGGAAATAAAAACAATTTCCATTTCCACTTAAAAATTCACAAACTGTGGTGCCCTGAGCAGCATGTGGTAGTTAAGAAAATATGTCTTTCATTTGTCTTGCTTAGAGAGAAAATACGATGTGGAGAAAGAGAGAATGCTGAAAATGTATCTTTCAGCTTCCTGAGCATTTGGGAGTACTATAAAGATATCACTTAATTAAAGCAGAGGCTATGAAGTCTTACTCCCCTACTGTTTTGAGCTTAATGTGGCCAAAGAGGCTAGATGTGACATTTTAACTCATTGGTTGATTGAAACATTCTGAATGATCTGCTCAAATATTCCAAAACAAAACATGGCTCTTGCATTTCCCATTGGAACTTGACTCTAAACTGTGAGTGCCTTCTTACAACAGCTGCAATCGTGTTTGACAAACAGAAGCCAAAACAATACTTAGCATAAATAAACAATCAACATGTAAATTTCATGATTAGTCAAATCTGAGCCTGCATTATCTCCCTGTAGAATCTTTTCGGCTATGGTGACTCCTGTTGGAAATCATCATATTAGTTTTCAGGGTTTTCCCCGCTCAGGATCATGGCTTTCACCCTTCCTTTGCTAATGATAAGCAGATTTCTCTCCACTCTTTAGCAAACTCCATGAAATATAACACATATTATTGTTTATGATATAATCATGTGCCTACTGATTCTATTGTAGAAAAAAAATCACAAGAAAGCATATTAATGTAATCCTCTTAATGTCATAAGAAGACTTTGTTCAGTATCAGGTGGTTTTTGTGTCAAACTTGGTAAGTAGAAGCCAGAGGAGTCATCATTAAAAAAAAGTTTAAATAATTACTTACAAAACTAGTGGTGAACTAACTGGTCAAGGGTAGAGGTAAGGAGAGGGGTAAATGAGAAGTAAGAATTTAGAAAAGAAGGTATTGCTTTACTTGTTAGTACCCGGGTGACCATTGCCTAACCTTTTAAATTCTCTGAGATTCCACTTCTGCATCTATGACAGGAGACTAGTAATACTTTATCACCAGGTGATTCAAGGAGAATAAAAAATGATGTCTGATAATATATAATATATATATATATATATATATATATATTAGCTATAAGACTCTTTGTTTTCTGTTATTACTCAAACTATTCAATGTAAAGTAAATCTAATTGTAGAATAGATTTTAAAATAGTAGTGATATCTTGAAGATTTATTATACATAAGCTGAGATAACACCCAAGAGATGTTTCTGGTACTTCATAATTCTATTTTTAGAAAACCAGTCAATGACTATTTCCTCTAATCATAATTCAGACCAAATACTAGTTTTTGATATTTTTTTTTCACTCAATACCATTTATTGATTTAACAACAAGTCACAAGAAAGGAAAATAAATAATGTCTTTCAACCTGGGCAATTCTGCCTGGAGGACATACTTAAAATCATCAACAGAAAGCAAAGTTCTTTTGTTTGGATTAAAATCTTAGTATAACATCTAAATATGTTCAAGTTCCAATTCTCACCCTTTGGGATTCTTACTTTACTTAAGTATTAATCTGTGATTCTACCTTCCTATTACTGTGCCAAAGCTTTGCTTCATTTCAGGACATTTTTATAAATGCAAGAACCAGTTCCCACTGTGTCTGACCTCAGTGTTCCCAGAGAAAATGACTCCATTTAGCTGGATTGAGATGAAGAATGAGTAGGTCCTGGAGGGAGGAAGTCTGGATATATCACCAAAGATAGTACCTGGGCTGAGTTTTAGGTGCCAAAGGTCAGCTATCATTGTTATGAACTCAAGGATTTCAAAATATTCTTGAATAGCTATAGTAGGTAGCACAAAAGACAGACATAAACTTTATTGAAACAGCATTCTATTAGAAATTTCTTTTTTAATGACAAAGGCAATGAAAACTTTTTTTTCATAGTAATAAGGAATTGTTCTTTCTATCCAGGAAGCAATTTATAGCAATATAGAAATACTTACAGGGATTCATTAATGTCAGGCTCAGTGAAAATAAAAATAAGTGGGTCTCGATAGAACCACACTGAGCAAAGAGAACGTTTTATATTAAAAAAAATCAGCTTGAATAAAGAATAAAATTCTAATATCCCAATTACAAATTGTATTGACAAATGAAACAGGAAATTTTTATCCTGGAAGACAAAAGGACCAGTCACTTCTGTTCTGGATTCTGAGGCTTTAGATGGTGCTGGAGGAAGGGGAATAGAAGCTGCCACATGGCTCACCTCCAGAACCCACCATACACTCGGTGGTGCATGTTAATAATGTGCCCTTTTGTTGCACAGTGAGCACAGCTGCACAGTCAAAAGTGGGAGCCTAACTAGAGATCTTTTCCTTTAAAGCTTGTTCCACAATCATCTGTGTTGGATTTGGTCCTTTCTGTAATTACATTTATATTCTTGGTCTTCACTTTTGCAGTTATTCAAAGCTGACTTTAAGAACAGAGTTTTTCAACTGATTTCCATAGCAGCTTTGATCCCCTCAATATGCTCTTCAAAATGCTTTCTGCATGCTTGGTCTCATGGTTGTCTTTTGTGTATCATCTCTGTCATGCCAGCATTACGTTTCCTCGATGTAGTCTCGCTTCTTCACTACACAGGGAGAACTTCTTTATTTCCTTAAGCAGAAAAAAACCACTTTCCAATGAAAGTTATAACTAAAATTACATCCTGATGTTGAACCTCTTCCCACTGCTAAATGAAGGTTGGTGTTACTCTTTATCAATATTACATATAATATTTATTTGCTACACACCATTTTTCAGCATATAGGACAGGTTATGTGTATATGGTAATATTAACACAAATAAGACACAGTTTCCTCAAGTTACTTACCCTACTCTTTATTTCCCCCAGTCTCAAGCATATAATATAATCACTATTTAGTGACAAAATATTACAATTCTAACATATGAATAAAAGATTGTGTTAGTCTAGAATGTGATGGCAAATCCTATTAATTTATTGAAGTTAAAATTTCCAAAGAAGAAAGAATATTCAATCTTGACTTTGAAAACTAAGCAAGATAATGGTAGGCAGAGATGATAAGAAAATATTCCTAAAATAGACAGAGTGCACACAAAGCCATCCATGCATGTGCTCTGCCTCAAATAACAATGTACCTCTCACTACTTGCTCCATTCGGGTCTCATCAAATGTCAACCTACTAAAAAGTCCTACCTAAGACCTTTTCCAAAATCATACTGTCTCCATCACACATTTTTCTTTTACCTACTTCAAAATTTTAATTCTGATTACTAACATGAGGGTCTATTTCTTTCTGTCCAATTTTAGTATCTGTCTTCCCTTATGAATGTAAGTTTCATAAGACAGAGGAACACTATTCATTTGTCCATTATTAAAGCCTCAGATCCAAGAACAATGATTTATACAGAGGAGGTAATATTTTTGTTTGTTTTCTTGAGTTGGGTAGAAAGGGTGTAAATATAGTTGGTTGCAAGGCATCATTATTAAGGATGTCTTTAACTAATGTTTTTTTTGTGTTTTTTTTTTATTCTCTCTGTTTTGGTTCAGTGATGATGAACAGGTAAATAAATAAATAAATAAATACATGCATAAATACTTGGTTACTGTATCTTCCACTCAGAAGCCTCCCAGAATTGCCATTCATCACTGCCTGTAGCAGCTCTCTGTGCCCCACCCAAAGAACAGGCATTTTACTTTTGATAAGTTTCACAATCCCTTCACATTAGCAAATTCAGTTATATCCAGGCATACTTTGTGCTAAAAGAGGGATGATCTTTGCAATAGACACAGAAGAGTGCATGATTCTGGTAATATCTGAACAAATACGGCCATGTGAAATTTCCTTCTATGCTACTTGTGAATGCAGCTTTGCAATTTCATAACTTGGATCTATAGTTAGCTGTTCTGATATGCTTTGCCTTCCTCATTGCTTTTCATTTCAAGGTTCACATCTTTATTATTCCTCTTAAATATCACGTTGAGCTGAAAATATTCAACACCTCATTTTACATACACTTGCCCAGGCACAGGTAACTACTTATTTTTCTTGAACACCAGCACTTGGAACTCAGTCATGTGCTGCTCTGTTATTAGTAAAATCCTACTCGTATTTTGCTGACAAGTATTTTACTTAAAATACAATTTTCAATACATCCTCCTTTATCTGAACTGATTTTTTGGTGAAGAATTTTATATGCTGAACTCTTACAGGTTAGCAAAATTCTCTAGTTATAAAAACTAAATGTCTAATTATAATAAAATAAAATGTGAATTAAAAATTCTTAAACTTAACCTAACACCTAACTTGATTTCTCATCAAACTTGCACTGTTTTGAAGCAGCACAGCAGAGCCAAGTAAAATTAACTGAAATATATCAATAGGTATTTTTTTTTGTTTTCTTCTATTGTGGTACTGGGAATTGAACTCAGAAATGTTCTACCACTGAGCTACATCCCCAGAACTTTTTATTTTTTATTTGGAGACAGGTCTTATTAAGTTGTTAAGGTTGGCCTCAAAATTGTGATCCTGCTGCCTCTGTCTCCCAACACTGGGATAATAGGCATGTGCTACCATGCCTGGTTTCAATGAGTGTTGAATGTCAACAGCCATATACACTACCTAAGGAAGCAGGAACACAAGACACTTCTCATGGTGCATGCTCACCTTGAATTGTTTTTGTAACCTGAATGAAAAATTGAATCATCAAATATCACAAAACTGCCCAGTGTGGGACAAATGTATTCTATCAGCAGAATACTTATTTAAAAATGTTCTAAGAACAGTCTTATTAATAAAAGAGTGCCAGAAAAAAAATGTTGGAGCTTTAATTGGAATGTCACCCAAACTATATGTCCATGAAATTAAAATCATATATATATAATTATATATACACATACATATAAATGAAACTATATTGACTCTTCTTCCAATAATATAGCATCACTCTATTTCGCTATTTTAAAATATCTTTGTAAGGTTTTGAATTTAAAAATTAAGAATTCCAAAAATTAGATTTAGTCTAGGAGTCTGTTAAGATATGAGAGTTGATACATGGAAATCGCTGATAAATTGAATACTTGTGCATACACATCTAATTGGAATGCAGTGGAAACACGGCTTTGTGTTCTTAACATGTGCTCAATGAACAGGAACCAGAGATTCTTGATTTTTTTTAGGTTATACTTAGTGAAGACAGCACAAAAAGTTTTAAAGCTCTGCCCAAGATCAGGCATTGATTAAAGAAATGAGAACTCCTGAGATTTCAGTAAACAATTCCAGCACTCAATTCACTTATACCTAATGAATATGTATACATGAGTCAGCAAGTGAATGGATTAATAAATCTAAATTTGTTCCACAAGTCAGTTAATTTTTAGCATACGCTTTTGAAGATTTCTCATCCATAAATATGTTAAAAATTATTTGGCCACAAGAAGTTTAATCCTATAAATATGACATAGATCAAGTGGTTTAACAATGAATCTAGGCTAGACTAGTGACATTTTGAACTAACTTTGTTTGCCCACCTGGCCCTTTATCCTATCAACTAATGACAATTTCAATATTGTAAGCCAATAAGCAAAGAAAACTTCATCTGATAGTTTATAGGCAAGAACACTTAAATAATTTTAAGCAATGTAATCCATTTCATTATTGCTTATTATCCGAATAGAATTCTCCCAACTTGTATTGATTGATTCTGGTGCTGGTGATTAAACTCACAAACTATTTTGTGAAACTCTAAACAGGGAAATGGATAAAAGATTAGGACTGCCAGAACACAAATTTATACCTCTGAATCCACTTTTACACTTCTATCAGGATGTTAAAAAAAAAAAAAGATAAAGAAGAGAAACTTGACTAACCAGAACTGTAGAGAGAAACATCATTACATTTCTGCCCTTAGCTCTTTTATAAGAGCACCTTGCTTCACCCCCGAGTCTGTAGCTATTGAACACCTTTTTTTGATTGTATGATTTCAAATCCTGATTGAGAGAGGATAAGAGTTAGTAGGAGAGAGGAGGCAAGGAAACCTGAAACTGTGGATCTATCAAGGTCATTAAAATAACACAGGACTTGGAGTCAGAAAAAAAAAATGGTCATATCACATCTTTTTATTTATGTGCTGAAAGATCTTGGACTGGTTTCTTAATCTCTCTGAAATGCAGTATATGCAATACAGTAAAGATACATTTCTGTAAGGACTAAATCATCGATTTCTGTATATTTCAAAAATACTCTGAGGTTTAATAAAGCAACACCAGTCACATGTGAGTATTTTGTATTTGGGACATAAATAGTCTAAAATATGCTATAAATGTTAATTACATCTGAATATTTGAAGACTCAGTGGTAAACCAGTTAACATTATACTTACAGGTAACTACTTATTTTTATAAATGCTTTCACCCAGAATCAAAGGAAAATCAAGCATATCCATTTAAACACATCTATTTAGCATTGTATTGTATGACCTACCTAGCGCCATAAAGCAAGAAAAGAAATATATAGTTGAGAAATATAAAGGAAGCAGAAAACTACCTTTGTGCATTGAACAGATAATTTTAAAGAATCCATACAAAAGAAACTAGGATTCAAAATAAGACAAATAACAAAAAAAATGAACAAATGATTTGAACAGAGACTTAACAAAAATGATGATACATAAATTGCTCAAAATATTGAAAGGATGCTCAGCATTAAAGTCATAAGGAAAACTCATAGAAAATTCACAATGATATACTACTTGGCATCCACTAGAATCATTCAAATCAGAAAGACTGACAATACCATTGTTGTTGAGCTTGTATAGTAATGTATAGTAATCATGCATTATTTGTAGGAGCTTAAATGGTGCAACCACTTGGGAAATGTTTTTGCAATTTCTTAAAAACCTATACATTCACTTGCCATAAGACTCATTAATCATATTTCTAGGCATTTAGCAAAGAGAAGTAAAAGGCATATATCAGCACAACAGTTTGTACACATATGCACATAGAAGCTGTATTTGTACTATGCAACACAGGAAACAACAAAATGTCTAAGGATATGTGGACACATAAATTTTGGTAATATCAATAATATCAATGGAAAAATACCCAGCAAAATCTGGCTGCCATATTCAAATTTTGCTACTCATGTTTCCAAAATGGAGAAATAAAAATCTAAATGGTTTATTACTTAGCAAAAAATAGGAGTGAAGTAATAAAGCATACAACTACATGACTAATCTCAAAACAAAATTGAGTAAATAAGCCAGATATGAAAGAGTAAATGCTACATGAATCTATGTATATGGAATTCTAAAGAGGTCAAAATTGATTTATAGTGTCAAAAGGCAGAACAGTCTTTTCCTTAGTTCAGGACATGAGTAAAGAAGATTGAGTGAGGGAAGATTTCATTGTAAAGATTGTGAATTAAATTTTGAGGATACATTCTACACTTGCAACGTAATGATTCCATGTCAAAATTTAAATTTAAGTGTGCACTTGAAACGAGTATATTTTCTTCTTTGTTAACTATTCCTCAATAAAGGAAGTTGAAATAATAAATAGGAATTAATTGCTAGGAAGAGGGAATAAATATGAAAAAAGTTAACTGAGAGCAAAGGCACCTCAAGAGGGAAGCACAGAGCGTCTATGGGAACAGTGATGAGTTCCATTTGATTAAAAAGATGAATGAATAGAAATTATTGCAGCACAAATTGGAAAGTTAGAATTAGAATGTGCACAGCCATAAATAACCGAATAAGCAACTCAAATGTTATTGGTAAACCCATGATGGTTTATCATTTTTGTTGTTGTTGTTGATTTGCTTCTCTCCTAGCTTCTTCTTTCTTTCCTCCTCCTCTTTACTCCCCTTTCCTCACCTCCTCTCTTCTCTCTCTCTCTCTCTCTCTCTCTCTCTTAACATTTTGAGTAACATTGCTGGAAAACTGGATAGACAAAGTTCCAGCAGCCATCAATGGGGAAATATCACTGAGACTCTAAATGGTAACAGCTCTTTGGTCTCTGCTGTGCATCATCTGGGTTCCCCATCTCATCCCAATGTTCGCTAGTTTGTACAAAGTCAGACTTCCTTTCATTTACCATGAGCACAGCACTTGTACAAGCGAACCTTGTGCAAGTTCACATGATCAAATGTAATTTCTAAGCAATACTTGAAAAAATGTATACTGGGTAAAATTCAAGCCTTGCCTTAAATATAATTTTAGGCAACACTTATCACTTTAGCTATAGTTTCCAAAACAACTTTCTTAACTCTTAGATGGAGCTGTGAAGGTGATTATCAATTATTCTTCTTCTCAACTCAATAAATTTGTGCATTTGAGGAAACATATGATTGGTCAATTGAATTGGATTATTTCAAAGGCTGAAAGATGAAGATTTTTTATGAGACTATATAATTATTGACTAAATATTAGGCAAGACAATGTGGTTCCATCCAAATGGCTAATTTGCATGGCTTTAACACTTGACTTTTCTTCCACACATATTTCCTATTCTAAAGACTGTTATAAGAAATCTGTTACCACAAATTTTGAGGGGAAAAATATCCAGCAAAAATCTGGCTGCCATATTTGATTTTTGCTACTCATGTCTCTAAAATGGAGAAATAAAATTTAATGGATTTGTGTCTCTTAAAAGGCAGTAGCTGGGGCTGAGTTGTGGTTCAGTGGTAGAGCACTTGCCTAGCACATATGAGGCACTGGTTTCGGTCCTCAGCACCACATAAAAATAAATAGAAGTATTGTGTCCGTCCACATCTAAAAATACAAATTTAAAAAAGAAAAAAAAAAAGCAGTGGCTGGTGGTTAAAGTTCTTATCTAGCACATGTAAGGCCCTGGGTCTCATCCCTACTATCACAGAAACACACACAAAGCAGTAATTGCTTCTGTAGCCTTCAATTACTTGATCTTTTCTTTGATTAATAAGCTACTAAATTTTCAAATAGGAACAATTTAAAATAATCTGTGAAAACTGCATGATCAAAATTCAGATAGAGTTCTCAGTACTGCTGTTACGTCACAGATAAATTACTGTTTATAATAAACCACTTTTCAAAGGTTTAGAAGAAATATTAAAATGTGTAGATGACATCAAGTTATAAGTATGTGAATGTACTGATATGATATAGTCATGTGATATAAATATTTCAATATAAGAGATATAACTTCTGTTCCTCTTAATTTCCCTTCAAGCAAAAATATTCACAATTCTTGCCTTCATTGTGACACTCCTGATAATTGTTAATTCGACTTACTAGTTGTTTTAGCACATCCTCATAATTCTGCCATCTTCCACTTATAAATGTAGAATTGAACTTTATCAAATATTTGATAAACATGGTCTGGAGTAGAGAGGAAGAAAAACCAGGAGCAGGATGTGTCTTGTGCCTTCTCTGAAGTCCTCATTTCAGGGAACTTGCACAGTCATTCCATACTTAATATAGTTGCTTTCTTCTAGGCTATGAAATTTCTTTAAATCCAGGCAAAAACAGAAGAGAAGACTTAACATTTAAAAATCCCAGAGACCCAGAAACCACAGGCATTTAGAAGTTGAATTCTGTCTCATTTCAGGCTGAAACCAGAGATGTTGAGAACGACATTTGAATTCTACTTCCCCAATTGAATATTGCTTAGGAGTCTCATAAATTCTCTTAACCTAGGAAAAGGTGTATTTTCTTGGGTATCCTGTGCTATTTTCACCCTTCCTTATATGCTGTGCACCTGAGCCCTGGGAATAAGTTCGCTCAGTTCGCTCAACTTTTTTTTTTTTCTGTGAAGAACTTTAGACATAAAGTTTCCAGCCCTTTCCTCAGTGATAGCTGAATTCTGCACTGTACCATCAGAGAATCCTAGATGCAAATGGATTTCCTGAATTTCTCACATTTGCAAAAGTCCTTTGGTCATATCTATCCTCAAGCAACAGCAGACACTTGATGAAGAAAAAGGAGGGCTCTTTGTCACTTCCCCAGTAACAGTCACATTTTGTCTCATATGAGAGAATGGTTTAGCACACCAAATAAGCCCTGGTTTATCACCTGGTAACACCCAATTGCTATTTCCACAGCTGTGTCACTAAGGTGTGCCACTTTGACTCTTTTCTGTTCTTACTTTTCCCATTACCCACCCCCTCAAACAAAACCTGTCAAACAGGTTCTGACTCCTATTGTATCTGGTACTCCCAGTGATTCTCAACTCACACTTGACCTTATTAACTTTGTTGTATTTTTTTTTCTACTTATTTTTATGTCTGTCACTCTTCCTCTTATGCTCTGCTTAATAGAGATACACTGTGTGTCCTCTGTCTCTCTTCATGGTGTCTTACTTCTTTGAAACTCCTTTCACCTTACTTATCTCACTAATGCACTTAAAAAGATTCTTTAAAAGCATAGGTTACCCAGATTTTACATTTCAATAGTGTGTCATCTCTTGCCGTATTTTGTGCCTTAATCAGCAGTTAAAATTTTGAACACAGGAACACTTGGAAACTGGTATTTTAATTCCTTTCAGACCAAAGATTAGAAGTTATTTAAACAAACATTGAGTTCTAGTTAGTGTTTGTTTATTCATGCACTCTCTTGTTTTATGCTGAAATGAATCACAAATTAATACTAAAACTAATGGACAAAGTTTATTGGGGAAGAAGATACATGGTCTCAAAATATATCCCTAAGAAATGCTTAGAAATTACTAAAACAAAAAATACCCTTTTCAGCACCACCTTAATCACGTAATACATTGTCATAAGTAGGATTAAAAGACAGGATATGGCTCCTAGGAAGATATTCTCAGAACAGCACAACATCATATCTGCAGTAATTCAGCCAAATAAGGACCATCAGAATCTAATCATGATAGAATATTTAAAAAGTCCAGTTATTGGACACTTTATGAAATAGCGGTCTGTACTCTTGAAAATTGTCACAGTTATACAAGAAAAAAGGAAAAAAGACTGAAGAACCATTGTAAATTAAAGGAGACTAAATAACATGAATATAAGTAGCACCCTAACAGTTTTCTTTTTTTTTTACTCATTAGATATTATTGGAATATGTTTTGTTTAATATCAATAAAATCTATAAGATAATAGTGTCATCAATACTGATTTTCTGATTTTTACCATGGCCTTGTGGCTGCCAATGAAAATGACCTTTTTCTTAGGAAATATAAAATTACACATAGTTTAAAGAGGCCTCATATCTTCAAAATATTCCCCAGTGGTTCAGATAAACACATATAATTATATATGCAAATAAAAAATGTAGAAAAAAATCTCAACAAATGAGGAAGTCTAATCAAAGGTAAGATAGAATTTCTACGTACTTTTCTTGAAACTTTTCTGTTAGTTTTAAATTACTTTGGAAAAAATGCAGATTTCTAATACCTGATAGAAATAGATCTCAAATATTATGCTCATTATTTTTTTCTTTGTATGTTGATAAAAATATCAAAATGAAAAGAATTATAACATAACTTCAACACTCACAATGTTCATTGCTGTTATTCAGATTTGGTATATTTAAAACATAAATTTATTGTCACAAATTATGTTTCTATGAAACGCATCCATGCAAGATTTCTTACAAAATTACATTTATAATGAAGATAATTTCTAAAGAGAAGATGTAGAACCACCTGATATAGGATCTCATGCAATCTTTAGTCCTAGGTTTCTGGCATAGTATAAGGTTTCCTTTTACAATTAATGCATTATGTATGTGTAATTCATTCATGAAGCACCCAATGCCAGTGTTTCCATACATTCTCAATTTGTCTCACTATACTGGGAACCATGGATGAACTTCTGTTTAATTAGATGAGTATGAGAACTTTCCAGAAAGGCTAATTTTCCTGAGATATGCTATTACCCCGGTGCATGTGAGTTTGGAGTGTAGCAAGGAGGAAAGTCTGAATGGTCACACACATCTGGAATAATCAATCTATCAGTGACAAAACGTGACCTGCCAGGATGATTTGCTATAAGATGTTTCATAAAATATTAGCCCAAGGGCATGGGAGGGAGTATAGCTCAGTGGTTAAGTGTTGGACTGGCATGTATGATGCAATGGGTTCAATCCCCATGCTGCCAAAAATAAAAAGCAAATAAAACTTTGAGCTCAGATTGAATATAAAGATTTGTAACATAGCTAGATAAATCGTATTCCTGCTTCATTCTGTGCCTCTCTGGTTTGGGCCAGTTTTACATTCTTTAGAGAGAGGTAGACACCTTTCTACACACAGTACCTTCTTCAGTGAAATCATCTTCTGTCTTTAATCTATTAAAAGGACATAAACATGCACATAGCTTGATGACTTAAACCAAAAAAAAAAAAAAAAAAATCAGAGCAAGTTGTTTATTAATTTACTGAGATTCAAACCATGGTCTAGATATTAAAAAGTTGCACTTAACTGTACAGAAGAAACTGTTTGTAACAGAATCGCCAATTTTCTTTTCACATAATTAAAATGTACTGTTTATTAGAAAATTTAAGAAGCATTAGAACTGTATAGGCTTGCAAAAAAAGTGAATTTTAACATTCTAAACAACAAAATCTGAAAGTTTTAGAAATAATTGAAAAGTAAAAGGAATAATTATCATGTTAAAAAATAATAGAAAGAAAGAAACCTAGAGAAAAATGATTAAATGGAAGGAATAAGTGAATTAGAGAAATGTCATAAACCAGAATAAATGAGACATGTATGATAGACTTAACATTTTCAATCCTGTTAATACAGTCCAAGTATCAACACTATGCTCTTGTGAGAAATCAAATTGAGTTTTTAATGACAAGTGGAAGAATTCTGTGCTAAGTCCACAGAGAACTTAAGCAATACCTCAAGTACAAATTTTTATTTAAAAAATTCTTCCATTAATGCATTGATAGTTTATAAAAGAACTTCTGATATAATAGAGAGTATTGGTAAAAATAATTATAATCTTTGGGTAAAAGATCCTTTTATTACTTTAATATGCTTAAGAATACAATAAAATAATTGTGTATTAAAATCATCTAATAATGTTATTTTCTCCAATCCTTAATCTTTTCTAATATCCACAAATCAACAAAATATTGATGCATTGCTTAAGTGAAGGTCTTGGAAAGAAGTCAAGGTTTGGTAGAGAGTTAAGGAGAAGAAAACAAAACAGAAGTAGGCTGAAGGATGGGTGATAGAAACACAGGAGGACAGCACATCATTGGGTGAAATTTATCTACAGCAGGGATAAGTAACTCAGCACTTAAAGGCAGAGTTGAATTTACAAATGCTAATGGAAGAGGTTATATAGAGAGTCATTTCTTTAAAATCTTATGAAAAGAGCTCACACATGGCAATGAAATTAAAGTGTAGGGGATAGGAGAAGTGAAGAAAAAGAAAGTGATTGGCTATTCAGATGTCTGTCATTTATCTCTAGATCACTGATGAAAGATTATCCTAAAAATCTTGAGCATTTGGATGTGAAAACTTTTCCACATTGGTTACAAATATCTAAGCAAAATACAAATTAACAGGTTTTGTTTTTTTTGTTTTTTTATCATATATACATTGACCCTGTTTGAAAACAGCAAAATAGACCCAAGTTAGGTTTTCTCTTTAAGAAACCATGTTGTCTTTTAACTATATTATATTAAAAGATTCTATTCTATGTTTCTATTCTTTATTACAGAAGGCATGGCTAAAACACTGTGAGGAGAGACAAAGAGAGAAAGAAGAAAAGAAAGGAAAGGAGATGGGGGAGGGGATGGAGGGGGAAAGGTGCAGAGGACACAGGAGAAAAGATGAGAGGGGAGAGGAGGAGAGAAGAAACAGAGAAAAATGTGGTACAAAAGAGACAAATGTGTCTTTCTCTCCTGAAAGAGGCAGGTAATACAGAATAGGTTGCATACAGCAAATTCCTTTTACTTTATTGCTTCATTCTTCCCTAAAGTATTGTGCTGAACAGGGTCAAATAGGATACATCAGCCTGTCTGTATTCCAGTTTTTGAGTAAGAGGGAAAAAAGAGTGGAGGTCAAACAATTTATCTTTAAGGAAGTGACATGCAGATGTTGCTGACATCACTTCTGCCTGTTTCACTGATGGAAATTTTGTCTACCCAGACTCACCCAGATGTAAGTGAATGAGATGGGGGAAAAGTTCCTAGTTGATAAGCCATCAGCACTGCTAAACCAGGAAATTTATTTATTCATTTATTTATTTAGGTGCTTCCAATTGAGCCCTGAGGTCCTTTACCACTGACCAACATCTCCAGTCCTTTTTATTTTTTTATTTTTTAATTTTGAAACAGGGTCTCACTAAGCTGCTTAGGGCCTCACTTAGTTGCTAAGACTGGCTTTGAACTTGTGATCCTCCTGACTCAGCCTACCAAGTTGCTGGGATTATAGGAATGTTTCCTGCCCTACAAGAAATTTGTTCTTACAATTCATTCATGTTACTTAATGGAATTAGGCAATGCATTATTAATATTTGTTAGATATGTGATCATCAATTTCAAATGGATCTTTGATTTCAAAAAGAAAAGAGAAAAAGAGCCTAATTTATGTATGATTTGATACTTGTGTTTAAAGAAGTGCACTTTAATTTCCTCCACCTAAAATATATATTTATATTATATATAATTTGAGGGGGGTGGGGTTCCAGGGGTTGAGCCATATCCTAGCCCTAGTTTGTATTTTATTTAGAGTCAGGGTCTCACTGAGTTGCTTATTACCTCACCATTGCTAAGGCTGGCTTTGAACTCCTCCTGCCTCAGTCTCCCCAGCCACTGGGCTTACAATGGTGCCAGCCACTTCCAGCTCTCCACCTAAATATTTAAACATCCTTGGACATGAACTAACACAATACTGTCGCATGTGAACAAACACTTTGATCAGCAATTCTCAAAATCGGTAAATTCTGTTAATATACCCCCAGGGATCTGCAGCTTGTTTGATTATGGCCTCAGTCTGCATTTTAAACAAATTCCCAAATGACATTCATGCTGCTGGTACATGTACCATTTTGTGTAGCAAGAAGGTAGCAACGCATGAATACAGTAGCAGCTAGTTAATTTAAAACTAAAATTAAAATGTAGGTCTCTAATGCCACTAAATACAATTCAAACACTCAGTTCTCACAGGTGACTGGTGACCTTCATTGCAGCCTTGAAAATCATATATCAACACAGAGTTATAAAAACAGGGATGGTCTAGATTATGTGTTTGTACAATTTAGTTATTATTATTTTTTTTTGCTATTAATTACCAATTGTTACTACCTTTTACCTTCCAAAAGTTTCTCCAATACATTTGGTTATGTAGGAATGTTTCTTATATCTCACTAATATAAATAATACAACATTTCTCTGATAGTTGCCCTCCAGCTCTCAAGTAACATTCTATCAAAATATCTCTCTGGACTTTATGTGAAAAGGTACTCTGTATTATATTGATAAGGATTTCTATTGAGTTGTTTTTCTACTCTAATGTTTATTTATTTACTAAACATTTTAAGTGCTTAACACAATCTCACCTAAGGTTTACAAAACTTTTAATACATGCCAAGTATTATAAGCCTTTTATTCTGATTTTGACATAAAAATTTCACAGCAAAGCAAAGGATGTTATTACCCCCATGTTGTAAACAAGGAATCTAAGATTTAGAGAAAGTAGATGATTTGCCCAAAGGAACTCAGCTAGTTTTTGAATTGAGATTCAGTGACAAAACCTTAGTGGCTCCCTATGTCGCGACCCCTTGCCCGCAAGGAAGAAGCAACTCAGGAATCTTCTTTCAGCAGTTTATTCAGGCCCTTGATATTTCTTCTTCTCCCCCTCAGATGCCCCTCCCAGCCTTAATAAAGCATCTCAAGCCCCAATGGGAAGCTGCCACGTGGAGCTTTCTCATAGGGTGGTGAAAAACCATGCGCCAACTCTCCCAAATAAGGAGTTGTTTGTCACAGACCACAGCGGAGCCAGCGCCATCTTGTAATGGCGACCATAGTCTGCAGAAACGGCAGAAGCGGCTCACCACAGTTCCCCCTTTCTGTTTTCTTAAAACAATACAGGCGAGAGTAGAGGTCCTATCCCACTGTGCAGAAGTGGCTGCATAGTATGGCTCAGTCCTAAGGAGGGCCCTTCCCCAGATCTGAGGCCATATCAGCCGACGCCTTTTTTTGTGGGGCGGGGCGTGGACGCGTCTAACCCGCATGCAATAGGACATGCTCTCCTTGAGGTCCACGTCAAGGATCACTCAAGTGCAGTGCCTTGCCTCGCATCCTGTATCGTGACGATGGTGGACGAAGGGGGATAGCTGAGGCTGAACTGTGGCTGTTTATAACGACAAACAAGTTGACAGCACCCTGAAAGAAAGGCACGGACTTTAAGGCGATAGAAAAGCACTAGTATGGAAACCCATCTGCGTGCAATGGCAGTAAGACCGGCAGAGTGCAAGGGCTTTCCAACACTAAGAGAATAACAAGGAAAGTCATGTCGATCCCAGTGCAATGTTATAATAACTTGGGGTGTAACGACCATGTCAAAGGTTTACTGTTTAAGATGCGCAAGCCAGACTTGAGGTGAGATGCCATTTTCTAAAGCTGCAAGAGCTTGTATGATCATAGCCTTATCGTGAGCACTGCGGGCCTTAAGGCGACAGAGAAACCACAAACAGAGGAACATACCGAAGCAACACATTGCACCAAAAATGCCTACCCCCACCCACTCTTTGAAGAAGGAAAAAGCAGAAGATATCCAATCGGTGAATTGACCCAAAGTCACAGGATCGACACGAGTACTGTTCAAGACAGCTATCTGGGTTAGTTGAGACTGGATCATGTCTTCCGCTGCCATGGACCAATTTCCGGCCAAATATTCGCCAATGATGCGGGAGGCATTCCTGGAATCATTAAATCTGACAGAGGTTATGCATAAATGTGCACGTTGGTCAACACAACCCAAAAGCACCAAGTAAGCCAATTCTTCTACTTGAGCTTGGAGTAGATCTATCCTTTGATTAGCAGCCAGAATCCCAGACAAAATATGTTGATTAATTGTATTTTGGGATTCAAGTATGGTGGAAGTTTGTTGAACAACTTGATTAATGGTGGCAGCAGTTTGTACTTGACTGGCCATGGCCACTCCGGCCGTAACCGCTGCAGCAGCAGACACTGCCACAGCTGTCACTATAGCTGCCGTAATTCCAAAATCCCTGCGGACTCTAAGTAGCTCAACAATGGGGAATTTATCTGGGTCCGCAGTGACTGGGATTGGGACAAAAGTTGGAATTTTCATAACCACTGCTACAGTCCAAGAACCATTCCAACACTCAGATAAGAGACAGGTAACATTAGAACAATCCAGCATCCCCGACGAGGTGTCATTAGCCAAAAGGAGCAAGAACGGGGATTGGACACAGACCATTGCAGGGGGCAATGTGGCATTATATAGCAGAGAGTTGAACGAAACAGATGTAAGTCTATTACCTCGTTCACTCTCCCTAACAGTGCCAGAAACATTAGCCAGCCAGCTTTTGGCTCCCAGCAATTGAGCCAATGCAGAAATATCGGCTGAAGCCCCCTTCTCATTGGAAATCAGCCATTGAAACCAGGACCAACCTACTCCTGTTTCACGCTCCGCACACTCCCATCCTTCTGAGATACCTCACTTCTTGCCGGAGACAATCGTCTCCTCCCCTGTTTCACGCTCCGCACACTCCCATCCTCCTGAGGCACCTCACTTCCTGCCATCTCCGATTTCTCCTCATGTAATTGCTCTAGAATTTCCTGTCCTTTAGTAAGTGCTTCCTGACATCTGCCATCTGTAAGGCAACTATGGACCATTTTCCAAAGGGGTATCACCCCACCCTCTAATATGCCCTGCTCAGAAGCAAAGTCAAGATCTTTGCCTAATTTATCCCAACTAGGTACAGTAAGGCTGCCCGAAAATGCAAACCACGGTGCAGCGATATCTATCTTCTGAAAAATCTCTGTAAAGTACTATGTTTCACTTCCAGGCCCTTGGAACGTAACAGGCCATCTAGGGCCAGGAGAAGCGGACTTGAAGATGCGGCACCCATGACACAACAACAAAAGAAGCACAAAAAACAAAAGCGAAATGACACAACAAAAGAAACACAGAAAACAAAAGCGAAAGTAGAAGCGAAAGTACACAGTGCAGCTGCAATAAAATGTAATGCTCTCTCTTTCTTTACAGAGGAGCTGCCCCGCTTTGGTCGCAGATCCCACTTACCTGGGACTAACCCCGCTTTGATCGCGGATCCCACTTATTGGGACTAACCCCGCTTTGGTCGCGGATCCCACTTACCTGGGACTAACCGGTGCACCACCCCTGACTGCTGAAAGTTCTGGTTCCCGGGTTTCGGCACCACTTGTCGCGACCCCTTGCCCGCAAGGAAGACGCAACTCAGGAATCTTCTTTCAGCAGTTTATTCAGGCCCTTGATATTTCTTCTTCTCCCCCTCGGATGCCCCTCCCAGCCTTAATAAAGCATCTCAAGCCCCAATGGGAAGCTGCCACGTGGAGCTTTCTCATAGGGTGGTGAAAAACCATGCGCCAACTCTCCCAAATAAGGAGTTGTTTGTCACAGACCACAGCGGAGCCAGCGCCATCTTGCAATGGCGACCATAGTCTGCAGAAACGGCAGAAGCGGCTCACCACATCCCTAGAACTCTGATACTTCCTTTTTGTTTTTACATTGACCATGTGAAGAAGGAATGAAGACTAGAAAAAAAAAGGGTAGCTAGCAGCTTAATAATTCATGACACATGTCACCTGATGCTATGGAAACTGGAGTGAACACTAGTAAATGTCTCTACCTGTATTGTGTAGAAACTCACAGACATAGTGTGCTAGCACACAAAGTGGAACACTCCTGCCATCTAGGAGGACTCAAGGGACTATGTCAACTTGCAAATGGAGCACTGACTGCTAAAAAGAAAGATCACAATATCCTATAGCAAATAAGACAGAAACTTGATCATAAACTTACACCAAGATGCTCTCCACTGGAAAAGAGACAGGCAGATAGTATAAAAGGAGATGCAAAAGGAGGAGGAGGAGGAGGAAGAGAAGAAGAAGGGAAAGGAGAAGGAAAAGCAGAAGCAGCAACTGGGGAATTAACCCTCTAGGAATTTGGATTGAAAAGGAGAATCAGACCATCCAATGCTCAGTGTGGCCAAAGAAACAGTCTTCTCTAATGTGGCCAAGTCAGAAGATGCGATTCAAACCATCATCTGTTCCACAAGCTGATGATATGCAAAATGGGGGCTGAAGTGACAAACTTATCACTGTAAGATCCTCATTGGTATTGTGGGATATACAAAAGGCTTTGGTACCAGGGAGAGAGCTTCAGACATTGTGAGAGTATCTTCAAACAAAAAAAGCTGAAGTTCTAGGCAAGACTTCAGCAACAGCAGATGAGTATAATGCCAGACAGAGTTGCTGATGCAGAACCTTGATCATGTGAACCAAGGTAAGGGACAGCAGGTCATGCAAGGTTGGACCACTGGGGACCAAGTGAATGTATATGGCTCCCACCAAAATACTGAACAACAGATCTTTCACAGTAAAATGCATCCTATACTTCACAGGTGGTAGAACTAGAACTTTTTATATATACTCCTTGCTTAAAGGAAGGACTAGTAAAGCAGGCTCTGTATAAGGTCCAAATAGATCTGGGGAAAGGTAAAAACTGGCATTCTCCATGAGAGAAAGGTTCTTCTCACATCTAATTCTATTATCTACAAAACTCCTCTGAATTACTTGTCAGTCACTGATAAACAGCCTCACCTGTCTTTCTTGCCTAAGTTCTTTAAAGATAAATTTGTGTTCATAGTATATTTTAAAGTAGATTTTTCCCCCCTGCTTCACTGCCACAGAAAATACATTCTAGGTATAAGATCACGCATAACCTGGAGTGTAACTGCATACAGTTTTAAAATATTTTTGTGTTTTGCTAGTAAATCCCTTATGGGTTTGGTCATGTTATTTTAATATATAGGAAATCTCCATTTACAACAGTTGTCCAACAGTTGATTTCTGTAGGCAATCAGTATATTCAACATATATTGAATTTTCTCATTCCTGGATTTTCATATTTGTTTTACAGAATCATCTCTTAATTTCCAAGAATTATTTCTAAGAATCAAGGAAAAACACACAAGACTTTTGTTTTGTGTATGTATAAAATATTGTTAAAAAAGGTCTCTGGACAATTAAAATTCAACCCTGCAAGTGTGTAATTTGTGTCTACACACTGGAGACACAGAGATGGATAAGATACCATAACTACTGTCAAGAATCTCATAGTCTGTCCTGGGTAAAGGGAAAGAGACACATTCACAAATAACTACAATGCAACTGCACAGTGATAAATGATGTAGGAAAACTACAAACATTTCCTATGGGAGCAAAAAGAAAAAAAAGATTGATTAATTGAGATTATGGATATTAAGAAAGAGAAGCTTTACAAAGGATATGACATTTGAGTTATACTTTAAAAAGACAATTATATCAAGAAGTCAGAAAAAGAAAATGAAGCAGGGTGAGGCAGAAAGGATATTTTTAGCAGAGGAAGGAAAGAATCCAAAACCTTAAAATTGCATGTTTTATTCAAGGATAGGAAATAGCAAGCTGTGTCTGGAGTCTTGAGAGGTAAGGAGAAGAGAAAGAGCTGTTGGAAATAGTAGGTTTTTATTATGAGAGCTGTTGAACACACTATTGGGATTTTTATTTCAATTCCTAGGAAATAGTAACCCACATAAACAACATATGTATAATGAGGATTTAATTAAGAGAATGTTTAATACTGGATTTTGGGATGCTGAAATCACATTGCTGAGATTGTGAAAGTGTGTAATAAGACTGTGCATAAGTAAAACAAGCTGTTTGACTGGCAAACTAGATTAGGAAAGAAATATTTATGATCTAGTCTAGGACAGTGGTTTAAAACAAAATCAGAACAAAACGCAAAACAAGAAAGTTTAGCAGGGAGAAGGGCCATTTGCAGATTGTAGAGGGAATACTGGGAAGGAGCTGACTGATCTTCCTTGAACTCCACATGACTATCAAAAACACTAGGTTTTATAGTTTCACAGAATGAGTGAAAGGTGACATAATTAAAGAATTTACAACTACAGGAAAAGGAAGATAGCTAAGGAAAAATGATAAAATTGGTTTGAACATTCTAGTGCAGGCTTTGATTGTCACACACAGCTAAGCTACATTTCTCAACTTCCTTTGAAGATAGGTGGGGTATGCAACTGGAGTTCTCTCAGAGGAAACACAATCAGAGTGTACCATTTCCAGGCCTGGTCAAAAGTCTTCCCATGTGTAGTCTTTGTTCTTCCTCTTTTTGGATGGAGTGCAAGTGATATAACCACCTAGAGTAGAAGATGCTTTAGTTCATGGAAAACATAACTGAGAATGAGACATACTTATTTGATGCCATAACTTGACTAATCAATAAACCTCTATTGTTTTTGAGAAGTTGTATTATTTTTCATACCTCAGAGTATATTTTTTCCCGCAATTTCAATCAAATGATGCATTGAGTTTAAATTTTCTGTAATGCAGAAACCACAGTACAATTGAGAGCTTAATACTAATGTATCATGAAAGATAAACAGGGTCTGAAAGCACTACAGAGAAGAAATACCCAGCTCAAAAGGAGAAGGTTGAGAGAGAAAGTTCCAAAACCTGGCTTTAATTGAAATTGGGTATTTGATGAAATTCGTACTCCTAACAATAGGAAAGAACTACTTAGATTTGAATGCAAGACTGAAGGCCAGGTTGTGTGTGTGTGTGTGTGTGTGTGTGTGCGCGCGCGTGCGTGCACATGCGCGCGCAATTTTCCCATTCCCACTTGGATTCTTGGAAACAGAGACATCAATCAGTAGTTCATATCAACATATATTAGTTTGATTAATGATTAGTTTATTCATACAAATGTCAAAGTATGATCAGGTTGCTTTATCCATAGTCTTAAAGACCATAGTAAACTTTGATACAGCCATCTCATCCGCTTAAGACCAAGTGATGAATCAAGTAAAGAGACTAGAAAAAAAGGAATTTATGACTATTCCAATCAGGGAGAGCACCATAAACACATTCTGACAAACCAGAAATTGGATATTCTCTCATTTTGTAAGAGGATGAAAATAGCACAGAACAACTATTTCTAGGATTTCTGTTTGTTTGTTTTTTATAACCTCTATCTCCCTGTATAGTTGATCTTTTGCTTCTTGCATTTGTTTATGTAATTCATTGTTGAAGTGATATTTCATTGTCTGATTTTGCTGTCTAATGTCTTCCTTGAGACTCCAGGTCATCTGAAGCATGTATATCCTGAATTCTTTATCTGACATTCCATCTGTTGCAGCTATTACCTCTTCTAAAGTTTAGTTGACCTGCAGTGCTTGTGGTCCTTTCTTTCCTTGTCTTTTCATAGTGCTCGCGTTTCTTTCTGCTTGGAGAAACTGTTGTGTTATTGAAATTTTCCCCCTATATATTTATATTGCTCTTGTTAGATGCCCAACATACAGAATAAGGAGAGAATTTTAAAAGCTACAAGAGAAAGGAAGCAGATTACATTTAGGGGTAAACCAATCAGGATAACAGCTGATCTTTCAACACAGACTCTGAAAGCTAGAAGATCCTGGAATAACATATTTCAAACACTGAAAGAAAATGGGTTCCAACCAAGAATTGTGTATCCAGCGAAATTAAGCTTCAGGATGGAAGATGAAATTAAAACCTTCCACGATAAACAAAAGTTAAAAGAATTTGCAGCTAGAAAACAATCTCTTCAAAACATCCTTGGCAAAACATTACAGGAAGAGGAAATGGAAAATAACAATGAAAACCAACAGTGGGAGGTAGTACAGTAAAGGGGGGAAAATAATCAAAGAGTAAAACAAACCATGTTTAGTAACATAAATAAACAAATATGGCTGGGAGAACAACCCATATCTCAATAATAACCCTAAATGTTAATGGCTTAAACTCACCAATTAAGAGACACAGGCTAGTAGAATGGATCACAAAACAAGACCCAACAATATGCTGCCTACAGGAGATGCATTTGATAGGAAAAGACATACATAGACTGAGGGTGAAAGGTTGGGAAAAATCATATCACTCATATGGACTTCGGAAACAAGCAGGAGTGTCCATACTCATATCAAATAAAATAGATTTCAAGCCAAAGTTAATGAAAAGGGATATAGAGGGACACTACATACTGCTCAAGGGAACCATACACCAACAAGACATAACAATCATAAATATATATGCCCCAAACAATGGTGAAGCTATGTTCAACAAACAAACTCTTCTCAAGTTCAAGAGTCTAATAGACCACCATACAATAATCATGGGAGACTTCAACACACCTCTCTCACCACTGGACAGATCTTCCAAACAAAAGTTGAATAAGGAAACTATAGAACTCAATAAGACAATTAATAACCTAGACTTAATTGACATATATAGAATATACCACCCAACATCAAGCAGTTACACTTTTTTCTCAGCAGCACATGGATCCTTCTCAAAAATAGATCATATATTATGTCACAGGGCAACTCTTAGACAATATAAAGGAGTAGAGATAATACCATGCATCTTATATGATCATAATGGAATGAAACTGAAAATCAACAATAAAAGAAGGAAGGAAAAATCATGCATCACTTGGAGAATGAACAATAGGTTACTGAATGATCAATGGGTTATAGAAGACATCAAGGAAGAAATTAAAAAATTCTTAGAGATAAATGAAAACACAGACACAACATATCGGAATCTATGGGACACATTGAAAGCAGTTCTAAGAGGAAAATTCATTGCTTGGAGTTCATTCCTTAAAAAAAGAAAAAACCAACAAATAAATGATCTCATACTTCATCTCAAAATCCTAGAAAAAGAAGAGCAAAACAACAGCAAAAGAAGTAGAAGGCAAGAAATAATTAAAATCAGAGCTGAAATTAATGAAATCGAAACAAAAGAAACAATTGAAAAAATTGACAAAACTAAAAGTTGGTTCTTTGAAAAAATAAATAAAATCGACAGACCCTTAGCCATGCTAACGAAGAGGAGAGAGAACTCAAATTACTAGCGTACAGGAAGAAAAAGGCAATATCACAACAGACAATTCAGAAATACAGAAGATAATCAGAAATTATTTTGAATCCTTATACTCCAATAAAATAGAAGATAGTGAAGGCATCGATAAATTTCTTAAGTCATATGATCTGCCCAGATTGAGTCAGGAGGATATAGACAACCTAAACAGACCAATATCAATTGAGGAAATAAAAGAAACCATCAAAAGACTACCAACTAAGAAAAGCTCAGGACCGGATGGGTATACAGCAGAGTTTTACAAAACCTTTAAAGAGGAACTAATACCAATACTTTTCAAGCTACTTCAGGAAATAGAAAAAGAGGGAGAACTTCCAAATTCATTCTACGAGGCCAACATCACCCTGATTCCTAAACCAGACAAAAACACTTCAAAGAAAGAAAACTACAGACCAA
Organism: Marmota monax; assembly: GCF_021218885.2. Classification (NCBI taxonomy): domain Eukaryota; kingdom Metazoa; phylum Chordata; class Mammalia; order Rodentia; family Sciuridae; genus Marmota; species Marmota monax. The sequence goes on along the minus strand of NW_026693851.1, from coordinate 1,614,561 downwards.
TATCTCTAATGAACCTAGATGCAAAAATCCTCAATAAAATTCTGGCGAATCGGATACAAAAACATATCAAAACAATTGTGCACCATGATCAAGTAGGATTCATCCCTGGGATGCAAGGCTTGTTCAATATAAGGAAATCAATAAATGTTATTCACCACATCAATAGACTTAAAAATAAGAACCATATGATCATCTCGATAGATGCGGAAAAAGCATTCGACAAAGTACAGCATCCCTTTATGTTCAAAACTCTAGAAAAACTAGGGATAAAAGGAACATACCTCAATATTGTAAAAGCAATCTATGCTAAGCCTCAGGCTAGCATCATTCTGAATGGAGAAAAATTGAAGGCATTCCCTCTAAAATCTGGAACAAGACAGGGATGCCCTCTCTCACCACTTCTGTTCAACATAGTTCTTGAAACACTGGCCAGAGCAATTAGATGAAAGAATTTAAAGGCATAAAAATAGGAAAAGAAGAACTTAAATTATCACTATTTTCAGGTGACATGATTCTATACCTAGCAGACCCAAAAGGGTCTACAAAGAAACGATTAGAGCTAATAAATGAATTCAGCAAAGTGGCAGGATATAAAATCAACAGGCATAAATCAAAGGCATTCCTGTATATCAGCGACAAATTCTCTGAAATGGAAATGAGGACAACCACTCCATTCACAATATCCTCAAAAAAAAATAAAATACGTGGGAATCAACCTAACAAAAGAGGTGAAAGACTTATACAATGAAAACTACAGAACCCTAAAGAGAGAAATAGAAGAAGATCTTAGAAGATGGAAAAAATATACCCTGTTCATGGATAGGAAGAACTAACATCATCAAAATGGCAATAATACCAAAAGTTCACTATAGGTTTAATGCAGTGCCATACAAAATCCCAATGGCATTTCTTGTAGAAATAGAGAAAGCAATCATGAAATTCATGTGGAAAAATAAACGACCCAGAATAGCAAAAACAATGCTAAGCAGAAAGTGTGAATCAGGCGGTATAGCGATACCAGACTTCAAACTATACTACAGAGCAATAGTAACAAAAACAGCATGGTACTGATACCAAAACAGGCGGGTGTACCAATGGTACAGAGTAGAGGACACAGAAACCAATCCACAAAACTACAACTATCTTATATTTGATAAAGGGGCTAAAAGCATGCAATGGAGGAAGGATAGCATCTTCAACAAATGGTGCTGGGAAAACTGGAAATCCATATGCAACAAAATGAAACTGAATCCCTTTCTCTCGCCATGCACAAAAGTTAACTCAAAATGGATCAAGGAGCTTGATATCAAATCAGAGACATGGCATCTGATAGAATAAAAAGTTGGCTACGATCTACATACTGTGGGGTCTGGCTCCAAATTCCTCAGTACGACACCCATAGCACAAGAGTTAATAACTAGAATCAACAAATGGGACTTACTCAAACTAAAAAGTTTTTTCTCAGCCAAAGAAACAATAAGAGTGGTAAATAGGGAGCCTACATCCTGGGAACGAATCTTTACTCCTCACACTTCAGATAGAGCCCTAATATCCAGAGTATACAAAGAACTCAAAAAATTAAACAATAAGAAAACAAATAACCCAGTCAACAAATGGGCCAAGGACCTGAACAGACACTTCTCAGAGGAGGACATATAATCAATCAACAAGTACATGAAAAAATGCTCACCATCTCTAGCTGTCAGAGAAATGCAAATCAAAACCACCCTAAGATACCATCTCACTCCAGTAAGATTGGCAGCCATTATGAAGTCAAACAACAACAAGTGCTGGCGAGGATGTGGGGAAAAGGGTACACTTGTACATTGCTGGAGGGACTGCAAATTGGTGCAGCCAATTTGGAAAGCAGTATGGAGGTTTCTTGGAAACCTGGGAATGGAACCACCATTTGACCCAGCTATTCCCCTTCTCGATCTATTCCCTAAAGACCTAAAAAGAGCATGCTACAGGGACACTGCTACATCGATGTTCATAGCAGCACAATTCACAATAGCAATACTGTGGAACCAACCTAGATGCCCTTCAATAGACAAATGGATAAAAAAAATGTGGCATTTATACACAATGGAGTATTACTCTGCATTAAAAAATGACAAAATCATAGAATTTACAGGGAAATGGATGGCATTAGAGCAGATTATGCTAAGTGAAGCTAGCCAATCCCTAAAAAACAAATGCCAAATGTCTTCTTTGATATAAGGAGAGTGACTAAGAACAGAATAGGGATGAAGAGCATGAGAAGAAGATTAACATTAAACAGGGACGAGAGGTGGGAGGGAAAGGGAGAGAGAAGGGAAATTGCATGGAAATGGAAGGAGACCCTCAGGGTTATACAAAATTACATACAAGAGGAAGTGAGGGGAAAGGGGAAAAAAATACAAGGGGGAGAAATGAATTACAGTAGAGGGGGTAGACAGAGAAGAGGGGAGGGGAGGGGAGGGGGGATAGTAGAGGATAGGAAAGGCAGCAGAATACAACAGACACTAGTATGGCAATATGTAAATCAATGGATGTGTAACTGATGTGATTCTGCAATCTGTATATGGGGTAAAAATGGGAGTTCATAACCCACTGGAATCAAAGTCTGAAATATGATATATCAAGAACTATGTAATGTTTTGAACAACCAACAATAAAAATTAAAAAAAATAAAAAATAAAAAATAGTTTTTCTGGAAAAAAAAAGAATTTACTATGTCAATTGAGTGTAAGATTCAATTTTATAAAGATGTTAGTTCTCCACAAATTGATCTATAATTGTAATGTAAACCCTTTAGAATTTCTGCCAGTCTTCCCTCTTAGAAGTAAACAAGTTACTTATTGCTCTGTTGAATAGTTTAAGGTCTGATATAGGGAGGCCACCTGCTTCACTCTTCCTGCTAAGGATTGATTTAGCTATTCTAGGTCTCTTATTTTTCCAGATGAATGTCATAATTGCTTTTTCTATTTTTATGAGGAATGCCATTGGAATTTTGATTGGAATTGCATTAAATCTATATAGTGCTTTCGGTAGTATGATCATTTTGATAATATTAATTCTAGAACTTTCTATCTTTAAGGTCTTCTTTGATTTTTCTCTTTAGGTTTTTGTAGTTTTTATTGTATAGATCTTTCACTTTTTATGTTAAGTTGATCCCCAAGTATTTTATTTATTTATCTATTTTTTTGAGCATATTGAAAATGGGGTCGTTTTCCTCATTTCCCTTTCTGAGGATTTGTTACTGATATACAGAAATGCCTTTGATTTATGGGTGTTGATTTTATATCCTGCTACTTTGTTGAATTCATTTACTAGTTCTAGAAGTTTTCAGGTGAAACTTTCAGGGTCTTCTAGGTATAGAATCATATCATCAGCAAATAGTGCCAATTTTAGTTCTTTTCTTATGTGTATCTCTTTAATTTCTTTCATCTAAAACAAACTGGTAGACCAATAGTACAGAATTGAGGACACAGAGACTAACCCACAAAATAAAAATTCTCTTATATTAGACAAAGATGCCAAAAACATTCATTAGAGAAAATATAGCCTCTTTAACAAATGGTGCTAGGAAAACTGGAAATCTATATGCAGCAAAATGAAATTAAACCCCTATCTTATCACCAAGCACAAAACTCAACTCAAAATGGATCAAGGACCTAGGAATAAAACCAGAGGCCCTGTGTCTAATAGAAGAAAAAGTAGGTCCTAATCTTCATCATGTGGGATTAGGTCCCAACTTCCTTAATAAGACTCCTTTGGTGCAAAATTTAAAAACAGAATTAATAAATGGAATGGACTCAAACTAAAAAGTTTCTTCTCGGTAAAAGAAACCATCTGTGAGGTGAATAGAGAGCCTACATCTTGAGCAAATCTTTACCCCTCACACATCAGATAGAGCACTAATCTCTAGGGTATATAAAGAACTCAAAAACCTAAGCATCATATAAATAAATAACCCAATCAATAAATGGACCAAGGACCTGAACAGATACTTCTCAGAAGAGGATATACAATCAATCAACAAATACATGACAAAATGTTTATCATCTCTATCAATTAGAGAAATGCAAATCAAAACCACTCTAAGATTTCATGTCACTCCAGTCAAAATGGCAGCTATTATGAAAACAAACAACAATAAGTGTTGCTGAGGATGTTCTGGAAAAGATACACTCATACACTGCTGGTGGGGCTGCAAATTGGTGCATCCAATATGGAAACAATATGGAGATAAGTCCTGTAGGCTTCTAGAATTTGGAATTCTGTCTCATTCTTCAAGTCTGGGAAGTTTTCTCATATTATTTCATTGAATAGATTGCTCATTCCTTTGGTTTGGACCTCTATACCTTCCTGTATCCCAATGACTCTTAAGTTTGGTCTCTTTATGTTATCCCATATTTCTTGGATGTTCTGCTCATGGTTTCTTAACAGTCTTGCTGAGCTGTCTATGTTCTTTTCAAGTTGAAATACTTTGTCATCATTGTCTGATGTTCTGTCTTCTAAGTGTTCTACTCTGCTGGTGGTATTCTCAATTGAGTTTTTAAGTTGGTTTATTGCTTCCTGCATTTCTAGGATGAAAAGTCTCCCTTGCAGGGGCGGGCGGCAGCTGTGCTCCTCCTCCAATTGGGGTGATCTGTCTACCATGCTGATGGGCTACTGGGCCTGTTCCACTGGTCGGTCGCAGGTCTGCCTACCTTGCGGGCACGGGTGGCGGCTCTGCTTTGCCCCTCCTCCAATTTTATTTTCACTTGTTTCTTCTTTATCCATCCCCCACCCCCCATATTTTGAACTAGCTTCCATCTATCAGAGAAAATAGTTGACCATTGATTTTCTGGGCCTGGCTTATTTCACTTATCATGAGGGTCTCCAGTTCCATTAATTTACCAGCAAATACCATTATTTCATTCTACTTCTTTCTGGCTAATACTCCAATGTGTGTATGTGTATACACACATTTTTTAATCCATGTATTTTCTCTATTCATGCATCTGTTGCCAGGCACCTAGGTTTGTTCTACAGCTTTGTTATTGTGAATCATGCTACTATAATCATTGATGTGTCTGTATCCTCATAATATGCTAATTTTGGATCTTTTGGATATAGTATGCTGATTTTGGATCTTTTGGATATACACCAAGAAGTGGAATAACTGGGTCATGTGGTGGTTTCATTTCTTCTTCTTCTTCTTTCTTCTTTTTTCTTCTTCCTTCTTCTTCCTTCTTCTTCTTTCTCCTTCTTCTTTTCCTTCTTCTCCTTCTCCTTCTCCTTCTTCTTCGGAATCAACATATTTTTTTCTAGAGTGATTAATCTGAAGTCCCACCAACAATGTTTTCCCTACATCCTCTCACACATTTATTATTAGTAGTATTCTTGATAATTATCATTCTGACTGGAGTGAGATGAAATCTTAATATAGTGCATTTCTCTGATTGCTAGGGATGATGAACATTTTTAAATATATTTATTGGCCATTTGTATTTCTTCTTCTGAGAAGTGTCTTCTCAGTTCTTTTGTCTATTTATTAATTGGGTTATTTGATTTATTTGGTTTTAAAATATTTTAGTTCTTTATATACTCTGGACATTCATGCTCTGTCTGAGGAGTAACTGGCCAAGATCTTCTCCCATTCTGTAGGCACTCTATTCATGGTCATAGTTGTTTCCTTTGCTATGCAGAAACTTTTTAATTTGATGCTATCCTACTTATTGATTTTTTGTTTCATTTCTTGCACTTTAGGAATCTTATTAAGGAAGTTGATGCCTATGCCAATATGTCAGAGCATTGGACCTACATTTTCTGCTAGGGAGTTTCTGGTCTAATTTCTAGGTTTTTGATCAACTTTAAGTTAACTTGTGTAATGGTAAGGGATAGGGAACAAATTTTATTTTTGTACATGTGGACATCCAATTTTCCCAGCACCATTTGGTAAAAGTCTATCTTCAACATATGTTTTTGGCATCTTTGTCAAGTATCAGATTACCTATATGAGTTTGTCTCTATGTCTTCTATTCTATTCTAGTGGTCTTCATGTCTGTTTTGGTGCTAGTACCATCCTGTTGTCGTTACTGTAGCTCCATAGTGTAAATTAGATTAGAATTGTGATGCCTCCTGCATTGCTCTTCAAATTCAAGATTTCTTTAACTATTCTGGTCTTCTTATTATCTCAAATGAATTTTAGGGCTGTTTTCTAGTTCTGAGAAGAATGTTATTTGTATATTGGTATGGGGTGCTTGAATCTGTATAGCACTTTTTTTTTTAAATTTTTTTTTGTATATTTAGTTGTCGATCGACCTTTATTTATTTATTTGCGGGGCGCAGGTTTGAACCCAGGGCCTCACACATGCCAGGCATGTGCTCTACCACTGAGCCACAACCCCAACCCCTGTATAGCACTTTTGATAGTATGGCCATTTTGACAATATTAATTCTGCATATCCAAGAATATGGAAGGCTTTTCCATCTTCTAAAGGTTAAACTGCATTCAAAAACACATTAAGAAGATAGAGTACCATAATGAATGGAGTTTCGTGCATAAAGAATGCAAGTTTGGTGCCACATATGCAAATAAATAAATGTAATTTACCACATAAATAGATTTAAGGACAAGAATCACATGATTGTTCCAATAGGTGCGTAAAAGTCATTTGACAAAATAAAGCACCCATTGGTGTTTAAAAGACTATAGAAACTATGGATAGAAGGAACTTACCTCAACACATTGTACAGGCTATATACATAAAACCCACAGCTAACATCATTCTAAACAGAGAAAAGCTGATAGCATTTTCTCTAAAAACAGGAACAAGATTGTGATGCCCATTCTCACCACTCCAATTCAACATAGTCATTGAAACTCTAGCCAGAGCACTCAGACAAGAGAAGGAAACAAAAGGGATACAAATAGGAAAAGAAGAGCTCAAATTATCTATTTGCTGATGACATTGTCCTATATTCAGAAGACCCAAAAACCCCACCAGGTGACTTCTAGAGTTAATAAACAAATTTAGCAAAGTAGCAGAAATATAAGATCAACATAAATCAATCAATCACTTTTCCTGTATTCCAATGACAAATCTGCTGGAAAAAAAAATTAGGAAAACTATTCCATTCACAATAACCTCAAAAACAAACAAACAAACAAAAGACAACTAGGTGAAAAATAGAGAACACTGAAGAAAGAAACTGAAGAAGACCACCAGGGCTTTGTAAGGAGGCAACATCCTTAGTCTCTTTTCACTAAGTCCTCTTTTCAACCAAGACAATGTATTTCCTCACACTTAACCTGTTAAGATATGTTAGCAATTTTTATATAGTCCATATGTTTTATACGATCCTTGTTGGAAGGTCAGTATGAAGACATTTTTCTTTAATCCTACATTTTTCTGTCATAAATCTAAAAATTATTACCTCTTACAAACTTTGCATTCAAACTTACCTTAATATTTCATTCTTTTTTTTTCTCTTCATTCAAACTAGGAATTATTTTCTGGGCTTATCTCATAGTTTCTTTTCAAGTAACAATTCTCACTATTAAAATTCTGTTTACAACATTTCCACCAAACTATAAAAAATATTCATGACTTTCTAAGTTATTTCAGGTGACAATTTTTAACACTGTTTCTCCAGAGCATTGCATAAACCTTCATCTTTTCAGCTCTAACAACGCTTTTCTTGTCATTCATTGCCCAACAAGATGGCAATGACACCTTTTTTTTTTTTTTTTTTTTTTAGGTTTTGCTTTAGAGTAGCACACTAATTTAGGTATCTGGATTGTTGTTGTTGTTGTTGTTGTTGTTAAATAATCATTATTATCTATATAGTGTAATGGTGACAATAAAAACAAAGTCTTTGTGGATCTGGGCAATGAAAGTTTATTTCCTATTAATACAAACTGTCTAGTATAGATTCTAATTATTATGCTCCATCTAGATCTGAGATTGAAATTAGCTTCATTGAAGAAGAAGGAGGAAGAAGAAGAAAAGGAAACATGGCTCAAAACATTTATGGTCTCTTAAAAGTTCTGACATTACTGACTTATGTCATTATTACTTGGATTTCATTAGTCAAAACAAGACATGTGACCAAACCTTTCTTTATAGTGACAGAAAAGAATGATCTCTGGGAATAGAACTGGATATCATTAAACATGACAAAGCCTACCACATTATTCATCAATAGGCAAATATAACTTAATTATGTTGAATACTTATAAAAAAAATCAAACAGCTATTTGAAGACGAGAAAGATGTTCCCATATGTATTGATACAGCAACATCTCCAAGAATAGTGTTATTTGAAAGAAATTAAAAAGTTTTGAGCAGTATGTGCAATATTGATACATTTTATGTAAAAGGGTCAGAAAGAGATCCATGTTTTTAATATTTTAAAATAAAAGATGAGAATGTAGACTATCCATGGTATAATATTTTCTATTTTTGCATTTTGAACCCTATAAATATATTTCCTCTTCAAAAGTTCTATTAAAATGAGTAAACTATACTTTAAAAACAAGGGAATATTTGTTATACTTTTATATTTAGAACTATCTACTAAATATCCCATTACTGACAGCTAAATCTTCACATAGAATGTCACCTCTTAGAACACCAGGCTTTGGTGTAAAGGAAATGTTCTGTAACTGTTATTCCATTTAATGTTTTTCACCATGAAAGCTGGAAAACCTCTTGAAGATATTTATTTTGCCACACACTCAGCTGTGAGTAGAATTAAGTTTAAAGTACTGTAAAAATTGGAGGGTATTATAGAATAATGTATTTTAAAATGTAATTTTTCAAATAAGTGTTTGTGTCTTTCTTGAGAGCAAGTATGACTAGATTAATCTTTAAAAAATGTTTTATTATTATGTACATTCATCTTAATGTGATACAACTCAATGACGATCTTGGGGTGATTTGGATTTGTTTGGATATTATCTCTGCATTATTTGGTCTCAGGTTACTTTAAATGAATTTTACCACTTCCTGTGATAGCATTTGGTCAGGTTTCTCACTTCTCTTGGATCAATGTAATTACAGCTGGTGGTGCTAGCCCCATTATTGTTATGGGTATCAATCAAAAAATGAGCTAGAGAATGAGGTAGCAAATCTTATTAATTAAAACACACATACACATATATGTATGTATATACATGTGTATTTGTGTATCTGTGTGTGTATATAGGATGGATGGATGGATAGATAGATAGATAGATAGATAGATAGATATTTGACTCTGTTAGTAAGTAACATTTTCAAACAAAGTTTTGGGGGGTTTTGTTCATATTTCTGTCATTATTCTGATTATCAGAAAAAAAAACTTATGACTATTTTAGTTACCTGAAGTAATTCTTCTCATCTCATTTTATGGTTTAACAATGTCTCCTAGAAATGTGAAATTGTTAGTAACTCAACTTTGGGTAACTGCTTAAAAAATTAATGCATTTTTACAAAAGGTTCCATGTTGTCTGATAAAATGGAACTTAATATTCTTTTTTGAAGATTATAATATTATTTTTGAAAAAGTTTCCTTTTAAAGCCATACTTTTAAAAATTTTTATGATCTTGATAGGGTATAAATAATTTGGTGTTTGGATTTTGAATATACATGTTTTCACTATTGTGAATAGCAAGAACAAGTTCTTAAGCAGAAAATAAACATGAAGAGAAATTATTTAAGAATAAACAATGAAGTCATAGTAGTAGAATAGCAGAGTGTTGCCTGGAGACTTTCCATATGGAAATAATCTCTTTTACAGAGATTTAGCCCTAGCTAAGTTCTTCCTGAAAAAAGAGTGAATATTTACTTAGCCATTGCTCTCATGGCCAAGTGCATTAATGCCTGATTCCTGACTCCCAACCTAAAAGTGGTCATTAAATATGTGTATGGAAACATTTTCCAGAATCCCACTTACAGAATATATTATGTATAAAATGATTTGATTTATTAACCACCTCATCAACTCCCAAATATTTGAAGTTATCTGTCACCAATTTGATTCTCTAATTTTCTATAATAACTTTTGAATTCTATACATTGACCCAATTTTAATTTTCAACCCACATCTCATTGTAAATATTTGAAGAGAAAAATTTTAGTTTTATACTAAGAAATATGCAAGTAAATGCAAATTGTGCTTTGTAAAACAACAAGTTGTAACATATCCTTATTTAGATTATAACAATCCTCAATTATGTCAGTCAAAATCTAAATGTTTTGATTTCTCTCATGAATATGAAAAAAATTCATTGAAAATTATAACATGTAAACTATTCGAATTTCCTCTTCTTATATGTTTACCTTAAGCACGGTTAGTAATAAAAATGAGTAGTATGCAATGCTTTTGAAATTAAAGAAATTTTATTGAATGTATGCAATAATTTCTTTTCCCCAAATCTTTAAAACATATTTTTAGGAAATTAAAATTCATCAAATAGTACACAATGTGATAAATTACGAGAGGTTTTTCAATTTGGCTGAGTCTAATACTTAGAGAAAATACTTATCTCATATGAACATTCTTTTTCTGCCTTCCAGAAGAATGTAACATTTCCTGAAGTATGGAATTTAGAATTGGAAAATAAACCTGTAAGACCAAAGTGATTCCTTTACTTGTATTTTGGGTTTAAAGGGTAAAAGCTCTGTTTTAGTCCACAATGATTGTCCTTTTTTTATATGCTTCTTGGGTCTATTATTGTAATTTGAAAAAGATTCTGAAAATAGAGGCAATAAAACTGTTTCTGCGTGCATGCTGTGAAATTCTCCCCACAAGATTTTAAATTGAACTTGCTCAACAGGCAGGAAGACCCACCTACTTTCCTCAAAGACATGAGAGGGCTTGTACAGTAAGAGGGAAAGGTCTAGCAGCATTCTCTGACAGGGGCACATTGCGTGAGCTGGTGATTGTTACTCTGATCAGCTCAACACCTATCATCAAGCATACTAGGAAGGAAAACATGTGCATGGGACAATCAAGAATAAGTTAAAGCAAAGGCTAACCTAATGGCCTGGAAAAAATATCTTCAAAAAATAAGAGCATTTAATTTGTATATTCTGTGTTCTGAAAAACCAAAAATATCAGTGCTTAGAATATCAATATATTTCTCAGTCTGCTACACCTAAAAATAGAAATAAATTGGCATTTGCCTTAAAATGAGGTTTAAAACAGGTAAAAATTTGGAGTCCATTACCAGGTAGGTATGGTGGATGGTAAAGGAAGTGTAGGTAAATATTTTTGTCTATTATTTAAGTTTTCTGTAGGAAAAAAATGTATTCCCCTTATCCTTTAAATAGAGCAAAGTTTATTTTAACATGAAATATGCTTTTCAGAATTCTATTCTGACTTTCAAATCATAATCCATCTATTTGGTAAGCACTCTGCTAAGGTACTATTTTCATTGGTGAACTTTCAGATTGATCACTGAAAGGAAAAGATCAATTCACTCAGACTGAGAACTGTTTTTCTCTATCCTTTTGACCCTTTACAGGAACTACTTGCTTAGACTCTACAATGTGAAGAGGTAGTTGTGAATACACAAGAGGAGAAAGGTACATTGAAGAGTTTAGACAAATAAAATGACTATAGACAGGACATTCTGGATGCAAAGTGTCCCTAGAAAAGGATAAGGAGTGGCATCACACTGAGATGCTTTGGGTACTCCAAGATGAAATTAACTCCTAAGAAAATGTTTTGAGTGGATAAAATAATAATTAAAATTGAAAACTTAACACCAAAAATACAAATAACCCAATCAATAAATCAGCTTAGGAACTGAAACAGATATTTCACAGAAAAAGAAATATAATCAATCAACAAATATATGAAAAAAAATGTTCAACATCTCTAGCAATTACAGAAATGCAAATCAAAACTACACTGAGATCCCATCACACTCCAGTCAGAATGGAAATCATCAAGAATCCAAGCAACATTAAATGTTGGTGAGGATGTGGAAAAAAAGGTACATTCATACATTGCTGGTGGGGCTGCAAATTGATGCAATAACTATGGAAAGCAGTATGGAGATTCCTTAGAACACTTGGAATGAAAACACCATTTGATCCAGTCATCCTACTCCCAGCTTTATACTCAAAGGACTTAAAATCAACATATTACAGTGATGCAGCCACATCAATGTTTATAGCAGCTCAAGTCACAATAGCTAAACTATGGAATCAACCTAGGTGCCCTTAAACAGATAAATAGATAAAGAAATTGTGGTATATATACACAATGGAGTATTACTCAGCCTGGATGGAACTGGAGAATATTATGCTAAGCAATAAGCCAATCCCCAAAAACCAAAGGCCAAATGTTTTCTCTGATATGCAAATGGTAGTTCACAATAGAAGGGAGGGATAGAGGTACTTTGTACTAGACACATGGGAGTGAAAGGAGGGCAGGGAACATGAGGTCAGGAATGATAGTAAAATGAATTGAACATTATGACCCTGTGTGCATCTATGATTACATGACCTGTGTAACTCTACATCATGTACAACCAGATGAATGAGAAGTTATATTCCATTTATATAGGATGTGTCAAAATGCATTCTACTGTCATGTATAATTAACTAGAAGAAAAAGAAGGAGGAGGAGGAGGAGGAGGAGGAGGAAGAGGAGGTGGAAAAGGAGGAGGAGGAGAAGGAATTCTTGAAGCCCATGTATAAGAAGTTTGGTTTATTTGTATATTCTGAAAGTCCAAAAACTCAATGCTTAGAATATCAATATGTTCTCAAATATATTATTTGTTTGTTGGAAAAACAACTCCTAGAACTCTTAACAGCCTTTCTAAATAACAACCTAAGGCCATTCTGCCATTTCACCCTGCTCCTCCCTGTCCCCCAGGACCCTCACTCAGATCACAAGATGACAGTGCCTTTCCTCAATGGAGTACAATAAACTTCTTGCTTCCCACACTGGAGCTTTCCTGTTTCCTCTGATGAGTGAGACATGCAAGACTCTCCGACAACCAGTCTACAGGCAGAAAGCTGCTATCTCACATCTGCTTACTAGCTGGCTGTGGTTGCTATAACTCTATGCAATTTGGCTTCTCAAATGGCACCTTGAAGTGACCAGGTAATATCACATAAAAATGTTAATGCCCTTTGGAGTTAACTTTAATCAATAATAGATGGGAGACAAGAAGAAACCAGATTATTTTTTTCTCTTTTCCCCTAGAAGATAAATCACCCATGCAACCAACTGTGTTTCCTGGCAAAGTTGTATTTATTCTACGATACTCCACTTTTTCCACTTCTCTGCCTTGTTTGCCTTTATCCTCAATTTAGTTTCCATAAGATTGCATTACATTCATTAACACACATATTCAGTAAAATTAATACATATGTCTTATCTCATGTTCTCCTAGGAACCTACAAAAATGAGAAGGAGAATTGTCAGGAAAAATAGAAAATGACCATTCATTTTTGAAATTATTTTTCTCAACTATGAACAAATGGAAGGAATGAAATTGCAAAAATAAAGCCAGTGAGCAATAGAAAAAAAGTGAAAACACTACATTCAGTCATGAAACTCAACATTTGTTACAAGAACAAAAATACTAGCTGAATTGCTCTACTTTGGGTCTGAACTTGATAGTGTAAGTTAGCAAACTTGAAAGAAAATTCACTAAGTCTCTTAAAGAAGATTGTTTAGATGCCTAGGACTTTTGGGTTTTTCGTGTTTTGAAAATAACTGTCAAGTAGGAATAATCTGATGATAACTTTTAGTTATATTGCCATGAACAAAGAAATGAATTTAATTATACTGCCATGAACAAAAAAAAATGAATGGGAAAATATATTTTAAATTATAAAATATACTTTTAAAAGACAATGAAAGTAATCTAAGTAGAGGGTAAAATGGAAGAAATCTTCACAAGCATACAAACCACCTTATGTAAATTATTATTTTTGCAAATGAAAACACATCTTTGAGATTTTGCACTGGCCAGTAAATAAAATACCCATAAAATGGAAGGGAAAAAAAAAACAATGTAATTGCTATTTAGTTGGAAGACACATGAAAAAGTGCTAGACCTGAATATGCCCAAAATAGTCCAGGGTAATAATAGCTACATAATACCTAAAAATCATCTCCTACTCTGTGGAGCTTTGGCAGATGTATTAAAAAAATGAAAAAAAAATGAAAGATGCAGCAAGGAAACTACTAATAACAGAAGGAGTGAGTGATAGCAATTCTTATTCACTTTACCAGAATAGATCCTGGAGGGAACTCAGAATAAAATGTAACAATAAATGAAATTTTCCCAAAGAGATGGCCATGGCTTATTTTTTCAACTAGGTATTGTGGAATCTATTCATGTATTATGAGTGAGAGTCCACAAGCCCTTACTTGTTCGGTATTATTAATATAAGTCAAGAATCATGTTTCATTCTTTGAGAAGAGTGTACATAAGCCCACCAGGGGAATAAATAATATACCTGACATTTCTTTAATAGTTGGTCTATGAGATTGTTTATGAGGATAAGGAAAGTGAGTCTCACTCAAATAATAATGTAGTATTAAAGATTTTTGTTACTCTTGGTTAAGCAATCCTGTCTCTACAATTCAAGTGCCTCAAAACATTTAAATGCATTATACTCATTCAAATTCATGTGAATTTCCTGAATTAAATTCTCTCCCTAATACCAACTGAGTTTCCATCAAAGATAGATGTAGTAAAAAGGAGGGAAAAAATGTGCCAGGGTGGATACCCACATTGGTGAAATACTAGGATACTGGAAGCTACCTGGTCACACTCAAATAAAAGAAAAATAGCATTAAATCCTTCCAAGTGTCACATATGTCCTAACTTCACCTACTCCATTATTCCACCTTCATCTCCCACTGATAAATTATCACCATACTGTAAATAAAGCAGAGATTATATACAGTCCAATACCAAACCAAAATAGAGTAGATGGGTACCAAGCAATGAACCAGAAATGAAATCTATATTCTTTGCCTCACCCCATCATCCTCCTTTCTTTTATTTTGTACTTCTATATCATCTTCCCCCTTAGTTATCAAAGTCTGTTTCAAAAATTAGCAGCATTAGCCTTGTGTGGGAGCTTATTAGAAATGCAGAATTTGGGGTTTTTCTTCAGACTACTAGATCACATTTTGCAATTTAACATGATTCTCCAGATGATTTATAAAGATTGAAAGAAAATTACTAATTTACTTTATTTATACTTCAAAATTTTTTATTTGTTTCACCTTCTCTCCTCTTTGTTCTTATATCTCTTCATTTTATCACTTTCTTTATGTAGTAATATCGTCTTTCTTTTCACTCTGTCTTGCAATATTTCCTCAGTAAGTCTGGGAAACTATCTCAACTTTTCTCATAATCTTTTTGTCAAGAATGGCTTCTCACCTAAATTGTTACATCCTTTAATATGCAATTCTAATACCTTTTCAATGAACCATTCTCAAATAAGCCCTTGATAACTCACTCACTTTTGTAACGCTCATCATAACTTCCACAATATATCTTACATTAACTATATTTTCTACCACTAGATTGTATTAGGGATTTCAAAGGTATCAATAGAAATCTATGTGCTCTTGGTAAATCCTAGCCAAATCTTGGCTGAGATATACTCTATAACAAGTTTCAAAGGAGGCCAGAAGACTCCTATTGTTTCTGAATAAAGTGTCCCCAGCTGGGATACCATCTATTGAGACTTTTGAAAGCCTATAGATACCCAAGGTCTTTGAATCCCAAGCTATGACATCAAATACTTCACCAACAAGATGAATTCTAAGAGGCCGCTATGAGGTTTTCCTTTGCCTGGCAAACAATAAAAGCTAGTCTTATCATATCTTATGCCTCCATCTATATATCTCAGTCACCTCCCAAACTCCAAGGTTCGAAGGAAGGAGACACAAGCACATCAAACTTCTGTGTATCTACTTATCAATACTACTTCCTACCTGACTATGATTTCCCAGCCCACCATTTCCCTTGGTAACTCATATACAGCCTACTCATCTTCTATTGTTAAATGTTCCCTTCATACTTTTTGCCCTAACCAAAACCCCACTGCAACCCCCAAACACCGCTTCTCTTAATATCTTGTTGATAAAAACATTTTTCTCCATTCTTTACAGACCTCAGAGACTCATGAATGAGGTAGGTGCCCTGTGCATACTTTTAATTTATCATTTTTTCTGTATTTTCTAAAAAAATATTTTCACTAAAACTTTCTTTTAACTGTGTGATAATTTGTCTTTAATTGATGATTTTCATCTCCCTCTCAGGCTGTGCCCAAAATCCTTGGAAATTTCAATCTCCACATATACCATTTGTCCAGCAATTTATCCTCTTACCTCCTTCACCTTCTTACTTTCTACAACAGGTTATCCTACCTCACCTCAATCATCTCCTGAGCAAATATTAGACTTTGTCAGCAAAATTATTGTGCCCCATCCAAAATCACACTTCACATATCTCCAGTTAATGTATGCTAGGGATAAAAGTTTGATCAGGGTCAAGTATGGAACCAGATTCTCATTTCTGCCAGCCAATAACACCTCCCTATATTTGTGGTGCCAATAGAGACTTCACAGACAGTGAAATCCCCACTCGCCCCCAGCATTAATGAGAACACAATCCCTTGAGTTTTCATGTAGTTCAAATGGAGAAAACAGACCAATGGCTATAGAGCAATATACCTAAGTTTTATTTTGATTACTGAAATACACAGATCACCTATGGCTCTCTATCCGTGAGAAAAAAAAAAAACACACTGCAATATTAGGAAATACAAGGAGAATGTGAAAGACTACCTTCAGAAATGGAAGACAGAGCAGACTCAGAGCCTGATTGATAAAACAATGGCTGCAATTCAGCAAAGATACCTTCACTCTCTGTTCCTTTCTGGCAGGGGTGATCTTCGTGTCTCCCCTTAGTCCACTGGGTCCTTCTTGCCCTGAGGCCAGCACCCCATATGGAAGGTCTTCCCATGATGCCAATGACGGTCCTTCCTTCTCCTGGGATGAAACCAGGGGACCTTCTCTGGGAATGAAGCCACCCATGGGAGGCCACATGCCAATGATGCCTGGGCCTCCAATGAAAAGTCCTCCCACTCTTCCTTGATGGCATTCACTT
This sequence comes from Marmota monax, assembly GCF_021218885.2. Lineage (NCBI taxonomy): Eukaryota > Metazoa > Chordata > Mammalia > Rodentia > Sciuridae > Marmota > Marmota monax. The sequence continues at coordinate 1,597,447 of NW_026693851.1, read as the reverse complement.
TGCCAGGAATGACTCAACTGGACAGAGAAGGATAGACGGGACCCTTTTTTGATCAATTTTATATTAATTGTTCTAATTCACCAGGCAATCATGAAGCTGTGACTGGGTGTTTCATAACAGCATGACCAGGAAGACTTCCTCCTTCTTCCTATCAAAGACAGAATAGTTTTTAAAGGGGAAAAGCTGATCAGAAAAAATACCTTTCCATTGGTATTGTGAAATGTGAAAATTAAGTTGTCAGCTCTATTAGTTTTTTAAAAAAGGAGAAAACATACTCTATATGCACCTGACAGCAATGAAGCAACACTTCTTCCCAGCTGAAACAGAGTCAGTGAAAGTCAATTAAAATGGAAGGAGTGAATGCAATCAAGAATCTCATAGGAAAGTATCCAAAATATCCATATTTTAATTTTTAAAAATCACTCATCACATCTAGAACCAGAAGGATATCAAACAGAATTTGAAAAGAACAACAAACAGTAGATTGTGTGAAGTGAAGAAGGTCTCAACCTTAGGTGACAGAAATATTAGAGTTATATGACAAAAGTTTAAAAAAAGACATTTACATAAATGCTTCAACAGGCAACTATCAACATGCTTGAATCAAATGGTAAAACAAAAAGTTTCAACCAAAATAAAAAATAATAGTTAAAAGAAATGTAAAGGCAAAGGAAAAAAAAAAAACACATAAAGGTAAGATAAATGGAGACTTTAGAAGAAAAATATTTTTAGAAATTTAGTTAAGCAGGTTTCCAAGCAAGTATTGAAGGTATGGCCTGGTTCCTTCATGTTACTTTTAGTAAAATCTAAGAGTCAAACTGAAGAGAAAATTGCTGAACAAAAATGAAACAAGGCACGATTATTATGGAAATGATTAGCCTGCACAGATGACAAAGGATGCTCAAATTAACAGAGTGCTGTAGGAAGTATTTTTAGAAAAAAATCTGAGTGGGCTTTATAACCTTTGCTTAATTCCTCAAAAAAGATTATAAGTTCACACATTCAGTCACAGAAAAGGCTCTTGGCTAAATTGAAGGTTGACTACCTGATTCCCTTTGCTAAGTCATCAGAAAATAAAAATAGAAGAGATTATCTCAGAAAGCTCTGTAGACAAACCTCTTATGTAGTGGGTAAACCTTCATGCCATACATAGGGAGACACACATGATACTAGAGATTGTTAAATGAGTAGCAACACTACCAGTTTGATCCAAAAGTGACAGAGAAAGGACAAAATGAAAGAATATCTTACACTGGAAACAATCTACAGTCAAGATACCAGCTGGTAAAATGACTCAACTGCAAACATTCTACTTTTCATGAAAAAGGATGACTGAATCAGAAAATGACAAGATCCCAGAGGCAGAAATATGAGTACAGAGAGTGGATTAGTGAACTTCGTGAGACTATTCTCAAACCATGACAACAAATGGAGTATGTTTAACTACTTTTTTTCTACTTTGTGAGTGGATATCTATAACTTCTATCTATGCCCATCTCACTATTATATTTTTGTGTAACTTGAGTCTTGACTTTCACAGGTCTACCCATGTAGAAAAATTTTGCCTCAGGATGGATTCTGCCCAGGAATTCACCCCACTTGGTTTATAATATTTAGATGATGAGATTTGGGACTTTTGAGGTTCTAGAATCTAGATGAGAGTTTGAATTTGAGTTAATGTCACAAGGGTTAAGATTTTAGCAGATTTTTGGAGGAGGTAATACATTTTTAATAAGCGATGGATATGAATATTTGAAGGCTATTATTTGGACTGTGGTAGTCATAATAATGCCCCCTTCACAAGAGGCTCACATCCAGTACCTTTGAATATGTTATGCTACTTGGAGAAAAATGAACTAAAATCCCAGATAGAATTTCACTAGTCAACTGACTTTAGATAAGGAGATTATTCTGTCTTATAAAAGTGGGCCCAATGAACCTTACCTACAGAGGAAAAAAACAATTATATGACAGTAAATTTTGTATGACAAGTTATGGATCTCAAATGGAAATCACACTATATATTTCAAATACTCAAAGAAAACCCCTTTCCTAGAAGAATAACTAAAGAAAAATCTATAAATAAAAAGGAACTTTGGAATGAAACACCAGTAAGAAATAAGATGGTAATCGGTAAATACAACAAGGTCTTCTCATTATTGCCCAAATTATGTTTTTTAAAAATTTATTTGAATTTGCTATGTATGACAGCAGAATTCAATTCACATTATGCATACAGAGCACAATTTTTCATGTCTCTGGTTGTACACAATGTAGAGTCACACCATTCATGTCTTCATACATGTACTTGGGGTAATGATGTCCATCTCATTTGACCATATTTCCTACCCCCATGCTCCCTCCCCTTTGCCTTATCTAAAGTTCATCTATTCCTTTCATGCTGCCCCCCACCCCCACCATGAATAAGATTCTTTATATCAGAGAAAATATTTGGCATTTGTTTTTTTTGGAATTGGCTAACTTTACTTAGCATTATATTCTCCAGCTCCAACCGTTTACCTGCTAATGCCATGAATTTATTCTCTTTTAATGCTGAATAGTATTCCATTGTGTGTGTGTGTATATATATATATATATATATATATATATATATATATATATATATATAAAATTTTCTTTATCCATTCGTCAACTTATGGCCATCTAGGTTGGTACCACAGTTTAGCTATTTTGAATTGCACTGCTATAAACATTGATGTTGCTGGGAGCCATTAGCCAAGTAGGTATGACAATTTCCTTGCCAGCGTACCCCATGTTGCTTAGTGAAAGGACTCGTGGAAATAGGACATTTTGCAGTGACAATGCATGTAGGTGACCTTGCTCAAGGACCAAGGCGGATCCGAGTTTAGGGTGTTCCCGGTTTAGGACTATCTGGGTTTAGGGTGGTTCCAGGTTTAAGATTATTCCTGCTGGGCATAGGGCGTATCCTGCTGCCTGAGTTCCCCTTGAGTTCTCACGGGATTCAGACAGTATTTTTTGGGAGACAGAAGCCCAGTGGGTGTGGATTTGGGCAGAGAACGTGGATTTCCCCAGAACGTGATTGTAGACGGCTGGTGTGAGTTCAGGAATAAAGAGTTGCTGTTTGAATCTACAAGCTGTATGGTGGCTCGTGATTGTGTGCCCAGCCAGACTGCGGCAGATGTGGCTGTGTCCCTGTAGTATGCTGTTTTTAAGTCCTTTGGGTATAGACCGAGGAGTGAGATAGCTGGGTCAAATGGTGGTTCCATTCTCAGTTTTCCAAGGAATATCCATACTGTTTTCCATACTGACTACACCAATTTGCAGTCTCACCAGCAATGTATAAGTGTGCCTTTTCTCCCACATCCCCACCAACACTTACTGTTGTTTGTATTCTTAATAGCTGCATCTATTGAGATGATCATATGATTCTTACATATTTAAGTCCATTGATGTGATGAATTACATTTATTGATTTCCTGTATGTTAAACCAACCTTAAGTCCCTGGAATAAACCCCACTTGATCATGGTGCACTATCTTTTTGATATGTTTTTGTATTCAATTTGCCAGAATTTCATTGAGAATTTTTGCCTCTATGTTCATTAGAGATACTGATCTGAAGTTTTCTTTCTTTGATGTGTCTTTGTCTAGTTTTATAATCAGGGTGATATTGGCCTCATAGAATGAGTTTGAAAGTGCTCCCTCTTTTTCTATTTATTGAAATAATTTGAGGAGTATTAGTATTAAGTCTCCTTTAAAGGCCTTGTAGACTCAGCTGTGTATCCATCTCGTCCTGGGCATTTCATGGTTGGCAGGCTTCTGATGGCATCTTCTATTTCAGTGCTTGAAATTGATCTGTTTAATTTGTGTATATCATCCTGATTCAGTTTGGGCAAATCATATGATTCAAGAAATTTGTCGATGCCTTCAATATTTTCTATTTCATTGGAGAACAAATTTTCAAAATAATTTATAATTATCTTCTGTATTTCTGTAGTGTCTGTCACAGTATTTCCTTTTTCATCATGAATGTTACTCATTTGAGTTTTCTCTCTCCTTCTCTTCCTTAGTATGGCTAAGCGTTTATCAATTTTATTTATTTTTTCAAGGAACCATTTTCTTGTTATGTTTATTTTTTCAATTGTTTCTTCTGTTTCAATTTCATTGATTTCAGCTCTGATTTTAATTATTTCCTATCTTCTGCTGCCTTTGGTGTTGATTTGTTCTTTTTTTCTAGGGCTTTCAGATGTAATGTTAACTCATTTTTTTGTTGATTTTTTCTTCTTCTAAGGAATGAACTCCATGCAATGAACTTTCTTCTTAGTACTGCCTTCATAGTGTCCCAGAGACTTTGATATGTTGTATTAGTGTTCTTAATCACCTCTAAGAATTTTGAGAGAGAGAGAGAGAGAGAGAGAGAGAGAGAGAGAGAGAGAGAATTTTTTAATATTTATTTTTCAATTTTCAGTGGACACAACATCTTTATTTTATTTTATGTGGTGCTGAAGATCGAACCCAGAGCCCCGCGCAGGCCAGGCAAACTTGCTACTGCTTGAGCCACATCCCCAGCCCAAGAATTTTTTAATCGCCTCTTTGATGTCTTTTGTAATCTATTGTTCATTCAGTAGCATATTACTTAGTCTCCAGGTGTTGAAGTAGCTTTTATTTTTTATTTTATCATTGATTTCTAATTTTATTCCATTGTGATCTGATAGAATGCAGGGTAGTATCTCCACTTTTTTGTATCTGCTAAGAGTTGCTTTGTGGCATAATATATAGTCTATTTTGGAGAAGGATCCATATGCTGATATATAGAAAGTATATTCACTTGTTGATGGAGAAAATATTCTATACATGTCAGTTAAGTCTAAATTATTGATTGTATTTTAAGTTCTATCATTTCTTTGTTCAGCTTTTGTTTGGAAGATCTAACTAGTGGTGAAAGAGGTGTGTTAAATTCACCCAGAATTATTGTGTTGTTGTCTATTTAATTTTTGAACTTGAGAAGAGTTTGTTTGATGAACGTAGATGCTCCATTGTTTGGGACATATATATTTATAATTGTTAAGTCTTATTGATGTTTGGTTCCTTTGAGCAGTATGAAATGTCCTTCTTTATCCCTTTTGACTAATTTAGGCTTGAAGTCTACTTTATTTGATATGAGGATGGAGACCTCTGCTTGCTTCCACATTCCATGTGAGTGGTATGTTTTTTCCCAACCTTTCACCTTTGGTCTGTGGATGTCTTTTCCTTTAAGATGTGCCTCTTGGAGGCAGCATGATGTTGAGTCTTTTTTTTTTAAATCCAATTCTGCCAGCCTATGTCTTTTGATTGATGAGTTTAGGCCATTAACATTCAGGGTTATTATTGAAAGATGATTTGTATTCACAGCCAATTCTGTTTATTTTGGGTATTTAACATGACTTGGTTTCTCCTTTGATTCATATTTCCTTTAGTGTAATAAATCCCTCTGTTGATTTTCATTGTTCTTTTTCATTTCCTCCTCATGGAATATTTTGCCAAGGATGTTCTGCAGTGCAGGCTTTCTAGTTGTAAATTCTTTTAACTTTTGTTTATCATGGAATATTTTTATTTCATCCTCAAAGTCTAAAGCATAATTTTGCTGGATATACGATTCTTGGTTGGCATCCATTTTCTTTCAGAGCTTGGTATATGTTGTTCCAGGGTCTTCTAACTTTCAGAGTCTGGGTTGAAAAATCTGCACATAGCCTAATTGGTTTCCCCTTATATATAATCTGATTCCTTTCTTTTGTGGCTTTTAAAATATCTTCTTATTCTGTATGCTAGGAATTTTCATTATAAAATGCCTTGTTGTGGATCTGTTGTAATTTTGTACATTTGGTGACCCTTAAGCCTCTTGTATTTGGTTTTACAATTCATTCTTAATGTTTGTTAAATTTTCTGTTATTATTTTACAGATTGCTCATTCCTTTGGCTTGGATCTCCTATACCTTCATCTATCCCAATAACTCTTAAATTTGGTCTTTTTTATGTTATCCCATATTTCTTCAATGTTCTGCTCAAGGTTTCTTACCATCTTCACTGTGTGATCACCATTCTTTTCAAGATCATATATTTTGTCTTCATTGTCTGAGGTCCTGTCTTCCAAGTGGTCTAATCTATTGGTGATGCTTTCTATTGACCTTTTAATTGGTTTATTGTTCCTTTCATTTCAAGGATTTCTGTTGATTTTCAGAGCATGTATCTCCTTATTGAAGTAATTTTTTGCTTCCTATATTTGCTTATGTAGCTCTTTATCAAAATGATATTTTGATGCCTCTATTTGTTCTCTTATATCATCCTTTAATTCACAGAACATTTTAATTATGTACATCCTAAACTCCTTATCTATCATCTCTTCTGTTGTGCTAGGAATGGATTCTAATAATATACTATCTTGATTTGTTTGGGTCCCTTTTTTCTTTCTTTCTTTCTTTCTTTCTTTCTTTCTTTCTTTCTTTCTTTCTTTCTTTCTTTCTTTCTTTTTATGTTATTTGTGTGTCTTCCCTTGTAGCAATAAGGATCTGAGGCATTACTGTTTTTACAGGGGCTCATAGTGCCCCCACAGGGTCAATATCTCTCCTTTGAGGGGAAAAATAATGTTAATAGATTCCAATGCAAATAATATACAATCTTAAACCAAATATTTGCTACTAAAATATTTACAGTTTTGTCACAATATACAGAAATGGTGAGTTTAGTTATTATCTACAATATAAACAGTAGGTTTGCAAGAGGGTTTACAGTTTCTTATGGAGGACAAAGAACTGGGGGGTGAGGTGTAGAATGAGATGTTGAGGGGGTAGGAGGTGAGGATATAAAGCTATTAGTTCTTAAGACGTGTGAAAGAGGAATCTAAAGAAGATGGTTAGTAGCAGGAGAAGAGAGAAGAAGTGATTTGGGGGAGAAAAGTAGGAAGACAATAGAGTACATAAAACAAACTCACATAAATGTTAAGAAAAATTAAAAATTTTAAAATAGGAGATAAAAGAATATATAACACTGTAACATATTACTCAGACATCTCGGTCCTCAGTATCCTAATTCATGCAAAGTGCTTGTTTTCGCAAATATTGGGAATGTGGGGATGTGAAGGTGGGAAAATAGAGAGGAAGAAAAAAGAAACAAAATCTCAAAAGAAGAAATAGGATAGTTTTGGTTTGATATCAGTATCTTTCCGCTTCACTTCTTATCCAATAAGTGAGGTTGTCTGTTGTTTGCTGGTATCTCCACCTTCAGGATGGTGAAGGTTACCAGTGTAGGAGGACTGGTCTTGGTTGTAGGGTCCCTGGAAGTGGGTTATGGCACCTGCAGTTCCCCAATGAGAGACTGCACCCCAAGGATATCCTTTGGGGTCCATTCATGTGATGTGAGTGCCTGGTCTTATCTCCTTATATCGCCTGTAGACCTCACAGTTCCTGGTCTCCAATTTAGTCTCTAAATTGTATCTCACTCACCCTCTCCTTTTCTGTTTCCTATCAGAAACCTGTCTCTCCAGAGGTCTTGTGGGTTGCAATCTGGGGCTGGGCACCGAGTCTTGGAGAGCTGTTTTGCATTGGTCGGTCACTGTACAGGGTTAGCAGCTTCCAGGGAGACAGGGGAGTTGGGGACTATAGGTACCTGCCCAGCCAGTGTTCCAAGGTGGGAGTTGCCCCAACTAAAGATGGCCACAAAGGTGTTCCAAGATAGAGGCGGCTGCTTTCAGCAATGGATTGTCAGGTGGGGGTGGGGGCATGCAGGCGGTGGCATTGGGCAATGTGTTCAAAGATGCAGCTCTGCAGCATGCAGTGTTGTGGCTGTCAGCTGTCTCCAGACCCAGTGTAGGGCTCCATGGGTGAAGTGGGGGGCTTTCCCAGGCCTGCCTGGTCACCATGGGTGTTGGCGGGGCTGTCCTGGGCCTGCCTGGGCTCTGTGGGTGTCCCCAAATTATGTTTTGAACTTGAAGAATTATAACACTCCAAAGAAATTCTAAATGTACATAGTAGATTAAAGACAATTATTTTATAAATGGGGGAGGATAAAGAAACTTAAAAGGAAGAAATATTTCTGTGCTTTACACAAACTGATAAAATGATGAATCCAGTAAAGAATGATAAATTATATTGCAAATCTATTTTGAACACAGAAAAAATGAAAACGCTACTTTCAGAATTTGTAATATGCAACCAAAGCAATGCTTAGAGAGAAACGAATAGTATTAAACACATTCATTAAAGGGGAAGAAAGGCCTAAAATCAAAAATAAGATTCCACTGTGTAAAATTAGAGAATGTAAAGCAAATAAGTCTAAAGCAAACAGGATTTAGCAAACAGACTCTGGGACTGATGTGTCATTCCAAATTTCCTTCTTTCATCTTTTTCTTTTTGTTTGTAGAATAAAACAAAAATTAAAGCTAAAAAAAAAAAAGCAATGAAAAAATAGAAGATATCACCTAAACAAAAATCTGGTTTATGGGCAAATATTAGAAGTGAAAGAAGTATCACTACTGATACGCTGGACATTGAAAAGCTAATAAAGTGATAGTGAAAACAACTCTATACCACAAGTTTGACAAACCAGTAAAATATACTAGTTCCTGGAAAGGAAATTATCCAAACCTGCTCCCCCCTCAAATAAACTGAAAAGTCTAGAAGAAAGCAGTAGATAATAAATGAAGTTCCAAAGAAAAAGAGAGAGAGAGCACATGGGCACACCAGGCTCAGATTAGTTCACTTGTGAATTCTAACATATACTTTAAAAAGAAATGATGTTAATTTCCCACGATCTGTTTTAGAGCTTAGAATCAGATGGAATACTTTATAACTCAATAATTTCAAAGTTACTCCAAGAGCAAAACAAGACAAATACAAGAATGAAAATTTACAAGTATATTTCATGAACATAAAAATTCTAACAAAATATTAGCAAAATCAATTAGCCAAACATTAACAAAATAAAATCTAATTGTAGAAAACACTATGCAAAAGGACCAATTGGAACTTCTTTCATCAATAAAAGGCTGGTTTAACATTCAATAGTCAATGTAATTAGCAACCATGGCTGAAGAAAAATTACCCTATCGTATCAATAGAGTCTGAGAAAAACATTTGACAAACTGTAACACCCATTCATAATAGCAACAATTCTCATAAAACATGGATGAAGGACAACTACTTAAACTCAATTGAGAACATCACAAAATACATGCAGCTAACATATTACTTACTGGTGGAAAACAGGATGCTTTCTCCCTGATATTGGGATAAACGCAAGGGCATCCTCTCTTCCCATTTTAATTTAACATTTAACTGGAAGTATAGAAAGAAATAAAAGTATATATATTGGAAAGAAAAGAAAATTTGTCTTTATTTGTACATGGCATGATTATCTAGGTAGAAACTCTTAAAGAATTAAAGAACTAATGGAACTTACATGTATGTATATCAAGGAAACAAGATACAAAGTAAATTTGTAAAATTCAATTGCTTTCTTATATCCCACCAAGAGTGATTTGAATTTTACATTTAAAACCTAACACTATTTATAATAGCACCAATAAAATGAAATATTTAGCATACACCTAAGGAAGTATGCACAAGTCTATTTTCAGAAGACTACAAAAACACTAATGAATGAAATCACAGATCTAAATAAAGAGATACAGCATATTTATGTATTGAAAAACTCAATATTTTGTAACATTTTAATTATTTGCAATATGATTTGTGGATTCTTCAATGCAATTCCACTCAAAATTCCAGCAAACTATTTTTTGTAGCTATGAACTCACCAAATCCAGAGTATATATGAAAAGACAGAATACTTAGAACAGAAAACACAATACAGACACTCTTCAATTTGCTATTGATTATGTCTTAAAAAATCTTTGTAAAATGAAAATATCATAAAAATGCATTTAACACACCTAACCCACTGTACATCATAGCTTAGCAATAATAGTACACTATAGACTGTTGGTTACATACCTTCATGATTGCAGGGTTAACTGGGAGTATAGCTTGTTGCCACTGCCCAGCATAACAAGTATAGACTGTACTCTATATCAATAGCCTGGGAAAACATCAGAATTCAAAATTTCCTGCTTAATACATAGATTTTTTTGTTTATAAAGTAAACAAAAATCATAATTTGAACAAAAAAATTTAGCTCTAAAACCACATCAACATGGGTAAATCTTAATTGCATATTTCAAAGTAAAATAAGCATGTTTTTAGAAGCTCCATTCTATGTGATTCTATTTATATGACATCTTGGAAAAATCAATACTAAAGAGACAAACAGATCAGTTGTTCAGGCGCAGTCTGGAGAATTAACAAGTAAAATGAGATTATTTTTAAGATAGTTAAAGTATTTTGTATTATAATTCAATGGAGAATACATACATTATGATTATTTTAAACTACAAACATTTTTGTAAATTAACCCTAAATATTAAATAAATTTCTAAACTTTTAGGAATTTGAAAATTTCAGGATGAATTATAAACTGTTACATAAAAGTAATCTAACTATAGTAAAAATTTATGATATAATCTAACTGAAGGAGGTTGTTGATCTAAGTGACCTTTGAAATTTGTATTCTGTGAGACTAACAGCAAAAATAACTGGATGTAAGCACGGTATATAGTTGATAAAGTGGTTTCTCATGGGGGAAGCTGTTAAGCATTCTGAAAGTATTATACATTTACTCAGAAACTGAATAACAAAACAAAGGAATCATGCATAATGGGAACCAGAGTTCTCAGTGTTGGAGTTCAAGTTTATAGCAAAAGGGAGAAGGCTAGAATGACCCATACAAAAATGGATTATAATTGGTGACATCAATATGGGATGTTTAGTCTAACATAGATACTGCTTCATATAAATAGAAATATGCATAGATATTTGTATGTGCACTGCCTACTATACATTTCTTGGTTTTCAGCTGGGAAGACCTGGAAACAATGGCCATCTCAATGCAACACACATATCTAGCACCCAGATCTTATCTTCTAATCTCATACTCCAACAAAAGAAATTCAATATTAAAAAGGCTGATTTTCAGGCTCAGGTAGAAAACATACAGGATGAGCATGGAACATCTTGTAATAAAAAACACTAAAGAAGTATGCATTAAAAAAAAAAAAGAAACAAAAACTTGCAATGATAAGGGTATGTCAAGGGCCACAGAATCTAGCCTAAAGCACTCCCAAGTGTGAAAGCAGGAACAAGATAAGAAACTAAATAAAGCAACATTAGATCATAACTCTAAGCATAAGATATATATTTACGAGTTCATACATATATAAATAAATGATCAAATAAATTTATAAATGGAGAACAAAAATATTCCTTGAATATTTTTTACATAATTTATATAAGTACTTCACCATCAAGAACAGAGCATAATTCTAGTCCTTAGGGTTGTGCTGCACAGAGAGTATTGTTCAAAAGGTAGGGGGGTGGGATATAAAAGAGTGACTTCACAGTGGAGAAATCTGACAAATGCTCCCCAAAGAAAAATACTACCTCAGCCTGATGATAAAGGTCAATATCAACAGTCATAAATCATGTTGATAATCTCCATCTTTGCTGTAATATAATGAGAATGATTCTTAACCTTTGTGGTCTTCCTTCTTAAAACCCATAACCCAAGTTTAATCATGAGAAGAACATCAGACAAATCCCAATTGAAAGACAGACTACAAAATGTCTGACCAGCATTCATCAAAACTGTCAAGGTCACCTAAAAAAAGAAAAAGCTGAGAAACTTTTCACAGTCAAGAGAAGCCTAAGGAGACATAATGACTAACTGTGATATGCTATCCTAGAAGGAATCCTATGGGAACATAAGAAGGGCATTTGGTAAAGACTAAGTAAATCTGAATAAAGTGTGTACTTTAAAACAAAGCACAAATATTGTTACATTGATTGGGGAAAATGTACTATATTGATATAAGATATCAACAGTAAGGGCAACTGGGTATGGAAATCTCTGTATTCACAATTTTGTGACAAATTCACACTACTAAGAAGTAAAGTTTATTTTAAAGGATTTCAAGGGCCTTACAATCATATAGTTATTCAACTTTTGCAATGGTTCCACACTTAACTAAAAATGTATTTACTTACTCCCCAATGACCTTAATAAATAAATACTCGCATGTCATGCCCACAATTGCATTCAAATCCAACCCCAGGATTTTGGTGGTATCTGGCACACATTTCTGTGTTGTGATAGCCTGTGAATGAATAAAACTTCCCATTCTAGATTGCATTACATAATCTTCAGAGTAGTTAAAACACAATCTCTAGAATTGAATTACTCATTGTGAATCTGAGTTGTATTATTTAATTTCTTGCCTTTGGTGTTAGTTAAAGAACACAGATTTTTTTTTTTTTTTTTTTTTTTTTTAACAAGGATAGCCACAGTGAATGAAAAATCACAGTTTTTTTTTTTTTTTGGTTGTTGTTGTTATTTTGTTTTGTTTGTTTGTTTAGTCTGTTATTTTCTTGTCAATATAAACGACTTCATAGTTTAGACAGTCTTGAAGCACCTTACACTTGGTCAACTCTAGAGGTCTTAGGCATCACAATTTTTACATGTATAGCTCAGTCCAGACACTGTATTTTTAGCAAAAGCCTTTGGAGTTCTTGCCAACCAACATCCTATCACTCAACTTTCCAATCAAGATCTGAATTTAATGTTCTCAATCTTGTCTTCTGAGGAAATTCAAGACAGAATTCCCTGTGATGGTTGGTTACATTCCTGCCCTTGCTCCATACTAAATTCCTCTAGATGACTCTTCCAAACTTGGCAGTTTTCAAGGCTGTTAAACAAGGATTGTTCCACAAAAGAAAACTGAGAAGGAAGTGGTAGACAGAGCAGAACATAGCTGAATTAGTTACTGTATCGAAAACGGAATAAGGTCCTTAAGGTATAGGCCTGCATCAAGGGACCGTTCCTGGAATTGGGGTTACTGATGGCTGTGTCTGAAATATATTTTCCAATTGAATTAAAATGGACACACTCTGACTAGAAGATACTGGAACTAAAACTAGGCAGGAAAAAGTAATAAAAAAAAAAGTCCACTATCATTCCCTTGCTTTATTATCTAATGTTTTTTTTTTTTCAATAAAATATCACAAAATCCAAGTTGTGGCTCCATTGCTCCCGTTCTTTTGAGAAATAGGAACTAAGTGTCCACCTGCGCCTATTTCCTCTTTCAAATTAATACTACTATCATATATCTGAAAATAATAATTTGTTTACACTGTTATATTGACTTCCAGGAACAATATCAGAACTCATTAGTTTACAGCTGTGGATAGCTCAGAGTATTTATGAAGGTGGTGTCATTTAACTATAATTTACAGTGTTATTTTTATTGAATAATTTTTGGTGTGACCTGTATTCTGAAAACTTTCCACTTGTTCCACTTTATAGTTAATGATAAAATGTCATTCAAGCTGCAATTAGAAAAAGATTGAAAGCATATGTTAAACTAAATAAACTAAAATACTCATTTCCTAAAGTGACTGATAGGGGAAAAAAGAGCAATGAAAATAATTCTAGTATGGAACAAAAAAAGTGATACAAATTTGTAAAAGAAATAATTTTTAATAAAAATTGTAAAGCAAAAATATGTGTATTTTTACACATAGCTCAGAGATCACATAAATGCCAAGAGAAGTGACAGTTGCTGAAACAAATGTGTTTTTTATGAAAAGCAAAGTAGTAAAACAAGCAAAATAGATGCATAAAATGGGTAAATTTTCAGTGTATTAGTTATTGCTGCCTCAGGGCAACTGTAAATTATAAACTTGTTTTTTAACTTTTTTTTCATATTCATGAATATATTCTGGGTCTGTTCTTCCTTCAACAGCCCTTGTGATTTGACCCTTTGCTGATTTATAATCTTCTTAAAGTTTATAAATCAAAGGGTGCCAGATATCTGGTGGGAAAGAGTCACATAAAAAATAAAATGTAATTATGGATAAAATACTAACTTTTGAGAACACCCTTTTTTAAAAAAGCCAAATAAATTTTAAGATTTTATTTCATATCTCTTTATCTAAACATGATTTTTAACAAATATAAAAACTTCCTTTTTTTTTTACTCTTTTCTTTCAAAAACAGAAAAACTGATAATGCTACAGGCAATGACAATGGAGGCTTTACATGATCAAGTCTCTGCTGAAGTGACCATAACTTCTTCAGAGTTCAAGGTGATTAAGTCTGTAATACAAACATCTGTGAAAAGACAGAGAAAACAAGTGTAGATGAAAATGTTTTTGAAATGTGAGAATGAATCTTTCTGTAGAAGAGTCATTTTCTTTTGCGTACATTGAAGCCCAAATAGTCCAGCTTAGCCTCTAGAGCTACAAGAACAAAGCAAAGCTTCTTTGAACCAAGTGGCCCGGAGGACCATGCACCTTACTGTTCTTAGTCAGCACCCAAGCAGGCAACTGCAATTAGGAATTGAAGCAAATAGGGTAAGAGCTATTAAAAATGTTTAATTCTTCATCTTTTAAGCAGAAAAATCAATACCTAGAACTGAACTTTAAATCATTGCCAAATTTACAGATTGTAAGAGAACAGTTAAAGTTAACTCGTCAATTAATACATGATTCGGAAAACATGTGGGAATCCTCCTTCCTAAGGAAGCCACATGCAGAAATAGATGAGAAACCAAACAAACCAAAGAACAAGAAGATGAACAGAATCAGAAGTAATAAACACAGTTGCTTCTGGCTAAATTTTTAACAAAATCAGGTAAGAAGGCTCAAAGTTAATACACCCAGACCACAGTGTGGCTATCCACGTAGGTTTTTTAGATTTGCTATATACATCATGATTAAGAAAATTATTAACCTAACATTTTGTGTGTTGGCAATTGAATCTGCACTTTTGAATTTAACAATAGCCATAATCATGCATAGCTACTTCTTCTGCACAAATGCCCTACTTTGTACAGGATTATTCTAATGGATCTATCAATCTCATTGGGTCTGTCAGAAATAGACATAAAATAAATGTATGAATTTAACTTCTAAAACAAAATAGATTTTTAAAAGCCAGTGGTCTTTTTTCTCCTCCCTCCCATCCATGAGCATACACAAGAGATAGCCAGATAGGAAAAGCAGCTTTTAAAATTAGATAAAAAATACATTCAATTAGAGATTTTTATAATTCTCTTACAGCTAAAAATCATTTTTAAATTATATTCTGTTTTGCAGGGGAGGGAATCAACTCACTTTTATGTGACTCTGACTCACAATCCCCTAGTATAGAGTGTATTGTATCTTAGATATAAAATAAATGTTTATTGAGATGACAAATATAAAGAAGATTCACATACAGTTAAGAGACTCACCTCAAAATTAGTTTTGTATTAAAAGATAGCATTTGGCATTAATTGTAAAAAGAAAAAAAAAGACAGAAAACCAAATAAAACAAATGCAGATCTTAATGAATTGTTACAAAATGAAAATTCTTTTAACCATAATGTAGGCCAAAAACTAACAACAATAAAATCCTGCATATCAATTCTTTTTATAACCTCTAAGTGTAACTTTCATCACCTTCACTTTTTTCTCTATACTTTTATCATGTAAGAGTACAATAGTAAACATTATAGTACAGTTTAAATTTCTTTTTTACCTGATGTAATAGATTTGTACAGTATATGTTCACCTGTGTCAGGCTGCCTTTATTCAACATATAATACTGTATGGTTATCCATGTTATTAAGTATAAGTACACCATTATTTTGTTTCTGAATATCATTCCATTTCCTGAATACTTAGTAGCATTTCATTCTGTTGAATTTTCTATCTTACTATTGATACACATTTGTTCTGTTTGTAGGATTTGGATTTTATGCACTATGCTGTCACAAGCATTCTTATGTATTTATATTGTTGTCCATCTAGGTACATTTCTGTTGAGTATATATCCAGAAATGGAATACTGGGAAATACAGAGTGAATAAGTTAACTTTAGTACATATTGCTAACATTATCCAAAATGTCCTCAATCATTTTAAACAAATGTATATTTCTACCAGCAGTTCCTTTTACTCTATAGTCTAACTTTTTTATGTTGTCTGGTTTTACTCTTTAATTATTGTTGTTTGGGTAGATGACAGTTCCATTTCATTGAAGTTTTCATTTGTAATTTCTTTATTGTGAGGATGGGCATCTTTTCAAATGTTTGTTTGCAATGTGGACATCTTGTTTGCGGAGATGCCTGAACAAGATTTTTGCTCAGGATTCTACTGAGTCTTCTGACTTCTTATTAATTTCTGGGAAATCTTTATAAATTCTAGATATGAGTGAGCACTTCTGTGTTCTTCAGCTTGCTGATTCACTGTCCTCATATATTCTAATGAATAAAATTTTTACTTTTACTATAGACCACTTTAGCAATCTTTCAAATGATTAATGGTTTTCTCTTTACTGTGAAAAAACTTTTTTACCACACCATCCTGAGGTCATATTATCATCAAAACATTATTTTTGCTTTTGATCTCACCTACAACTGTCCTGTTACAGAATTAAAGGCAGGAGTCAATGTCCTGTTTCCCAGTCCTTGAACCATATTTATTTATTTATTCAACATTAAGTACTATGAAGACCTTTTTTTTTTTCCCCTGCTCTGCTGAAATCTTTGTCATCAATTAAGGGTTTGTATATTTATGGTTCTATTTTTGGACTCTTTTTTTCCCAGTACTCTTTGTACCATATCACAATACCTTATAAGTTGATTTATAATAGGTCACAATATCTGCTTGTAACAAGTTCTCTCATTTTATACTCACATAGGATTGCCTTGCCTGTCTTCATTACTTTCCACTTGCATAATTGACTGTCAATTTTTATAAAAATAGTTGCCAGAATTTAACTCTTATTTTAATATAACTGTGTTTCTATTAATCTTTTGAAAGTAACCTGTTCTTAATTTGTTTTTCTTGAAATTATTTTTGCCTTTCTAAGTTTTATTTTCTGGAATTTTAATATGAAGTAAGAATTTCTTTAATTATATTGCTTTGTATTTATTATGCTTCTGAAACTGACAATTAATAACTATTATGGTGTAAATGTGTCTCCCCAAATTCAGAATGTGGAATTTAATCACTGAAGTTATAGGATTAAGAGGTGATGTCTTTGGGAGGTGACTAAGACAGGGTAAATAGAATTAATGGCTCATAAAAAAGGCTACACATTGCATTTATCCCTTTTTGGTTTTTGTCTATTCTGCCATGTGAAGGCATAACATTCAAGGGGCCATCTTGGAAGCAGAGAGCAGGTTTCACCAGACACTGAACCTAACAAGGTCTTAATCTTGGGCTTCCCAGCCTCCTGACCAATGAAAAATATATTTTTATTATTTATAAACTACCCATTCTCAGGTATTATAATATTGCAGTATGAATGGACTAAGAAAATTGTCATTTATCAGTTTGGAAAAGTTTTCAGCTATTATCTCTTCAGTTTTTTTGTGACCCTTTGTCTTTCATGTCTACATCCATGATTCTTATAGTACATTTTAGATGGTCTTACCATATCATCTAGATGTCTAATTCACAAATTCTGCCCCCCTCATTCTTTTATGTCTCTATTCTTCATTCTGGATGTATTTTTTCTGATATATTTCCAGTTTTCTAAATCTCCATGTAGCTGTATCTGCTATAATATTAAATTCATTCACTGAATTAGAAAATTTAAAATATTGTTATTTTTCAATACTAAAATTTATACCTGGATCTTTCACAAATCAGTGAATTTTAATAGGCTATTAAAAAAAGAAAAGAAAGGAAGAAGAGTAAGAAAGAAAAGAAATAAGCAAAGAAAGAAAGAGAAAAAGACAGGCTGCAATTTCAGTAATAAGTGTCAAATTCTTCTCCCAATTTATTGTGTGTCCTAAAAATAGCAAGCTTCTCTATGAATATGTAGTCCTTCAAAGAAATCCCATGCCTATTTTCCATGCTGCATGAACATATTGAGACTTTACAAGGCTTACTGAACCACCATCTTTCACAGAGGCATTTCAGATCTCCGAGTATGGAGTTAAGCATCTTTCAATGTTGCATAGAATCATAATCCAATTTTTCATTTCTCCTTGACGTTTTCTTGACAAGGATTAAGTCATAAAGTCATCCATTCTCTGTTTCTTTGCTGCTGCTGATTTTTTAAAACTGGACTTTAGTATTGTTTATTTTCTTGGTTATGAGATAATGCTGATCTAAGCCACAATCACCAAAGCCTGTTTATGTTGGACCTCTCCTAATTGGTCTCACTGACTGTACTCAACACTTCTTAGAAGAGTCAGAGTGATCTTTATAAAGCATTAATCAGATCATCTGTCACCTACTTAAAACCCTCCATGGGCCTTCTTTTCTAGAAAGGCCTACAGGATACTGAAGGACTTGGTTCTGCCACTAACCACAACCTCCACCACTCCCTTTCCTCCAGGGTCACCTTCATCCACTGCTGTCCATCATACTTGTCTTCTAGCTGTCCTTCAAACAGGTCAACCCCAATGCCATCTCAGGGTTTTATATTTGCTCTTCCTATTACATAATTTTCTTCTCTGAAATTTTACTACAACATTTCATTTTATTCTCATTATTCATATCTCAGTGTTGTGTTGGCATTGCAGAGCAACATTTCTTCTCATGTCACTAATGCAGTACCCCTTGTTGTCTGTGCTATTTTCCCATTTTATCTTTTTCTTAACACCTACAAGCTTGGAAAATACCTCTATTCATTCATTCATTACTTTTACATGAGCCAAGAATAGGAGGGAGGGCCTGAGATTTCACTTTACTTGAAACTTAGCAGGTGAGCTTCCACATTGCTCACAGAGGACAAAGGACTTTTGAATCAAAGACAAAGTATATTACTACTCACAGATAAAATATTTGTGTCAGTTCCCTAGGCCCTAATTCCCATAGGATGACTCAGAAAGATGAACTGAACATCAGTGATGTATAAGATAGGACAATTTCTGAGCTTAGGGAAGCTAAAACTTTTATATTGAACTTTAAGCAAACCTCCTTGCTGCTCCAGAGGAATATTCTACATGAATACTATATATCCAGGGTTGCATGCTTTTACATTAATGGCATCTTATCCTCAATTGTGTGTGTGCTAGTTATTGATTTATTGTCTTTCACCTCTAAACTCACCTTTTAAAATATATTCTATAATAATAGATGGAAATCCTATAAGTGTTTCTCCTTTGAAGAGAGTATGATGCTAAGCTCTCTCAGTAAAGTACTAGTGAGAAAGTACACGAGGAAGGGGCTCCTCTGTTTAACTAGCAACAGCACAGGATTTGGGTATCAGCAATATAAAGTTCATCTGGTACTTCAGCCATGGGCCCAGTGTGCAAGCACCTTTGGAAACTTTATAGGCTGAGCCTGGAGACGAAATTTCTGTGGCTCCCTTGGTCAAGAAAACTGTTGTCCTGAAGGCCTCTCACTCACATTATTACTAATTTCCTCTGAAGTTCCCTGGGTAGCCTTCCTATAGCTGGGAGGAATCCCATAAAGGGGCTGTCCGCACTGCAGTACCTTGTGCAGCCTACATATGCTCCAGGGGATCCTCACTAAGCCTCTCCTGAGTACTATATAGCTGCCTGCTGCCCTACGGATTCCCATCTCTGCTACCTGTTACTGATTGTCTTTTCTTGCCTGCATTCTGGAAAGTTGTTTTCTGTTTGCTCAATGACTACATTCTGTCCAAACCAGTAAGCTCCTCTGCTCAACCCAGTGAGCTGAGCCCTTTTCTGAAGTCTGAACCCCTTTCAAGTTTGTTCTTTGAGTTCTTTCTGTTAGATTGATAGATCAATCTTTTTTCCATATATATATATACACACACACACACACACATACATATACATATATCAGATATGTATACATATATATACATATATCAGATATATTATACATATATACATATATCATATATCATATATATACACATATATCAGATTTTAATTTTTATTAAACTGTCCTTGTTTAGCCTACAGTGTGGTTTTTCCTATGTGTAAATTTCTGTGTGGTTTATATCTCCTGATTGGACCCAGATGGATTTAATGCATGTAACTAATTCATGTTATGAATTTATATTCTGTTTCTAATCTTTTATTAAGAACATGGCAAAGAACATCTATGATCATAAATCTTTACACTATCTATGATTATTTCCTTAAAGAAAATATCTAAAAGAGGACAAGCTACTCCAAAATGATGGACATATTTAAGACTTTCAATATATTTTGCTAAAAATGTCCTCCAGAAAGGACGTTTTCTTCTTCTAGAAATTTGTAGAATGTCTAATACTCATTATGTTATAATGAGTGTCATTTATAAAAGGACAAAAAGAAAAAATGTCTGATACTATCCAACAGCATACCCCTTGCCTGCAAAACATCTCCCACAGGTGAAGCAAACCCATTTATCACAGCTTGTGTTTGACTCTCAAAGACATTACTTAGAAAAATAAAAGTAGTATTGGATGAGAAATTATTGAATCTCCCACACTCCAGAGCCCTCTCCATTTTTGCTTCCACCAGAAACCTGAACCTTTTCACACCTTATTTCTTTATTCATTGAAAACCTCAAAGAAACTCAGGAGGCTTACACGTAAGCCAAAGTGTGAGATTAGAAAGTTTATCAGTCACTTTAATCACTACCTACTATTTTCCAAAGGATATAGAGAGCATTCAGAAATTTCAAACATTTTATAGAAAGTTAAAAAAAAAGAAAACATTTTTGCTAATGGACTATTTGACTTGTTCCCAAGAAAAGGAACACAATTAAGTTGTGAGAATGGAGGACACTTGGCATGACAAAGGAACTGGAAATCTGAAATTCTCGCTTGTTAATTTGAAAGACATGGGTTATAGGGCAGGTAACATGTTTAAATCAATAGATATATCTTTAAAGTAATAATAATAGTCCATCTAATTGAATTTGTACAAACAGAAGATTAAATTATCACAAGCTAAGGGTAAAATGTAAAATTTAACTAGGCAAATTGTAATGTAATATGGTTAATAATTAATAAAATGTAATAAGATTACTAAGGAATAGAAATCAATTTAGAAACTTCCCAGCAAACCTGAGAGATAGTTCAGAATCACCTCTATTTAACAGGAAATTGAGGAGAGGTAAATGACCAAGGTACAAGGCCCTTCATTGTTCCTAAATATTTGCTATTGTCTCACACATGTACATTCTGAACCTTAAATCTCAGTACCAGATCTCAGCCTTGGCAGATTCCATTTATTCCAAATATATTGGCTATTTTGTCCCAGTACATTTGCTCCCACATGCCATGGTGATGTGAGAATTAGAGTTAAGGCTGTTCATCTGCTTCTTGCAAAGATTTTCAGATATGGTAGTAATAGATCACTGAAGATAAGGAGGAAAATAATTGATAACACTTCAGTAGATTTAGTAGCCTTCGTTTTTTTAAATGAGATAATGGTTTTCCCATCTTCTCACCAATTAAATTGTGAAGCCTAGGCATTTAATGCTTTTAAAACTGGTGTTCTCAAGAATTAGATCCTACTTAAAATGGCTTAGGGTCACTATATCTCCATTGTGTTACTTCATAATTGCACAAATGAGTTGAAAAAGCTAGTAACCTAATTCCATTCTCATTAGTTTCATGACTCTACTATAAACTCCTAGTCAGAGCATTGGCAATGTCCTATTATTAGGCATATGAAAAAACAAGGAAATAGAACATTCTATTGAACTTGGACTCCTCCTCATTGACAGGAAATGAAAAGAGCAGTGTTTTCTTTGAGAAGTCCCTGCACTCAGCAACCCAAAAGCTGTGGCTGCTTCAAAGAGACTCCCTGCAGAGGGATAGACTCCCTTCTGAGGAAGAAGGGAGGAATGCTTCTCCGATCTCAGCATCACAGGGTGCTGCACATGGCAGTATTTCAAAGTCTCATGTTCCCTCGAGTGGGACAGTGTCACTTTAGTGACATGCAACTAGTAGAAAAGAGCTATCACACAGATTTTTATCTCACTGAGCACCATTAACGTTTTGCCATTCCCCACCTTTATTGAGAAAATAAAAATGTTTAATTATGTATCAGATGCCTAAAGTGCTCAGAATTCACAATTTGCTAATAACATTTTCAGAACTATAGTAAGCTAAACCCTGTCTCCAAATATATCCAAATCCTAATCCTTGGAACCTGTAGATATACTACCTTAAATGGTAAAAGTGAATTGCAGGTGTCCTTTAGTTAAAGACCTTGAGATGGAGTAATATCCTGTATTATCTAGGTGGACCAAAGTAATAAAAAGTGATAGAAGTCAAAAGAAGAATATATGACCATAATTAGAGGCTGAAATGATGAACTTTGAATATGGAGAAAGGGGCCTCTAACAAACAAATGTAGGCAGCATCTAAAAACCAAAAAAAAAAAAAAAAAAAAAAGAAAGGGAAAAGAT
Source organism: Marmota monax (assembly GCF_021218885.2). Classification (NCBI taxonomy): domain Eukaryota; kingdom Metazoa; phylum Chordata; class Mammalia; order Rodentia; family Sciuridae; genus Marmota; species Marmota monax. The sequence continues at coordinate 1,574,983 of NW_026693851.1, read as the reverse complement.
TCTTCTCAAAGCTTCTAGAAAGAATAGAGCCTTGAAAGCTCCTGATATCACATTTCTGGACATAAGACCTGTAATAACATGGTTTGTGTTGTTTTATGCCACTAAATATGTGGTAATTTGTTAAAGCGGCATTCGGAAATTAACACAGGAATAAAATAGCATATATGTCACTCCTATAATGAATTTAGCTTTGGGACTATGTAGGGATCTCATAAGCATTATACACATGATAAAGTCAGAATTCCATAAAAATCTCCAGAGACACAAAAAGTTACTAAGTATAGTGACTGCCAGAAGATAAATGATACTTGAAATACTGTGCAGAGTAGGCAGACACCCTAGAATCTTAAAGTGTCACTCCTCAAACCATCCCTCTATCAGTTTGTATTATCACTTGAAAAGTCTTGGCTAGGATTATATTTTAAAGTATTGAGTGTTCTTAAAGCACTGCCTAGCCAATGTCTTCTATTCCTCCAATAGGACCAGAGCCAACATCACCTATTCTTGGAGATTATCCTGAATCTCCAGATACCTTCTCTGAGAGTCTAAGTGCATCACTGAATAAAACATTATTATACTGTCAAAATTATAATGTAATGCAATTTATATAATAATGTATTACAATTTTTATCATGATATAATTCATCTTTAAAAAAATTTACCTATCCTAGTTTTACTCTAATCTTATCAAGGATTAAGAAATACCTATCTTGTTATTTGATCCTCCGTACTCAAGTTTTGCCACTTAACAAAAGAGTGACTGAATGAACAAACAAGATTGCAAGTAGTGAAAGTACAGTTCGGAGCACACAAACAAATTAATGGGTTCAATTTGTATCTAGGCTAACATGTTCTATGGCAACAAAACTCCTACTCCTGTCCATGGCCATGGTCCTGTCTATCCTGGCTCCTGCTTTACCTGCCTTCCCTCTACACCATGGCTCTGCTCACCAGTTTTCAATTAATCAAAGTAAAAATTAATTTTAATTAAGGAATTTTGCAAATGCCTCTGCCTGTTACTCAGACCACGTTGACTGAGTCCGTTTTCATGGCTCCTCTCCAAATTTTCTTTGTCAGCTACTTTCATCCTATAGATCTCATTTTAAATACCAATTTTCATAAAGAATTTCTGTGACCAAGCCATCCAAATCAGATTCCTCTTACTATACTCTCTCACAGCTCACATACTTATCCTATGTGTCACAGCTTGTAATTAAATGCCTGTTTGCTTATTCATTAAATTTAGCTCTGTCTCACTAGAATGAAGTTCTTTGAAGACATAGGCCAAGTCAGCTTTATTTCTCACTACTGTACCGCTCTACTTTGCAAAGTTTGTACACAATGTTAGGACTCCAAAAATAATTATAAACACAGGCCTTATTCAACCTAAACCTTTCAATGGCATGCTGCTTTTTGTTGCTCTTAAGTCACACATTCTATAAAAGCACTACCTCCCCTTTGTCTTTTTAAAAATTTTTGACTGAAAAATTTTGGAGAAACCTGTATATTTGTCCTGACACACCATTGTGGATTTGGTAGATTTTTTCCTCTGACTTCTTATAATTTGCTCCTGTATCTCCAGAATTTCCTGATAATCTGGAGATATGATTATACGATCTAGAGGTTTGACTGACTATAGTCTGATATTTTTTTTCTTTCTGCAAGGATATCTTGTGGAGGATTTCCACTTCTTACTGAACCATTATCAGGAGGCATATAATGTCTACAACATACTTTTATGGATGTTAACATTATCTGTTGATTAAAATGGTTGCTTGATCCCCATAATACTATTTCCCAACAGCCTTCTATGCAACAGTTTCAGCACCCACTGATAATTTTCACCTAGACTCAAACTTTCATAAGGGGTATCTTCTAACTTCTTAATGCATATATTAGGTGGAATTCAATGTATAACTTTCCCTAATTTTATTGCTGTGTATTGTTTTTAAAGCATAAATTAAAAAAGGATAAATGCTTTATTCTGTTAATTCATCAGTTTAATTTTCAAAGTAATGAGAAAAATGTCCTAAAACTTACAAGTTATCAAAAGTTTCTTTTTTTTTTTTCTTGATACTGGGGATTAAACTCAGGGTCGCTTAACCACAAGGCACATCCTCAGTATTTTTTTTATATATATATTTTATCTAGAGACAAGGTCTCATTGATTTGCTTAGGGCCTCACTAAGTTGCTGAGGTTGGCTTTGAACTCTAGATCCTCCTGCCACAGCTTCTCGAACTACTGGGAATACAGGCATGCACAACCGTGTCCAGCACCAAGAAAGTTTTCTAGATGTGTGCATGTGTGCTTGTGTGTGTGTAATTATGAACTCATGGAGTTATATATATTTGGTTTTTCTCATGTATTGAGCTCATTATTTCTTGTTCACATAGTCTCATTTTAGGTCAGTAGAAGCTACCTAATGTTACACTCCTGTTAGTGGCACAACTCATTAGCTTTTGACAACTTCCTTGATTTTTGGAGTAATATAACCCAGGCTCCTATATTATTTGGCCCAGATCTGTATTAACAGATGTCTCTGAAAAGCACTGGTTCTCTTCACTGAGATATAATATCAGGAGACCAAACTCTGGGTGGTAGGCATATACTTGCTGCTATCAATATGTCAAAACTTCAAACTTTTCAATGGAAGGATTGGAAAAACATTTTTAAGAGAAAAAAAAATGTTTGTACTATTTTTATCAGTTTAAATGTTTTTACATAGTTTTTTCTCTTAAAACTAAAAACTTTGACTTACAAAGAATAGTAAATATTTTTCTAAAAATATATAGAGAATATTCTATTCATAATTGAAAGTAACAGTAGCAGTATTACTAATTATAATAAGACTACTTACTGAACACTTTTTCAGATTTCTTCAGTATTTTTTACCCTTAGGTTATATATCCAAAAAGATATATGTTCAAAAATGTGTTTTGAAAGTTACTGAAAAATAAGTATATATTCTCTGTGTAGTTAGACCACTATTTGATATAAATGTGGATCAATTGTTTTGGTTTAAAGAAATGCTTTTTATTTTTAAATTTATTTTACATTATGTAAAATATTTTCCTGATCCAAGATAAAAATTAGAAAAGGGATATTCACAGAAATTTTATCATATACCTGGTCCACTTCTGTCCTCTCCCTTCCTATACAGGTAACCATTTTTAATGGTTTTAGATCTTCTGTGATGTTTGTATGCGTGTATAGATGTGTGCTTATTCGTATTGTGGGGTTTCTTTTTCTTTTATTTTTTTTTTTTTTTTTTGTAGCAGGGATTGAACCCAGGGGTCCTGCTTAATCACTGAACCACATGCCCAGCACTTTTTAGATTTTATTTAGAAACAGGATCTTGCCGAGTTGCTTAGGGCCTTGCTAATTTGCTGAGGCTGGTTTGAACTCACAATCCTTCTGCCTCAGCCTCCCCAGCTGCTGGGATAATAGGTGTGCGCCACTGTATCTGACTTATTCATATTCTTTAGGCCCTATTTTTTAAAGGTATTCTTGGGATCAGATGTTATCTGTATATAGATATTTTGTTCATTCCTCCTCTACAAATTCTTCAAATTGATTAGTATCTAGTTTATTTCCAGTTTTCAGTAACAATCAATGTCCTTAGGTATATACTTTTCTTAAAACTAATTCTTGGACAGGTTTTCAAAAGAGACACTGTTCAAGAAAAGGACAAATGCAATTGCAATTTTGCTAAGAGGCATAATTTTAAACATGTTAATATTTTAATATGTTAACTTTTCCAAGAAAACATATAGGAATTTTAGAAAATTTATTACAGAGAAAGAAAAAAACTCATTTTTTGATCCTATTTATAAGAAACAATTTATTGGTGGAATTTAAATTATTAAATCATGCATGATTTTTGGTATAATATAAACAAGAACACAACAAAAATTTTAACAATTTTAGTGGTGTCCCACCCATTTTATCTTAGGAAATAATATAACAACAGGAAAACTTAAGACCATCTATCTATATGTATACACACTATATATGTAATTGAGGATAGACAGAGAAAGAAAAAGAGAGACATAATAATTTTCCCAGGAGAGTATTTATGATTTTAATAAATTGACTAGCTTTTTAATTAAGTCAAAATAAGTTATTGTATTGTCTTTTAAATAAATCCCCTTACTAATCACCCTGCAATTTCACACAACGGAAATGGGAGTACAGATAGTAGGGTCTATGTTAGTATTATTTGGAATGATTTTTAAAAGTCTTGGTAAATTTGCAATTTTGTCTCCTTGGGTTTAATATACAATCCAATTTTTTAAGTTCATAATGAAATGTATTTTCCAGTTCTTTGTATGATTATACATGTTTAAAGTACATGATTCTGTCTAATGCTACTTGAGTTACTATCACCTTCTGAAATTAGGACTAGCAACCCTAAGAACTGGGTGAATCATATTTGTTTTTATATCTTATACACTGTAAGAATTCAATCTCATAAAAAGGTGGACAGTAAATTAAAAATAACAGGTTAACATTTGAATAGCAGCAAGTTATGTATAAAGAAGTAACTTGATTGATACAAGTTCAATGAAAACTGTGATTGAATCACTATTGATTTGTTTCCTCATGCTCCCATATTATTCTTCAGATAGAACCATAAAGACAATAACCATTCATAAGATGACATACAAGAAAATGCTTAAAATTGCTTCCTCTCAATTTTCAGGCAAAACGAAGCCTTGGCATCTTCTTTTTCTTCCCCTTCTTCAATGCTAAAGTCAACAAAATAACAATCAACAACATATGTCTTTGTCTGCAGGCTCACTTTAAATCACCTTTCCCAGTATGCTTCAAAGCTCACCTCATCTTATGTTTATTGAGGACAAAAAATTCAGTTAAGTTCTTTATACACTCAGCTTATAACCTCCTTCCTTTAAAAATACTAGTATACAGCTACTGTCCAGTATAAACATTTGGACAAAATAGATCAGCACGTAAGTGCTTTTTATGTAGAACTGGTCTAGAAATGGCAATTTTCTATTAGTAAAATGGATACATAAAATATAATTTTGCTTATGAATTATTTATAAAGTTTATTTAAAAACTGAGTAAGAAAAAATTCACTACCTTTTGCACAAACACGTGTGCAATCCTTCATGTTAATAAAGTTATTGTCATTCCCTCCACAGCCACTATAGGTGAAAGCCACGCAAGTTTTGTATCTTGTATTAAAATAATAGCGAGTCACATTAGCAGAGCACAGACCCTCATCTTTTGGGCTGTAGCAAAATATTGGACCTTTATGAAAAAGAAAATAAAATTAGAAATGCTAAAATACAAAAATTAATAAAAGGTGATGACTTCTGAAGTAATCTAATCCCGAAGAGGCTTCATTCTGAATTCAAAATATCATATTAAGCCACTTGAGAAGATGAGTCTCAAATTACAGGTAAACTTGTGTGCCATCTTTTGATGATTCTAATTTTGTAAACTGACAGAATTCCTTCTGAATGTCTTTCATCCTTTAAATATGAAAAGAAATTAAACGCCTAAACCAGACATGGTCAAGTAAAAAAATTCCCTAAGTTTTAAAGAGATAAAACGTGACATACTTTGGTGAACTTTCTTGTGTTGGTAGTTTTATTTTAAATGTTTTTATCAGCTCTCCTTCCATTATTAATCAAGATTATATACAATATGTGAGTGTGTGTGTATATTCCCAATTACCAACCATTGGAACAACAACATCTACATAAATGACTTAAGAGAACATCAGCAGCAACCATTTCCCCCTTTTGCATATTTACTACACTATAGCTACATGGCTTAATCAAATTCTCTGACAAAGCATAATTTCTTGATGACTGAATGTATCTTTGGTATGTCTGGGAGAAATGCATGTATTATTTCTTTCCACAAAATTAAAATACTTACCAAGTCACCTATGAGTTTGAGGATGAGGATGTGGGTTGTAAGAAAAAGAAAAAGGGAAAAGGATAGAGAACTCTTGGTGAAGCAATTTGTAATTCCTAAAGAATACAGAAATCTAAGTGAAATCTGAAGTCTGTATATATTCCACTGTTTCATATGCAAACCTGATTCCACACAAAGCTTACCATCCATCACTTACCAGCCCTGAGAACTTGGCAAATCATTAACTTCTAGATTATACTATAATTTTTAATATATAAATTGAGAAATGCAGGTTGAACATTCCTTATCCAAAATGCTTGAAACATGAAATGGTTTTACATTTCATATTTCTTTGAATTTTGGACTATTTTCACACACATTCACACATATCAGATATCTGGAAGAGGGAACCCAAATCCAAACATGAGATTCACTTCTTTTCATATATACCCTATATGCATAGCCTAAAGGTAATTTTATATATTTTATTTAATGTGTCTGTTTTTTTGAAGGTAGTCCATCACAGGAGGTCAGGTGTAGAATTTTCCACTTATGACAACATGACAGCGCTCAAAAAGTTTCCTATTATGAAGTATTTAGAATTTCAGAGTTTTGGATTAATCAGATATGCTCAACCAGTGGTTTTAAAGAGACAACACAGAAAAGGAAGCAAAAGTTTGAATAATGGCTCCATCACTTACCAGCCCTGAGAACTTGGCAAGTCATTAACTTCTAGCTTATATCCTCAAAAGTAAAAATGGGGACAAAATACTTTTTCTCGTGACAAGCATTCTTGAGGTTGATATTACATTATATATGAAATCACCAGGACCCAAACCATCTTAATTTCACATCAACTTATTGATTTTTTTCCATCGAAAAGTCTTGATAGAAAAATGAAATAAAAATACCATAAAACATAGTACGTACTTTTCTTTGGTGCACAGAAGTCCATACAAGAAGCTTTATCAGAGAACTGGTTTCCATTATGGTTACAACCAACAGACATGAATTTTTCACATGTCATGGTCATTAGATTGAAGAAATACATTTCTCTGGGCTCCTCACATATATTCTCATTGACTTCCAACTGGCAAATGTGGGGAACTTCTACAGAAAAAAAAGCCAATAAAATAATGTTGGTCAAAAGTAGCCTTTTGGTCAATGTTGGTCAAAAGTAGGCGCTGAGGATGCAGCTCAGTGTTGGAGTGCTTATCCACCATGCACAAGACCCTGCTCGTTCAACCATATGAAGCAAAATCAATCAAAATTTTACTATGATTTAAGAAAACAAATTGGGGGAAAATAATCATTTAGTACTGGAAGAGTAAATCCCCAGAAGACTGTCCATTAATCTAGTGATTTGACTTGTTTTAAAGAGTATATTCAGATTTGACTCAGTTGTGTTGTATCTTTGAAGTTCAGAGGAAAGACTCCCTGTTCTCTAGTTGTTTCTACATATAAAGTTAATCAAATCATGTTTATATGAATACCCATGCCCCCTGCTCAGAGTCTTAAATGGCAAAGCCCTGATACAGTCCTTGAAGAGTTATAACAAACAAGTAAAATTGGACAGAGTTTTGTAAATCACCATATCCCTACACTTAACACAAGACAAGTTTATTTATCAGGACAAAAAGTTACATAATGAGCTAAATCACAATAATAAAATCCACTGCTGGCTGTGGTTGTGCATGCCTGTAATCCCAGCGATTTGGGAGGCTGAGGCAGGAGTATCAAAAGTTCAAAGCCAGCCTCAGCAATTTAGCAAGTCCTTAGTCAATTTAGCCAGACCATGTCTCAAAATAAAAAAAGGGCTGAGGATGTGGCTCGGTAGTAAAGCCTCTGGGTTCAAGTCCTAGTAACAAAAAAATAAATAAATAAATAAATTGAAAACACTAAAAATATTTTAGATTGGGTAATTGACACAAGGAAATGGTGTTCTCAACGAGAGAAAAAAGCACTTATGTTTCACTTGATACATTCCCTCCCCACACCTTGTGTTTTGGGTACCAGGGGTTGAACCCAGGGGCTTTTAACTAATGAGCCACACGCCCAGCATTTTTTTTTTTTTTTATTGAGACAGGATCTCGCTAAATTGCTTCAGGCCTCACTAAATTGCTGAGATATCTGTGATTAAGAATGATGGTCAGATCTATAAGAGTAAATGCCTAACTACAAACTCTCAAGGAGCAGGGAAAGGGAAGTTTGTATAGTTTCCATGGTGTAATGCTCTCATTATGACCAATTCCAACGGCCACTGCAGTTACCAGTGAATAACAGAGTCGGTTAGAGATGGATATAGTCAATTCTCCAGAGTCACCAGAGCATCATCCACTGAGGCAGCCAGTGGATGGACAAGAATCAGATTAGGACCTCCTAATACCTTCCAAATACTATTAGTGGAGGGAGATTTTAGCAAACATTTAGCCAGGATCGTATTTAGAAGAAAAGTTAGCTTCAAGCTTACTTGTTCCCATTGTTCTGAATATAACAAAACATATCTCCAAAACAGACATAAATAAAATTCAAAGATTGATACTGAATCAAGAGTTGTTACTTGGTATTGACTAATGACATTTATTTCTCTTCTTTGTTCTCAGCTACTGGAAATTTTTTGATCATCTACTACTCATATTTAAAAAAAAATGAGCCTGAATCACAGCAAATATTTTGGGAAATTACATGTTGTATTGGAGAAATAGGCTTGGGAGTCAGAGGACACGTGGATTTTATTCCTTGCTCTTTTGAACAAGTTAAACTCTCAGAGCTTCAGTTTCATTCTCTGTTTAAAAAAAGAAAAGGCATTATTAATCACTCTACCACACAGACATGTTATGAGGATTAAATGGAAAGTGCTTAAGTATCCAAAAAGACATTCATTCCCTTACACCATGGCATAGAGTCATCCGAATCATTCCCTATTACATTTCCCATTGGGAAGCCTGGAACAGTTTATAGATGGTACATTGATTCTAATTAGGAAATAAAGCAAGTTGAACTGGACTTGTAGGACCGAAACCTGTGGCCTTGCTCCCATAGGCTCTTCTTGGTGAAGCTCGGAAGCCACCCCTGTACCCAGCAGGGGTCACACCAACCAGACACCATTTTGTGGTAGTTTCTTTCAAGAGAATAAGCTTCCAGGTGCTCTCAGTCAGAGCAGAATACTCAGTCCACTGTAGGCTATGGTGTGACTCATGGATTAGGAGCAGGAGTAGGACAAAGCAGGCCTCATGCTTCTTCTTAGGTGTAGTGGATAGACACAGGTTGAACTCAGTACTCTGAGAGGCACTTTAGAAACTTATATTCTTTCCTTTTTCTATGTGAAACAAGGTGCATCTTTAATGCCTCTTTGTCTACCATAGGAGGAAGGAGAATTGAACAAGAGTGATAGTTAGAAGGTTGGGACTGTTCAAGCCAGGTTGACACTAAGGAAATTACTCCGTTTAGGAGGAACACTTGAGTATTTTTGTATCCATGAAAAAAGACATCTTCCAGTGTACAGGGAATCTAAATTTCTCTGGAGGATTACTCTAACATAACTGAATTTACAGGAGGGGCCATCTGGGAGGAGCAAAGTGACTCCCATGACTTTCAGAGGGATGTCACGTCTCTCCATGTCCTTACATGCGTATCTAGACCAAAAGGTTGCCACAAGCCTAAGGGGAATATTTCCTTTGTCCAGAGTCAACAGGAAATGTCATACTGGGAGGGAACTGGGGAAAACAGTCATCCAGATTGACTTGTCAATACCATACCCAGTGACAGTTACAGTGGTGATGACTAAAGAGAGAAGCTTGAAATAGTTTGAAATATGATAAAATTAAAAGTATGGAGTTCTTATAGTGTGGATGCCAAATGCTTAAAAAAAATTTAATTGTGTTCATTTTACATCTGTATAAACTGAACCTAGGATGACAAAATATCTGGTCATGTTTACTTAATGCAATTGTGAGCAGAGTTGAAACCAGAACCCACAGTTCTTGGTTCTGTTCCTATAATCATTCTAACACACCCAGACCCAGGCTCTTCCTACTGTACCAAGACCTTAGAGGAGAATGTGAAGAGCCAGAATTAAAAGCATGTCAGCCACAGTGAGTCAGGAGTACCTGTGCATGTTGGATTTTTTACCCTGATCTCTCTCCCATCCTCTTTGGCCCCCAGAAGAATGAATCTGAGGTTAATCTGGATCATACTGGCCCATAGAATTTCCAAGCTTCAGTAAGATGCCCTGTCCTCTGCGATCCCCACAGGTTTCTTAGGCGATGAAGAATTTATGGAAAGGACTGAAGCAGACGGTTTTTCTCTCTGCAGACACCTTAGGGAGATGTGGTATGTCTGGTATATGAGTGAATGATGAAAATTAATTGAACCCAGTGATTTGGGGATACATATTATATAACAGTCATTGAAGGAGTAACATTGGCAACCCCTTAATAAACAGACAGTTCTTGCTTCCTGGTAGTCTAAGCCCTATCAAAATAAAACCTGAAATGAGTCTGGCTGACACTAAGGAGGAGATCACACATCTGCTAAGAGAAGCAGTTAATCTCTTCTGAGAGATAAACAGTCAGGAGGGCTTTGTTAAAGTTTGGGCAACTCCTTCACCAACTAGGCATTTTTCTAACCAATTGGGCCCAGTCAGAAGCATTGACTCAAATTGCACCCTCTGTCAGACATAGTGTGAATTTGAGTGTATTGTGTAATAAAGAAGCCACACCAAAGGATGGGACAGTCTGTATGATGAATGTTTGCCATTCCTGTTCCCTCTAGAAAAAAAGAGAAAATGGAAGATATAATGTACCTCTGACTGTCATTATTAATTCATTCACCTATATAAAAAATAATTTGGTTAAATAATTAAAATGTTCCAGACTTTGTGCTATATATTTGGGAAACAAAGATAAACACACTAAGGGTTTCATAGCATAGTAGAATAAACAAATGAACTGTATACAACCTGTTTACAATATAGTGTTTTTATTACAACATTAAAAATATGTTCCATTGTCTATGGGCTCATATAAGAGGAAGTATGCAAAGGTCAATTCAAAATAAATTAAATATATACCAACATACCTGACACTACATCTTCTATGCAGAGACTCATTCTCTAATCAGATAGGTGATTTGGTTGGTCATTTTAGTTGCTATAGCTCTAGCAGAATATTGCCTTCTGTTGAGAAACAAAATGATAGAAACCTCTTTTCTCTGTTTCCTGGGTATATGTTCCTTCAAATGCCTACTCATGGTGTAGACCATCTTTTCTCTCACTTAATGGGACAAATTTTTAATTATGTATGACACCCAGAAAGTTGGGACCAATTTTGAACCATTTTATCCAAGATCTTCCACATAAGCACAGCCTCATTGTCTACTTAAAACTGCAGTCTGGCTTGTCAAGCTACTAGACAGTGGCATGTCAAGAATGGAGTAAGAAAAATTTCTCCCTACTTACGGGATGCTCAATAGCAATAACAATAGTAAGGAGCACCATATGTTTATTGAGAGCTTGCATTATGCTTTGCCTTCCTCAGTTCAGTATGTCCCCCACCATAACCACTTGAGGAAAATTCTTTATTCTCCTTACTCTATAGTAAGTTAACCAAAGCTTCAGACGAACACTTGACTTTCCCCAAGCTACATAGCCAGCACAGGCAATCTGAGTCCTGACCCCTGGTCTCACTCACTGTAGGCACATCCTTTTCTTTCATATTTCCAAAAGATGAAGTCAGGCTTATTACATACAGGCGGAATAGTCCTCATCCAAAATGCTTGAGACAATAAGTGTTTTGAATTCGGGATTTTTCTTAACTTTGGAATTTTGCATACATAAACGTATTGGAGATGGGACCCAAGTCTAAACACAGATTCATTTATGTTTGGTATACACCTTATTGCATAGCCATAAGGCAATTTTATATAATATTTTTAGTTCATTTGCATTTTGACTGTGATCAGTCACATGAGGTCAGTTATGAAATTTTCCACTTGTGATATGTAAATGCTCAAAAAGTTTTGTATTTTGAAGCATTTTGGATTTTGGCTTTGGGGATTAGGGTTGCTCAACCTGTATAAAGTGTTTAGGATCCTGGTTCAGTACCTGGACAGCCATATCTCAGATTTCATTTTTAACCAAACATGAAGTTTACAATTCATTCGAGAGAAAACAGACAGCTACAATGCAAATACATTGCCATGATGCTCTAAGAGGAACATCTGCCAAAAATTGATAATCAGATTAGAGGATTGAGAGAGCTAATCACAGAAGTCCTCATTTTCAGGGTTATATTTGGCATAAATTAATAGACCTTGACCTTTCAAATGTAGAGACACCTTTTCCTTGCAAAAAATATTTTCATTTTTATAGGAGAGCCAAAATCTGACATCAGTTATGCATTAATGACTGAAGTACCATATGCCCTTCAAATGTCTATTTGTTCCAGCTTTAGGTGGAAAAGCTTTCGTATCTTAAATCAAGCAAGAGGACCAAGCTGCCATAAGGGGTAGAGGAGGCAGCAGATGCAGTTTGAAAGTGACATATATCTCCTAAGACTCTCACCATTACCTATTAGCTGAGGGGAAAACTAGTTTAACTGAGACTTCTGTACCAGCAGAGAGTTGTATATGCTGGTCTGGACTGCACATAACTCCCAACCAGGGAAGTGTGAGTTATTCCTGCTGGCCAAATGAATCTCCTGTATTCCCAATCTTCCTTTCTCTCACAGTGGAAGTAATACTCTGGCCAGAGACCAACCCCCTTCATGGGGTATCATGGAGACTAAGAGGAAAACATTTCAGGAATGAGGAAGAATTTGAAATCGCTAATCTTGAGAGATAAATTGGACAAATGTAGATGGATATGTGGTCTTGGGTGTTCTTAGTGACAGCTGCTTTGCAAGGGTGTATAGGGACTCAGCCCTCCAGTAAGATGTGGCAACATAATCGTTGCCCTTGAGGCACTTCCTGTTCTTTCTCTTCCCCATATGGAAGTTTAATTAGAAGAGAAAGTGGGAGAAAGAGCAGATAAGAAAGTGCAGGTATACCCGCTTGAATCAAAGTGTGAAATATGATATATCAAGAACTATGTAATGTTTTGAACAACCAACAATAAAAAATTAAAAAAAAAAAAGAAAGTGGAGGTGGATAGTGACAGGAACAATTTTCATTAAGTTTGGTGGAACAGCAAGGAGTGAAACAAAGCTCTAATGGAAAAGGGACATGGAGTCATGATTGAAAATACATCAGAGAGAGCATTACACATGGAAAATATTAAAACCTGGGGGTGAGTGCTTACAGGTTAGAGAGGGGCAGAGCTGATTTTGTAGAAATAAAGTGAATGAAGCCCTTGAATGGACAAGAAGAGAAAGGACACAGAGTAATGGCCAAGGGGTTTTCCTCTACTGAATTGCTACAATTTCTCAATTTATCTGTCCTTTTCCTCTGGCTGAACATTAAAAATTGGGATGACTCAAGGCTCACCCTTAAGAACTTTCCTCTAAATGTACTCTTCTTTTTATGTGATTTCAAAAAACTAAAACTACCAACTGCACACACTCATATATTTACATAAACATAAAATTGTGTCATCTTTGATCTCTCCTCTCTTCTGAATTCCAAATATTAATTTCTTCTTAACATCTCCACTTGGATGTCTAATAGATTTCTCCAGCATTATATTTTCTGAGCTGAAGTCTTGATTATAAATCCCCATTTCCTATAAATCCCCATTTCCTCTTTTCTGATAAATGACACTTAGATACTAAGATTCTCAAGGCAAAAACTCTGGAATTACTCTTTACACCTCCATCCTATCTTTACCAGATCCATTAATGTTCCCATCATTTCTAGCTCCAAATCATATTTTTAATCTGCATGTATCTTTTATAACCATGGCAAATAACCATTGTAATTTAAATCTATCAGCTCTTAAGGGACCACTAGATTAGGTTCTTACTGAAACTCTCGTTTCACTTGTTTCCCACTCAACCCCTACAAAGCAATCAGAGTAATTTTTATACATCACACACCACATCACAATTCCCTATTCCTTTAATATAAAATCACAGCTCTTCAGTAGCTTCTCAGTTTATTCCTCACCATGATTTGCAAGGCTCTTTGTGATCCTATATTGTCTCCCTTAATTCACTCTTATTTGATTTTACTGTGTTCAAGTTCCACTGTATTTTCTAATCTCCTAGTTCAATCAGCTTGTTCCCACCTCAGACCCTGGTGTGAGCCATTCCCCCTGCTTAGCCCTTATCCCTGTACCAAATTCTCATCTCCTGATCTTCATATCTGTCTCCTTAGGAGCTGAGGAGACAACAGGAGCTAAGAAAGTTGATTTTGTTTATGGCTTCAACCCCACAGGAATATTTACCAAGTAATTACCCCCTGGTAATTACTTGGTAAATATTTACTGAATAACAAATAGTGTTAGCTGCTATCATTTGATCAGCCCAGATAGAAACACAGAAAGAAAAGTGAAAAGATACCAGGATATACATGCTTGGCATGTGAACATTCAGCAAAGTGACTGGCAGATGGTAAGGGCACAAATATCATAAGCTAATAATTAAAGCATCTCACTTAATCCTTGGGACACAAACTCACTCTTTGTTAATATCATCTCATCTCTCTCCTTTTAGAGTGCCTTGGGATGATCTTATTCTGGGTGTCCTCATCATGGCTCTCCCCTTCAAGAACTGCCTGTTGAAAAGAATGGCTAACAGTTTTCTCAAACTTGGTGTTTCAGGACTTTCTGATCTCAGGAAATAGCAAAACTCTTCTTTGTTTCTCAGGCAAAGAAAAAAATCAGACTCATTCCCATCCCCACCTTTTTTTTTTAACTCAGCATTTGTTCTGTCAGCAGATCCTATTGTATTTACTTTCAAAATATATCTAGGATCTTGCCAGCTGTCCCCAAATCCATTCCTAACATTCTGGTTTTACCTATCATCCTATCTTACCTCAGTTACTGCAATTGCTGTTCCCTGCCACTCTCAGCTCCCTATGAACTAATCTCCAAATAGCTGCCAGAATGACCCTGCCAAAATATGTGACAGATAATGTCACCCTATTATTGAAAGGTCCCTAATGTTCCCTAAGTCACTCAGAATACAGCACATCTTCACAGTTGCCTGTGAAAACTCCATGGGCCCTGATTTCCTGTACTGCTTTCCCCTGTAGTCACTAGGCTCCTCAGATTCACGCCTGCTCGCTGCTGCCCTGCCCTTGCCGTGCCCTGGGATGATCTTCTCTTAGATACCTGCATAGCCTACTCTCATGGGTCTTCACTCCAGGAGCATTGTCTCAGAATGGCCTCCATGACCACTTTCTGTAGTTGAAACATTTTTTTTTTTTTTTGCTACCAGGGATTAAACCCAGGGGCACTCAACCACTGAGCCACATCCCAGCCCTTGTTTATTCTTTATTTTGAGACACCATTTCACTCACTAAGTTGCTTAGGGCCTCTCTAAGTTACTGAGGCTGACTTTGAACTTGAAATCCTCCTGCCTCTATAGTTAAAACATTTCTGACACTCCTATTCTTACTCTTTTCTTCATTTACATGTTTCCTTAGCAGTTATTACAATTTAAATTAGTTATAATTTACTTTTGTATATTGTTATTGTTTTTCTTCCTCACTAGAATAATATTTTTTGTTTTTATTCCCCCTCTCCTACTGCCAACCATCTAGAATTGTGTCTAGCACATAAGAGTTGCTCACTACATATTTGTGGGATGAATGAACAAAATGTTAGCTGTTAATCTTTTATAGTCCTAAGTAAAATATTAGGATGAAAAAGAATAGTGTAAGGTAAGTTACATACATATGATTTCAAATTTAATATAGTGGATTTTTTTCTGAAAAATTGTGTCAAACTGAATGTTTACAAATTAGATAATATTTGGAATATACCGGCACCATTTCTATTTCAAGGAACTGGTGATTAATCCTCTGTATAAAACAAAGGAATTTTGAGCACTAACTTGAATGACTTGTCCTTAATCTAGGCCCTCATAAGTTAAATATTTTATTTATCAGGTTTTTTTGATGCACACTTAAAAACAGAAAACAGGCAGCCTTTGAACCTTATTCTAGCTCATGTTAATTCTAAAATAAATTCACAAGAAACGTAAAGGAAACTTCGAAAGATATTAGAGACCCTTAACCCATTTTATATAATTCTATCCTCCCAAAATGTTCAAAATGAATTTTGAAAAAAGAAACCACTAATGCTGATGGAGCAAAGGAAGCCCCAGGCCTCTGTCAATAGCCACCATGACTTGATTGCATTGCTAAGTGCATCTGCCTTTCTTTTCTACATTTGGTCAATATGAACTTTTTTTTAAAGAAAATTAATGTATGGAGGTTGTTTGCATAAAAAAATATTATGTGTTTACAGAAAGTGCATAATGAACTATGCTGTTTAGCTTCCATTTCTTTATGAGAAACTGCCCACTTGGCAATCCTTTAGACAGATATTGTTTGCCATATTTGGCTAGTAAGAACCCATCCTGGTATTTAAGACCAAGAAGATTCAAGACAATGTGTGTTCTAGCTCGCTCTCTCTCTTCTAGGGCTATATGATCACAAATCTCATCTAATCCAGAGTCTGGCTGTTTAAGAAATATTTTATAGTGGCCCATCTAAAACCATCAATATGGTGCTTAGATTGTAATTAAGGAGTTTTTTTAAATTCAGCAAATTATAAAGAATGAAAATGGGTTTTAATATGAAAATATTCATCATGACTATATATAAAAAAGTGGTCAAATGCTTCTAATGTGTAGAATCACCAAGGATACAGCAGCTAAGAATACCAACTGACACATATACCAAGCTATGTGGGCAGTTAATGATATGATTTTCTGGAAACAACGTAAACAACTTTCTGCAAATAATTATTGGTGCATGATCTCTACTCTATTTAGTAAATATTTTCATTATTGTAAAATTCAGTGTGTATAACACCATGAAATACATTTTATGTTTTTATCTAAAATGAAGTTAGATTTAAAGTCAAATAATATAAATTTTTTACTATGTAGATGTTTGACATGATATTTGACAGTCATGTTGGCTTTGGAAGAGTTCAACGTATGCATTAAGGTCTTGGGAAATGCAAGATATCTGACATCCAGCATTCACACCCACAAAATCTATTAAAAACCACAAAAAATAATCTGACTTATTTTCAAAAATCTCCTGTAGGGGGCAGTATTGCTCCCATTGAGAACTTCTATGAATGGAGTACAATTCTGAGATTCTTCCTCCCACTCCTCTCTGCTTTGCTTTTTCAGCACCTTGGATTCTCTAATTGTAGTGCAAGATGAAAGAAAAGGTAAAAAGGCAAAGTCTCCTTCTTCACAGGTATGTTTTCCTGTGGGTGGGCTTATTGGGGTATGGATCTTTGGGTTGGTTGAGGATGATTAGTAGTTGGGCCAGTAATGTTATCTAGCTCCTCTTAAGACTTCCCATGGAGAAGTGAACTAACCTGAAAGCTTAAAATGCAAGGGAATGGGGTAGAATTTAGTTCAATTTATTGCCAACTCTGAATTTTGTATGTTATTCTATAGAATTGTTTGAAAAACAATTCCTCTCCTGTAACACTAATTTGAGAGAAGTGCACTGGAAGTGAAAACACCCCCAAACAGAAATCAAATACCTGGTGTGGTAAGCTCAGCTTTACTGCCTCTTAATGGGTGATGTTGAACACTTAAAGATGCTAGGCCACGTTTGCCTCATTTGAAAAACAGGACAGAGAGTAAAGGAGACAAAGTCATATATGAATTCTTTGATCCCTTGACTCTAATATAACTGTAAATATTAGGACTCTCCATGCAGACAATGTACAATGTCCTCCCTTGTGTGGCTGGGTGTCCTCGAAGGAGTGAAAATTGTGATCTACTCTTTTTTTCTTTTAATACAAGAACTGTGGCATCGATTTTGGCGAGCTTCCTAGAGTCTTCCTCAAAACGAAGTGATTTTTTAAAAAATGATTATATGTTATTAAACATGGTAAATCACAGAATTTTAGAGTTGAGACATCACTTGTTAATACATGAAGTCAGATAATTTGCAAGTTTTTCTATATCTAGGTGAATTTTATGACATAGGTTAAGTAAACTTACCACCACTTGCTGATTCTCTTCTGTATACCAGACAAGATCCAGAACATTGGGTAGTGGTGAGGACACAAACTTATGAAATGTATGGCCTCTCTACTAACAGTTAACTATTTTAGACTGGGTTTCCCAGAAGCAAAGTCTAAGACAGGGATTCTTACCCAGATGGTTTATTGAGGGTAAGCTCTCAGGTGGAAATCTCTGAAGAAGTGAGGAAAACTGGATGGGGCAGAAATTAGTCAAAAATGTAATTTCAGAAATCAAGTATCATCCTGAAATTCTGGAACTCTGGTAATTTCTCAACTACAACTAAGATTTTCAACCAAGAAACAAAGTCCAAAGCTGCTAGATTCAGCCAGCCATTTGCTACACTTAGATCACCCTCAGGGATAGGTAAGGACAGAGTCTTCCAGGTGTTACAGGTGAAATTGTTCCCGTCAGTCAAGAGCCAATTTGCACAGAACGTCTGCCCGTGACAGTTAATACCTGTAGCTGCTAGAGAATTTCTGGGAGCCATTAGCCAAGTAGGTATGACAATTTCCTTGCCAGCATACCCCATGTTGCTTAGTGGAAGGACTTGTGGAAATAGGACATTTTGCAGTGACATTGCATGTAGGTGACCTTGCTCAAGGACCAAGGCGGATCCGGGTTTAGGGCATTCCCGGTTTAGGATAATCCGGGTTTAGGGCGTTCCCGGTTTAGGATAATCTGGGTTTAGGGTGTTCCCGGTTTAGGACAATCTGGGTTTAGGGTGGTTCCAGGTTTAAGGTTATTCCTGCTGGAAATAGGGCATATCCTGCTGCCTGAGTTCCCCTTGAGTTCTCACGGGATTCAGACAGTATTTTTTGGGAGACAGAAGCCCAGTGGGTGTGGATTTGGGCAGAGAACGTGGATTTCCCCAGAACGTGATTGTAGAGTGCTGGTGTGAGTTCGGGAATAAAGAGTTGCTACAAGGTGTGTGGTGGCTCGTGATTTGTGCCCAGCTAGACTGCGGCACCTATATGACTTAATGGTCAAATTTTCCAAAGTAGAGATCTACACTTTGCCAAAATCAATTAATTGAAGACAAATGTAATGAATACAAATTTACCATTTTGTCTGTAGAAATTATTTACAATTAATTTCAGGGTTGCAGAAATACTCACAGGAAATCGTGGTAAATGAGCACTGGTTTGAAGAGGAATTACAGTCGAGGAAAAGCAGATTATCATACACATTTTCCATATAAACATCAAAGTTTTTGTTCAAGAAAATAAAACCAAGTACATTTAACACTTGCTTATCATCATGTCCTAACAATTAATATTGCTTCTGATCATAAAAGTTCCCTTTAAACAAACGGATTCAAAACATGTTACTTTCGTTTTCTACTTTGCACTTGTGTTTTCATGAGATAGCACAATTTGTACAAGTTGTTTTTCAGTCCCAGATCACTTTTTGTTCCATTTGCCTGCTATGCTTCATATTATAGAGAAGCAATATTACAATACTGTGGATATGCCACAGTATCAACATGAAGATTTTACTTTCTGAAAGCTGTAAATTGCCCAGTCTAGAGAGCAATGCTCCAGCTCTTCCAGTCATAAGGCAAAGCACCATAATTTTATGAAGCACAAATAAACACTCGAGAGTATTTTTAGAAGAATATGAAGTTAATTCTGACTCCAATTAAAACCACTTCCAAGTTCTTAAGTAATCGATCAACCTCTTTTTCCAGATTCTTTGAACTTCTATAGCTTTCTGGAGCTGCAAAGAATATGCAGAAAATTGTATAAACTTGATTTTTTTTGTTGAAGGTTGAATATTAAATCAATATTATGTTCTTATACCACTTCTTGAGAAGGAAGTACCAATTTGAAATTGTATCATTTCTTCAAAATGAAGGGCAGTGCTTAAAGATTGATGATAGCATTAAAAAAAAGAATGTGCAGAATCATGATGACTATTGTAACATTTCACTTGCTTTCATAGTTTTGTTCTCAAAGCACATTAGCATTTATTCTTAGTTGAGGTTCAGAAGCATACTAATGATTTTGTTTCTTCTTTGTTTATTCTTGTCACTATAAACATTTTACCATATTGTTTTATAATAAAACTTTATTAACATTATTCATAGTTATTTGTATATATATTTTAATTATAGGCTAGACATATTTTTTAATATAAGAAGAAGGACTCAATCATAAGATGGTTGGGCTGTAAAATTTTAGCTCCCTTTCAACAGGGAAAGTTCATGGCTCTATTTTTTTTTTTAGAGACTTATACTTCTAATGAAATAAAAAACCCTTTTTATTTTATCTACTCAATCTTTGTGATCAACTAAAAACTAATTAATGGATAAAGCACTATATCTTTGCTGGGAGCCATTAGCCAAGTAGGTATGACAATTTCCTTGCCAGCGTACCCCATGTTGCTTAGTGGAAGGACTCGTGGAAATAGGACATTTTGCAGTGACATTGCATCTAAGGTGACCTTGCTCAAGGACCAGGGCGGATCCGGGTTTAGGGTGTTCCCGGTTTAGGATAATCGGGTTTAGGGCGTTCCCGGTTTAGGTTCCAGGTTTAAGGTTTAAGATTATTCCTGCTGGGAATAGGGCGTAACCTGCTGCCTGAGTTCCCCTTGAGTTCTCACGGGATTCAGACAGTATTTTTTGGGAGACAGAAGCCTAGTGGGAGTGGATTTGGGCAGAGAACGTGGATTTCCCCAGAACGTGATTGTAGACGGCTGGTGTGCGTTCGGGAATAAAGAGTTGCTGTTTGAATCTACAAGCTGTGTGGTGGCTCATGATTGTGTGCCCAGCCAGACTGCGGCATTTGGTGGCCCGTACGGGGAACTTCTGAAGCTTAGAGGTAAGTGAAATTTCTCACCCTTGAGGAAGAAAGAAAGAATGGGTCACCAATTCAAAAAACAATGTGTTATTGTTTTGATTTATTTTGTTTTTATTTCAAGTTGCCTGTTCCTAGAACTTTCTCAGGCAAACTGGGGAAAATGGTTGACTCAAGGTTTGAAGTTGTTCGCCTCCTAGCAAGAGAAATTGTTAGAGGAAGAAGGCACCCCAGTGAGACCAAGAACAATTAGGGCATATGTTGATACAATACAAAAATGTAGCCCATGGCTTTTTAAAGATGAGTTATTAAGTATATTAATGGGACCATCATGGTATCCTGTAGAAGGATTTTTCTTCAACAAGAAAGAGATGGCTAGTTCTGTTTATTACATTTGTCTAAGATCTTGGTTTTTACAGACATCTGATTAATTTACAAAGCTAAAGTGTTAAAATATCAACCACTAAATATAAAATCAAGTACTCTTTACTTATTAAGTTACATAAGGTAATATATTTAAAAATTACGTGTGTTTTCATAAATTGGTGAATGGAAAAGAGGTTTAATATTGCTTTGGTCTGTGTCTTTGCTAAAACAAGGTTACTAAGTGTTAAGATTCTATCATGTGTAATTTATATACAAAGAGTAGAAAAATTTTCAGTTGGGTTTCAATTATAGTATTATAGTATCATAAAAACATGAAAGTCTTTCATCTTATTAAAGTGGAGTAATTTGTCTAAATCAGAAATTTTAGAAGAGTTGTTTCAAAATGTGAATTTATAAAAAGGGTTAACGGTTAAAAAAGAGAGAAAAAGATTCAAGATGTGGAAATATATTTTAATATAAAAGGTTAAAGGAAAAAGAAATGTTTCTACATGAGATAATCTCTGTGTGGTAAAGTAAAAGGTTGTAAAATGCCATTTAAAAAGATTTTGAGGAAACTAGACTTAATTTAAAAGCTTGAGAAAGGAAGAAAGAAGAAAAAGATATTTGTACATGGCAGATTGAGACAAAGCTTCTCAATGGAGTTAAAAAAACAAAGCCTTTGGTTGAAGGGCAGCCATGTAAACTAACATTAAAGCGATTTAAACAGAATCTAAGCCTCGTTTAAAAGAGTGAAGTTGTAGGTGGTGAAAAAGTACATTTAAAAGTACAGTATAGATGATAATTAAAAGGCTTTAAAAGGTTAAATTGAAGGTGGTTAAAATGCCTTCATGACGGAGAAAAGATTGCGTCATTCGAAGCCTAGTTAATCGTAAAGACATTACTTAAAAAAAATGGGAATAGGATAAAATATACTTAGATAAAGAAGATTAAAAATTTGAAGTGAAAAACTTTAAAGACAGAAGAATAGAAAGTTAAAAAGAAAAAAAGATAGAAAAGATGTAGGAAGATAAAAAATGTAAAAGGAAGACAATAATTTTAAACCCACAAAATAGGAAACAAGAAAACAAAGAGGAAAAAAAAAGCAACTAAGGGTGAATGTACAAACCTTAGGGGGTAAAAAACTAGAAGATAGAAATAAGATAAAAAAATGGTTGAAAATATCAAGTAAGGTATTACAGATAGAAATGCAAAAAGATAAGACAACTATTAGATACAGACATATACATATTAAAGCAAAAAGAGGGAATTGGAAGGGGGTATATATCCCCCAAAGATA
The DNA here is from genome assembly GCF_021218885.2 of Marmota monax. Classification (NCBI taxonomy): domain Eukaryota; kingdom Metazoa; phylum Chordata; class Mammalia; order Rodentia; family Sciuridae; genus Marmota; species Marmota monax. Next base: position 1,552,474 of record NW_026693851.1, on the reverse strand, counting down.
AACTTAAAATAACCCTTTTTACTCTAAACTTTTTAAATTTGGATTCATAAGGACTTAGTGCTGCGGAAAGGCATATGTATCCAAAAAATGTACATAAGCCTAAGGTAATTTGGAAAGATATTCTAACAGGACAATGGAAAGGTCCTGACCCAGTGATTGTCTGGAGTCGGGGTTTTGTTTGTGTGTTTCCACAGGGAGAACAGCAGCCGATTTGGATTCCAGAGAGATTAACTAAAACAATTTCTACAGATCAAAAAGAAGATGATTTGACTCAAATCCATAACAGCTGATATCCAGAACTCCAGCTTGGCCATTCTTACATCTGCGACAGTGATTAACCAGTGATGCAATTTTTCCCAAGGAGCCGTCAATTGGCTTGGTGTCGTGGCATTTCTGTATCCTCCTCCCTTCTACTAGTGATGGTCTAAAATTTGGGGGCCAATGGCTATATGCTGGACCGGTAGTCAGTGACAGGTATGATCCAATTGCAGTGGTATCAACCTAAGACAGGAGGTTGATGCCTAAAGGTCAGTTTTCCGATGACGGGTAAGAACCATATGTTGAATTGGACAACCTACCAGGCACGGTCCTTAAGCCACATTGCTTGTTGTTTAATTAATCAGAAGAGGGGAGATGCTGGGAGCCATTAGCCAAGTAGGTATGACAATTTCCTTGCCAGCGTACCCCATGTTGCTTAGTGGAAGGACTCGTGGAAATAGGACATTTTGCAGTGACATTGCATGTAGGTGACCTTGCTCAAGGACCAGGGCGGATCCGGGTTTAGGGTGTTCCTGGTTTAGGATAATCGGGTTTAGGGCGTTCCAGGTTTAAGATTATTCCTGCTAGGAATAGGGCGTATCCTGCTGCCTGAGTTCCCCTTGAGTTCTCACGGGATTCAGACAGTATTTTTTGGGAGACAGAAGCCCAGTGGGAGTGGATTTGGGCAGAGAATGTGGATTTCCCCAGAACGTGATTGTAGACGGCTGGTGTGAGTTCGGGAATAAAGAGTTGCTGTTTGAATCTACAAGCTGTGTGGTGGCTCGTGATTGTGTGCCCAGCCAGACTGCGGCATATCTTGATCCAGAATACTGGGTTCTAATTCTAGTAATGTTTGACATGGGGAAATTACTAACAGCACAGTGGATTACTTAAGAGTGTGAAATGTGGAGGTATCCTTGCTTAACTTGTGTCTTGACCTTTAATTTTGTATCCTATGCATGTAACTTTATCTCTACAATCCCCATTTGCCTCATCTATGAACTGGAGACAATGCCACATGAAGTTGATCTTAGGAGTAAAGGAAATAATAGCTGTAACATACTGAGCAGAGCATTGGACTTGGAATATAATAAGCTCTCAATAAATTCCATTCATCTTTTCCACACTGGTTCCTCAGATACAAAATCAAAAATTTTACTACACCAGAAATATTAAATAAAATAGCAAAGATACCATAACTTTCACACCTTTATCACACATTTCCACGTAATTACAACACAATACAGAATCCTGTGGAGCCAGCCTTCATTTTAGAAGCCTTCTGAACACAATCCTTCAAATAGTCACTAGTAATTGATCAAATTGATATAGGAATTAAAATCTGCTGGTGTAGCTAGGTAATAGCTTTAAGATTACTTGTGATGCTCTTGAATAAGGCAGCAACTATACCAAATTAAATAGTCACAACATTGTAGGTATACTATTAATTATCCTAAGAATTCTTATTTGCAAATATACAAATACACACATGTACATCTACATACTGTCCATGTTGGAAAAAAGAAGCACTTTCTCTTCTTTATTGCCCCATCTCCCCAAATTCATGGTAAGAGTATTTCTAGAAACAGTGATATATTGGTGCAATAAGAAAGGAAAACAGTAAGCATTTAGCACGACTTCCATTACATATACATCTACCTCAATATCAGGGAGTATCAGATGCATGATGTCAATAACTATTTTGTGCTGGGAGCCATTAGCCAAGTAGGTATGACAATTTCCTTGCCAGCATACCCCATGTTGCTGACATGTTGCAGTGACATTGAATGTAGGTGACCTTGCTCAAGGACCAAGGCAGATTAGGGTGTTCCCGGTTTTAAGATAATCGTGTTTAGGGCGTTCCCAGTTTAGGTTCCAGGTTTAAGGTTTAAGATTATTCCTGCTGGGAATAGGGCGTATCCTGCTGCCTGAGTTCCCCTTGAGTTCTCACGGGATTCAGACAGTATATTTTGGAGATAGAAGCCCAGTGGAGGTGGATTTGGGAAGAGAACGTGGATTTCCCCAGAACATGATTGTAGATGGCTGGTGTGAGTTCGGGAATAAAGAGTTGCTGTTTGAATCTACAAGCTGTGTGGTGGCTCGTGATTGTGTGCCCAGCCAGACTGCTGCATTTGTGCCCAGCCAGACTGCGGCAATTTTGGGTCACAAACTATAGCCTGACAATTTTTTTTTCAGTTACGTCTGATTAAACTGCATTTGGAATAGCGAATGTGTTAAAAAAGTAAATTCATGTTAAAATAATAGCTCACTTAGTTTGTCATCTATCTTTGTCATTCTAATTATGAAAATCTATTGGTGAACAATAAGCACAAATTGAAAAAAATGACTGGATAGTTTTATTTAAGATACATTTGCTAAGAATTTATACACATTTAAAATCTTGAATGAAAAGCCAAACAGTACTACTAGTGACTAAAATTAGTGGAAACAAACAGAATAATATGTTGTGTTTGTTCCTCTTATTGAAGTTCAATTGACCTCTATCCTCCTGATATTTGTTCACAACCATTCCGTGCACACTGCTGTCAATCACCTGATACACTGGACATGGGAACCTAGAAAGTCTAAAATTTCAAATTGAGCACACATATAACATATCTATTATGTTGAGCAGATAGACAGAAAACTTCATACATTCTATTATTGTCATTTGTGCTTTTAATCCCCTATTTTGGATAGAAAAAATTACAAGAATTCAAGTTCTCCATTTTCTGATTGTGGCCATTGTAATGCTAAAGAATGTTTGAGAGGCTGTGGTGACTGTTGAGTTATCTGTCCTTAGGTGCAAATTGATAACTATTTCATTCATCTGCCCAAGATTTATAGTCAGCATACAAAGCAACACATTAACAAAGGCATTTGATAAATAATTTGTCTTGTTTTGGTTTTGTTTTAATCACATCTTAGGGAATCCTATATTTCTTAGGTGAGTATAGTTGGATTTAAAGAAATCATAGTTTTCTATAAAAATAATTAATTTGGATTTCTATTTGCCGGTCTATGCAAATACTAAAAGCATACTACGGGAAGGTATAAAACTCAAACCTGAAATGAACATGTAACTTCTTAATTGTAATGTTTTGACTTGAAGTATTAAATTGCTGATTATCAATTAAGAGTTATGTCAAGAAATAGAAAGACTGGGAAGGAAAAAATCAAGACTAATATGCCTTCTGATATACAAAACAAAATCTTTATGATTTTTTTCCTAATTTTAAATGACATTTTTGATAATTTTCCAAAATTAATTGAATAAAACTGGATGATAATTAGTTGTCCACAGTTCATTAATTGTGTGGAACATAAATAATATAAACATTCAAATAGTGTTCTACAAAAATTATAATTTTATATCATTGTAATTATTTAGGCATAAATACTGTCTTCTGGAGTTTCTCAATGTATCCCAGAATATACTTTTATAAATAATTGAACCACATGAAATTGCCATTTAAAATTTTTTTTAATCTTCAGAAATAGCAACTTCACACATATGGTTCAATTTAATGTTTTTTTTTTTTTCAGTAGAAAATACTATTGAATGAAAAACTAAATTATATTAGACTCAAGCTGAAATATTTTCTAGTTCACAAGAATTTTTTTATCATAACAAATATTTAAAGGGAAAGAATATCTTTTAAGTTTTTTAGAAAACAATTGAACAGGTAGAGTAAATTCATATGAAAATTCAGTCTAAAGTCTATACTATGCTAAGATTGGGAAATAAATTAATTGCAAGCAAAATGTTTTCTAAAAAATACATTTTTTAATTAAGAAAAATTGGAGGACCCATGTGTGAAATATAAACATTTACACCCAGTGGCTCTGGAGGCTAAAGCAGAGGATCTTAAGTTCAAAGCCAGCCTCAGCAACTTATAGAGCCCCTAAGCTACTTAGGGAGACCCTGTTTCAAATAAAATATAAAAGAATGGGGATGTGGCTCAGTGGTTAAGCTCCCCTGGGCTCAATCTCTGGTACAAAAAAAATAAATAAATAAAACCATTTATTTCCAAATTGTCACTATCCTTCAATTATTAATGGATTCATATATTTTAATGATTTCTTAATATGTAGTATTTATATAAGGAACAATATAAAGTATTTTTAGAGAACAAATTAATGCGTTTATTTCTCAAAAGAATGTAAAGCATTTTTAAAGTTTAAAATGTAATAAGACAATGTTATATCTGCCTTCTGAAAAGTATAACTTTTTCACCAAAATGTTTTCCCAAAGAAAATAGTTTTAAATAGATAATCTATAAGAAAGAAAAATATTTTTGATTGCCCTTCAAAGATCTTGGACAACAAAACCAAACTTTTCCTATCACAATCCATAATACCCCTTGTAGAATGACTCCTTTGAAACTTCAAAAGAGAAGGAGGAGAAAAATCAAACCCTACATTTCAGCAATTGAAAGGAAACATGCAAAGTGAGAGCTGGTGCAGAAATTTCTGTCAGCTCCAGGCACTACACACCCTCATTGGTCATAGGAAAACATTTTATCTTTGCAACTACTTGAGATAAAGAGCAAATAAAAATCTTAGAGTATTTCACAGGAGTAGCAATAAGAAGTAAGAAGTGATGACATCCTGAAGTCAGAGCCCCAGGGAAACAGTTAATAAGAGTAATTTACCTAACACTTTGGAACCTCTAGGGTCTCTAATAATTACCTCTGTGCCTTCCCTAACCTCCATTTATCCACCCTTGCCTTTCATTCTCTTTTAATTCTGGGAGTGCTTTCCACAGTTTTGTTCCCTGACTTCTTAATTTGCCTAAAACTTGTCCCCCTATCAAATTTACATTTTTTAAAAAATGTTTGCCTTACTGAGTATATAAACTCTTGAAAGAAACTATTTTGTGATGTTCAGTGAGAATGTTAAATATTAAGCTTACTTTTAGGATTCTATTTTATTACAAAATTCAGAAAAAGAAAATATCATCTTTTATTTTAAAGATCTCTAAGATAATTTGCTTTTTACATTTATTCAACTACCATTGTTTAACATAGTGCCTAGAAATAGGGAAAAAACCCTCTACTTACTTACTTACTGTACTCTACTCATCTCCCTTCTATTATTATCTTTTATTTTAATTAGTGCATTATGATTAGATATAAAAGCAGGATTTATTGTGGTATAATCATACATGGACATAGTATGATTTGGTGACTTGTTTCCCAGTACTTTCCCATGCCCCTCCTTCCCCCTTCATCCTCTTTCTTTACTGTATTGGTGTCCCTTCTATTTTGAGAGATCTTACCCTCTATTTTTTGTTAGTTTTTGTTATAGATAATTTTAGGTTTCATTTTGAGATAACTATACAATCATGGAATATAATTTGCTCCAATTCAGTCCCCAGTCATTCCCTTTTCCTCTCTCCCACTGATCTTTCTTCTATTTATTTAGAATTGTTTTTTAAATAGTGCCTTACGTATATACATAAAGGTGAAATTCACTGTGGCATATTCATATATGTACTACATATGAAAGTTTGGTCACATTCATTCCACTGTTTCTTTGTTCTTAACACAAACGCATGACTTCAAATGCATGCACCAAAAAGTATTCAGGCATCTTTCATCTTTGTATCATCAGCAAATCATTTAAGAAAACTCAACATTTAAAATCAAGATATTACTGAAAAGCAAGGAGTTAGTAGGGCATTTTCTCCTTTGACATCATCAAAAGTTCTTCTCAGAAGTAAATTAGAATGCTTTGTTTGTACAACAGACTTGAGCTGATTGGATACCTACTTAGGCCACAAATGACCTTACTAATTGGAAGTCATTGCAAATAACTGCAGGGATTTAACATAACAAAGAGTAGACTTTAAAGTAGATCAGAAAGTACACTGAATCCTAGAAAAATGCTCAGTATTATGTAATGGTTATGTGTAGTGGCTCATAAAACCATTTACTTGCATTTTCTTTTTCTGATATGCATGCACATCTGAAGGGTGAACAGAATCAATTATTGAATTTAGAAGTTAATTAAGATTGTGCATATAAGTTCTAAAAGATGAGCTTTTTCTCCAATCTCAAAACACTTGGAAAAAGTCAGTTTGCCATCATGCTCTGAGAAATCAATGTCCAAATGAAAGGGCAAAATTTTGCTTTTCTATCTAAACAAATCACTCAGCCACATAGATATGCATACGTGTGTGTATGTGTGTGTGTGTGTGTGTGTGTGTGTGTGTGTACAGTCCTGAACCTTGTTTTTGACCCAGATCCATTTATAACTTCATATTTGGGGGCTCCTTTTAATTAGTTCATATAGAGCTGTTTAATTCTTTGCATTGGCTCTGTATTAGTCCACACCATAGATATAACCAATTTATGGAAAATCCTTGTACTGTGAACGTTGTTATTTTCATTGTTATGTGATTACAAATAACCCTATAATGAATATTATTCTATATAAATCAACTCAGTCATACTATTTTTTTTAATGAATACAGTTCTAAATGTAGAATTCTGAGTCAATGGTATGGCTCCTGTAATAAAATTTGACAATATGTTGGGTTGGCATTCCACCCAACCAAAAAAATATATGAAAAGACATTTCTCTGAACCTTGCCAAATTATCACATTTTTAATATCTATCAAATATTTAGGTAAAAATATTGTCAATTCATAATTTTAATTTCTGTTTTGTTTAAAATTGAATTTATCATTTTCTTTCCTGGTTTTGGTATGGGCTTTCTCTTCATGTGCATTCTTTATTTTTCTACGTATTATTAGAATTTTTAAATTTTTAAAATTAGTTCTTCTTTCATTATGAACAATTGAGCATATAGTCTGTGACTCATGGCAATTTTTTTCACATAAAGATTTCTGCCTTTTAATTCTGCTTATTATGCTTACTTCAACTGTATTGAGATGTCATTTGTATACAACAAAATGTACTCATTTTAAGTGTATAATTTGATAAATTTTATAATGACAATATTGTTCAAGACTTTTATCATTTGTTTTTACTCAATTGTTTTTATTTTACTGAGCTTTAAGACTGTATATGTTAAGAATGCTGTGTTTTGTCAAAAACATACACACACATATTTTCATATGATCTGGCTTATTATTTTCTCACATTTTTAATGACTAAAATTTTCAGTATTGTGAAATTTGATTAATCAATGTTTTTCTTTTGTAATCTGTGCTTTTGCTGTCATAGCCAAAAAAAATAGAGTCACCAAGTTCTTGAAATTTTTCTATTATGAATCTTTTAGAATTTCTATAGCTTAAGAATTTATTTTTAGGTCTATGATCACTTTTTGGATAATATTCATGTCATTGTGAGTTAGTAAAAGACATTTACTTTTGTCCATAAGTATCAAATTGTGCCAGAGCCATATCTTGAAAAAACTATTTTTCTACCTCAAATTATCTTAGTATTTTTATTAAAAATCAATTCACTATATATGTGTGGGGCTATTTCTGGATTCTATATCCAGTTCTATTGATCTGTTCTTACATGAATAATAGATTACGTGGCTTTATAGTAAGACTAGAAATCAAATAGATTAAGTCCTCCTATTGTTTATTTTCTTTTTCAAAATTGTTCTGGCTAATCTAATGTATTTTAAAATATACATTTAAGAATTAACCTGTCAGTTTTCACAAAAATTATATCTCCAAAAACAAAGGTCGAATTTTTTCTCTGATATTTGGAAGCTAACCCACAATAAAGGGTGGGGGGGGATTAGAAGTTCAGTAGATTAGACAAAAGGGAATGAAGAGAAGGAAGGAGACATAGGAAAAGGAAAGTCGAATGAATGTGGCATAACTTTCCTATGAATATGTATGAATCCACCACAGTGAATCTCACCATCATGTACATCCACAAGAATGGGGGTCCTAATTAGAATAAGGTATATCATGTGCTTATATAATTGTATCAAAATGGACTCTGCCATGTATAACTAAAAACAACCAATAAAAAAGTAAAGATTTTAAATGAAACTATATCAAGTTTATAGATCAATCTGAGAATAATAGACATCTTAACAATATTGAGATTGCCAACCCATAGGTATATTTACTTATTTAAATAGATCTTTAATTAATCTCTTCCACATGTTGTAGTTTTCATTGATTAGGTGTCATACACAATTTGCTATATTTGTCTCCAATTGTTTTATATGTTTGATGCTATTATACTCAGTATTTTAAAATTTTCAATGTCGAGTAGTATGATTTTAAAATGGAGCTGATTCAGTCACCTTAGTATTTGTGTTTATGGGATCCCTTAGGTTAACTCTGAATATCCTCACGGAGTCTATCTTTATTCTTTCTGACATATATGAATTTTATTTCCTTTTTATGATATATAGCACTGGCTAGGACTACAAATACAATATTGAACACAAGTGGTAGGAGTATTCAGTATTCAAACATTTAAAGTAATTTAAATCTAGGCTTTTGATAAATGTTTCTTATTAAGTTGAATAGAACCATATTCCTCCACTATGACATCTGCATCATTTATTAAATTTGTATTTAATATTTCTGCACCTTTATTACTTTCCATTAATTTTACTTTTTTGTATACAATAACCTCATTTTAGTCACTTCTGGCTTTTATATTTTAATTACTCTTATAAGTAGATACTGGATATAGTTCTCACTCAATTTTCTGACTATTCTTTTCTTTTTAACATATTAACTTTGTAATTAGCTTCTCTAGTTCTTCAGAAATTCTATTATTACTTTTAATGTGATTTTAGAATTCTATAATTTGCAGATTAATTTAAAAGCTATTCATTATTATGATAAATCCTTTTACCCAAAAGCACTTTTTTTTATTTGTTCAAGTCATCAATAGTGTTTTTCAAATGGCACATCAAAGAATCTTTCAACAACAGCTTGCTAATTTATTGTTAGATTTACTCTTATATCTTTTATCTTTTAAAATTTTTCATTGTAAATAGGAGTCTGTCTTCATGATCATGGTATCTCCCCTGCCAGGTAAGTATGGGAGTCTATCTTCTATAACATCTTTCTGGTGTGTCTGCTCTTTAATCATCTTGCTTGTCCTGGATTGATCAAGTTTACCACTAAACTAGACCTTCTACTCAATTTAAAGAGGTCAAAACATAGTCTAGATGACATTTTCAACTTTCAAGTTCAACAAAACTATTGACAAGACCCCTGATGTACAATAGTCAGTTTATGTTTTCCCTTGCTGTGACCAAAAGACCAGACAAAAATAAATAGAGGAGGAAAAGTTTATTTCAGAGGTCTCAGTCCATAGATGGCCAACTCCATTACTCTGAGCCTTAGGTGAGGCAGATCACTGTGGTGGAGCAAAGCAGTTAATGACATGGAACCAGGAAGCAGGGAGGGTGATGCATGGAGACAAGGTTCTATTCTTTGAAAATAATACATTTCTTAAAGGCATGCACCCAATCACCTACCTCCTCCAGCTACACCTTACCTGTCTACAGTTACGACCCAACTAATCCCTATCAGGGGATTAATGAATTTAAGTCTCTCATAACCCAATCATTTCACTTCTAAATTTTCTTGCATTATCTCACACATGAGCTCTTGGGGGGACCCCTAATGTCTAAACAAAAACACTATTCTCCTTTTTGCTTCAAGATTACTAACAGAGCAAAGAGCAGAGTTATCAGGACAGAAGACAATATTCTGTAAGTAGGTAATTGGATAACTTGAGAGGAGGTCACTTACCAATCCACCCCAAGTTTTTGGATGTGTTACTTTTGACAAGATCTATTGGCTTTTGGTCAACAGACTGAAGTCCACATAGGATAGCATTTAACTGCACTGGATGTTGTTTCCTAGCCCACCCTGTAACTCTGGTTTTTAGTAAGCTATTCCACATTTATGTAAGACAAATATGTCTAATGTGAGGTCTGTGATTAAAAAAAAAGAAAGAAAGAAAGAAAAACATTTACATGGACAGAAGCATGTGGGATGTTGAGGTCTTCTAAGGCATTTTGTAAATCCAGTGTTGGTGGTAATGGCAGTTGCACTGCAGGTTGGAAATGCCAAAACAAATACATGCATAGGGATAGGTCTATATTCACCCAGGAGAACAAACCTTCATGTCAGTGAAGAAAGAGGTCCAAAGTAACCAGTCTCCCACAGGGAAGTAGGCTTCCCCCTACCTTTCTAAGCAATACACTATTTCAGGCTTTGGTTTGGATTTTGCTATTGGCAAACTGAGCACTTAGCAAAAATTAGAGGACACTGTGCAAAGTTAGAGTCCTAGAAAAAAAATTTTAGGAGTTAATTTCTGTGCTAAAGAACAGGGCAAATTTAAAAAGTGGAGGAGAGGGCTGGGGATGTGGCTCAAGCGGTAGCGCGCTCGCCTGGCATGTGTGTGGCCCGAGTTCAATCCTCAGCACTACATACAAACAAAGATGTTGTGTCCGCCAAAAACTAAAAAATAGATATATTAAAAATTCTCTCTCTATCTCTCTCTCTCTCTCTTTAAAAATAAAGTGGAGGAGAAAGCAGCCACAAAATGATTGGCACAGGAGCTTTCTTCATAGGCTCCCACTTTCATTCCTCCTCAAGACTTTGTTTCCCTCTCTCACTGGATTTTATCTTGTATTTATTTTTCTAGCTATTTCTAGTGTTCTCTTTATGCATTTTAAAATACTTATGTTGTCTGTCTCAACAAGCTTATACTAACATCTTTTGACCTATGACGTTAAAGAATAAAGTTCTCTGCATACTAATATCACCTCTACCTTTTTTCACTATTTATTTATTGCAAATTCTCAAGAGTATATGGAGATATTGTTTTTATTTTTCCATGATTTTTAACATTTTCTGTTCCCAAACCACAATTTCTTAGTCCTTCAGTTAAATACACTTCTTTTCTTCTTGGTATTTTATTGAACAGGCTCGATGTTCATCTCATGTAGTTTTGCCACTATTTCAACATTAATCTCTCACTTATCTTAAGAGCAGTTTTCAACTGAAAACTCTTCAAACTCTTATTCTGAAGATAAGAAAGTTTATTTCCCTAATACATGCTATCAATTTGGTAACAATTTCATCTGTTTTTGTTTTGTTTTGTTTTTATTTATCATTCTACTACTGAAATAACACAATAATTGATACGCACTACAATCCAGTCCCATTTAGCTTGCAGAACTTTCATAGATTTGTGACCTCTGTAAACTACATTCTGTCTTTTGCCATCTCTTCTTGCAAAAGAATAATCATATACTGTTGATTGAACTTTTGCTATCAACATGTATTTCTCTGAAGTCAAAATGCAGACAAAGGAGAGTAAAATTATGTTAATCCTATGATTGTTCCTTCAGTAACATAATTACATGTATTTATTACTTGTTAAATTATTTAAAAATTATTAAGCCCCAGTAAGGCATGTATTAATAGATGAATAACCTGATCATTTCCCAGTGTAAACAATATTAAAATAAATAATCAATGCAGTTCAATATGCATATCAACTAGTACAAAAACTGGAAAAATATACCACCAAATAAGAAAAAATTATTATCTTTTAGTTTGCTTATGGTCAAAAATTCATTGCTAAAGAAAAAAAAAAGTGTTGGAGAATAAGATAAATCCACCCTAAGAATATTTAAGCAACCTCTATCAGTCTGTAAGAATCTGATGAACAGAAGAACGTAGGTAACATTGGATAAACTGGTATCAAGGGATTTCAAAAGAAAAGGGAGCTATTTTGATACTTCTGAAGAGTGCTAAATGGGAGTATAAGAAATTGTAAAGATCCAGTAATTTCTATAAATACCATCACATGTTATTCTTTCAGCTATGTACTGGTTCCAAATGCCTTGACATTTAAGCATGTGCATGTGTAATTATTTTCAATCTTATCCTTTCAGACTTTCAGACGCAAAAATCTTCTTTCTTCATGTCCATGCATTTTACTGTTTACCCTGATGGTTTTCCCTCCCACCAAACAGAGCAGCAATTTTTGTTGATATGTCTACATTTTAAAGCCACAAACATCAGATGTAAAATAATAAATGCATAGCAAAGAAAATCCTCAAAATTTGTCAGTTCAAACATTCCTTCATTGGAATGAATCTGGAAAATGAGTATTTGGAGCAGATCACATGATTTTTGAGCCTAAAATAAATAAAGGTAAGTATTTCTCATTTGAATTCATGGATATGTTTAGGTTTTACAACCATGACTTTAAACACATGGCTTTTTTTAATTTTGGAATTTCCATTAATTTTTACTTTACTCACTCTCAGTGAGGGATGTCATTCCACCTTGTTAAGCTCAAACACTACACTTCACAGATTACACTTCTGAGTCACAATGTTCCCTTTTTTCCCTACCCTCTCCATAGTCACCTCTGGTCATAGTATACTTCTCAGATCCTTTGATGGTGGGTTTGCCCATGTGATTTGTTTTGATCAATGGAATATAAGCATAAGGTAAGTTTGCTAGGTGCATGTTGAGATCTCAAGAGACCACATGTACTCTTGCTTATTCCTCTTATATCTTAGCCATCCACCATGAAAAAAACTTCCCTCGGGCAGCCTCTGATTGCAAGGTAAGACTCATGAAGCAGTACTGAGATCAACTGCAGCCTAAAGAAAAGGTCAACCTAATCCAGCACAGCCCCCATCCAATCCTCAGACCTCAGAGCAAGAAATAAGCACCAATTGTTTTAAACCACTGAGAGTGAGATTTGAGATGGTTTTATGTGAATATTTAAAGGAAATATCTGATACTATATTATTTTAATGTCTCTCAAATCATTCTCTTGATTGTTAAACAAAACTATCCAACTGCCATTTGAGTGTTTTTAATCCATACAAATCATAAGTACCTAAATTCAATATGTACAAAAATTCTCCAACAAGGAGAATTTCACATGTTCATTTCTGCTTCAGTAAAGAATTGCATCTGTCTATTTGCTGAGCAAGAAAAAAAAAAGTCAAGGTACAATTTTCTTTTCACCTTTTTCTTTTACTCAATTGCTAATGGGTCAATCACCAAATTATCTTGACAATAATGTAATTTTATAAACATATTTTTGTTTCGCATGTTATATATTCCTATAAGCTTCCTTAAATTCTTCATGAAACAAACAGATTAAAAAAAAATTTCCTGTTAATTTTTCTCCTCAGTGGCTCTAAATCATTTATCAACTTCTCTATCCACACTGCTGCTGCATTGGTTGAGACATTTGTCATTTCTTGCAAGGAATATTACATGCCTTCTAAATTCTTCCAAGTCACTTATCCTCCAATTTATTTTTCATTCTTCTCTCGGTGTCCCTTTTAACATGAAAATTTACTCCATTAAATTCCTCATTGGCTAGCTACTTTCAGAGTAAGTACAACCAAAGAATATATAAACCCACCTCTCTTTCCAAATACATTAATACATTGTAGCTATGTGAATACAGGACATTATCCTGATTTTTTTTCATGTTTTATTTTTTTTATTAGAGCTTTATCGTTATACACAGTAGTTGGGTTCATCCTAACAAACTCATACACGCATGGAATTTCATTTCAGTTTATGATATCCCCCACTTTTCCCTCCAGTTTTCCCTCTTCTCCCCCATTCTCCTTCCTCTACTCTACTAGACTTCGAAACAGTAGGTTACCTCGCCATGAAAATTCCCCTAGACCTCTTCCCATAGTCCAGCTACTTGACTGCTCCTTCTTCAAGATCTAATTCAAGTGTTATCTCGGGGTCCTTTTTTGAGTCATTTTTATTGTACTGCCTTCATAATTAGGCTGATTTCACTCTTCCTTGGAAATTTGTGCATAAATCTATGATAATATCTAACACAGTTTCTTGCAATATTGACAGATATCTTGGCCTTCTGTCTTAGAACTTTCATAGAGAATATGGAAAGGGTATTCACTTCATAGAGAATATGGAAAGGGTATATCTAGCTTTAATGCAGTCCATCTTTTTTTTAAATCTCTATACCTCAGGAGCCTATATATAAATAGTAAAATATCTGGAGCATGAATGAATGGAAATTTGGAAAGATAGTTAAGGGTAGGTTTAGATGAAATAATAATCCACAGAAGATAAAACTATTTCCATTTAGATACAGAAGTTCAATAAAAGGCTCTCTAGGAAGTATTCTTCAACTTGCCACGGCAAGTGTTGGGCATCCCATACTGATTTAGCATTTTGTACAAACTTTAATCATCACATCCTATTATTATGATGTGCTGTCAAGTCTGAATTTTCCAATAGACTGTGAAATCCCTGAAGCCTGAATGCCAATCTCATTAAGCTGTGAAATCCTAAAACCGAGCACAGTTAAATTCCAAAGCCGAATGCTATTAGAGTATATCATACTGATCAATGCTGTTGAATCTGCTCACTCATTCTTTCAGTAGTAATAGTCTTCTCATGTGATATATACAAGTCCTAGAGCTTGGAAAAAGCCTGAGGTGTATGGGTACAACCACCTACATGTATTTGCTATGAAAACTTACTATAAAAGAAGAAAAAAATGGCTCACTGCTTTCTTTCCACAGTCAGAGGATGTTTGAAAACTAGCTAAAGGATTGCGCCTTGGAAAATGACTTTAAAAAACTGGGAAGACTTGAGCTGTCCCAAAATAAGTCCCTGATCTTCTATTATCATTTGAAGCAATGTATAAATTACATTTTAGGTTTATATTAGTCTCAATTCAATATTGTCCATAACATTAAGATATCAGCAATCCTACTTTAAAATATTATTAGCAATCCAACTGAGTGCCACTATTATAATTTGTTGTTTATTAGGTATTTTCCTGAGCTCTGCTGTTTTTAATATGCAACTAGATTTTGTATGTTTCTGTTCAACTGTCTCCTTTAAAAACTATTACTCTTAGTGAATGTCTTGAATTTAAGAAGTGCACTCTCCTTTTTTTTATATTGTATATCACCATAATATTAAGTCAGTTTAATGTCTAAAATGTATAAAGTGCTGCTGGATGACATTATCATTACATGCTTTATATCACAAACTGTGTTACATTATTATTTTTGACAAGCTCTGAGAAATAACTATTTATATAAAAGTCTCTTAATATGAGAAATCTTGTGGATTTCTCATCAGAAGTGTATTTCAAATACAAAAATATCACAAATATTTAATAAGAAATCTCTGCTTTGGGAGTATAAATAAATAATATTCTTCTATAAATTGATAAAAAAATATGATATCTAACATATACATGTCACACATTTCACTTTCTTCTATAATGAAAATGGCTAAATAATAATAAATACCACTCAGATTTGGGACTTTGTTTCTTCCGATTTGTGGCATAAAGAATTTTTTGAGTAATACCTATGTCTATGGATACAATTAGGTAAGCATTATGTTTCTGTGCTTGTTCTTTGTGACTCCAAAGTCATTTGAAGGAAAGTACTATTTTAACATTGTTCTTGTAAATAGCACATCCTCAATTCATACCTTTCTTTGGAATTATGGTAAAAACCACTTTAGGTATTGGAAAAAAAAAACGAACTCTAACGTCATTTAAAGGTGGCAAAATCAATCATTCTAAAACAAAATCCTTCCCTACACTCTCCTACCACCAGAGTGAGGCAAGCAGCAACGACTGAGTTATCCTTTAAACTGTGGTCTCCTGCTCCAAGTGGCTTGTGTTTCCTGTTTCACATAGGCTAGATGATTATGATCATACTTAGCCAGGAGCTCTCCAATTACATGTTTAAGGTGCACTTCACTTTAATGAACTTCTTTCTGCTTGGTCATGACCATTTATAATTTATGATCACAATATGATTAGGTCCTAGTTTGCAATGTATTCAGCACACATCGTTAGAAATGATCTCTAAACTTAATGATCATAAACTTTTATTTTACCATTTAGTCACTGGTACAAGATTGTTATATCTTAAACTTGAGTGTTATATGTTGCTAGATTTCTCATTGATCCATTGTTATATATACTTGTCTGGAAGAGAAGCATTAATACGCCATAAATGTTATTAAAGAGAATTTCTTATTTATAAAGACACTGGTTCAAAACAATTTTTGATTTTCATAGGGATATTGAATACCATGCTAAAATATAATATTAGGAAGACCACAAATATTTTCTGGTAACATATAAAAATGCTTTTGCTTGCTTAAAGTATTTTTTGATATTTTAAATTTCATTTTAAATTATTCAATATTCTTCCCTTGACTTAGAATATTATTAATCAGAAAATTGCTAATTAATTGGTCTAGCAGTCATGGGTCTAAAATTGGAGATGACAATTACTTCCAAAAAAATATTCCATTCAAGTTAAAATTATGGTAATAGTGCCAAAACTCTGTGTAGGCATGATAAGTGCTTCCATTTCTTCTGGCAAGTCTGGAGTGGATTTGAAGGTCACTAGGTAGGATGCACTGTGAATAAAACTGTTAATATCACTGAAACTTTTTTTTTAAACCCATATGTCCATGGCATTCTGGCCTCTGCTTCTTATTTACACAGCTACCTCTCAAACTCTGCTATGACCGTAAAAAATGTTTTAGACCACCTCACTATTGTATAATGATATGTCCAGAATAGTCATTAGCATTGAATTAAATCAAATCACTTACTATATAGGGAAATTGAAGTCTTGTGTAGAATTTCCCATTTGAACATGGGATGTCTGGTTGGGACAGAGCAAGAATACAAATCTTCTAACTCCTAGAATTTCTTGGTAAAGTAAAGAGACTTTGAGAACAAACAAGGGCCAGAATCCAAATTCTGTAAGTCCAGTCACAAGATTCTTTCCAGGCACATCTGAGACATCATGTGGGAGAGGGAGAGGATAATGTTTTGCCAGAGCTAAAAAGAGCCTACCAGGAGCTTTGGTCAATGTTCAGCTCCAGAGTGAAGCCCTGCAATGACTCCTAGCTGTGGAGGGTGGGAAGAAGAGATGAGAAGTTTAATGAAACTATGATTTTTGCTATTTGTGTATGTTTTGTTTTCTCTTTCATTTCTCAAATGATTTTCTCTTAATCATTGAAATTAAGAAAATTTACCAAAATAAAGCCAGCTTTGGCCTTTATCTTTATTGCTTCCCAGAGAGTTTTTTTCAATTTGGAAATTCTTGCCTTTTTCTAGGTAGGGTTTTTGTTGTTATTTTTTTTTAATCAGTTCTTTTTATTTCTGTTTCTCCTCAATTGCCTGTTTTGAACATTGCTACTCTTTGATACTTCTGTAACTGCTGTTCTCATTTTCAGCAAATCTGTGATGTCATCGGCTCAGTTTGAGAGATATTAAAATCTAACACAAATAAAGCAACAGAGACAATTGTCCTAGGGTATAAACTGTTAGACTTTAACTTGCTTTGAAAGTTGTTAGTATGTGAAAAACACTGCTTCTGGAAATAAGTAAATCCTGGTTTTTAAGAAAATCCATTGTTACAGTTCTCCTTTAGAATTCCAAACCCATCATTATTCTAAATTCTGTGACATATTTTAAGCATATCTTTTTCATTTATTTTCGAAATTGGCAAGTAAAAATGTATATATTTATGATGTACAATATGATGTTAAATGTATATATTGTAGAATAGCTAAATAAAGTTAACATGCATTACTTCTCATACATATTATTTTTGCAGTAGGAATACTTAAAATCTACTCTCAGCAATTTTTAAACATATGAAATATTGCTATTAACTACCGGCACCATAATGTACAATGGATCTCTTGAAAGCATTCCTCCTAACGTAAGAAATTTTAAGTCTTTTGACCAATATCCCCCTACCCCTATTCTCCAGGCTTTGATAACTATCATTTTACTGAGTCAAAGTTTTAGATTCACATATAATTAAGATCATACAACATCTATCTTTCTTACTGACCTAGTTTACTTAATATGATATCCTCAGGTTCATCCATATTGTTGTAAATCAGATAATTTCTTTCTTTTAAAAGACATAATATTATTCCATTGTGAATATATATTTTCTCTTACACTCAAAAAAATTAAATTTATTCAGGAACAACATTTCCATGAGTATGTGAACATATGTGACATAGCAAACTGTGTGTTGCATTTAAAGAGGTTGAAGTGAGGGCAAGTTTGCAAAATGAAAAGTATAACACAAAGGACTTTGAAAGAATACTCCTTGGTCACAATGATTAACAACAAGGGTGCTGCTGGTTTGAGACTAAAAGGAGAGTTGCTGGGCAGATGTTCTCACAGAAGTCTTTTTGTGTAAGGTTGCAGTGGACTTTATGAAAGATTGTGGTCTGTCAGAGACTTTTATAAACAATCCTTGTTATCAGACACACATGCATATGATTTTTTTTCTTCATAGCCTACCAATTTTATTATTTAAATTAAGGTCATTTTAACTGATAAAAAACATAAAATTGTACATATTAATGAGGTATTGTGATGTTTAGCTATATATATAAATTGTACAATAAGGTTAAATATGTATCTATCTCCTCAAACATGTCCGATTTCTTTATGGACAAAACATTCAAATCCTTTCTCCTAGCTTTGGGAGATACACAGAACAGAATCCCCATCTACAGTCACTCTACTGTACACCAAAACTATCCCCTTCTCACAAACTACAACTTGGTGTCCAATGATCAATCCTCCCCAACTCTCTGCAACTCTGGGAACCACCATTTGACTTTCTACTTCCAGATCAACGTTATTTAGATTCCACATGAGTGAGATTGTACAGTTGTTGTATTTCTGTACCTGGCTTATTTCATTTACATAATGATTTCCAGTTCCATCCATGATGTTAAAAATGACAGAATGTCATTCTTGTTATGGCTGAATAGTGGACTCCTGCCATTGTGCACGTGTACAGCATTTTATTTTCCATTCCCCAGCTGACGGATACTTAGGTTGCTTCCATTTCTTACTATTAGGGCTGCAACAAATTAGGGCTGCAACAAACAGGAGTGAAGATGTCTCTTCAACACTGGTTTCATTTCCTTTCAATTGATACTCAGGGGTGTGATTGCTGGATCATATGGAAGTTATATTTTTAATGTTTTTAGATACTTCCACACTGTTTTTCATCTGGATATAAACATTTACTTTCCCACAAATACTGTACAAGTGTTCCCTGTTCTCCACATCCTCTCCTTACTTACATTTTTGTTTTCTTGAACATAACTATTCTTATTAGGGTAAGGCAATATCTAATTGTTGATTTTATTTATTCATAACTCAATTATTAGTAATTTTTATTTTTTATCATATACCTGACAGCCATTTTATTTATTTATCTATCTATTTATTTATTTATTTATTTATTTATTTATTTATGGTGCTGGGAATTGAACCCTGGGCTATGTGCATGTGAGATAAGCACTGTTCCAACTGAATTGTATCCCCAGCTCTACCTGTCAGCCATGTTATGTCCTCTTTTGAGAGTGTCATTGCCCATTTTTAAATTAAATTATTTGTTTTTTATTATCTAATTGTCTGAGTTTCTTATACCTTTTGGAAATTAATCCATTATTAGGCATGGCTTATGAATGTGCTCTCCTACCCCAAAGTCTGTCTCTTTATAGTTTGCTTAGCTATGCTGGAGCTTTTTTAGTTGTTTGTATCTCATTAGTCCATTTTTGTTTTGTTGCCTGTACTTTTGGGTTTGTATATTTTTAAAAAAATTGTCTGAACCAATGCCATAGAGAATTTCCCCTATATTTTCTTCCTGGTCTTCCAAGTTTCAGGTCATTCATTTAAGTCCTCAATCTATTTGGGGGTTAGTTATAGTGAGGGATGGGAATCTAATTTTATTCTTTTGCACCTGGCTATCCAGTTTCTCTAGCACCATTTATTGAAGACGCTGTCCTTTCCACATCATAACTTGTTGGCATCTTTGTCAAACATCAATTGGCCTTTGTGTGTGGATTTATTTGGGTGCTCTCTACTATGTTCCATTGGTCTATGTGTCTATTTTTATATTAGCACCATGCTGTTTATTATTGTTACTGTTGTTGCAAAAATGGAGAATTAAACCCAGGAGCTCGTGCAATCTAGGCAAGCACTTGAACACTGAGCTATATCCCCAGCCCTGCCCTCCACCTTTTAAATTTTGTTTTGATACAAAATTGTCAGAAGTGGTGACTGAATTATGGAACTTGAACTGTCCTGTGATAGAGATGATGCCTCTCTTGGGAATTCTTGATGTGGAAAATGTTAATGTGAGACTGCCCAGTTGCTGTGATGATGCCCTGTTCAATAGGAGGATCTGTGCCAGCCATGGAGATATTCAGTTCTTGACCTTGATGTTCAGACACCAGCTACTCAGGGATAGAAAGTTATGAGTGCAAGCTGATATTCATAATTGGGCTGCTCATACTCAAAACTTTGATTCTGATTACTTTGAAGAAACTTTCTCACATTAAATCCTTTGGATGTTATAATTATATAGTTGTGTGTCAATACCTTCCCACCAAGGAGGAGTCAACCTCTGAGACCCAGCTTTTCTCTATTTGTGTGTCTGTTTATGTTTTCTCCATGCCCTCACCACCTTAGTGACCCTGCAGGTCGAGGTACAAGATCTCACTAATTTGCCAAGTCTGACTATAAACTTGCTATCATCCTGATACCTAGTCTCTCAGTCAGCAGTGATTATTTATGTACCATCACACCCAGGGCAATACTATGCTGTTTTGATTTTAAAGTAATCTTCTAATCATCAAATATAACAAATGGTTAATCTGTTGCTATAAAATGGATTTATATGGAATGTGTCTTTTTAACTTTAATACTGTTTTAAATCAAAAAGCTTTATATCTTTTTTTAAATTTTTTTTTGGTAGTTGCAGATGGACAACATGCCTTTATTTTGTTTATTTTTATGCAGTGCTAAGGATCGAACCCAGTACCTCACACATACTAGGCAAGCATTCTGCCACTGAGCTACAGCTTCAGCCCTCTATTTCTCTTATTTGAAACACTCTGACTTTATTTTACATTCTCTCTATATCAATTCATTATTAAATAAAACATTTAAAATCTTTTTATTTAAAGTTATTTGATGTGAGTGCTCAGATACAGTTTTGAATGTCTAATTCTTTGTAAGTCATTTAATGTTGGTAAGTACTGAATGTGTCAGCAATTGTAACCATATCTGTATTATTAGTCCCAGAAAACAAATAGATAAAAATAAAATATGAAATAAATACAAAAAGTAAAAATAGTGTGGATAGGTGATTAGGTAGGTAGGGAAGTAGATAAGATGGATATCAATTTATTTTGTTATTATATTTTGCAAATTCAAGAGCCAGTATGAACTCCCTGGGAGATAGGATAGGTTTTAAGGGAAAGAAAAACAGCTATAATTTCAGAGAAATTTATTGTTTTTGAGTCAGATGCTAATGTCATAATACTTCCAACTTTTATCTAGCTTTTTTCCCAGTCTCCTGGATCCCTATGTGCAAAGTCTATATGAACCTCCATGAGATTCTTTACTTCAAAGGTCTGGCCCTTAATTAAAAACCTGAAATATGTCTCCCCAAGCACCTGCTCTGAATTCCATCCTTTTATTCATATTTCACTCTGTATTAGGAGATGCTATTAGAATTCTAGAGAGCCTAGACTAGGAAGAATTGATGAATCATTCTATCTGTTTACTGGGGCTCCCTTCCACAGTCTACAGTCTCTCAACTGTAACATTTATTGGCAATAAGTTTGGAAGTGCAATTATAAGAGCAGAATAACTCTCTATCTCCTAGGTGTTACAGAATGCCTTCACTATTAGTAAATTTATGGATATATTTAGTGGGAAATAAAAAGACATATATAAAATATGTATGGCTTGCCAGGTGTCGGGGGGGGGGGCATGCCTATAATCCTAGCAGCTTGGGAGACTGAGACAGGAGGATCATGAGTTCAAACCAGCTTCAGAGAAGGAGAGTTGCTAAGCAAGTCAGTGAGACACTGTTTCTAAATAAAATACAAAATAGGGCTGTGGATGTTGCTCAGTGGTTGAGTGCCCCTGAGTTCAATCCCCAGTACCAAATACACATACACACATACACACATACACACATACATACACACACACACACACACACACACACACACATCTGTGGCTTCAGGATATATTTTCGAAACTAGAAACAATTTTTCATATGAAATTCTTCCATGCCACACAAGATAAAAGGAAAACTCTTTAGTCCTATGAACTACTTGATAGCATGATTTCTTTTCAAAATCATCTCTCAAATACTACAAATGCTCACTAAACTAATTTGAACAGCCAGTCACAATTCCTTGAACATACCATGTCCTTTCGGGTCACCATGATTTGTCTTTTTAACCTGAAATGTTTCACCACTTTTGCCTAAAAGAAATAATCCTCTTCATTTTTCTAGACTCAGCTCAAATTCCTTCTCCACTATGAAGACTTTCCTGGGTCCCTCTACCTGGGGACTCCCATAATAGAATGTCATAACACTTTTCTTATTGAACATACTAGGTAATCCTCTAACTATTTTATGTATTTGTCCCAGGTAACTCAATTTCAATGTGCAAAAAGTCATAAGCTTATGATATGAGGATCAACAATTCTACTGCTTTCTCCACCCTAATCCCTCAAAGGCCTATTTTCTGGACTACCTAGAATATTACGGGACTGTGAGAGTTATGCTTATGACAGTTCTTAGAGCTATATTTTTGTCATTATACAACTAATACAAATATAAAAACAAGATGTGTATATATTTTTAATATTTATTTTTTAGTTGTAGTTGGATACATTTATTTTACTTATTTATTTTTTATGTGGTGCTGAGGATTGAACCCAGGTCTTTTTATGTTCTGTGTGAGAGCTGTACTGCTGGGCCACAACCCCAGCTCCAATGTGTATATTTTTTATTGTAATAAATGAAAAATGTAAATTTTGAGGCAGGGATAACTAAATAAATAGTTTCCACTTGAAAGTTATCATCAAAAATAATATTTGATGGGCTGGGAATGTGGCTCAAGTGGTAGCGCGCTCGCCTAGCATGTGTGAGGCACTGGGTTCAATTCTCAGCACCACATAAAAATAAAATAAAGACATTGTGTCCACCTAAAACTAAAAAAATAAATATAAAAAATATTCTTTGACAATCTCATACAACCATTTTTAGAGCCTCCTTCCCATTTTCATGTGCTTCCTTTTCCAAATTACAAATAATTACCTAGAGCTCCTACTTCATTTTTTGTTATTTTATTTATTATTATTAACTAACTCTACAATGTGTCTAACACTTTTATAAATATTTTATGTACATAACCCATGTAATTAAATTCTGAAAACACTAAAATGTGTGTACTATTACCCACCCAGCAAAAATAAAGAAAAAGAGGATAAAAAATATTTTTGACTTTCCATATTCCCTCAATATAGCACTATAATATTATCCTAGCTATCATTATTACTAATCCAGTAAAATATTTCCAATATCTTATTAGATTATAGAATCTGTTTTTGCTACTTAAATACTAACATAACCTTATATTTAATTAATATTTTGTCACCTAGAACACACTTTTACAAACTTCGTTTAATTCTTAGAATTCAAGCAACATCATATCTTTGTGAAGGTCAAATAAGAAAGATCTAGTGCTATGGTTTCCATGGGGTTTCTCCCGGCACCCCCCAAGGATTCCAGTGCTTGATTCCAGTGCTGGAGCTTTGGTCCCCTGTGTTTTGGTGTTGTTGAGGAGGTGGAATCCTGTAGAGGTAGAGCCTAGTGGAAGGTATTCAGTCAGGAATTACTGCTGGTCTCCTGCAGGGAGGAAGCCACCAGGAAGGTAGGTTGTTAAAGCAAGGCTACCCTATGCACCTGGCCCTTTCTGCCTGCAGCTGTTCCTTTTTCCCCTCCTCCATCACGTTGTGACATAGCCAAGGAGGCCTCCATAGATCCAGATGATGCCATGTGACCTTGGACTTTCAGCCTTCAAATCTGCAAGCTAAACAAACCTCTTTTCTTTATAAGTACCCATCTTCAAGCATTTTGGCTAAGTTTTATTTATTTTATTTTTTTTTTTTTTGTGGAAATTGAACCCAGGAGAACTCTAACACTGATCTACATCCCTTCCCTTTTTATTTTTTATTTTGAAACAGGGTGTTAACAAGTTGCTTAGGTGCTTAGGGCCTCAGTTGCTAAGACTAACCTTGAACTTGAGATCCTCCTGCCTCAGCCTTTTGAGTCACTGGGATGATAGAGTGGGCTACCATGCCCAGTTAACTTCAAATACTTTGTTATAGCAGCATAATATGGGCCAAGACACCTTGAGTGGTTTAAAAAAAAATCATACTGAAGTCCTTATTTTTTGCCAAGAACCCATCTTATATTTGTTAGGAATTGTAGTAAGTTAAATGATAATTTCCACTGATATCACATGGAAAAAATCCCTGGAAAATGTTAGTTTTATCTTATTTGGGGACAAGTTATTTAAACATATAGTTAAATATCATCTTAAGATGGGGAGGTTATCCTGGATTTACCCAGCTGCTCCCCAAATGCCATCATATGTATTCTTTTAAGAGAGAGACAGAACTTTGGTGCAAAGAAGGTAATGAGAAGATGAAGAAGGTAGAAATCTGAAGATGCTGGCCTTGAGCATTGGAGTTATATGCAGCCACAAGTCAAAGAATGCCAGCGTCATCAGAAACTGGAAGAAGCAAGGAAAAATTTCTCCCTCGGAACCTTAGAGGGAATATGGCTAAGACACAGTGAAATGGATTTCTGGCTTCCAGAACTGTGAGAAAATGCTTATTGTTTCAAGCAACAAAAACTGTGGTTGTTTGTTACAGCAACCATAGGAAACTAATAAAGGCATTCATTGAAATGTATATTATAGTTAGACTAATCATTTTCATTATGCTGATTAAATGACTAGAGTTGTCTCCTAGGTTCCTGCTATCTGAGGACAGAAGAATTAAAATAAATCAAATTAGAATTTCTATGAATTATATGTAAATCTCTTATGTTTCTCTTGATTCCACAAGAAAGCAGCTTGTTATTGTTCCAATTCAATTTCTAACTGCACTAATACTCATTGTGATACATACATCAAATGTACATAGGATTGGTACCTCTCAGCATTCTCTGTTCTTAAAAATCTTCTTTTCCATTTTTATTATCTTATTGTGTTAGTTAACTTTTTGTCACTGTGACCCAAAATACCTGACCAACAAAAAAATAATAAGTTGGCCCTTGATTTTCATTCATAGTCTACTGGCTTCATTGCTTTGGGGCTGAGCCCAGGCAAGATATCATGATGGATAGACATAAGGAAGGAAAGTAGTTCAGCTCGTGGAAGGCAGGAAGTAGAGAGGAGGAGGTTTAAAGGAGCCAGGGTAAAGATATGGTCTCCAAGGGCATGCCCCCAGTGACCTACTTCCTCTAACTGTGTCCACCTGCTATAGTTTCCACCTGCCCTACACAATCCATTCAAACTTTTAATCAAATGGCTTAATCCACTGGTGATGGTAGAGCTCTCATAATCCAATCACTTCCCAAAAGCCCTACCTCTGGATATTGCTACTCTGAGGACCAAGTCTATAGCAGATGAGTTTGGGGAAGACATTCCAGATACAAACACTTATTTTCTTTCTCTTTCTGCATATGATTTGTGTCTGCCATCTCACCACTCAACTTCTCTCATTGTACAAGTAATCTTCATGGCTCCCAAGGATATTTATCTCTTCTTCCATATTCTCATACTCTGTTTCCCATCATTTCCATGATTTTACATTATATGATCCTTTAGTTCTTTCTTATGCCATCTCCTTTCTTTTTCCTGAAATTTTTATGACATTCTAGGTTTTTCTATTTACTTCCTTTGCCAAGTTTTACTCCTCAGTTTTCTGCAGCAATTGCTGTGAACACTTTCAAATAACTTAGCACTAGAAAAAATTCCTACAATTGTGTTTGCAACAGAGTTGTATCGCATTATCTTTCTAATACAGTTTACATTTCTGAAAATGAAAGGGAAGTGCAGTGTTATTATTTGTAACAATCACCGCTTTGCTGATGTACCACACTCTGTGAGTCTGTGCCAGCCCGCTTTTGTCTAAATGGAGCTGACACAGCTTCTGAAGTAACTTTGAAAGAATCTTAATTTCTCAATACTTTTTTTTAAATCCTTTTGCATCCAGTTACTCTGAGTTTAAAAAGAAAAAGGAGACATCAGAGTGAAATCAGTACCAGTAGGTCCAAACCATACCCTTTATAATGCCATGTCCAGGCCAGGCCACACGTATCTATTAACAATAGATAGCAGCCAAGCTAGTGATTTAGTGCTCTTGGTGCAGGAGGATTGAAAGCTAAGCATCAGACAATCATATTTCAGAGCTCCCTACCTATCTTCAAATTCAGCACTAGTTTCTGTAAACAGCTTGCCTAAATTTTATGCATATATTTGTTTATTCATACACGGACTAGTTTCAAAGAGAATGTAAGACAGAGATAAAATACATTAACTGAAGGTGAGACCCCCTCAAAAGGAATGCACATTGACCATAAAATCGGATGCAAGTTATAGGTGTGTCAAAAATGCAACAGGAAAATTTCTAAGCAGGCAAAGAGGAAAAATGATTGTAACTCAGTCCAGTGAGCTTAGCTCTTCTTCATCTGAAAAGTAGAAAGGAATCTCTCCCAAAGGTCCTGATGAAAAAAGATCCTGCATAGGAAATGAACGTGTTCCTTACATAAGACAAAACAAACTTCCATAGGGTCACATATGGTGTTTGTAAATGTACATCCATGGTATCAAAATGAAGTATTAGCCATTAAAATGCTCTCTCAAGGGAAGTTGAAAATTTAGTTGCAAAATTCAGAAATATTATCAGAAATCTTACAGTCCAAACATTTCTGACTCTTTCCCAACTTCAAGGTGCTGTTTTTGCTGCTGTTTCTCTTTTTTACTGTTATTTGTGACTATATAACTATTAGAATCTACACATCCTTTAGAGTCTAGTTAAAATTCACCTTTGAGCCTGTAATATAAGAGCATAGGATATGGGTTAGAACTTGGTTGATTTGCTTTCACACACAACTATGTGTTCTGAAGTAGTTTACTTTTTGTCTATATGCCTCAGATTCCATATCTATAAAACAGGGCTAAAATCTTATTTCATAAATTGACAACAGCTTTAATTCTGATAATAGAACATGATGGCATTCAATAATTGATAGCTTTACCTAACTGGTAGAGTCTTCTGTAAATATCATTAACCTCTTCATATTGGTACAAAAGTAGGGTATTGTATAAAGAATGAAAGATGTGAAACAAGAAGTCTTAGTTTATCACCTTAGTTTATACAATTTTAATGTAGTTATATGCACATGGCCTCCAACATTCCTACCCACTATTATACACTCCCAATATAATATTCTCCCCAAGAATGAGAGAGATGTTTTCAATATGATGAGATATTACTACTGTGATAATATTGTATTATATGGTAGAAAAGATTTTCACATGACATTAAGATTCCTAATCAGCTGACTTTGAGTTAATAAGAAAGAAGATTACCCTGGATGAGTCTGACCTTACCAAGTAAGACCTTATCAATACTCAAGGTAATCCAAAATAAGAGAATTTCCCCAGCTGACTAGAGAAATGAACTAGCATGTTTTGAGAGACTCATTAGATATGAGTCTATGGGGTTGGCTATTGAGAACTGAAAATAATCACTGGCTCTTAGCAAGAAAATAAGGACACTGGTCCTATAAGCAGGGAACTGAGTTCTGCCAACAAACAGGGAACTTGGAAGAAGACCTCAAGTATCAAAGTATCAAATGAGATTATCAGATGAGATTATATATATAATTTATATATAACTCAGATGAGATTTTAATATTGGCCAACCAGTTTCAATCTGGTGAAATCCTGAGCAGATCCCAGTTTCCTAACCCATGAAAATTGTGAGACAATAAATGTGTTGTTTAATCTGCTAAATTTGTGTTTTGTTACACAGCACTAAAAACCTTATGCAGGCATGAAAGTTAACATTTATAACCTTGACTTTTATCAATAATATAATGGAATAATGGCATTCATTGTACTCAAGTGTAGTGGGGACCAATTATGATTATAAATGTATTCATGTGTGTAAATAAAAAATGCTATAAAATTTGAGATGGGGTTATTATTCTCATAGTTATAAGAAAATTAGGGATTGCTTTTTTACTCTGGATATTTCTTCATGTCTCTCTCTTACCCCCACTCCTATTATATTGTAAGATTAAAGGTCTCTCTTTCAGGAGATTATCTTTGGATCTGAATATAAAAATTCTTACAAAATCAGCCAGGCATGGTGGCACATGCTTGTAATCCCAGTGACTTGGTAGGCTGAGGCAGGAGGATTGAGAGTTCAGTGCCAGCTTCAGCAAAAGCGAGTGTTATGGGGAGTTGCTCCAGAATGCACTCTAAGTCTGAATTTCAAATCAAAAGATAGTTTTATTTACCTGCCAGGGACTGTCACCCACCACAGAGACTCAAACTCTGTGGGAGGAGAGCTGCTTCCTGATCCATCTAAAGAGAATATAAGCACAAAAACCACAACTCAGTGACTTGCTTATGGTCATGTAAGCTAGCCAATCATAGAAATTAAAACATTAATAATGTTTTATTTTATTAATAAAATAATAATTTTATTATTATTTTATAATAATAATATTATTATATTATTAATATATTATTATGGGACCTGTGGGCTCTAGGCAGGACTGGAATTTTCCAGTCAGCAAGCAAGCGATAAACAAAAGCTAAAAAAGCATTAGCTTTGCAGTTCAGTTGACCACAGTCTTCGGTTCAAGCAGATGCTAGGCAGTCATATCCTGAATTTGGGCAAGCGGGGGCAGGGCCAGAATCTACTTCAAAGTCATGTAGACCCACAAGGGCATTCACACCCAGGATATAGCTCACCACCACTGCATCCTAAGTAGGGTACAATTTGTGGGGTACAAAGTACAGAAAGACAATTTTTTTTAATAAGAAATCAGTTTTCATTTCAGTTTCTCAGAAACAGCTCTTATAACAGTTTTTTATAGAAGGCAGCAAAATGGAGTCTTAGGCCTGTCTATAAGAGTTCTTGCTTTATAATTGTCTTATCTCACTTATCAAAACCTTATATCTATACTCTATATTTTTTACTAATCTATAACCTATAACTTACACTCTTATTGATTGGATTTGTCAGTTCACACCACAACATGAGGTGCTAAGCAACTCAGTGAGACCCTGTCTCTATATAAAATACAAAGTAGGATGGGCTCAGTGGTTGAGTGCCCTTCTATTCAATCCTTGGTATCCATCCCCCAAAAAAATTCTTACAAAATTATAAATTATGGTAGAAAACAGAATAGTAGTTACAACAAGGGAGAGAAGACACAGACTGAGAAGGAACACCAAGAAAATTCTTGAAGTTTAGAAATGTTCTATATGTTGATCTGGGTGATACATATGTAAAAATAATCAATCTATGTACTTAATATTAATTTTATAGATTTTCTATATTTAAGTGATCCTTTAATTTTTAAAAAAATACTTTTGAATTTATATATTAATTAATGATAAACATTATTTTAATTGAATATATAATATCTATTGTACTTATTTTCAAATAAATTCAAGCAAATATTATAGAAAATAAAATGGGTATATAATAGGTTTTCCAGAGTGAAAATCACAGTAGCAGTTTCACTACACTTTCAAAAATGGCATGAAAAATAGCATGCACAGGACATTAATATGAGATTCCTGAGAGAGGGACTCAGGAGTCAGGCTTTTCAAGTGATAATTTACAGGTAAATGACTTCTTAATGAATTTTTCTAAAAGCAAATCAATAATTAAACTTAAATCATAAAAAAACAACTCATCTGGTCCTATCTCATTACCTTATATCTCTTTATATCTTCCTTCAATGTGCCCATAGCTGAGTAGTTAAACGTTACTGAGCCACCAGCATTTTAAGGAATTGAAATCATGCATTTAAATGATCTACATAAAAATCATTTAATTTTGATAAGGAAATTAAAAGACACCATATTCTTGGAACGTCAGAGCAAATGGTAAAAAAAATAGAAAAGGGGCATGTGCTATAGGACTTTTTTGAAACAACATTGAACTCTCATTGGCAGTGTCAGCAGGTTAATTAAGAAATCTCTTAGGCATGGCACATGTTCAATCCAGATTGACATTACTTGAGACATGATTATAGCAAATGCTTGTTCATCAATACTCACCCAAATGATTGACCTGAGTTAAAATTAGAAAAATGCCACTCGCTTTAAAGAGTGAATGCCTGCAAAATCATTGCATGGAAGACTGAGAGGCAACCATTTGAGGAATATCAAAAGATAAATAGCATACAATGTCAGATATTGCAATGGTCTGTTCACTTCAGTGAGTCTATGGGATGTTTTAGAAAGCAGCACAGTAGATACTTTTCATGACTTCAACCTCAGAAAATGAGGGAAGTCCTCCAATTATCCTTAACTTTCAGACTTAGTGTCAGAGCTTGAAGGGACTTCAGAGTTCACTGAATCCAAATGCCTCTATTTGCAGGGGGGAAAAAAAGAAAAAGAAAAATACAGTACCAAGAGATTAAGTTGATAGGTGAAGAGAAGATTAAGAAGGGACTTTTATATTAATTATATTCTATTCAAAAAAATGGTTTTTACTAAGAAAAATACACCAGGGTGGTAATTAATGTTAAAAATGATAAAATAATTCTATTTTGTGAAAAACCTTGTAAAAGATTTTGAAAAACGATTTTCTTTTCTCCTTTGAGGTAATAAAATATATTCTGGTTGCAGAAATCTTTTGATGAATAAAATACAGAAGGCAGTAAATGCATTGTCAGTGCAAAACTTACAGACAAATGAGTGAGAGAAGCAGTTTCTGTTTCCCTGATAACAGACATCTCTCCCCATGTCAATAAGAAATAATTCTACATTAATGAAAAAGTGATATTAGGAGACTGGGAAACTGCAATTAGAAAGCACCATTTGGAAAGGTCTGTAAAGAAACTTAAGGATTGGTACTGCAGAAAAAAGACTAGGCCTTGAGAAGGAAAAAATTCAGGTGTTGTATGAAAGACACTTAGCTGATTTAAATGACTGATCACTCCTTACTGCCACACATATCTACCATTTCTTACTCTGTGCTGTACACAGTCAATGTCAGCATCCTGAATGTCAACAAGACCCTGTGGCCTGAATAGGTCTCGTGGTTATGGTGCTGCCAATTTCAACGAACTGGTAAACTAGGTAGACTGTCTAAAACTTGGAGCAATGCGGATACTTGCTGCTTCAATGACTCTCCCTGCTGCTTGGATATGCCTAGGAGTATCAAGTTCTCCACAGGGTAGTTGTCACAGAACCAGATGTCAATATGGCCATCTTACCCAATTCTACAGCACAAGCATTTCTTTCTTCAGAAGCCTCTCTCCCACTCTACTTTTTAATATTTCCCTTTATTTTCTATCACCACATCCATCCAATTAGAATCTGATTTACCTGAGGATTGCAATTCTCAATTTGGAATATTACTCCAGGTCTCAGAATCTTTACATCAATCCCCGGTTACAAGAACCTCCATCCAGTGTACCACATCTTACATTACTTTTCAACAATCTGCATGTCCTGTCTCCTATTCCCACCCATGGGACATGTGCTTTGATAAACAATAGCTAATGAACAATCTCAACCAACTGCATTTTTACATTTTGTCTTATGTAAAGACAAAAAAAAATGTAGATAATCTAGATCAAGCTTTTTTATGTTGTAAATGAAGAAATATAAATGAGGAAAATTTGACCAATAGCATTTTACCATTTCTCTAGCATCCTAAAAATAGAAATAAGAAATATAATTCTGGGCTATAGATGCCTAACAAAATGAATTTTTCCACTTTACTATAATATCTCAAATCTTCTCAATAATATATTGTGTAAAGGACTGATACAAAAAGTTCACCATTCTGGCATGATAGTAGCCAATTTGACTTTTTAAAATCTAGTGGGTCCTAGGGTTGGGGATGTGGCTCAGTGGTTGAGTGCCCCCGAGTTCAATCCCTGGTATGCCCCTGCTCCCCCAAAAATCTAGTGGAAATTGCTACTGGTGGTGGTGCATGCCTACAATCCCAGAAGTTTGGGAGATTGAGGCAGAAGAATCTTGAATTCAAAGAGAGCCTCCATAACTTAGCGAGGCCCTAAGCAACACAATGAGACCCTGCCTCTA
The DNA here is from genome assembly GCF_021218885.2 of Marmota monax. Taxonomy (NCBI): domain Eukaryota; kingdom Metazoa; phylum Chordata; class Mammalia; order Rodentia; family Sciuridae; genus Marmota; species Marmota monax. The sequence continues at coordinate 1,520,006 of NW_026693851.1, read as the reverse complement.
AATAAAATATGTTTTTAAAGGGCTGGGGATGTGGCTCAGTGGTTAAGCACCCGTGGGTTCAATAACTGCTACGAAAAAAAAAAAAATCTAGTGGCCATAGATTTAATCTACAAGAATGCAAGCACATTAACATGTAAAAGTATATACTGGTATTTTGAAATTTGGAGACTAATAAGGAGCTAGAACAATTCTTGATTCTCTAAGTAATTCACATATTTTTAAATAAAGAAAATTTGACTGCACAAAAAATTGAAAATGATTTTTCAATTGATTTCAAAAGTTTTAATGATTTTCAATTTTGCCAAAAAATTCAACTATGAAGTTCAGATTGTACTTGAAGAAACTACAATTTCTGGGAACAAATTACAATCTGGTTTCTTTCTTTGTAACCATCCAGCCAGAAAAAAATATATATATTTTCTAGCAAAAATGGTAGAAATTGTTTTGACATATCCCACCAGACGCATTGGTAGATAAAATTTCTTCCATTTTTCCTTTAATCTTTGAACATTTAGAAAAATTATTGGGACAATGTTCAGTTACTTCCTTAAAACTGATTATGTAAAAATAATAGTGAGGAAGGACAGTAACAGAATAAAGCATTTATAAAAGTACTGAAGAAAATTTCTGGATGAATATAAAGCAATTAATTAATAAAATTTCCTGTCAAACCCATAAACTTTCCCCTTAAAATGATAAACTACTGTGATTCCTGTTTCCCTGTCACTGGTAATAGTATTCACTTTGCCTCAATTATTCACTCAAAAAGTCAATCTTGTTCAAGGTTTCTAATTTTCTGACCTCTTCCCATCCAAAGAGCCACTAGTTTCTATTGGGTCTAAGCCTCAATGTTTTATGCACACAATTTTACTTTCCCTAGCCATTATTCCAGCCTTAGCACAAGTCTAGCTATTGTTTGCTTCCCGGAAGTCTCATTTAGTAGGCACCACCCGGTAACTGACAGGAAGAGTGATTTCCTACATCCTTGTTTAAATTCATCAGTCTCCCCTGGTAAGAAGGGAGACTGATAAATTTATGCCTCATACACACACACATGCACACACATATATATATATTATACATATATGTGTATATAAACATAAATACAAATGGGAGTGTGACACAGAGTCTCAGGAGGCTGAGGTGGGAGGAGTTCAAAACCAGCCTCTGGAAAGTGAGGCGTTAAATAACTCAGTGAGAGCCTGTCTGTAAATAAAATAAAAAATAGGGCTGGGGATGTGGCTCGGTGGTTGAGTACCCCTGAGTTAATTGCCAGGACCCTTCCCCAAAAAACAATGTGTGTGTATACACACACACACACACATTTACATATATTTATATATCTGCAATTTCTGTCTATAACTACATTTGTCTCTGTTTTATATTTACTTCTATCTCTTCTTCATAAAATCATAAATTACTCGAATATCCTTCACATATTCTCAAGACCTAAATTGTCTTATTCATATAAACCTAATAAAGATACAATAGGGTCTACTGGATTAAATTAGAAACAAGTTGTTTATCCAAATACTGAACACCCAATTTGATTTTATTCACTCTACATTTAAACTCTGGCTAAGTCAAAAACAAACAAACAAACAAACAAAAGGCTATAAACTACTCTAAAGTTAACATTAAGATATGAATTAAATAAAGTTGAGACTATTTCAGTTTTCCATTAATATAGTCATATAATAATATTCCAAGTGCAGTGGTTAATATATTTTCTGAAATTGAAAATGACAAGAATCACAGAGACATTAAAGTAAGTAGTTAATGTCATAAAGTATTATGATCTGTTTTTAAAAATAGCAAAAGAAGGGTTGGGGATATATCTTAGTTGGTAGAGTGCTTGCCTCATATGCACAAGGCCCTGGTTCAATCCCCAGCACCACACACACAAAAAAATATCTAGCACTTTGAACAGAATTTTTAATAGAGAAATACATTTTAGCAACCTTAAAATTTTTACACATGACTCAGTACTGTTTTGAAAAATAAAAATAAAAAAACGTAAAAGTAACATTAGCTCACATTTTCCATTCAAATGAAGTTCAATATCAAAAAGAGTAAGGCATCATTAAATGAAGCTCAAGGTGATACAAACACTAGGAGAAGAATGTTTCCAAGATCGCTTACCACAGTGTGCCTAGTTAAGATCAGGCAATTAGTTCCTTACTGTGATCAGCCAACTTTAAACCTGCAATTTGAAAAAAAGTCACCTATAGAGAAATCACTTCTACTTCTTTTTAAATTGTAGTAAGTCACCACCAATTATTTTTCTTCAAATTATCCCAGAAGTTTACTCAGAACTTTTATAAAACAAACCGACTCTATAATATTAGAGACTCAAATAATGAGTGACTGTTTCATTAGCCAAAATCAGTTTTTCCACTTTTTGCACTAATTTGGACTTGATATGAACATCAAAGGAATGTGGTAAATGAATTTACACTGACAATCAAAGCACAAGGAAGAGCCTTGATGGCATCTCTAGCCTTAGGTCATCATTACCAGTTGCTAGGTAACCAAAGGTAATAAAAGGAAGTATGTAGCAGACAAGCCAAAGAAAACCAGCCTCAGCAATCTCGATGATCAGTCTTGTTATCACCAGTACCACGAAGTTTGTAGAAGGCCCCAAATCAAAATGCAGCAGCAAACTTGTGGTTGGTAAGGTTTCCTTTACCTTGTGATCTAAATCCCAATAAAAGTTTGCTAATATCACCTTCTTTAAGAAAAACTATTCATTTTGTGTACATCCAATTCCCCTTTGAGCTTTAGAAAATTATTTCTAATATTCTAAGATGGTCATTCTAATGTTCATTCAGTAAACATCTAAGAGCTTGAAATACATTATAGAAATATCTTGGAGGGAAGAATCATTTGGGTTGATAAATTTTTTGTGTTGTATGTTTGTTTCTTTGGTTTATGCTAGTGTAATATGTAGTCTCTCCAAGCACTTCAAATTTCTTTAGGAAAAGAATACCTACACAGGCAAATGAATGAACAATAATGGCGAACCATGAATCCAATTAAAGACCAAAATGAATAGGCAAAGTGTGTATCTATGTTCAGAAACTTTTGTGCTCTGCATTAGTGGGACAAAGCCTATGGAATATCTGAGAATTTCAGTGAAGTCTCAAGCTAAAGAGTTTTTCCTAAGGAGAAAGAAGCAACTCTACATAAGAAAATGGGAGTCAATGGGGTATGATGTATTCAGAGCAAAATGAAGACACACTTGCCTCAAGAAGAAAGTTTGTTGTCATTTTATTATTAATAACTAGCAGTCATTGAGAGTTTATTCTTGCTAAGAAAAATAAAACCATTTTCTATGACTGATCTTACACAATTACAATGGTCACCCTCTGAAATGAGGTAGATACTATCATATCAGTTCTATGGATAAAATACAGATGATAATAGATAAAGTTCCAAGCTTACAGTGTTTTAAAAATTGCCCAAGATCACATAACTAAAATTCAGATGATCTAATTCCCAAATTCAAGTTCCTAACCACATTTCATATACCCTTACAAGTGCTGGAAGGGGTGATAGAGCAATAATGAATATGTTAAAAAAAAAGATAAATTATCAAAATTATATTTGATTTGATAATTTCATTCAATATGAATACTGAAAATATTTGTTTTAAGTAGAAAATGAAGGGAATAAAAATGAAAACATCAGAATAAAATTTCACAACTTTCATATTCATATATATATTCATACACTTAAATGTAAATGTAAATTTAAAACCACATCAGTTTAGATAGAGTTTTCTAAAATATGTAGAATTGAGGAGTATGATAATAATTCAACAATAACAATTCTGTTACAGTTTGGATATGAGATGTCTCCTGAAAACTCCTATGTGAGACAATACAGGAATGCTCACAGGTAAAATAAATATAATATAAAATATGAGAATCTAAAAAATATAATATAAAATAAAATATGAGAATCATGACCTAATAAGAGATTAATTATTCCTTTTGATGGATTGATAATTTGAAAACGTTAATTGGTGGTAATTGTAGGCAGGTGGGGCATAGCTGGAGGAAGTACGACACTGGGAGTGTGGCCTGGCTCCTTGTATTCAGACTCTCTCTGCTTCTTGGTTGCCATGTCCTGAGCTGCTTTCCTGTGCCATGTCCTTCCATCATGATGGTCAGCCTCACCGTAGGCCCATAGCAACACAGTTGGTGGACCATGGACTGATTCTCTGAAATTGGGAGGCCAAAATAAACTTTTTGTCCTCTAAATTGTTCTTGTCAGTTATTTTTGTCACAGTAATTAAAAGCTGACTAACACAAATTATGATGTGTTGGTTTATTTTAATAAACTGGTTTTTTATTAGAGGATATACAGCATTGGAATTCAATTGGTAATAAATTGTTAGCATCTTATATTGCTGTTTCAAAACCATTTCCAGTCATCAGTGTCTCCTCTCAGTAAAGAGGAGAAGCCTTGTTAATTCTACTTTTTATTTATTTATGTACTACTCACTAGAGTCTCCTCAGTATAAACCTCCTTCAGAATTGCTAATAGAAAGAGCCATACATAATTCCTGTTGCCAGCTCAGTTTGCTCAGGAAGAGTCTTCTCATCAAGAAACACCAGGTTCTATACTGAATGGCATTGGTGGGAGTTAATTTAACTTCTCAGAAAGAGAGATATGTAACATTTTGGGGGTTCATCAGAGGTTAAAAACATTTTAAGAAAAATCTCTGTCAATACTGAACATTTCGCTGTGTACCTTAGCTGATTTGGCAATTATTATTCCTTCTCTTGCATTTTTTCTTTTCTTCTCATGATTAATGCCTATATCTTGTTTAAAAACCAAATGGTTGTATGACTTGCTGTTTGCTCCAAAGTTCTCTGATGAACATTTGAATGGACTTATATGATATCTTTCACTTAGACTGTAAAGTCCTTTAACACAGAGATGGTTCACTAAATCTATTGAAACCATGCGCATCTAGGAAGATTTTTGCTCAGATAATATGAGACAAATTACAATGAACTAGATTTTTAATCTAAATAAGGAATACTACCTTTGATCTTACTGATAAGCTTGTGAAAGAAAAATATCTTCCCTTCCCTTGTTATGGATCCATTGTATCATATACACCCCCCCATCTCTTGCAAAGCTTTGTTTTGTAGCCTATAATTACCCCACTCTTTTCCAGTCCTCTCATAGAAAAACAAGTCTGTCCTCAATTCCAAAGATGATAATACTTCTCCCTGTGAACTCATTTTATAAACAAGTTTTTCTTGCAAAGCCTTATTTTTTTTTCTTGATCCATTTTTTGGCTTACAATCACAGTTTACTTAATCTAAAAATCTTCTGAAGAGATGTTATTATACCCTTGAACTATACTTTTTTTCTCTTTTCCCCTCACACATTTCCTCTAATAAATCTTCTGGTTGGTAAATAATCAGAATTCTTTCCAAAAACGAGGAACTGATAGAGGACACAATATTGAGAAGTTGATTTGCAACTGAAAAGGAAGAAATGTGCAGCTAGAAAGCAATAAAATGTACTGCTTACCTAAAGACTAGCAGGGTATTTAAGTTGTACTTTTTCATCAAACCTCATTTATTAATAACTTGAGTTGTTACAGCTCAACAGTCACTCATTATAAATGAAAATTTACCTAAAATATCTAAATTCTGATTTTTTAAGAGATCATAATTTCATATTAGAAATATTTATTTTAAACATGTGGTATATGTAAACTCTCTGAAAATGTTTTGTCTGCTTCTTTTTGACAGTTTGAAAGTTTTGATTTGTTATAGATTGGTTTTGTTTGGTGTTGTGTGGAATTCATTTATGCTAGAAAAGCACATTAGATATGTTTTTTCTAAGGGTTAGTAAAGAAGTATACTAGAGATAGATGGAAGGAACAAGATTTAAGCTTTTTGCATGCAAACAATATTGAGACATACTTGTCACTAGGAAATGTTTATCACTACAGGGGACAATTACCAAGCAAATCAGTTCTTGTGGCATTAAAATAAAATAAAGTACAAGTTGAAACAAATTATATTTCTACTTCTCATTTTAATAGTTTCATTCTATAATAAGGGACTGAAGTAAAGTACCCATAAAACCTCATTGTGGTAGATTACCATGATCCAAATTATTTATACCAAACACCTATGTCTTTATATTTGGTTACTCTCTTGTTGTGCTGACCAAGGGACTTGATTGTATGACTTGTCTTGGTCAATGGAATATAAAAAACAAACATGATGTAAGCAGAGGTTTTTAAAACGCCTGTACCCTGTTGTTTGGGCTCTTGCTGTAGATTGAGCCTCAGTGAGAATGACAATGAGCTAGCCTGCAGGAATGAACCATTGAGCTAAAGCCACCTTAGACTAACAAGCTACCAAGTACCTATAAATGTATGAGGGAGCCCTAGCAATGCCAGAACTGTTAGGTCCATCCCAAATGGAAAAGTAATAATTGAGTGCTTTCATCTGGTATTTTCATCTTAGATAATTGTTACCTTTGAGTAATCACAGGACTATCAGAGATAAATTAATCATGGTAATGCTTTTGTGCTAAACACAAAAAAAAGTCAGTACTAATAAATTAACTGTGAACTTATAAGCAAAGAAATGAAATGATAACTAATCTCTAGGAGATATATATATATGTTTTAAGAAGAAATTAAAGTGCTAAATTATGTAAGGTGTTAGTACTGAAATCATACTGGATTTTTTTTTCCTAAAAGATCTACAATAATATTAAACTTACAATATATATATATATATATATATATATATATATATATATAACTCAAAAAACTTAACACCAAAAAAAAAAAACAAAACACCCAATCAATAAATGGGCTAAGGAGCTGAACAGACACTTCTCAGAAGATGTACAATTGATCAACAAGTATATGAAAAGATGTTCAACATCTCTAGTAATGAGAGAAATGTAAATCAAAACTGTTCTAAGATTTCATCTCATACTAGTCAGAATGGCAGTTACCAAGAATACAAACAACAATAAGTGTTCCGAGGATGTAGTAAAAAGGCACACTCATACATTGCTGGTATGACAGTAAGTTGGTACAACCAATCTGGAAAGCAGTATGGAGATTCCTTAGAAAACTTGGAATGGAACCACTATTTGGCCCAGCTATCTCTCCTCGGTCTATACTCAAAGGACTTAAAATCAGCATACTACAGTAACATAGCCACATCAATTTTCTATAGCAACTCAATTCACAATACCTAAACTGTGGAAGCAACCTAGATGCCCTTTGATAGATGAATGGATAAAGAAACTGTGGTATATATACACAATGGAATATTACTCAGTGTTAAAAGAGAATAAAACTATGGTATTTGCAGGTAACTGGATGGAGATGGAGAATATCATGCTAAGCGAAGTAAGCCAATTCCAACAACAACAAAGGCAGAATTTTCTCTCTGATAAGTGGATACTAATCTATAATGGAGGGGGGGGAGGAAATGGAGGAAGTTTGATTGAGAAAGGGAGAGAGGGAGTATAGTGGCAGAAAAGATAGTGGAACAAGATGAACATTACTGTAAGTACTTGAATAGCTGCACATATGGTGTGATGCTATATCATGTACAATCAGAGAAAAGGAAAGTTGTGCTGCAATTGTTTACAATGAATCAAAATGCATCCTGCTGTCACATATACCTAATTAAAGTAAATTAATTATTTAATTAATGTTTTAAGAAGAAATTAAAGTGCTAAATTATGTAAGGTGTTAGTACTGAAATCATACTGGATTTTTTTTTCCTAAAAGATCTACAATAATATTAAACTTACAATAAAAAATAGTCTAAAAAATAAAAACATATCATGATTTCCTATTGTAAATATTCCTTATCTGAAAATATTGATGTCATATATTTCATTTTCTAGACACACTTATGTGATACTTTAATACAGAAGAATATAACTCTGATTATGTAATTCACCACATTTTCCATTCTCAGATTTTTAAACCTTGAATATTTTAGGCTATATATAATATTTGTGAAAAGAAAAAGCAAACAAACAACTAATGAAATCATTATTTCTTACTCAAGGTAATCTTTGAATATGTATGAAATCAATAAAAATCTGGACTGATTTATGGGCCATAAGTGGGATGGATAAAAGTTATTTTATCTAACAATTTTTACAGCACTTTATAAATTCTCTCTACCTTAAAGCAAACCTATTTAATATTCAGTTTCCTTGATTTTGTACTTTACTGTTACACATTTCTACATTTATAAAAGATTATATTTATCTAAAAAAGAATTCAAGTTTAAAGGCTATAAATTTAGTTTATACACTGATTACATACCACATAAACTAACATACTTATCTATGTTAAGTCCAAAGTTCATGCACTGTCAAGATTTACCTGAGTCATTACTGCTTTTCTGCAAGAGAAAGAAACTGAGATATAAAACACAAATGTGAAGACATGGCAGTGCATGCAGTTATTATAATTCTCTAACCAGCAAAGAATTCTTGGGAAAAAAGGAAAATCCAGAAACTTAGGAAGCTAGCAAAAACACTGCTAAAATACTGTTCATACATACAAAAGGCAAATGTCATCAGCTTTTCAATAATTATAAGCATTCCTGTAGAATAATCATCCTGTTTGCTTTATTATTTTTATGTTCATATTTTCTGTGCTTTCCCAATTCTCAGGAGGATTGTGTGAGAGGATATTTTGAGAAATGGATATCTATGAAGCTAAATACTAAAAACCAAAACAAAACAGATCTAAGATAAGAAGTCCAGATGATTTCCTGGAGTTAAAAAATGGTCAAGAACAAAAGATGTGTTTGTATTAGGACTTACACACACAAAAAAAATAATATCATGGGAAACAATGATTCGGAGATAAATGAACATTCTAGAATCAATTATTAAAAACAAAATAAAACTCAACTTTGCTGCATGCCTCTCAAGTGCTGGATAGGTTGTCCATTCTTAGCTTTGGTTATCTCATTTAATCCTTATCACAACCTTGTGAGGTGGGTATTATTGTTTTCATCTTATCAATGTGTTATGTGACCTATGTAGGGCCACTAAATTTAAATGGCTGAAGTAGACGAGAAATCCAGCCATGTTGAAATTGAAATCCTATCTTTAGGCTTTAGTCTTGGTAGCAAGATAAGACAAGATTGATTACTGAGTTAAAATCACTCCCTCAGCTCCAGAAAATTTTACTAAGATTCCCAATCTCATAGCACTGTCTTTACTAATGGTCCACTCTTTAAAATGGACATTGCTTTTGCATATTCTGAAACTGGTTTGTTAAGTTACCAAGGAAGTCATGGCTTCTATATTTAATGTAACTCTTCAATAAGTTTGAATCATCTTACATAACTCATCTATGTGCTGGGCTAAAATTAATACATCATAAAATGAGCATGTATTGAGCTATTTTTATCTATGAGATTTTGCATTTGTAAGATGATACAAAGATATGACATAATTCTGCCTTGGAAGAAGTTAAGATATAAGACATATGCAAATAGCTTCAATATGTTTGGTTCTCAAAGAACAAATCAAAATATTCTAAACCCTGTAGCCTGACACATATGAATGATAGGTATTTTCGTGTTGGTAATAGCAGGTCTACTTAATCACTGTGTTTACTCATGTTAGAGAGAGGCAGAGCTAATCCATGACTGAGGATAAATGGCAGAATGCAATTAGTGAGATTAGCACAAAGCTTCAACAGAGCAATGTCTCAATAAACATTCACTTTTAGTGTCACAATAAGTAGCAATATAAAAAAAGATTGCAAGAGAAGAAATGCTTCTCATTCAAGAGGAACTTTCCACACTTCATATAAAAGGAAAACATACATACCCTTTGCTTTTAGAAAATCAAGAAGAGAGTGATCCAAATCATGACAAGTATTTATGAAGAAAGTATGATGGCCATATAATGTGAGACAGAAAATAAGGAAAAAAGTTCCTGAGTCCAGAAAAGAGGAGGTTATTTCAGAATATAAAGTATTAATACATTTTATCTTTGTTATACCTATGGCTGTCAAATTCACTGTTAGCTTCTGAATATATTCAAGATTGGCTTACTCTTTTAGAACATATAAGCAAAAGTAAAATGATACAATGTTGACAAAAATATCTTGATAGCTTAAGGCCAAAAGCATACTGTTGAACAAAAATAATGATTTACGAAGAAAATATATGTAGGTTCCTGAATGCTGTTTCAGAATGAGTGACTTTTTAAAAGGATAGAAAACATTCTGCACTTAAGGGAAACAAAAATATGTCATAAAATGAGATTGACCCATTTAATTGCTAAAGTCATGAGCTCAAATAGATAGCAACACTGTAGGCTTTCGATTCCACTGAGAGTTATGCTCCATAAAAGCTAGAACAATATTACAAAATCAGATAATTCATACTGTTATGAGAGTTATAGAACTTTGAAATTAGGCAAGACTTTTAAGAATCAGTTTTTGTACCAAATATCTTTCAAATCTGAAAATATTTAAATAGTCCTAATTTTATGATTTTTTTCATGCTCTTTACAAAATATTCTCATTTAGACTACTCTAGTGATTGGAATTCTTTCTGATTTTTGAGCCAAACTCGTCTACTAATTTCAACTTGTTGCTACAAGTTATGTATATACCTTTAAGTACATGCTCTTTCAAATTCCAAAATAATCAGAGGTCACCTGCTGCCAACTCTCCATAGTATCATTCATCATACAATGTTTTCCCCAGGCTCTTTCTTCATTATTTTAGCTTCCCTTCTATAAGTGTTCCATCTAAATTTCACACCCAAGGATGAGTAAGTACCATAGTCAGACATTGTATAACCAGTGAGAATACAATACATTACCCCTCAAGTAATAATGAATTTTCAAATTCTATAGCAAAATTCCACTGGGCTTTGAGCACCCTCTCTATTAAAGTCCAAAGCTTTTATTTTTTAAAATAGAAAAGTAAACAAAAGCCACAAAATATAAGCTCTGCTGTGTTAGGTTTGTTGTTGTTGTTGTTGTTATTGTTGTTGTTGCTGTGACCAATATATCTTACAAAAACAACTTAGAGAAGGAAAGGTTTATTTTGGCCCATTGTTTCATGAGCCAAATGGCCAGCAGGCTCCAAGGCAAAAATATCATGGCAGAAGGACATGGCAAAGAAAAGCAGCCAAAAGCAGAGAGTATGAGGAAGGGGCTGGGGAGAAGATGAGTTCTTTTAGGACATAACCTCCAGTGACCAATTTCCTCCTACTTCCCAGTAATCCATTCAGCCATTTATGGATTAATCTACTGTTGAGGTGAGCACCCTCATGATCCAATAATTTTTGAAAAAGCTGCACCTCTGAACCTTGCTGCATTGGAGATGATGCTTTCCATAAATGAGTTTTTGAGTGATTCCTGATCCAAACAATAATGTTCCATCCCTGGTCCCCAAAATCTCATACCCACCTTACAATGGAAATTTCAGTCAGTCCATACCCTAGAGTCTTTAGAGTCTTAATAGTTTGCTTAAAAGTCAAGCAAAGCAAGATTGAAACCTAGCTGGGCAATCATTATATTTCTAGCATCCCCAGCATGTGGTTCCATGATGTAGGCCCACAGGGCTTGAGAAGCCCCACCCCCATGGTGGCTGCAGCCCATTTGGCTTCTCTCTTGGGCTGGCTCTGCTCACTGCCTGCAAATTTTCTCAGCCGATGAATCAAATTCCGGGCCTCTACAACTTCTTGGTATTTCCACTGGAGTTTCAACTTACTCTCAAAGCTTCACACATCATCTCAGGGGCCACTAGCAGGGATTCTGACCTGACACATATTTCCTGGCACCAAATGCCTTCATACCAAAAATCAGTGGAAGCCTTCATGAAACCTTAACTCCAGCATTTTGCATTTCTGCAAAACCAATCCCAAATGGATGATGCCAAAGTATACTACAAGCTTTAGCAAAGTTGCGCCCCTTTGAAACAGAGCTGAAGTAACATCAGAGTGCCTGCGTGGCTGAGCATAGTGAATGAATCCTGGAAAAATAACTTCCTAAGCACCCTTGTGAAAGCAGGGAGTTCCCATGTTTTCTACTTAAAACAGTCTTTCAAATGGTTTTTCACTTTTATACCCTTAAGCCTGAGATGGGAAAGGTGTACCAAATTTCTGAGATACCCTCAAGACATTTTTTTTTTTTCTATTTGCAAAGTACTTAGCTTGCCTTTAATAGCACTAATCTTAGCAATTACATCTTCCTTGATCCCAATTTTATAGGCAATTTTCTGACCAACCTACAAGTTTTCAAAATCTTCCCCTTTGCTTTTTACTCCCAATTATCACAATAAACCTGACTAAAAACTGTCAAGAATATCCACATCACCACCTAAATGCTATTATGCCTTGAAAATTTCTTGGTCAGATTAGTCCATTACCTTAAAATTCAGTCTCACAGAAGGTCTCAGGATGTGGGCAAAATGTAAAGAAGTTCTTCGTCAGAAGGTAACATGCATGACTTCTAGCATGATTCCAAATAGTGTCCTCAATCCCATCTAAAACCTCTTGGGCACAGTCCTAACTCTCCATATTTCTATTGGCTTTCTGGTCTTCTGAGTAATAAAACTTTTGACTAAAATGAGACTCAATGACATATGCAATGAAACTCAGAAAATCTTGTTCCATAGCAGTCAGTAAAGCATTTATAATACAAGGAATAAATTAATGTCGAGAAGATATGTCCCTATTAATGTACATCCTATTTAGAGTTAATTAACTTCATATTATCTACAAATTAATGCCTTTCATTAAATTTGAGATGTTTTAAATCATCATCTCTTCACATATATTTTTCTATTCCTTTGACTCCCTCCTCTTATTCTGAAACTCCCCTTAACATATGATGGAACTCTAGACATTGTGCCGTACATTTGAGGCTTTGTTTTTCTTTTTTCTCTCTGTTCTTCAGTTTATATAATTTTAATTGATCTATTTTTACAGTTACTGACTATTCTGCCAACTCAGATTTACTACTGACTTCATGCAGTGAATAATCCAGCTTGATTATTATGCTTTTCAACTCCAAAATCTCCAATTGGAAATGGAATAAAGAAACCTATTCTCCTGTAGAGCCTTCAGAGCAATCACAGCTCAGCAGATCTCTTGATTTGGATTTCTGGCATCCATAAATATAAGAGAACACTTTTCTGTTGCTTTAAGCCACCATATTTGTGGTGATTGATTACAACAATTGTTTTTCCTAGTTTTAATTATTAGGAAACTTAATATGGGCCCTATCCAAGTTCTTGAAAGACTCTATGATCATAATAAAATAGTTATTGTTTTGTACCATTAAATTTGATGTGATTTGTTATATAGCAAAAGATGACCACATTAGTTCATGTGTAGATATGTGTAAATGCTTCAATACTGATACATGTTAAATATGTATTATCACTGTCCCTTATAAACATATTATCATTGTTGTTCATCATCAGAATTTTCATTTGTTAATTTTAAAGTAGTATTAATTTTGTCTTATTATTATTAGATTGCTGTGTGGAATGGTTTGATATCTCAAAAATGTATTTTAGAAACTTTTTACATATTTTAGACCATGATTTCCAAATTATATCATATAACATGCATTTGTAATGACTTACATCTATACATCATATACTTTCTTATTGATAATGCAGGCACATGTATGTAATCCTACCGATATTAACTTCTGCAGTGGCACTTTATTTGTGATGTGCTCCTTGTGAATCTTGCCACCTTGTGAATTTTGCCATTTAAATAAACTGAAATGTATTATAAAACTATTGAGTAATTGCTAATTTTATGACATTGTCTTATAATGTTAATTCATAAATATACAGTCATACTCTTACTGACAAGATTATTTTTTCACTAAATGTGAGATAATTAATTATATGAAATTTTAAAAAAGGGTTTAATAGCCTTTGTACTAGTTGCCTCCACATTCACTTTTAAACTGGTGAGAAGTCCACTTACAGGTAATGTTAGAGAGTATATGATTCTTCTATATCAGCAATATTTGTAAGATGCACTGCTTCTCTCAAGATGTAGAGGAACTCTATCAATTTCCTCATCTGTGAGCCTATAATATCTAAAAAATAATAACAAGTTAACTTGCCAAGACTCAAACTTATTAAAGATGTTAGCTAATGGTTACTATTTTCTTTTCTAAGCATACTCAAACCATTTGTTTAATAATTCATTGTAAAGTATTAACATAAATAAATGCCCAGCTCTATAGTTATCAACTTCTAAAATCTGAATTATCCTGGTTTAAAAAATCTTTGTATTTGTCCAGCTCCATCCATATAGTACCTTGCCATTCCAATAACAAGTAAAATTCCTATTTAACTAAAAATCAAAGCAATGATAAAGACTGTCTTATGTATTTTTTGTAGTTTATACATTTCACTGTTACCTATTTTTATTAAGTACTATTTTATTAAGTACTATGTTACAAAATTTAAAACCCAAAGATTAAATCTTCAGGATTTTCTTTTTCTTCACCTATTTTTTCTTCTGAATATGACCTAATCTTAAAAATATCATTCATTCATTCATTTTGCTACTTAATTCTCAACTTTCTGGTAACTCATATCCTCTCTGTCACTAATTTTTTTTAAAAAATTATCCTATTAGTTTATTTTATGAATAGGTTATTTGTTTCAAGAATTTCTTGAATCTATTAATCACTGGGTTGAAATCGTCCAACTGTTGGTTACATTGATCATAATTGTGGCATTCCCATAGATGTTTCTGGCCAAGTTTTGTACACTCAAGAAATATGGTAAAAATTTTTTGTCTTACTTGCTACATTTTCTGTTCATTATGTTCTCACTTTTAAAGTTCAATTAAATTTGAAAAGAACTAATAAAAGGAAGTAGTTTTATTACATTAAAATCTGACTCTTTAAACTATCTTTTAAAAGGAATGAGTTAAGCAAGGTTGGAATAAATAGCAATACTGTATTTCATAACCCATATATACACTTTCTTGTAAAATATATGTAGAGAGAAATTAAAATATATAATTATAGAAATTAATATCTATTAGAGAAATTAACATTTTCTTGATATTTAGTTCTAAAATGTTAATAGCTCTTTTCTTTCCAATCCATTGACATTTCTGCTTCTATTTGGGGGTTTAGAGGAAGGAATTTTGTTCAGGTAACTCTAGCTGCTATAATGTATAAAATGTCTCAAACTAAACTCCATAATGGATATTCTTATTAAGCAGATAGCTTTTCTTTGAGTGGAAACTGCATTTCGTCTTGTTCCTTATCTTGGAGCCACCATATTCAATATATGGATTCTAAAGTTACTGTTCATGTATGTACCAAACCAACAAGATGAGAAAATACATGGAATATCTCCCTCTGAATGTTAATATGTAGTAGGTGAATATAAAACACATAATATACAACACATCTGCCAACAACCCACTTTCCCACTCACACCTGACTATAGGGAAGACAGGTAAAGGTGTGCCAAGAAAGAAGGTGTGCCTTCTTTGTTATTTATATGAATTCTTGGGATTGTTACTGACACCTCAAATCAGGCAAAACAAAACAATGTTTGCTTTGATTAAATGAATAAATTTTTATAAATATTTTCTCAAATATAAATATACACAGTGATATAATTCTTTAACATGAGGGTTATGGTTGTAATTGAACATGAGAATTGAGGAGACAGGCTAAATTTCTTGAATTGACTTCTTATCCCTCTGAAAAATCTATTTTTATACAGTGTCATGACTTTGGACCCATTTTACTTTTAAGAAGAAAATAGTTTAGCTCTCAACAAATGATGTTCATTCAATTAATTTCAATTGAAAACTGACAAATATATGAAATGGCATTAAACAGTTCTTTTCCCTTGTAGAGCCAAATAAATAATAGCCATATTTCCCTTAATACTTACTTCAAAGTTATTTTTTTTCTAAAACAGATTTCAATTAAGCTCCATATAATTTACTCTGCAATAGAAGTTTACACAAATTTGATTCTTAGAAAACCAAAATTGTTTCCCATTTTGATTATGATTTTAAAAATGTACACACCATTTGTGACCAAAATTTGAGAAAAAAATTTTTAAGTAAGCATGGAATATAAAAAGATATTTGAGATATATATGTGTGTACATATAAATATGATAAAACACATTCAAAGATGATATGTTAAGTCATTCTTATTCATTTCAAAAGTTAAATATAGAATTATTATGAGATTCAGTAATTCTACTCCTAGGTATATACTCAAAAATATTAAAAACAGATACCAAACAAATACAATAAACAAATAGCATAAACAAATGTGTACACATTCATATCAGCACTAGCCAAAAGGTAGAACAGCCCAAATATCCATCAACAAATGAGTAGATAAACAAATTATCATAACACACATATATGCATGCGTACACACAGAGAAGTAGTATTCATCCATGAAAAGGAGTGAAGTAGTAATATATGTTATGCCGTGGATGAACCTCAAAAACTTTATGTAAAGAGAGTCAATACACAAAATCAATATTGTGAATTCTATTTGCATAGAATATCTAGAAGGGATAAATCCCTAGAGACAGAAGGCATGTTTGTGGACCACCAGGAAATGGGAGAAGAGGAGAGTGGAGGAAAAGGCCTTGATGTATTTGTGGTGTTATTTTGGATGGATGGCAATGATTTGGAACTAATGGAAATGATACTTTCACAGTATTGTGAATATACCAAGTACTATTGAAATTGTTCACCTTAAAATTATTAAACCACATCAATAAAATACTCTTGCTTTAAAATACATAATTAAACAAATCTGTATGCTAATATATATTCTCATCTATAAATTGGGGTCCTCTTCAGGATCATCTACTTTCACAAAGACAGAATTGAGTTCCTTACTGTTGCAGGAGTATGGTTCCTATTTTCCTGTAGGTTGGTGGACTGGAATTTGGATCCCAAAAGATTCCTTCTTATCCAGCACTCTCCATCATTAAAACCAGTAATGGAATGCCAAATCCCTCTTGTGCTCTGAACTCTCATAGTTACCCTTCTGTTTCTCACTGTAGAAAATGTTTTGATTTTTATCTCACTTTAATATAACTTCGTGGGTAGCTACAGTTATGTCTACAAGATTTGTCACATCACTTGTGTTATAAATATAATGCCTCATTTTCAAGAGTTCTTAATATTCAAAATCCCCAAAGTAGACCAATAGCACAATGAAGCCTTACAAACAAATTTCTATATAGGCAATTATAAAATCATGCTCAGTCTTATTTTATATGTACTCCCAGCCACTTTATTATTTCCTAATACACACACATACACACACACACACACACACGAAGGCTAGTTTTGAAAAAAATCTTAAACATTATATAATTTCAACACCAATATTTCACTATGTACCTCTGATAAATACATTTTTTTAAAACTCATGAAATAATTATCATACCTAAAATAAGAATTATAGCTTCTTAATATCATTAAATATCCATTAGACATATTTCTCAGCTTGACTTTTGCTTTTTTCAGTTGGTTCATTTGAATCAGGACCGAACAAGATCCATTCCTCACATACACAACTTTCTAGGATACTTGAGTAAGAATGATCTGAACTCTGTTATCCTCCTATTTTGAATCAGATGAACACAAAATTTGTATTGCAGAAGTAGACACAATGAGTGTACATTTATTTTTATTTTGATGTTTTCAGCACTTTCTGGAAGAAAAAAACATTCACACTAAAAATAGATTTGGGAACATCAACCTTTAACATGTTACTACAAAGCTGAATAACATTTCAAACTAATATGCTATGCTTGGGTAAAATGCAAAATGTTATTTTAATCTATAATTTCTGGAGGAGAGCAAGGAATTATGATTACCAAACTATTCCCTTTTTTTCCTAAAGCAAATCACTTTCAAATATTGTACAGAACTTGGCCGCTGTGTTCCACCTTCAAGGCCAACATTCTGGCACAAGCTACTATCATCTGTTTCTATGATTATTGTATTCATCTCCTTAAATGTCTCCTTAGCTTTCGCTTTGCCTTTCAGAAATTTGGACTCAATATGGAGTAATTCTATTAAAATTATAAGACCAGAGATATTTTATTCACAACACCTCAATGGCATTCCATCACTGAAATCCAAAATACCTTTTGTGACTTATACCATCTAATGAAATATAGTTCCACTTCACCTATCTGACCTGACCTTCCACTTCCTTCAGTTACAACAGCCTTCATGCCTTTGGAAGCTTATAAGGAGCTTAAAGCATTTTTAAAACTCCAGCAGCAGGACTTCTTCCTTCCCACATTGGAGCTACTTCCTGCTCCCCACCAGCCATTGACTCTAAGAGAATATAATTCATCAGTCTATGGATCTGTCTTCCGTTAAGGACTGGCATGCAGGTACATGAAGGCAGCCACTCTGGACCTTGCCTTCCCTGTATTTCCCACAATTCATTTATCATTTGTTTTAACTTCAAGGTATTTCTCAGATCTTTCCAATTCACCTCCCCTATCAACCATGATTATATCTTATCTGAATTGCTGAATTGGTCCCCACCTGATCATTATGGAGTCCTGACCTCTCAAAAAGTATTCTCTACCCAAAGAATTTCCCTTAAGCAGTAAGTCAAATCATGTCACTTCTCACTTAAGACCATTTCATAATTAATGAAGGGAATAGAATTCAGACTGTTCAAGTGACCCACAGGACCCTGCTAGAACAAACCATTGCCTTTCTCATTAAGCTCTCTCCTTTCCATGTACTGTCTCCTCTATCACATATGCTTTACTTCCATTTTTTTTATTAGATTTGTTCCTTTTTATCCTTCACATATCATTTTCATAACTTCTCTTTCATGAATTTTGTATCATACGTTACTGTATACAGACTAAATACACATTTTTTTATATTTTATTTTCAGTGTCCCCCCCCAATCTATTCTGTTCATAAGGATGAAAATTGTGCCTTTTTTTAATAAGACACTTTGCAAAAAAAAAAAATCTAGCTACTCAATAAACATTGGTTGAAGTATGTATCCATGCAGTCATGTAAGAGTGAAAAACTAAGTTGACTGTTTACTTAATCAACTAAATCAAGCACTTGCATAATCCCAGCCATCAGATTTCAGATAGAAAGAGGAGCTGATAAGCATATTCCTCACAGAATGTTTGCTTTACAGTTGGAAAAAAGAACTGAGGATTGAGAAGATTCTGGCTCCAAGTCAGAAGGTAAGTGAATCAGAAACTCTATGGGCCAACTCAAAAGCTCTTCCTGCAGTTTGAATGTCAAGGGCTGAGAAACTTCCATTCTGTTCAGGTGACTGAGGAGAGTTTAAGTTATATATCTTTCTGGACTGGGATAGTGATTTGTAGAAATACCCTGGCCCAAATGGAATTTCATTCCCATAGTTCAACTAAGCAAATAACTTATACACTTAAATCTTGTCCCTCCAGAAATAATACTATAGCACTATGAGTGTAGCAGACAGTATATTACAAAGATGGCCATAGTAGTATCTCTTACCCACTTGTTTTTCTGCCTAGGACTGTGCCACTTGCTTCTCCCTCAAGAGGTGGAGTCTCATTTCCTTAGATCTCAACTAGCTACTGGCAGTAGACTCACTTGCAACCTAGAACGTGGTGGAAGCAATTCTGTTTGGTTTCCAAGGTTAGGTCAAAAGGAACCTATCCTCCACAGAGACCCACATGCTCTAGTTTCTGTGGATCATCTTGATCAGCTTGGACTCTTAGAAAATTGTGTTCTAGTTGTTCCCTTGCAGAATATTCCCTTTTAGGAACCAGATATCACATGATGAGAAGCCCAAGCCACATGGAGGGGCCATGGGCAGGCATTCCAGTCAACAGTCCCAGTTGAGCCCTACCTTTGAGTTATCGCAGGCCAGCTGCTGGACATGTGAGGGAAGAAGCAGCTGGCAGCTGATTCTTATCACCAGCTATCCCAGTCTTGCCAGCAAAGTCCCAAAATATTCTATCTGCATTGTGGTCTGTTGGAGTTCCTGGCCACGAAATCCATAAGCATAATAGAGTACCCTACACTTTATGCCACTAAGTGTAGGATAGTTTGTAACAGAGCAACAGAACATTTGGAACACCCTACCCCTATGTGAAAATTAATGTACTTACTGTAAAGATCCTAGGCAGGCATGGATCTTCATAGTGGCATCATCTATAACCAGGAGTAAATACAATGTTAAAGTTAAATTAGCTAGAAATTATTTTCTTTCATATTAATCAAAGAGATAACTATTCAGTCACTAAAATAATATAAAATTCATATGACAAGAAAATGTACATTTTCTAAGGTTAAGCAAAAATTAATAAAAATACCATCAAATGGTATACAAATAAGTATGCATTTGGTTTTAAAATATACACTGTGGACAGTACTAAAAAGCAGCATGCAAAAGGGAAACTTTTGTGAAATTAGCATCCAGAGTATAACTGATGTTATAGATTACTCCAGATTTGATCCAGATCTTCTTAGGTTATATTAGGAAATATAAAGGTGTATGTCATGTATAGGAAGTCTGATATTTCATAGAGAATTAATTCTTTAACGTGTTTCCTTATGATTTATGGATTTACTTAAGTAGTTATCATGACAGTAGCAATGTTTCTGTTGCTATTGTTTTTTTTAGTTTGTTGCTGCTAGTATTTTTCTCTCTCAAATGCAGGTCAAAAATTTAGAAATTCTACCCAAGAAACTAACAATATACAATTCTACAGGAATATTTCTTGGACAAATGTGCTAGCCAAGATCATTTTGTAATACATAAAATCTAGTTTATGTTTAAGCTCTATTGCATTTGATATTTCTCTGGTTAGGATTCAGGTGGAAATGTTGATATCTCATTAATGCTTCCTAAAACATAATTCCTCTTTCATGCTCAGAATAGAAAACAACCAGGAATCAGTAGCCCACATATGCCATGAATGTATATGATTAAAGCAGGGTGGGATTAAAACATGATCATTCATGATTGAGAAATAATAGACTTCATTTCCACAGATAAAAGAGGCTCCATGAACAAAAACATATTCAAAGTTATCAGCTAAATATGTTTCTTTATTTAGAAATCACTGTAAGATTATAAATCTGTACTTAACACATAAGTATGAAAATGAACTTTGGATAGTAGGATATTCAGAGTATGACAAACTTTAATATAACTTATATATTCTACTTCCTCCTTTTATAATGTGGTTATATCATACAAACAAAAAAAAAATCATGGACTCTTTCCTTTGAAATCTGCCTTATGTTTCTGTGCATCTTCTATAACAGTGGATCCTCCATTGAAGGAAGTCCATGTTCTGAAGAAAAATCTATGTAACCAACTTGTCTTTTCTAGTAATATTTATAAAGCCAAAGTCACTGGTTTGTTGTCCTCCTGTAGGTGAATGCTTTTTATTTCTCAGCACTAATCTGAAAGTCTTGTTTGTATGTGTCAGTATAGATATCTCTGATAATCACCTGCATAATTCATATTGAGTTAAATTTAAATGTCTGCATTTATGACACTGAGATTACACAGTCCCTTTCTCATAGACTAGAAGTTATTGACACCAACAGAATTTTACAAGTAGATACTAGAAGTTTGATTCAACCTCAAATTTATCAGGAGAATATTTTTGATCCAGAATCTTCTGTTAACCCTTTAAATACTATCATCTGGCTGTACCTGAAAATACTCCACTCTTGAGTAATAATGGGTAGCGTTAGGTACTAACTGAAGTGGATCCTGACTACATATCATCCTAAACTGTGCCCTAACCAAAATACTGCTCCTTGCTTAAGGTCTGACCTAAAAATGCCAGATGAAAAAGGATGCCAGTCTCAAGACAGGGGAGCAGGTTCAAAACATGTGCATCAGACAGGTGTGTAACAGAGCAACCATGAGAAACTGCACTGCATTGTGATTGGCTCCCACAATGGCCCCTTCCATGATGCCCTAATAGAATTGAATGATCTAAAAATCCAAATTGTTAGTTAATAAACTCTTTTGGTTTCATAATGTCATATGCTACACTTGATTTTTAAATTAGACATATTATTTCCAAGACAGTTTTGGTTTGTCCCCATAGATTCATGTATTGGAAGCTTGGTCCCATCATGAAAGAGTGAGTCTGAACACTAAGTCCCTCTTTGGCTTCCTGTCTCACCATGTAATCTCTCAGTCTCAAATGTTTTCCCACCATAATGCCATCTGCCAGGTGACATGGCCAAAGGGGCCCTCCCTAAAGCAAAGGGGATGCTAGTGCCATGCTCCTGAACTTCTAGAACAGAGAGAGCTAAACATTTTGTTTTCTATACGAAGCATTAAACCTCAGGTATTTTGTCATATTAATGGAAAATGGACTAATATAATAAACATTCATTTCATTATAGCAGCAAAGACTTGAAAGTCATCAAAAATAGTTATAATCAAAGACAGAAAAAGTATATAAACAAATAAGAAAACCCTGACTTTTAGCCAATAGCATTTTTAATCAAATAGCATGTCTCAAAAATGATAGATTCTATCATTTTCTTCTATGAAAATTCATGTGTAAAGTCCACTGAATTAGCTGCATCCTGTCCAAAATTTTAATACATAGGTATAAGTAATGAAATCCCATATATATCCAATGAAGTATAAGTTGTTGTATTTAGGCTTTATAATTAAACTTACATTAAGTGTTTAACTTAGGTACTAACTGCTAGAAAGGTGAGAATGATCATGACATATGCAGAATTTGAAAACCTTAGGTATCTCTGTTTCAGTGTATAAGGTAAGTTCAACATGGTAACCATGTTGTTTAACATATAGTGGGAAGTTACATAATGTAAAATCTGTCCCATCAGCTTTACTTTTTATTTTTATTGTTGTTGTTCTGGTGATGATGAGGATCAAACCCTGGGACTCACATGCTAGCCAAGAGCTCTACCACTAAGCTATAGCCCCAGCCCAACTTTACTGGTTATGAATCATTTATTCAATGATTTAAATTTCAAACAGAAATTCGGGAAATGAAAGTGTTCAATGAAAAAAAAAACACAGAAGACATGACTTTTCCTCTTATTTCACTTTTATTAATAAGAAATGTTTTTCCTTACCACTATTTTATCTCTAATCATAATATTAAAATATTTAAATTGTCTCTATAACAACTTCAATAATCCTCAAAGATCATTTGTTATAAGATCTATAGGATTTGTTATATGAAAGGTTCACATAACTATTTATATAAATAAACCATTTCTGTAAATAGTTCTACAAACTAATTTTTCCCTAGATTCCCCAAAAGAACCATGTGTTTAGCTGTCTCCTATTCCTGGGAAATCTGAGACTTAAGCTCCTTATAAGAGATGAATTTTCTCCTGCTTTGTCTATGTCAAAGAAAGAAAAATAATTACCAGATTCAAATTAAATTTACTCATAATTATTCCTTGAAACTGAAAATAGTTTCTAACCTTTATATAATTTATAAAATTCTTTGGTATGAATTGTTTTTTTTTTCCTCTTATATCCCTTGAGTGACAGTTTTTTTAGGGCTCTTTACTTTCTACATTTACTACATGAACAGATAGACGCTCAGGAGAGCTGCCTTCTCATAGACAAATGATTCACAACCAGTGGGGCTGATGAAACATTTTAATTATGCATTTACCTACGGTATTCTAGACAGCATGACTACCATGTTGACCCCTACTTCACACACTGAAATAGGGATATCGGAAATATTTTCCAACTCTGCGTATGCCATGATTATCCTCATCTTGCACTAACAACTAGTACCTAAGTTAAAAAGAGTAATTAAGTATTTAAAAGGGCGTAAAAATAGTGGCTGATTGGAAACCTAAAATTATAACACAAGTTTCAACAAAACAGAAAAAAAAATGCTAAAGCTCAGACCAAGAGTTAATAGCTTTATTTTCATGGATAGAGGAAAATCCATAAGAAATTATGAAAAAAAAATGCTGACTGTGGCCTACTTGCAAAAATCAATAAAAACATTTAATTTCAGGAGTAGAGGATATTTTGATGATATCAGCTTCATTACTTCCACAAATTTAAATGTGCATGACTTTTAGGAAGAAAGGACATTTCATTATGACAGTTTCCCTATGCTTCAACTAAATGCCGAGAGCCATGATATGTAGACATTGAGTGCTACTTGAGAGTCACAGACAAATATACCTTTAAAGGGAAAACTCATTTCCAGAAAAAGGAGACATTTCTTATTTAAATATAGGCTTTTCACATCAGGCTTGTTAGTTCCATTTAAATCTATGCTATTTTGGTTAAAATATCCAGTTTGCTCTTTTTGTGTGTGATTATCATTGTTTCTATGGTGCCATTAGCCATGGTAATAGCAATTAGGGACAGCACTTGAAAACTCACAGCAATTTTAACCACATAGGCTTCATGCTTAATGACTCTAAATTTAACAAAAATGTTCAAAATATAAAATATGAAAATGATTTAAGGCAAGAATCAACGTTACAAAGACATTTGACCATTCATAAATACGGACATATAAACACAAGCACTTGAAAAATCAGGAATTGTTGGAACAACTTCATTTGGAATTTTTTTAATCATTTAACTCCAAGAGTTCTGATGCAGATTGCTACAGCTTGTTCTTCAATACCCTGATTGAAATACTAATTAAATGTTTGCAGTTAGTCCATTAATGAGCTTATAAACCTAAGTAGTTTCCTTATTTTCATTTACTATTGATGTAATAGCACAATACTATGAAAAAAGAGTAAAAGATGGTATTGTTTATAGTCTCAAACAATTCAAGTAAAAATTAATAGACCAGTCCTGGCAAGTTGAGAATTACTCTGATTCAGCCAAAGGAGATAGGTGCAAGTTGCTTTGAAAATACCTGCTCATTTGGCATCCTTTCCTCAATTTTTTTCCACATTTAGTATCTACCATACTGTTGGTCTGTTCTGACTTCCCTGAGCAGCTTTGACCTACAAAGGCCCTAGCCTTGGTCTTTATTTTGCCATCTGATTTCACCTATAGTAATTCCTTAGTTAGGCAAATCATAATTTGTTTGACAAAATTTCCTATTTTTGACTGAGATTGGTTCCAGGTTTATGTATGAAAATCAACCTTTGAAAGTATTTGAGCACAGAATCAATAGCAAGCAGAGTCAGACTCAATTTTTCTATCAGTGGTTTTGGCTTTAGAAAACATCCACAGAGAATGTCTATGATAACAGCAAAAGCAAAAGAGCTCCTTGAAGCAACACAGAGTTAGGTTTATCTCCTGCCGCAGCTGGTTTCTATGCCCACAGGCAGAGATAACTATTTGATCTTTAGACCCAAAGCTTTCCTGATATCCCCATCTCATAGTAGTGTCATGATAGGCCAGGAGGAAGTTAAACAACTGAACTAATTATTAAAAGATGGGCCTCAGATAGTCTCAGCTATGTTAATACCACTGCTTCAGATGAGCTCTGCAGCTGTTATTGAGAGATTTAGGTGGGCTATCCCAAAAAGATGACATGTTTGGAAAAAGTAGAACACTTTTGTTTTTTTATTAAATGGCTTACATGAAAATCAAGTTCACTTTTGATGTTGACAAAGAGTAGATTCTGAATAGTTACGTATATCCTACAGAACATAATTAAGTGCTGCACAGAGACCGAGCCTTCTTCTCTTGTCACAATGAGTGCATATTTCCTCAACTGAGAGCCAAGAGTTGAAACCTTTAAACATTTTGTTGCATGTTCACTCAGTGGCTAACTATACATTTTTATTAACTCTATGCAGATTACAACTTGCAAAATCTCACTAAATTAGAAAATAGCAAAGGAGAGAAAAATGTTTTTAAATGTAAAAATGTCTTGTGAAGTCTAAGGATCCAAAGTCAGTCAAGCCTCAGAAATAAACCATAACTTGGACCACAATGCCAACAGAATACTCCCCTCTCTCATCTTTGCTTCTCTACAGGATGGCATTATACTTCTAGCTCATAGAAAACCACTTTTCCTTATTACAAGTTCACATGGATGGTATAGACCATGGCTGACTATACATCTCTGGGGTTTATAGCTCTTCTGATGAAAGAACAAGCTATACATTATACTGACTTCATAACTCTGCAAAGGTGTTCTGATTAGGTAAACAGTTTAGTTGTTCAACCCGAAACCTACAGTGAAGTCAGATTATTTATATACAACAACTTGGAGAGAATCATTCCCAGCATGGTAGTAGAGCAATTAGGAAAACAACAATAATAGTGATAGTACCAAATGTTACATGACAAATGTTCTGGGTCTCTAAGAGAGAAGATATGAATATAATTTCTATTCTAATAACAAAGTCATCAAATGAGTCATACAGAGCAGAGTTTCAGACACTAAAGCAGTGGTAGAAGCTCTGTTATGTGATTCGATGTTTTCTTTAGAAATGACTGATTTTATTTCATTCTTCAAAATCAAAGTTAAAAAATAATATGAAAATCCTAAGGAGATCTGTACTTTACTGTTCATTTGTTTATTCCAGTGTTGGTACTTGCTAAGTGCCACAAGAGAACTAATTATTATTTCAAAGAAAAGAAGGTAGCCTGCTTTTAACTAGGGAGGGAGTGTGTAGTGATCAGGAAAGGCCTTTGCAAGAAAATGACATTCAAGCTAAGATCTGAGGATGAGAAAGAATTAATTGGATGGAGAGTAAAAAGTGATGTGAGCAGTCGGCACACTCAATGGAAAATTCAACAAACTAGAACAAGCCATAGTAGAGCTTTAACATCAAATCCAAGTGAAAAAAAAAAAAAACAATCAACAAGAGAGCATATTGAAGTACATAACTGATGTAGGAAATATGATATATTACCCTGTGCCAAATGGTTGTTTAATTTTTAAATACATTAAATTACCACAAATATTTAATTAGACACAGGTGGCAATATAGCATCATTTTGGGTTCTCAGTTCCAAAATATTATGTGTGTGTTTTTTGTCTGCAGTCTATATGTACATATACATATTCATGGAGTGCTAGTGAGTGTAGATTTAACAGCCTGAAAGAAAGCTTTCCAAGAATAAAAACATTCTGATATTGATAAACAACTGCCTGGTTCACAGTTTCCAGTCCTATGTGCAGACCAGCTGTGCTGTTAGTTATAACTTCTGGCATGTGTATCAATCTTAGCTTTATTCCATCCCCAGAGATTCACTACTTGTCCAGACAAGTTCAAAAATACATGTTTTAAATTCTGGGAAGATGGCAATGGTGGCAGGGTTTTTGAATCTCCCTGAATCCCCCATAAAAAATAAAAGAGAGAGAGAGAAAGAGAAAGCAACTAGAATAGAAAAACAAAACCTACAGTCAGTACCAACAAGGAAAAGTGGTGAAAATGTATTAGTGACCCCACAACTCCAAATACGAGCATGTGTGACCTCTAAAAGACCTGTGTGGTGTCCACGGCTCTGCAGGAGGAAGCCACAGTGAGCAAGGGAGGAACAAGAGGAGCTCCAGCAGTCAGTAGGTACTCAGGGAAAGGACAGTCAAGGTGAAAGGCTCAGCTGAAACTTCAGCTGGAAAGTCAATACAAGGAGAGGACACTTATGGTCTAATCCTGGCATTTTTCAAGTATGTGATACAGTACCATTAGCTATAGTTGACTTGCAGCAATCATCTCACGATGTATGCTGATATCAAATCATCATCACCTCTATACCTTAAATATATTCAGCTTTTTATTTGTTAACTCTACCTCAGTAAAACTGGGAAAATTTTAATTTAAAAAATAAGAGTAAATGCCAGGAGTCCATTGCCATATTTAAAGGGGCCGGAGCATCAGGATAGCATGAGCTTTCTAAACTGCCAACCTAGATTAAATCCCCACGTTAAAGGGAGTCTGCTTAAAGTAGAATTCAAATTGAGCAAGACCTCAAAAGAACATGTGAGGAAAAGGGAAGGTTCAAAAGAAGCATGAGAGGAAAATAGTCTCAGATCTCAGAAAGAAAGAGGCAGGGGCTCTGAACACCTCACAAAAGCACAGCTGATCAGGAACCATATCTTTCCTGCTCACGCTTTTGGCTCCAATACTCAGCAAAATTCCCAGCAGATATTGAAATCAATATAAAAACTAAAATGCTTGAAAAATAATGACAACTACAATGCCCTTTTTTCATCTTTAAAGTACGTTAGGTCCCTTAATTTCTGCCCATAAAAGAAATTATATATTCAAATGCCTGAAAACATTTTTGACATATATTTTTTAAAAGGTAGAAAATATGATGATAAATATAATTGTGTATAGTCAAAAAGCACCACAGATTCATTATTTCCTTTGTATTCGCAACTGAAGCCATGCATGTGAGAAGTTTCAACTAAGTTAGTCATCAGTTGAACATAATAGAATTATAATTCTAACAATATATACAAGGATCCAGTCTACAGAAAAAGTGCATTAACTATGCCTGTGTTACTCTAAAGGATATTCCAAACTGAGTATTCAAAACAATTACTTGGTATAACAATTCTTACTGGAAAGGGCTCATTTAACCCATTCTAAAAGCAGCCTATGGCACAGAAAAGCCCAGCATCCTCTAGATCCTCAGGCAGGCTTCAAGAATCTCTTATAAACGAATTTAATAAGTCCAAAGTTTCAGACACCTCTGATACACAATTATTTTATCCTGCAGTTATTACTTAAAGTAGAGGTGGTTGAATTGGGAGCAGATAATTTAATTTCTTGAGTTGCTGTGGTTTTATTGGACTAAAAGTAGCAGTGACTGTACTAAATAGATTTCTTAAAAAGCTCTTTTCTGAGCACCCTTCTCATAGTGGCCATGCTATTACTTTCATACGATTTTAGTGAAACGCTTGGATGGTAATAGCCTTTGGACACTTGTGCATTGTAGTGCAAGATGTAATACATTATTATTTGTGACACCCCTCAAATGCCAATTTACCAGACTGCAGATTGCTCTCCGGGCCCAATAAATCTCTCCAAACCCATCTAAAATGGTTAAGCTACTCTCTTCAAACCTTCTCCTCACTAATTTCACAGGGTAAATTCTATCAAGGGGTCATTAAATCATGATTTTTTTAAATTGTAAAATTTTATCCATATTTCATGACACTTGAAGAAATGTATACACCCGTTTATCCTGTTGCAACAGTAGTTATATTCTCAATAATTTATATTTGTTGATATAATTTGTATAGCTTTTTATTTAGGTAGCACTTTACACATTTCACACATGCAGGTGTGTTTTTGTATTTTCAATTTTTCTCAAAACATCTATGAAGTTAAGAGAACAAATACCACCCATATTTTGCAAAAGGAACTTGTAGCTGGTATTATTTATAATTTTCCCAGTTACACTGACTGTAAAGAGTAGACTCTAAATTTGAATCCACTCCTTATGACTCCAAGATCAGTACTTTTTTCACCATTCCCTAATTCCTCAAGGAAAATGAAATTATCCACATTTATGATTAAACTGGTGTACACATTTTAATTTAGTTGTGAGGTCATTTGACCCTGTGGAAAGTATTACAAGGAAAACTAATTAAAAGGCTACCGAAATAAACCAGGAGAAAAATAATGTTGAACTGAGTGAGAGTAAATAGTGACAGAGGTGTCTCTAGAATGCTTTCAAAACAGAACAGGATGTGCTGATATGAGGAACGAAGAAAACAGAAGATGATGTCATAATGTTGTAAGAATGCAGTTGCCATTTCTTTATATAGTAGGGCTATAGAAGGAGTGTTCAGATTCAAGAGCTTAGGTTGGAGCTTACTAAATTTGAAATGTCTGTTAGACATTTATGTGAGAATACTGAATTGGTGAATTGGTATCAGAAAGCTTGAACAATGAGAGGTGGGGATGAAGATTTACATTAAGATTCATATACATATAGACATTGTTTAAAACAATGAAATTGGACGAAAATTATAAAAATAACATAGTTTATTAAAATCCGGATGAAGAAAGTATTTTAAATAAGTAGGAGTGATCATCTGTATTTAAGATTATTCATATGCTAAGTAAAATGAAAATCAAGAATTGGTCCCTGTCCTTTGCAAGAGAGAAAAGACATCTTTCATGTGTTAGGTAAGAGCTATTTTGTTGGAGTGCTAAATACCAAAAACTGGGCTGATTTCCAGAGAAAATGAGAAGGATAATCAGAGATTACAGACTTCTTTAAAGATGTCTGGCTGTAAAGAGGGAAAACATGGGGTATAAACTGGAGGAAAACAAGGGGTCAGAGGATTTTTTTTTCTTTTATAAGCCAAGAAAAATGACAGCATGACTGTATGCCAATAGATAATCCAGTGGAGCTAGAAAAAAAAAATGATGCTATAAGCAGAAAAGATAAAATTGCTAAAGTTTTTGTATCAGCAAAAGAGTATAGAATCCCAGATAAAGTAAAAGGTTCGGTTTGAGATAAGAATATTACTGTTTATCAACAACAGTAGGTGGGGAGACAGAATGTGGATCAGATGTATAAAGATTGGTACATGTACTAATAAGAGCATATGTAAATGCCTATTGCTTCTGTTTTCTCAGTGAAATGGAAAACAGAATGTTATATATGAGTGAGGATTCCAAAACCATATAACTTCAATTACAAAATCTTTGCAGTGTATTTCTTTTCCCAATGTTTTTATCTTTTCCACAAAATTTCTATTTTCTAGCCACTTACACTTCTTGGTTGTTTTCATATATTAGTTTATAGATGACCTGCATTCTCAGTTATTCATGGAATAGAATGTTAATTACTTATAGAAAAGAAGTTAACACAATTTTCAGGATTAGTATTACTTTGAGCAAGTCATTTAACCTGCAAATTTGCATCTATGCAGCTAGAAATGAAGATGGATAAACTCAGTAAACTCTATTTTTTAATCAAAGGGAATATATACTAATATTTTTTATATTACTGATTAGCCACTCACTTGAATCTCAGAAAATATACTTGACCCAATATCATTCTGCATATAGTGACAAAAAAATTTACGTAGTTCTGAATAAATCACAGTGCACTTTATAGCAGATAATGCTTAGTTACTAGTGCAATAAAACAAATCTCTCCAAAACTGAATAGCTTAAAATTAGCACCATTTATAAATGGTGCTCATTCTATGAAGCTATTATCACTCTGATGCCAAAACTAGAAAAATATGCATCAAGAAAAAAAAAACTTCAGACCAATATCCCTGATGAATTGATGCAAAATTTTTAATAAAAGATTGGCAAATAGCATAAAAAAAACATATTAAAAAGATAGTGCATTGTGATCAAATGGGTTTCATCCCAAGGATACAAGGTTGGTTCAACATACAGAAATCAATAAATATAATTCATCACATCAGTAGACTTAAAGAAAAGAATTGTGATTATCTCAATAGATGCAGAAAAAGCATTGAGAAAATACAGCATCCATTCATGTTCAAAACACTAGAAAAACTAGTGATAGTAGGAACATACCTCAATATTGAAAAAACAATATATGCTGAACCCAAAGCCAATATCATTCTAAATGTAGAAAAACTGAAAGCATTCTCTCTAAAAAGTGGAACAAGACAGGGATGTCTTATTTTACCACTTCTATTTAACATAGACCTTGAAACCCTAGACAGAGCAATTAGGCAAAAGAAAGAAAAGGATATGAATAGGAAAAGAAGAGCTCAAACTATTCCTATTTGCTTATGAGATAATCCAATATTTAGAAACCCCTAAAAACTCTACCAGAAAATTTCTAGAACTCATTTTAAAAATTCAGCAAAGTAGCAGGATATAAAATCAACAAAGTAGCAAAGTAGCAGGATATAAATCAACTGTGTTTTGATACACTAATGATGAATCAGTTGAAAGAGATATTAGGAAAGCTATCCCATTCACAAGAGTCTAAAATATAAAAATAGGAATCAATCTAACAAAAGTAGTGAAAGACCTCTACAATGAAAACTAAAGAACACTAAAGAAAGAAATTGAAGACCTTAGAAGATGGAAAGATCTCCCATGTTTTTGGATAGGCAGAATTAATATTGTCAAGATGGCCATACTACCAAAAGTGCTACACAAATTTAATGCACTTTCTATTAAAATTCTAATGACATTCTTCATTGAATAGAAAAAGCAATCATTAAATTTGTTTGGAAAAATAAGAGGCTAAGAATAGCCAAAGCAATTCTTTGTGAGAAAAGTGAAGCAGGAGGCATAACATCAGACATTAAATTATACTACAGAGCTATAGTAACAAAACCAGGTTGGCATTGGCATAAGAATGGAACCCCCATTTGAAGAAGGGAAGAAACTTTGAAGATTTATTTAATGTTACCATGAATCCCAGAGCCGAAGTTTGAAAGTAGATGATCCTTTAGCAACCTTAGCTTTGATTTACTTAATTCCTATAAACTCATCTTCTATGTGTCTGCCACCATAAACACATTAATAAATTTATTTTCACAAAAAAAGTTTTGTTCTTTGCCACATTTGGACTTTCAAATAATGTCAGGTTTTAATGGTGAGAAATAAATTGTAAAAAAAAAAAAGAACAATTTATAATGCTTATATTTAGATTTTGGGAACTCACAGACTATTTCTGTTTTCATTTCTAGAAAAGAAATAATTAGTTCTTACCACCTTCATGTAAAAGTTGAGTATGAAACTTATCCTAAATTTGTCTCAAATTTCTGGAGAAAAATTACATAACTGTATTATTCTACCTTTACCTTCTGCATATTAACATGAAATAACTCAACAGAAGGAATCAAATAGCCAATTCAGAAAATTAAACTCAGGCTAACCTTGTAGCATTTAGACTAAAACACAAATTTTAATAATTAATTTTAATAATTTAATTTTATATATGAATGCATTTGAGTCTGGATGATTTTATTTTATTTTCTAAGTGTTGATGCAGATAGAATCAAATTCCAGAGACAAAAACCTATAACCAACATATTAGGTCCTACAATTATTCCTCAAAAAAACAAAGGTTAGAAAATTATTTAGTTATTTGATGGTCATTAGTAAGTGGCCTTTACCTATATTGTGCAAAGAACAGATAGGAAGAAATGTTTGAAAATTAGCTGAATTATTAATAGGGTATCAATTACAGATGACTTCCTTTCTCCCTTCCTTCCTTCCTTTTTAAAATTCCACTATATTTACTGAGTTGGGCAAAGGAAGGCTTATGGAAATTATTTTTTTTTTTATAAGAGGCAGACAAGTAGACATTTTCATGTCCAGAAAACCACTAGTGGAAGTAGCTAGAACTGGAAGAGCAACTTCTTTGATCTTATTGATTGTAAAGAGGTGGTATAGAAAGGTAAAGGTCAATTAACAGAGCAGTCAGGAAAGAAATGATTAAACAGGCAAGTAAGAGAAAGCATCTGGGAAAGCCAGTTGAATTGAGCTATGTCTTATATGCAAACTTTCAAAAGTGTGTAAAATGGGGAAGACACTTGGAGAGCTAGATGGGCAGACTGAGATAGCAAGGTGCAGGGGTGAGGTTTCATTGCTGAATGGTTGATGTTAGTTGTTCTTATGGGTCTGCCTGACTCTGCTCCAGGTGTTCAAATGATCAACACGGCCAGAAGGAGACTGAGGGACGAGGAGGAAACACTGCATGGCCCATGGTACTGAAATCACCTGAGACAGGTTGTGGAAATTGAAGGAAGTAGAGAACATGTACTACTACAACAATAATTTGAAAGCTATTTTTATAAATTCCAAGAATAAAATAGCCTAACAGCCATTGCTACCTGTAGGAATTGCCACAGTCAGATCTCAGAAGTTACTTCCCAGAAAGAACTGGCCCAGCACAACCAGGACTTTTACCAAATCATCACTTTTACTCTTGTAAAACATTTCTGTGTGTTGCAAATGGGTGAAACAACAAAACCTCCACAATTATTTTTTGCAGTATCACCCTTTTAACAAGTTAATATTCTAAGAACTAATTTTTATTTCTCAGAGGCAGCAGATAACACTGAGGCAAAAGTCAGAATGAGCCAAAAAACAAAGGAGTTCACATAAAAAAAAGAAAAGATTGCACACTTAAGTCTCAGAAAAATCTCAAATCGTCCTCTATAGAAAACACATTTATAGCACATATTTACATTGTCATGTAATTTCTATGAAAGCTAAATTAACGAGTTTGTTTTTATTTCCCAAGTCTAAAGTCTTCCTTAGGGGAGCAATACCCACTAAATAATCAGTCAAATCTTCACTTTCTGAGTCACAATTTTCTCAGCTTTCCACTTTTCTCTATCTGAAACATTTTTTCTTTAAATGTGTTAATATCACAAATCAACGTGTCATTCAAGTGTGATTCCCTTGAGGCTTAGCAACATTGTGTATTGATTGAATTAATCCAACTTGCAGAGTTTTAGAAATACCATTTCAGCTTACATTACATCCTGTCAGATGTTGACTTGGATGCTACAATGAACTCTGTTGATGTCCAGCTCCCTTTCACCTTGGTCCGCCTGGCTTTACCTGGGGTAGGCATTTTTTTGGTACTTTAGATATATTCCACTTCAAATGCCTTCACTGCTATTTACCTTATGTCTGAAAGCTTTAAAATAAATTCCTTTTAGAATCACTATTGGAATAGCTTATGCCATTTGTTAGGAAAAAGGAAGTGATTAGTATGTTCTTGTGTCCATTCAGACTAATCATAAGCAAAACCAAACTTGTCTCCTGCACCTTCCAAATCTCCCTTTCAGTAATGCTCTTTTTCACTCCTGAGCATTCATCCCACTTCCAAGACACCAGCCATTTTACAGGGCTCAACCCTTAGGTCACAAAGGATTTTAAATATTAATTGGTTAAAACAATTGTCTCAAAACCTTAACATGACATATCTAGCCAGTGGAAAAAAAATCATATATCCTCCATATACATGCTTTTTATACTAATGATATATGAATACCATTAAATACATATATTATATATGTATGTGTGTATATATATATATATACTTTAAAAATAACAAATTTATAGGAATGAGATAAATATTAATATAAATTCTGACTTTTTAATTATACCTTCTAATAAATTATTTTAAAAATTACCCAAGGTGAACATATCCCAACCTAGAGGGCATTGCTTAAGGGATATGGTACATACCATACTTAAACTCCTAAAACAAATTTTAAAGCCAAAAACAATGGAATTAAATAATTAAAAGTTAAAAGCCAAAAGCAATTGAAGTTGCAACTTGTTAGAAACCATGGTAGGGCAAGATGGAGTACAACTTCCTTATTACCCAATAGAGTAGAGTTCAGGTTTCATATTTGGCCTTAGTGCCACTCAAGGAGTTACTCCTCATTACTGCTAGGTAGGAGTTCCAGTTCTCCACAAAAAGTTCACTGAAACTACCCTGGCTGGAAAAGTTAGGAAGGACTTGTTTTTGTTCCCCACATGGCTTCCCTTGACACCACAGGGGCAAAGTGTGGCCCTGTCATTTATGGTGTGGTGCTGGTAAAACTCCTAACTCTCCACTGATCCCTCTCTTACACCATCACAGTGAGAGAAGGTGGGGTGCCTCATTCTTTTTTTTTTTTAAGAGAGAGAGAGAGAGAGAAATTTTTTAATATTTATTTTTTAGTTTTCGGCAGACACAACTTCTTTGTTTGTATGTGGTGCTGAGAATCGAACCCGGGCCGCACGCATGCCAGGCAAGCGCGCTACCGCTTGAGCCACATCCCCAGCCTGGTGCCTCATTCTTAATAGATAGGAATATAAATCTGTTGCACTACTCAGCATTCTGACCCAACCTGGGAGAAATCAAAAGTACCTGATTACATCCAGGCAGGAATTGAAACTCAAGTTATTATTCAGCCTTTACTGTTATGAGTGTGGATAGGGCCACAGCTTCTTCTGTTATATTAGAATATAGTAGAGCATTTATTGTATAAATTTTTCTATCTTGCTGGTCTGCCCTTTCCCAGTTCTTCTAGATGGAAGCACAGGTTTTTGTTTGGACTATTTTGTCTGGACTATTGGCATTTACCAGTTACCTGCATCTTCAATTTCCAATCTGAAATCTATGAGCCAATGAAAAGCCCAGGGACTTGCTACCATGTTGGGTCTTGAGTTCCAAAGTTGAAAGTGATATACTTTCTCACCACTCTTCAGAGTCTTCTTACATTGTTCTATATACATATTGGTCAGGGTTTTTACTTGTACTCGGAGGGATAAAAATCCCTCTACTCCATGTTTCCAGAAGTAGAAGTAGGATTTGGTTTGAGATATTCAGCCTCCTTGAATCTCAATTTACTTATTGATGCAATCACAATAACAACAGTTACCTTGCAGACTGTTGAAATAATTATAGATAACTCCAAAACTTGGCCTTTCATGTTATGTACTCTCTAAATACAGTTGTCCAAAAGATTCTGGTTGTGTGAATGACTCAGTATACTATGTCTCACCTGCAGCAAAGCACAATCTAGTTACAAAAGGAAGAAGGGAGACAGGTAGAGAAGGAGAAGGCGAAAGCTATTAAATGATTATTTTTTATCATTACACAGTAAGCGCATCAATCAGTGTGTTGAACTTTGACACAAATAATAATATTGCATTTAACTAAAGCTATGACTAGATATATGTACCTCAGTCTGTAAAAGGGGCATTGGTAACATGGGATAATGCTGACAATCAAGTATTTGTCTTCCATGAAGACAACATAAGAAATGTTAAAATATGGGCACTACTACATTTTAGATACAAGAAAATTGTTATGGTTATATTTATTATTAGCAATAGTTGTAATATTGTAAAATATTTGTAAAACATTTGAGTTACACTTTCTTTTTATAACTTTAGGGTCATTTACATTCTAGGACACCTTAGTGTGGCTTCTAAAAATAATGAAACATCAGTTAAATATTTTATGCAATTTCAAGAAAATGTTAAAAATAGAATTGTATCATAATGAAAAAGAAGAAGAAAATGAAAACTTTCCTTTCTCTCCTCCCTCTTTAACATTCCTCAGCTTCCTCTAGGTTCTCATATTCTCTCCCTATCATAGTCTCTTTAATATTGTTGTAAAAACAATTATCTTGGTACTTTATGAAGAAAAAAGAGGTTTATTTGGCTCTAGGTTCTGGTGGCTAGAAAGACCAAAGAAGAAGACACAAGAGTCCTGATGAGGGGCATCCTTGCTGCATCAGAAGGCAGAGAAGTAGAAAGCGAACTGGCAGATTGGGGCCCAAGGCATGGGGGTGGCCTTGCTTTATATAGACCAACTCATGAAAACCCAGTCACAGGAGACCTGAATGACTCCCACAAGACAACTTGAACCCATTAATGAAGGTGGAGTCCCCATAACCTAATTACTTTATCCTAGGCTCCACTTCTGAAAGGTTCCACCTCCTCAAGTTGCCTCACTGGAGACCCAGCTTCTAGCAAATGAACCTTTGGTGGACAAATATATCTAAACCATAGAACTCTCCATGCCTTTTCTTCCCCAAAATAAAACTTTCAATTGTATTCATCTATGGTTCTTCACTTCCATAAGGTAAAGGAGAGGCAGTTAATTCTCCTCTGTTCTTAACATTTCTTTTTACAGCATTCTGTACATGTAACCCATAGTTTCTCAATGCCATATTTATAAGTTATATAAAAATGTCATTCTCCAAACAAGGCAAAAAACACATTTCATTTGAGCAGGTTTTTAAAGAGGGAATGGTAGTTATTGAAGTAGTATAAATACAATGAGCATAAACTTTGGAACAAGACAAGCTGAGTTCAGATTCTGGCTTTATAACATGTTAAGTTTTGTACATTTTGTGATTTACTTCAGGAATGTCGGCCTCAGCAACCTCTTCTATAAAATGAAGAGAAAATAACATGAAGTTGTTGAAAGAATAAATAAAAGTAGTACATTTGACTTGGAGTGACTAAATTAAATAAATCTATATCAGTGATATTAGAGAGTCACAGCTTATACATAATATAACAGTCATCAATGATGATAATAACAATATCAGCAGATGCTGATAATATATTGAAAGTATAACTGCTTAGACAAAAATTAATCTTCCAACTTGTTGGGGCTTCTCCCACATCCTCACTCACACACTGTACTGAAAGCATTACCTTATATAGAATAGTCCCTAACAAAATGAGGGCATCACCGGACAAGTGACCAAGAAGTCAGCCATGAGAAATGGGACATGTGAGCTTGCCCTGTTGCTTCCTCTGCTCTGCACACTGGAAACAGTAAACACTATTATCATACATAGTACTGGTGATGAAGGTTACCAGATAAGGCTTAAGGGCATTTCTGTTCAGCAAAAAGCAAAATTGTATTTTCTTATCAATTTGATTGTGTGAGATAGTCATAATTTAATTTCATTCCATTTATTTATTAATTGTTTGTAGAGTCAGAAAAAAACACTTTCTTCACAAAAAGCCATTCTCAAGTAGGCAGGCAGAGAGATTCCTTGCAGTTGTTCTCAGCAGTGCTCAGATTGCTCAAGTGAATTACTGGAAACAATGAATACTGAGAATAAAAGAGAAATGATTGGAGAGAATAGAAGTTGATAGCTTTGAAGTAAAAACCTTCCAGTGGGACAAGCCTGTGTGGAACTGCATGTCTTTGCATATTTCCCCAAGGACAGGAGTAAAGAATGATTTTGTCTGTGAGATGCATTTTAAAACTGTAAAATAAAAGGATCATGTATCAAATTAAATTGTGTTGGCTCAGAGACATCTTATATCTTTACGTGATATTGTATTCCCTGTAATTTTTTCATATGTATTCATTTACTTTATTTCTCCTATAATATTCATCTGTTTAATAGAAGATAGATAAAAGAATATATGGATGTATGGATGGATGAATACTTAGATAGAGCATAGATAGATATTTAGATGATACAAGTTTTCACATTATCTGTTGGTACCAATACAATAGCACATAATTCCAAATTTCTGATCACTTAAAACACTTAATAAGTCCTGAAAACAACTGTAAATATTTTCTTCATAGTTTCTTAAATGTTTTATAATGCATATATGTCGCATTATTCTAGAACCATTCATTCATAATATCTATTGCCTAAGCATCCAGTATTTCCATAACTTCATTTATAATTGTCAAAACACAAATGGAACCTATGCCAAGGGAAAGTCAGTGCCTCTGTTCCCAGCACATGGCATCAAGACAGAACAACTTAAGCCTAAAACACTGAAATAGCACCATTACAGATGGCATTGTGCAGTGAGCTCTATTTATGCATAGGTATAAAAGGGAGCAACATGTTGTCAGAAAGATGAATGTGGGGTCTAAGGTAGAGAATAGTAAATAAGGAAGAAAGTGATGTTTAAATAATTTTAAGCTTTGGCTTACAAAGAATATGCACTGTTTGTATTTGAGATTCCTTTTGATTTAGACCTTTGTTGTGTCCTGAAAGGTAAGCTCAAATGTTAAAAACCTGATTTAGATCTTTGTTGTGTCCTGAAAAGGTAAGCTCAAATGTTAAAAACCTACTATTATCTCTCATAGCTCACTGACAGAAGAATCACATCAAGCTCCAAAATGAGTCTCACTATTTGAGGCAGGGGTGTCTTTTCAGCTCTAGTGTCAATGCTGCTTTCCTGCTCTGAATTATCACAGCAAGCTCTAGGTTTAAAAGCATTACAAAAAGCCAGTCATGAGTCTAAAATAGATATGAACTTTTGCAATTGCAGAATTTTTTTCGTTAGTTAATATGTACTTTTGAAACAGGAATATAATATCTAGTCTTTTGT
Organism: Marmota monax; assembly: GCF_021218885.2. Classification (NCBI taxonomy): domain Eukaryota; kingdom Metazoa; phylum Chordata; class Mammalia; order Rodentia; family Sciuridae; genus Marmota; species Marmota monax. The sequence continues at coordinate 1,480,212 of NW_026693851.1, read as the reverse complement.
CTCTGTAGAGCATATTCCATTTGGAGAAATTGTCCCTTTGGAATAGGATCCGTGATAGTAAATACTTGGGACTGTTGCAATAAGCTGAAGTAAAGTTGCCTAAGATTTATGGATTCTCTGTATCGACTAAGAAAAAGTACTCTAACCAATTTCTTGTTATGCAACAACTATATAACTCCTGCTTAGTGATTTGAATGAAAATGCCACTCTGAGATCCCAGGATACTTTAAGAATAAGGGGCTCTTTGCCTAGGATCAACTCCACACTTAACAATGTACCCTCTAAGGAGAGAATGCAGTCCATGCCAACTGCTTCTGAACAGATGCTAGCCAAGTCCATTGTTTCCAATGTAATACTTGTCCCCCTGAGTACCACCTACTCTTTTGCATTACTTGATAGCAGTGGAATCCAGGAAGATTCAAAGCTCTTCTCTCATTCTGACTTATTTTGCTATGTGATTAATAAAAGCAAACTCATATGAAATACGTATATTTATGGCAGGCAATGTTCTAAAAATTTTATATATGTAAACTCACTTATCCTTACTTAAGCATTCAGACAAAAATTTTTACTATTTTCATATTACAGATGAAGAGCCTAAGGTGTAAAGGGCTAAATATATTGCTAAATTCACTCAGCCTAGGAGAGGTGGAGCCAACATTTAAACTTAGGCAGTTGGTGTTCAGCATTCATGCTTCTAACCACTACTCTCTGCTGTTCAGCACCAGGGTGGCCAGAGAAAATGCAGAAAATCCAGTTAACTTTTGAGTATTACACAAAAAAACAATATTTGGCTGTTTGGCTAGTTTTAATATAATTATGTCCCAAATATTGCAGGGTACTTACGTATTCTAAAATTACTGCTTTTTGTCTGAAATTCAAATGCAATTGAGTGTCCTGTATTTTAATTTGCTGAATCTGTCAATCCTACAGGAACATCTTAGCTTGATTTTGCCAAACAATATCACCATCCTTGTGTTATCTCTGCAGCCTCCAGCAGTGGCTTGAGTATTATCAAGGCTTTCTTCTAACCCAGTACCCTGAACTGCCACAGCTGCCTGCTGATGACAACAACATGCTAGAGGAAGTTCTCGGTGTTAGTAACCAGTGGTTGGCAAACTTTTCTTGAAAAAGACCAAACAGTAAATGTTTTATTTTTGTGGTTCATAGTCCCTGTTACAACTAATAATTCAGCTCTGCCAGTATACCAGAAAAGTCACAAATAATATATAAACAAACAAACCTTGCTTTATTCCAATAAAACTTCATATATAAAAACAGGCAGCAGGTCAGATTTGGCCCATGAGTATTGATTTATTGATCCCTGCCAGACAGTATTTCTGGCAAGTTCTCTGATGTGAGTCCTCCATCTGAAAAAAATATCACCCCAACCAAAAGACATCACAGGAACATTAGCTCTCTCTATAGTCATCTGCTGTTTAGTGAAAGTCTTCAATGGAAATTTTTTATTCAGTGTCTTTCAAAATAGGGCAAGATTTTATTTCATTTCATTAAAACAACAAGAGAAAAAAATCTAACAAGTTGACAACCCAAATGGAAGACAGGTCCTGGATCTTGGAGAAAGTTTTATATATTCTCCTGTGATGGAAATGCCCGTGATTATTCCCTTTGCCTTTTCCATTGATTATGGTTTAGATGAGAGGTGTCTCCCAAAGGCTCATGTGTGAGACAATGCAAGAAGGTTTAGAGAAATTATTAGGTTAGGAAAGCCTTAAACCAACCAGTGAATGACTTTCTTGATGGGAATAACTGAGTGGTAACTGAAGGCAGGCAGGGTGTAGCTAGAGGAGGTGGAGCATTGGGGACATACTTTTGGAGTATATATTTGGTATCTGGCAAGTGGAATCTCTCTGCTTCTTCATCATCATGTTAGTCACCTCCCTATGCCATACTCTTCCACCATGATGTCCTGCCTCATCTCGAGCCTTAAGGAATGGAGTCTGCTGTCTATTGACTGGGACTTCTGAAACTGTGAGCCCCTAAATAAACTTTTCTTCCCTAAAATTGCTCTTGTCAGGTCTTTTAGTCACAGCAGTGGAAGATTGACTAAAACACCATTTCCTCATATCCCTGAAAAAACTCTGTCTTCCTGTATCTTCTATTTTTTTCCTAACCTCTATTCCTATCTTCAGTTTACCTCAATGGCTTACAGGTAAAGCTCTTTGATCACTGCTTCATTTCCTCTATTCCCATTGCATTCAACACTACAGTCTTCTATATCCCCAAAATTTCATGGTTCACAAAATATTTACTGACTGCCAGAACCAGAGACTTCCTTCCATCCTCATCCTACCTGATTATTTGGCCATGTTTAAGACTGAATTTGCTTGATTCTCAAATGACAGTCCTTCCTTAGAATCTGAGATCTGGCTCTCCAAATGTTCTCTTCTTACCTCTGTAACTCCCTCTTCTTAGTGTCCATGGTAGATGGTCTGCAGTGGGGACCACCAATATTGTATTCTTGTACATGCATGCAATTCCTCACTTCATGAAATGGAGCCTATATACCCTCCACTAGAGTTTTTGCTGGCCCTGTGATTTTCAGCAGCCAATGAAATAAAGTAGACGTGACACTCTGTCAATTCCAGGCCTAATAATTCAGAGACCTAGCAGCTTCCACTTTCACCCTCTGAAAGCCCTGAACTACCATGGCCTCTGCCTAAGAGATTTTTAGATATGATGTTGTCCTCATTGTATCTTGTATATTGAAGCCCTGATCCTGTCAATTTAAAAAAATAAAAAGTCAGTGATTCTCCAAAGAATAATGATTTTGATCGGCAATAGCAGAGCGTTGCAATGGGAACACACATACCATGGTAAACCATGTGCATATTTGAAAGGTTGAGGCAAGGGGAAGTTTTTAAAAGGCAAAAATAGGGAGGATCACATCAGTTATTTTGAAACAACAGTCTTCGACCACATTTAGTGATATTAGTCTGAAGCTAAACGTGCATTAACTTGGTAGATGCCCTTCTAGAAATACTTTCTGTATGGAGGTTGTGTTTTATGTATAAGTGGGTGGTTCTGGCAGTCTTTTGTGATAGTTCACACTAGACATCATGCCTATGAGTCCCTCCTTCATAACCGCTCAGCTTGCTTGCTTTACTTATTATTTGTTTATTTTTTCTGGGGTTGACACAAGTGACTCCATCTTGATTCAGATGCCTTTTGCATTTCTTCCACAAACCCCAGTACCTCAGAATGTGACTGTGTTTGGAGAGAATGGGCCTTTAAAGAGATAATTAAATTAGAATGAGGTCCTCAGGGTAGGTCTTAATCCAATGTGATTAGTGTTGGTATAAGAGGAGGAAATATTAACACACAGAGAGACACACAGGACACATATGATGACAAGCAGACAGCCATTTTTGAATCGGGAAGAGAGGACTCAATTAACTAACCTGTTGAAACTTTAATCTTAGACTTTCAGCCTCTACAACTGTGAGAAAACAAATTTCTATTGTTTAAGTCACCTCATCTTTGTTATTTTTTTTAATGGCAGCCCAGAAAACTGGCACATATACTATCTCTCTTCAGCTAATTCTAAACAACACAATTACTTAGCAATCTGCCCCTTTCCAATACTCCCGACACCAACAGCACATAGAATACTAGCCTTTTATTTTGATTCTGTTCTCCATTTAAACTCCAGCCACTATTTTTAAAATCCACAAGAGTTAACAATTTAAATGCTCAATTGTTCAGTTTTTAGAGGAAATATAGGAAAATGCATTTTACCAACTCAGTATAGGGAAGATTTCCTAAAACAAGTCGCAAATAACACAAGCCATAATGAAAATAATGAATAAAATTGGCTACATCAAAAAAATATTTCCATGCAAAAAATGTGCCACAAATAAAGCAAAAACTAATCATGTACTTGAAGAAAATAAAACAACCTATAATTAATAATGGAACAATATTCACATCCTAAAAATCCCTTCAATTAAGTAATAAGAATTATTATTGATTAGAACTCAGTTGAAAAGTAAAAAATATATATATATTGGTGGTGGAAATTAAATGTATAATAAAACAAAGCAAAATTCATCCCACTAAAAATTCAAGAGACGCAAAAATTGAAGTCCCTGTGGTACATCATTTCAACTAATTAAATTAACCAATAAATAAAAATCCAAAGAGACAAGTGCGAGTATTTAGTAATGATGCAGTTTAACAGGGATATAGTACAGGGTTAAAGGGGAAAGAAAATTTCAATAAATACAGCAAATTTTAAATTATGTATGCTCTATGACCCAGCAACTATGCACTTGTCTTAGTAATGGATACATTCAATTATAACTAAATATTAAATTTGCCTAAAAAGTTTTTGTTTGGTTTTGTATATTTAATACTAGTACTTAAGCCATACCTCTGAACAAAATTAGTAAGAATTTTAAGAGACAGGCCCAGGGAAGGAGGGAGGAACTGAAATTTACAGATGGCTGGAGAAAATCACCCCAGAGGAAATTTCACACAGGTACACAAGGAGATAGATGTAAGAATGCTCATTTCAATATGATTATCTTAGCTAACAACTGGAAGCAGATCAAATGTCCTTTGCCAAGAAAATGGATTAATAACCTATGGTATAGTCATGCAAGGGAATATTAGAAAGTCATTAAAATTAACAGGTAGAGTTGAATAATTCATTATAAATAAGCCTATGGGCTTTATTAAAATAAAGTTTTAAATGAAAATTTATTCTTCAAAGTTATACATGAAATCATAATCACTGGTGAAACCAGCATATTAAATAAATATGTCAGTAATTATTTCAGCTCTAATATATAACCCACACAGGAGTATGGACAGATAGAAGAACTACAGTAATGGGACAGAGCATCAGTAAGAGCATCACTTGGATATCATTAATCCATTTAAATAAATACTTAGATAATTCTAATATCTAAGTTAACTATTGAATGCAGATGTGATTGAGACAAGACTGTAACTAATATTATTACAGTATTTGTGACATAAAAATAGTGGGGTAATACTTTAACAAGTCAGATACAAAACGCAGTTAAAAATAAATGTCAGAACTAGACAATGTTTAAGCTAAATCTCACCCTTTCTTCTTGTTTTGGAAGAAAGACAAAGGCTTTCTTTTCCTAGGAATAATCTTTCTGCCTCTCTGGGAAAACTGTGCTGCCATTTCATCAGTGCTGTTCCAATTCATTAGTCACTCTTTTGATTAAACTGTTGTCCCTGTAAGTCCTGAAGACCAAAAGCCAGAGTGACTGCATATCCCTAAAATATTTGCATTTTGTTTGCACAGAATATTTAAATATAGCCTCTGCCTCTCATTAGTCATAGCCTTAAATGTGTAGATTTTAAATGATAAGCATGCTGAATACCAAAGCCTTAACACAGAATTATCATAAATACACAGATGTCTCTATCACATTTCAATCCCATGTGAGTAGAAGGACGGACTACCAAGAACACTAAAAAAGACATGTAAAAATATCCTTTCCACAGCATTCATCTGAGGCCTAAAGATCCCTGGGCTAGACCCAAGACCTAAATTCAAACCACAATCCATGCAGCCTCATTCCCTGTCCTCAACTGTGCAAGGGGATGATGGACTTTAAGAGTTATTGCTGACATCCTGAGGCATTTTATGATACATGCATTCAAAGCATTATCATAGTAGGTGGAACAGAGATTCTGTATTCATATTCCTGGAGTCATTTCAGTTATCCATGAACAACCTTCTGTACTTAGGTACACACCTTTATCATTCAGTCTAACCAAAGAGCAGGGTAAGGAAGACTCTCTGGATAATAGTGTAAAGAAAAGACTAGCCTCAATGTTTGGGCTGGTAAATGATAAAGAAAATTAGAAATAGAGTCTGCTATTCTCAGTCCTGGTTAAATGCCATCTGGGTTGAGCTTGAGGAATGGAAACAAGAAATAGCCCTCTCAATTCTCCAAATACCTTGGGAATCTACAGAACATTTTTTCCTGAATTACCTTCAGTTTGACCAGACATGTCCTATCTTCTGGGTACATGCCTACTTTTCCCCAACTCACCCTGCTGAATTAACCAAGCATCTGCCTACAACAGGCTCAATTTAGGGGACATTTAACTCTAAACACTGGATTACAGCAGAATCAACTACAATCTGTGAATGCTTAAGGACAAGGATGATGTCTATTTCCTCTTTATGTCCACAGCATATTGCTTGACATATAATTGATCCTCAAAAAATATTTGCTGGCTGAATGAATAAATCTATCAGCCAATCCACTCAGACCAACAACTACTACTCAACTCACTAATTCACAACTTTACTGACGTACCTGGCCGGTCTGATTATTTTTCCTTAATCAAGTTAGACAGGATGAACTGTCTGTTTAGATATAGATTTGGGAGATGCCAGTAAGTCTCCTGTCCATCCAGGCCACATATATCATTTATTCTTTTTCCCTCAAATTCATATTCTTTACCATTACTACAGAGTTAATGGGAAAATAAAAAAAGTTAGATCATTAAATTTCTTACAGGCATACTAATGTGCCTATTTTCATTCCTGTAAAAAAGTACCTAATTTCTATTTCATTTTTCTCCCATGTTGCTCAAACATGCTATAGATTTTATTGGATTTTGGTTTCCTTGTTACAAAGTGTTCCAGCTGCATGGGTAGAATGAAATTTGCCTAAGGACAGATGGCATTAGAACTCAGGTGCCCCAGTTTTCAATTTAACATTTCTTCCTATTTTATAAAACAATGGAAGTTTTTTTACTAATTCTTCTAGAAATAGAGATGCATCAAATTTTATTTATATAAATTGTGCTATACTGAGGGACTTACACATATAGGCTTTAACTCCTTCAAATCTCAAGAAGATGTAAGGTGGCTCAGTATTTATATAATTGAGATTATTGCTCTCCTATTGCCTTTGATGTGTAAAAATTCATAGGCCAAAACACACAATTTATACCAGCTATTTATTTATCATAATAAAACAACCCTTTCCATCAACAGTTTATATGGCTTATTCTAGGACAAAGAAATTCATAATAAATAAGTAATGCTTATATTTAAACTCTGCATAGAGTTTAGCTTTTTATAAGTAAAACAAAATGTTAAGTATGAGAGTATAGTCAACACAGCAGAAAACCATGTGTATATAAATAAACCCGTCAGCTGTGCACACTTGACATGTAGTAAATAAATCAAACCACTGCTTTGAGCCATGTCTTTTACTGACATAGTCCATATTTGACAAATGTCCAATTTTATAGCAGGACTTAATCTTATTTGAGGAAAGCAAAATAACATTTTTGAAGTCATATTTTGCCATATTTTCAGAAACCCGATTAAAGCTACAATTTGTACATTTAAACTTGTCTTATAAACACTATATTCTCTAAGAGATAGTTTGTAAGCATTCGGGGGATCTGAAATCCCTCTCACAAGAGCATTTTAATTGCCATATTCCCCTCTTCTACAGTCTATTTCAGCTACACAGACTTGAAGATGACCTCTTAGTATTTTGCCTTATTCTATTCCCCCTGCCCAACAAAAGGTTCTTCAGGAATGCTAGCCACAGACACACATTTCTTAATCATTTGTATTGATTTAAAAACAAACCATCTCCACAGAAAAGAATACCACAGGTCTGTCAACCGTGGAGAACTGCTCACAGGCTGCTATCCCAGAAATGCTGTAGCCTATGAAGGAACTAGCCCTGACTCCAGGTAGATCCAGCTTACAAAGACACTGGCTCTCACTACTTTATCACCACTGACTGAATGTTTCCTCAGTATGGAATTAATACATGCTAGTTAGGAAATTCTGATGCAAACAAGATTAAGAAGAAATTATTTACCACTTTGAATGGAAGCAAATTTATCGAGAAGACAATAGGCATTCTAACATACCAACCTGGAAATTATTAAACTTTCGTTAGGGCACCCAGGACATCCAGCTCTGTCTGGAATTAGTTGTATGGCCTTAGATTGGTCACATAATTGTCCTTAATGTCAGTTTCTGCACCTTTTTACTATGGGCAATAACATCTCCCTCCTAGTGATTCAATGAGCCAATGCAGATAAAACTGATGTGCAAGGTCACAGGTGTCGTGTAAATCTAAGGTGAGGGTTCCCTATGGAACTCTGGGTCCAGTTTCCACATACATCCCTCAAAAGAGAGTCGTGGAAATTTAGAGTTCTGTGATAACTTTGATATTACCTGATTCAACCTACTTTTTTCATAGAAAAGAAACAGAGACCCAGAGAGGTTAAATTCTTATTTTAAAATCTCAGAATTGTACAGTGACAGAACTGCTACTAAAATAAACATTACCTGATGCCCATGTTAACACTCGGTTAAGATAGCTCCTCTAAGAAGCACATTCCAGAATATTTATTTCTAGAATATTGGCAAACTTTTCTAAAAATAAACTACCACTCCTGTATTGATAAAGTCAACTACATTATGTATATAACAAATATATACAATTTTTATTTCTCAATTGAAAATATTTTAAAAAGAAAAGAAATTAAGGAGTTCGGGCACCAAGAGGAAGAAGTTGAAAGGGCAATTGAAAGTTTATCAAAATACAGATATTACTGTGTCATATTTTAGAATGACAGCAAAAAAAAAATAAACAATATCAGCTCAACAGAAAGCTTCTCTATAAGCTGTAGCCTGTAGACAACTTATAGAATTTCCTATTCTCATATTCTTTTGTATCATGATAGAAAACATATTCATTCAGGTCATGAGAGTAGTGATACTTAAGAGATGTGAGGAAGGTAATTATCATCTCCTTAATACTATGAGTGTGTGTCCAGAAATATCCCCACTCCTCACACATACACAGAGGAATAGGGAGAAGACAGCATATGTAGGGAGGTTATCAGTTTGACTCCTCTGACAGATTCTCCCTTCTGTCTTCTTCCATAGTAAATAAAACATTAAACACTATTATGCCACTTTATCAACAAAGAAATCTAGAGCATTTAATGAAGAAGAAACATTTTTTTTCCTTTTGCAGCCTGAGATCAGTAATTTTTACAGAAGTTTTTGTCTCTCACTTTCTCTTTTCCCTGCATCATGCCTTCTGTGCAAGCATGTGGTTTTATGTTTTTAAATGTAAGAATCATACCATGTGACTCTTTGATTAGCATTCATTCTCAATAATAATGCTATTCATACCCAGGCCAGCGATGTGCAAACAATTCCAAACTGTGGATATAAGGATAGAAAATCATATATTTTTCCCAATTGATTTATCCAGGAAGAGAAGGTGAGAAAGTCAGTTAATTCTACTGGGAGCTCTGAAGGCAAGCTCTTGATTGTCAGTATCATCTAAAAACAGCAGTGTTCACATTATCTATTAAAATATCACATAAACCAGGCACGGTGGCGCATACCTGTAGTCCCAGAGGCTCAGGAGGCTGAGGCAAGAGGATCACGAGTTCAAAGCCAGCCTCAGCAAAAAGCGAGGCACTGAGCAACTCAGTGAGACCCTGTTTCTAAATCAAATAGAGCTGGGGATGTCGCTCAGTGATCAAGTGCCCCTGAGTTCCATCCCTGGTACCCCAAAAAATAAAAATAAAAATATCTCATAAACTTCAGTGTAAAGAATATGATACAGTCCAAATTTGTCTAAATAATAGAACCAGTGAAAATTTTTGTAGAACTTTAAATCATTCTTCAATATTTTATTTAATATGCAAGACTAAAACATGTATGATGTCAAAATATACGCTAATGTATATCTAAAGAGAATATTTTTTAATCTTTATCTTGAAATTTAAACCACAGGACTATAAACTCAGCACTTGCAATTCAAACAAAGGAAGAGGTAAATGTGTTTGTTTCTATGTTAGACATGTACTTTAATTCAAGTTAATTTTAAAACATACATTTTAATAACATCAGTTTTTCCAGATTATTTAATTTGTAACATTTTTCTCGGTGACAATTCTGATTTTGCCTTGCTAGTCATCTATATCCAGATGATATCCCAGTGTAGGAAACAGAGTACAGACAGAGGAGAAAACAAATGAGTTTAAATCATGGCCCCAACATTTAATAATAGTGTTACCTCAGGCAATGCATATTATCTTGTTGAGCTTTAGTTTCACATCTTTAAATAGGGATAAACCACCGATTTTGCAGGTTTGTTGTAAGAATTGATATAAAAGCACTGACCACAGTATCTGAAAAAACCTACAAAATAGGTACTTAGCAGTGGGAGCCATAATTGTTATCTCCTTCACTATGTCATGTCACAGATGTTAAAGGATGATGCCTCATTCCTCATTACATTAGTTAAACTCATAGCATGCTGCTTTTCTAAATTTTGTTTTAATTGAATTCAAGTAAGCTTGTCAGCTCAAGAGGTTAAAAAACACAAGAGTTCATACTGATTAAGAGAAAAGACATTAAAACAAAATAGAGGAATGAACACAAACCCATTTATAGAAAAGAAAATACTTCATACCAATAATACAAAAAAAAATTGCAAGTACAAACTCACTACAATCAAAGGAAAGTAAAAAAAAAACAAACTTGGGAATAGCATAGAAATTTTTCTAAAATTATACTTATGTATGTATAATATGTCAAAATATACTCTACTTTCATGTGTATCTAAAGAGAATATTTTTTAATCTTAAAAAATTAAATAAGCAAATATAATAATAATATGCAAAAGAGTAAAACTATGACCCCCAAACTATGTAGTATCCTTAGCACTTACATCTTCTAAAAGCAAATCATGTATGTATGTTTGTGTGTGTGTGTGTGTGTGTGAAAACATAAATAAAGTCTGTGATATTTAACCCATCAAGTCCCAATTTTCATTTTTGCAAATATTTCAATGAAATCGACACAGGTACATTAAAATAAGTTGTAAATAATAATCTAGAGTTTATGCATATCATTATGTAAATTAATATTATATTATAATAGTATTATTAATAATACTATTTAATTATTTCTATGTTATAAACTCTATTAGTCAAGGATCTCTAGAGGAACAGAACCAACAGAATATGTGTCACATACATGATTATAAAAATGGGATTTATTATATTGACTTAACACCATCAGAAGCTGTATATACCCATCAAGGCTGTCTGCAGACTGGAGAGTCAAAGGAATCAGTAGCTGTTCGAAGATTCTCAAGCCTCGGAATAAGAGGGACCAGTGGAAATTCCCTGTAGAATCACTGGTCAGGGTCCTCTTTGGAAGAGTGAAGGAGTTAGAGTCTGACCTCCTCATCAACAGTGGAAGCATCTGCTCAAGAAGAATTGAGTTTGTAATTATGGCTTCCTCTCTTTTCCTCCTTTTGTTTCATCCAGACCTTCCTGATTTAGGGTGGGTCTCCCCATCAGTCTTCTGTCCCACATGTCAATCATATCTAGAAACACCCTTGTCCCACTTATCCAGAAATGTCTAAATCTTAGGAAACATAATCCAATTAAGTTGACAATTCATATTAACAATTACATATACTATGTTTAAATTTGTATAGGTGTTTCACATCTGGGATAATGCAATAAAATAGGGTTAATTTTATGTGTCAACTTAACTGGATCAGAGTATGTCCAGGTTTTTGGTTAAACATTATTTCTGAGTGTACCTATGGGGGTGTTTCTGGAAGATTAGCATTTGAATTAGTAACTGAGGAGGTGAATTCCCACCCCACCCCCACTGTGGATAACCATCTTCCAACCCACTGAGAGCCTCAATAGAAGAAATGTAGGTGAAGGCATGATTTTCTGATTCTCAGCTTGACTGCTCCAGCTGAGACCTAATCTTCTGGTTTTCAGTCTTCAAATTTAGACTGGAATCTGTGCTGTGGCCCTCTGTCTCTCGGGGTTGCAAATTAAAGCACCAGCTTTCCTGGAGTGAAATTTGCAGAAGGCAGATGTGGAATTTAGACTTCAAAGCATGTGAATCAATAACTTATAAAAGGGGTGTCTCTCTCTCTCTCTCTCTCTCTCTCTCTCTCTCTCTCTCTATATATATATATATATATATATATATATATATATATATATATATCTGTATCTATTTCAATTGTGCATGTGTGTATCCCTGTTTCTCTGGAGAATTCTAACTAATGCAAACACCTTTAGTATTTTTGACATGTTATCTAATATTTGGAATCATATTCTAAGTTTTTCTAGCATTTTATTTTATTTTTTTCACATCTTCATACATGTATTTTGTACAATGATAAGGGTCTCCTTCCACCATCCATGCAATTCCCCTTCTCCCTCCCTTTCCCTCCCACCCCTCTTCCCTATCTAGAGGTAATCTTCTTCCCATGCTCTTCCTCCCAACCCCATTTTGAGTCACCCCCCTTATATCAAAGAAGACAATAGGTATTTGTTTTGGGGGGATTGGCTAACTTCACTTAGCATAATCTGCTCTAATGCCATCCATTTCCCCGCAAATGTCATGATCTTATTGTTTTTTAGTGCTGAGTAATATTCCATTGTGTATAAATGCCACATTTTTTTTTATCCATCCATCCATTGAAGGGCATCTAGATTGGCGCCACAGTTTAGCTATTGTGAATTGTGTTGCTATAAACATTGATGTGGCTGTGTATGCTGTTTTTAGGTCCTTTGGGTATAGTCTGAGAAGAGGAATAGCTGGGTCAAATGGTGGTTCCATTCCCAGTTTTTCAGGAATCTCCATACTGCTTTCCAAATTGGCTGCACCAATTACAGTCCCACCAGCAATGTATGAGTGTGCCTTTTTCTCCACATCCTCGCCAGTACTTGTTGTTTGTCTTCATCATGGCTGCCATTCTTACTGGAGTGAGATGGTATCTTAGAGTAGTTTTAATTTGTATTTCTCTGATTGCTAGAGATGATGAGCATTTTTTCATATATTTGTTGATTGATTGTATATCCTCTTCTGAGAAGTGTGTGTTCAGGTCCTTGGCCCATTTATTGATTGGATTGTTTGTTTTGTTTTGTTTTTGGTGCTTATCTTGTTGAGCTCTTTATATACAGCTAGAGATTAGAGCTCTATCTGATGTGTGAGGGGTAAAAATTTGTTCCCAGGATATAGGCTCCCTATTCACCTCACATATTATTTCTCTTGCTGAGAAAAAACTTTTTAGTTTGAATCCATCCCATTTATTGAAAATTTAAAAACTGTAACATTCATAGAAGGTATCCATCAATGCATAAATTTTAATAACACAAAGGTGGAAATAAATTATTATGAAAGAATTAAACAATAAATTTTTCATTACTTATATAGCTGAGTATTATATAAATACATATTTATACAAACTTAAAGTTTCAATTCTCTTTTTCTCTCTCTCTCTCTTTCTTGGTGCCAGGGATCAAACTCAGGGCTAGCCACTGAGCAACACTCCCAGCCCCATGCCCTGTTTTAAGATCTAGGGTCTCAGTCATTGAGTAGTCAGACAAGCCCTTGCTGTCATGGAACTTATATTTTTATAAGGGAAAGATAGAAAATGAATAAGCTAAACTACTAACTTTGGGACTAATTTCTATGAATATAATAATTTCATGAGGGATAGTATGATTGAAAGTGAGGGGAGAGGTGATAGCCTAATACCGATTGAATGGTCTGGGAGGGTGATATTTGAGATTTAAATGATTAAGAGTAAATTAGAATGCTACATGAAGATCTATAGAATACTCCATACTCATAGAAAAGATGCAAAAAAAAATGTTTAAAAAAAAATAACATGGATGGGCTGGGGGTGTGGCTCAAGTGGCAGAGTGCTTGCCTAGCTTGTGTGAGGTCCTGGATTATATAAATAAATTAAATAAATAAATAAAATAAAGGTCCGTTGACAACTAAAAAAATATTAAAATTTTAAAAAAATCATAAAATTGCTTGAGCACTTATCACAACTATAAAATTCATTCTTATATAGAAAACATGCATTTAAATGTTGAGGGTAGTGGTAACAATATGATGACAGTATGGATGTTTTTCCTCTGTGTATTTTAGTATAAAATTATTTTATGTCAAAAATGGTGGAAAAAATCTTGACAGAAGTGAAAATATAAGATTAAGCTCATGTAGCTCATCAGCACTTTTCATATTATAGTAAAGCATGTTTATTGCATGTTGTATTAATTATATCATTTTAAAATATATAAAGAAACTGAATAATAAATGCAATCATCAGATATTCTACTAGTCACTTAACCTTTTTAATATATTGTTATCTGATTTCTCTTCTCTTGCCAATCAAATTTCTCACCCACAATCATTCTCTAAGACAGTAATAACAAATCCATCATAATCTTCATCCTTCACTCTTTAATTTTTCATCAACATCACATTCTGGAAAGTAGGCATCTTTCAAAAAAGCAATAAGCATGTTTTCAAAATGATCTCTCCCACTCATATGTCATTTCATATCTACTCCCTACTCCTCTCTTTCCCCTATGCCAGAAATATTGGAAATAAAAATGTAAGATTCCTATGAACATTCACAAGCATACATGGCATGTCTGTCAGAATACCCTCACTTATAGGTTACAGTCTGTCTAACGTCTGTTCAAAAAATGCAATTAGTTTTTGGAGGTCCAAAGTCAAATACATTGTCTTAGAAAGTAGTTTTAGAGCAGGCCACAAAGCTTTCTACTTGGTAATTTAAATGACTGACCGCTCAATTTATGAGCATTCCCAGCAATAAAATTCAGCCTGAACTTAATAATAGCACATTTTATGTGACAACGATGACAATTACAATCTATAGTTACTGCAGTCGCCCTTTGGTCTAGGGAAAAATGACAGTATTAATTATACACACTTGCCATTTATCAGACTTAACTTGGCAGGCGATAGAGCTCAGGACCATCTTCGACTTGACTTCTACATTTACCATTTTCTAATCCACTGAAACGAAGATAATTAGAATAGAGAAAAATGAGTGGCTCCTTCTTTCACTGCTTTTATCTTGATTTCATGTACAGTTCTTGGACCATATTATATTTATACCACTTGGTTTAAAAGCCTGCTATTGTTTACTTTCTAAACTCTATAGCAAAGGGAATAATATTTCCTACTGCAGCAAGGTGCACTATAGCATATAGAACTTTGGCTATATGCAACTTTCACCCTTTTAGCTTACATATTATTTTTATGTTTGGAGAATTTGAGGATCTTGGGTCCATCTTATTTCATTCCCCTTGCTAGTTCATGCTTCTGATATGTTCAGAACTAAAATTATTTTAAAACACGAAATACCATCTAAAAGGCTTACAATTGATGGAGGAACTCAAAAATGGCTCTTAAATAGTATTATTGTCAGTCATTTTATAAAATCATGTGTCTGTATTATTTAAGCCTTTTTCCCTCTTACAGATACACAATATGACATTTAAAAATTTAAGAGAATTATAAAATCATGCTTATCTACTTCTTTGTTCAGAGTTCCATAACCTTTTCTATTTATTCTAATCTATTTATTGAACTCCTGTTCTAGTTTTACATACTCCCACAAGAATCCTTACAAAACTATGATAAATCTCACCATTTCAAAATGAGAATATTTTGGTCCTTAGAAATATTAAGCAATAGTAACACCTGAAATTAGAAATTCTAGAATAGGCTTTCAAAAGAAAAACAGGAAGCCTTACCAATGCTAATCCTTCAGATTCCAGCATTGCTAACCCAAAACACAGGGTAGGAAAATCACTTGTGAAAAACATTATAAAGATAGTAAAGATTATAATCTCACTTATATATGGAATCTAAAAAGTTATACTCCCAGAAACAGAGGTTAAAATTCTGGTAGCCAGGGGCTGAGAAGGGGCAGAAATGGGGAGATATTGGTCAGTATTAATTTTCAGTTATGAGATGAATAAGTTCTGGGAATCTATTGTACAACATGGTGACTATAGTTAATAATAGTCTATGGTATACTCGAAATTTGCTGAAATTTGAAATTTGGTGGTCTTTCTCACCACACCCACACATACACAGAAAGAGAGAAAGAGGGAGAGAGAGTGTGTAACTATGTGAGATGATAGATGTGCTAATTTTATTGTGACAATTATTTTATCACAAATATTTATACCAAATTATAATATTATATACCATAAATATATACATTTTCTTTGTCAATTATACCTTCCTGAAGCTTGGAATTTTTTTCAAAAGGTAAGAAAATTAACACTAGAAATAACGGTAGTTATTTCTCACAAGATCTTTGGAAAGTTCCTTAACTTCCTTGTATCACATTTTCTTCAACTATAATAATGATGGGATCAAATTATACATGGTGTAAAGTCTCTTCATCTCTATAACTTTCTGTGATTATGAATTCCTTGAGTGGAGTCTACAGATAGGGTGTGCTTCCCAGAAAACTTAAGTCCAGTTTATAATAGAGCTCTATTCCTATGATAAACATTTATCAGCAGAGTTTTCCCAGTGCAAGATCTAAAGACCTGATCTCAAGTGCTCAACAGTAGGAAAAAACACATGTGCTATAGAGTGCTCCTGAACTATTTCCACATTCTAGAGGTACATAGACTATATTTTGAGGTCTGGTTTGCCTTTTTATTTCTGGGAGGGATCAATCATTTGAACATTTTTAGTTATGCCTATAGGAGACAGTTCTTACTAAAGTTTTCATAGAAATTTTAACTATAAAGTAGCCAATTATAGATGCTTCAGACTAAGATTTAAGGTATGTTCTGTTCAGTGATGCTAACTGTACACTAGAGGTATTCTGCTTTTTATGACTGTGACTTTAAATAGAAAGGTCTCTAAAAATATTGTTGAATATAACTTTGGTGAACATATTAGCTCTCAAACAGTTATGAGGCCAGAGCTAGAAAGTACTTCAAGTTATCTTCTCTTTATTTCACATTGAAGGGAGAAGAAAAGGTCAAGTTAAAGTACTATGTTTGGTAGATCTTAGATGAAGAGAGTCATATGGAAAGTACCATTTATTTTGCCTAGGAATTGGAGTACAGAGTTTAATATCCCTAAAATCCCTATGATAAGGAGAATAATACCTCTTCCAAACACGTCTACTTCCTAATCCTTGAAACCTGTGAATATGTTACATGTAAAAGGGACTTTGCCGCTATAATTAAGCATATTGAGCAGAGGAGATTATTTGGCTCTGAGATCAAAGATAGATAGCAGAGCTTTGGTATTGAATGAGAAACTTCAGAATTAAGGGCTTCTGATCTTGAAAAGATCCCAACGAAGGGAAGCTATGTCTCATCTTTATTTTTTTGCAACTCCCCAAATAGTAAAGTTTTGTGAAACAGTAAGTGGTATTGGGGAGGGAGAAGGAGAGAGAGAAAGAGTGTACAAAACCGCCATAAATACCTACCCAGTGAAATATTTGAGTCAGGGTTCTCCAGAGAGAGAGAGAAAAAAGAGAGTTGATGGTGTGAATATGAATCCGAAGGCAAAAGAAGACCAATATCCCTGCTCAAACAGTTGGGAAAGGGGAAATTTTTCTCTCCGCCTTTTTATTCTATTATGATCCTTAACAGATTGGATGATGCCCACTCAGATTGGAGATAATTCAATGGAATCATTATTATGTCTCCAAACTGAAGAATTCCTCCCTTTGAACTAAGACTTCTAGGCCTAAAGAGCCCAATAAAGGACATGGGAACAGAAAGCAAAAATTTTGCCAATGGGTCATTCAAAGTAAGAGTGAATGGTGCCACTCTCATCCCTGGACTCTTGGACCAGTGAATCCTAGCTAGAGGAGAAACCACACCATATTTTGGATGTTGGTTCAGAATATATATAGCCTTCTAGAGAACTTTACCCAAAGCCTTCGAGATAATGTAATCCAACTATAACTGGATCTTCAAAAGACTGTGCTATCAAGCAAGCTGTTTCAGGATGATGGGGAACATGGTAAGACCAGAGAATTTCATGAACATGGGCCTGCTGCCATACTTTTTTCTATGACGTGAGTCCCTTGATCAAAAGAAATGCTGTGTGGAATACCCTGACAATGGGCAATGCATTCTGTAAGTACACAGATGGTAGTTCTGGCAGGAGCATTGTGTGCAAAGGAAGGCAACTTCATCTTCAGAGTAAGTGTCTATTCCAATAAAAACAACATGTAGCCCCTCCAGTGATGTAAGCAGTCCAATGTAACCCATCTGTAAGGAGTAGCTGGCCGACTGCTTTGAGGAATAGTGCCAAGCTGAGGAATCAGTGATGGTCTCTGCTACTGGCAGATTCAGCACTCAGCAGCGCCCACAGCCAGATCTACCTTAGTGAGTTAAAGTTCATGTTGCTAAGGCCATTCATGACCTCTGTTCCTGCCACCATACCACTTTATTCATAAGCCCATTGGATGATGGTAGGGGCGACTTGAAAATCAGGTCATTTGTGTGACCCAAATAGATGTTTCATAAGTGAAAGGCAAGAAAAAGTATTTTTCTTTGCATAAAAGGGGAAGGAGACAACAATTCCTTTCTGCTCCAGAATGTGCTTCCTCAGAAACATAATGAAGCTGAGTTTTTACTACAGTCCTTTAGCAGGTAAATAAAATCTTTCCAGAAGCTAGATACCCCCAATGGGTTTCATGTTTAGTGAGCCTATGGAGATAGCTGTCAGGTCTGCAGTCTCCCACGTAGCCTAAGAATCCAACTGAGAGGCCTAGTCTCTGTAATCACATAACCTGCTTAGAAATATAAAACGTTTATTAACATTTGAGATCAGAGCAATTAACTAGACAAATGGCTAGGAATCTAATTCTTATGGTATATGAAGGTACAATATTTCTGAGGGAAATGAATGTAAACACTCCTTGTTTTATACACACTCACGCACACATACAAATCTCCAATACCTAGGATTTTTGTTGTTTTTACAGGAGCACTGAGAAATCCATGCAAATTTTATTTCCCACTATTTTCTATTCCTAGCCTGAATCTAAATCACCTAAAGGGCTTGTTAAAATTGAGATTTGTAGCTGCTCACTTTCCTCCTGTCACATGTGAGTTTCTGATTTAGTCTTTCAGAGTTAGAGCCCAAGAACTTGCCTTTTTAACAAGTTCTCAGGTCATATGCTGATGCTTTTGGTCAAGGGACATACACAGAAAACTACTGATTTATACTTGTCATAGGTTAGTTCAGGTCTTGTGCCTAAAATTTATTAACGCTAAAACCCCTATTTTTTTTAAATAAATGCAAGATTAGATATGAAATGAAAATGAAGTGGACCTTTGCAAATTAAGGGCCATAAAGTTTTGACTCCATTATTCCATAGTAAATTGTCTGAGTGATCAATAAATATAATAGAAAACTAACAGTCTATTTTACATCAACCATATCAACATATCTGAGATTCATTTGGGCATCATAAATAGGAAATAATAACACACATTAGATAACTATTTGTTTTCTTAAGAGAATTTTTCAAAACAATTAATGAGAATCATCTTGCTCTTCTTGCTCTTTAGTAAATGAATGCTTTGTCTTTATATTTGGTCAATAGAATTTACCTGTTCAGTGTCTAAAAATATTTTTATACCATTGAATGTAAAATTGTTATACAGGTATAGAATAAACATCAACAGTTAGTGGCTAAATTGAGAGCACCTGAGTCTTATTTATACCATAACTTTGCCCAATACATTGACCCTTATGAAGCTATATTTCTTTTCACTATAACAAGCTCAAATTTTAATTTAGAATAACACCATTAATCTAACAGTTTTTGAGCCTTCAATTTGCCAACGTGAGCTTCCAATATATCTCCTTGTTTTTAAATTAAAAGAAAAGTTGTGTATCGACATTTTGTCCCCAAATTATCTCTTTTATATAAGAAGATAGAAATAAGGTCTTGAATAATTTATTTATTTAATTCTAATAATCCAGTAAAACTAAAAGAAATACTTAATTTCAAGTATTAAACTTTACATAATTTTAAAAGCATATTTTTAACACATTATAACTTAGTAAATCCTAGTCATACTATAGAAGCCCTCAAAATATCTTTCTTTATACCCATAAAAATATCAGCTGAAAAATCTGATATTCTTTTGCCTGGATCTAAGAAAAATGTCTTGCAAACAACAAGCTAACCTCACCTCTTCTGATATTTCCTGCCAACCCCATTGATTTCACTAGGGCTCCCAGGTTTGGAGAATAAAAAGAAACCCAGATGGTTTTGAAAAGTAGAACAGAGATTTGACTTTCAAGTGTCTAAATTAGATGAACCAGACACATCCTCCTCTCTAACTGAACAAAGAAGAATCAACACAACCCATTTCTTGAAACTTCAAAAGCTTGCTGCTTTCACTCAAGGTACCTGATTTCCCACAACAGAACGGAAGCTACACGCATTCAGTTATGGCAGAATACTAGAATGAGAAATAGAAGGGACAGAAAAATCAATTTATTGAACACTCTGACCTAACTTTGATGTGCGATGCAGCACAAGCATCTTAGTACAAACCTATAATAAATGTCTCTGATCAGCCTACAAACTGTCTTTGGCTATTACACAAAGCAAAAAGGGAAGGGATCAGGAATTAGTGATTATCTGACTGGTTTGATCTATACAGATGTCCCAGGTTTTAATCCAAATCAGAAATAAGCTGCTTGTTTGGTTTTTAGTTTTTTTATCTGAAAAATTCCTCCCATGAAAACTAAGGGACACACACTGTGGTGATCATTTTTAACACTGCCCACTAATATTATGTGGATCTTTAAAGTCCTTTCAAATCAGCAGTTGAATTGGCTTTCCCTTCACTATACTGGTACTGTGAACGTCCTCCCCAAACATGAACTTCCTTGGAGGTTGGATGGTGTATTTTAGTCATCTATCTAAAGGCCTATTACTACTTGGTACAGGAATAGTGAACAGTAATTACTTAAACATGAATGAGTTGCTACATAAAATACTGATAAATTAAGATGAGAAGAATAATCTATGCATCTAATTGTTATAGTTTGGATGTGAAGTGTCCCCCAAAAGCTCACATGTGAGACAACGCAAGAAGATTCAGAGGAAAAATGATTGGGTTATAAGAGTCTTAACCCAATAAGTGAAGTAATCCCCCTGATAGGGATTAACTGAGTGGTAACTGAAGTAGTAGGGTGTGGCTGGAGGAAGTGGGAATTAGGGTGTGTCTTTGGTGTATATATTTCTATCTGGAGAGTGGAGTCTCTCTCTCTCTGCTTCTTGATCACTATGATATGAGCTGCTTCCCTCTACTACACTCTCCCACCATGATGTTTAGCTTCACCTTAAGCCTTGAATAATGGAGCCACCCTTGTATGGACTAAGACCTCTGAAACCATGAGCCCTTGAATAAACTTTTCCTCCTCTATAGTTGGAGGTTGGATGGTGTATTTTAGTCATTATCTATAGTTGTTCTGGTCAGATCCTGAAGTCACAGCAGGAAAAAGCAGACTAAAACACTAATATAATATTAAAAAAAATATGGGGATAGGACTTTTTGATATAGTTTAAAATGTAATTCCAAAACACTGGAGAATGGTCAAGATAAAGTCTCTGATTTTATTACTCCGAGGCCCCTTTAGCTACAGTTAGAGGCCAAAGAAAGTGAAAAAGGGATTAAGAGTTTGTATAAAAACAACATCTTATCTTTTCCAAATTTCCTTTGAAGCATTCTTCAGGCCCAGATATCTTTGAGGAATTATCTGAAAGTGAATTTGCTATACAATTTGTATCCCATATTCTTAAAAGGTCCCTTTGGGATTGTGAAACTCATTTCCATTTCCAAAGGTATTAGGTTTCTAAATGCATACACACACACACACACACACACACACACACACACACACACACTGGACATTTATCCATGAACATTCGAGAAAAAAAGGCACAGAAACAAACAAGCAAATAGGGATTTTCTTAAATCCCTATTTAAGAAAAGAAAACCTTCAAAAGTCTTGTGGGAGGAATATTTTCATTATTGTGTTTTCGGTTAATTAAAATAATAATAAATGTTACTTTAGCTCCAGGGTTTATAAGACAATAAGTTGCAAAAAATAAACATAAGGCTCTAAAGTTGGATCAATATTATAAAAGGCATTATCTGTACTCCACTAGAATTATCATTATGGTAGTCTACTACTAATAGTAATTTAGTAATTATCTAAATCCCAATGTCATTTCACACAATGACAATTTCCTATGACAATTATGAAAATGTGTTCAAAAACCAATACTAAGAAGTCTATTGCTTTGACCCAGTGAATTTTATTAATTGGTGCTTCAGAGAAGTATGTATGCATGTTTATATGTATGTATAGGGTTATATAAGAACATCTGGAAGGAGAAGATGGAAAGACCTAAAGAGCTTTCAATAATTAGAGTAATTTCTCAGGTCCAGTAAAAAGACAGAAGGCAGAAATACTAAAGCACAGGATTTTGGAACATCTAATTCATAAAACATTTTACTCCATCTTCCACCACAACCCCCACACATGGTGAAATAGAAATTCTGAAGAGAACAATAATGACTAAGAAATCGAATCCATAATCAAAAACTCTCTCCCCTCAAAGGCCCAGGAATGATGGCTTACTGATGAATCCTACAAAACATTCAAAGAACATCAATCCTTTTCCAACTCTGTCCAAAAAATTTAAGATAAGGAATACTTCAAAACTCATTTTTTAAGCCAAAATTACCCTAATACCAAAGACACTACAAGAAAATAAAACTACAGGCCAATATTTCTTATGAACATAGGTACAAAAATCCTCCACAAAAGGCTAGCAAACTGTATCCAACACGATATTGAGAGAATAATTCTCCATGATCAGTGTGGATTTATCCTGAGGATGCAAGGATGGCTCAACATAGGCACATCAATGAATGTGATACAACATATTAACAAATGAAGGATAAAAACCAAATGATCATCTCAACATAAAAAATTTCATTACAGTAGCATAAAAATAAAATACTTAGAAATAAATTAACTAAGGAGGTAAAAGACCTTTTACACTTAAAAGTATAAAACGTTGAAGGAAAAAATCAAGAAGACATAAATAAATGAAAAGAGAGCCCATGCTCACAGTTTGAAGAATTAATATTGCAAAAATACCTCTGCCACATACAGCAATCTACATATTCAATGCAATTCTTATCTAAATCCCAATGTCATTTCACACAAAAATACAAAAACAAAAAATACTCTCATAGAATTTGTATGAGACCAGGAAAAATCCTGAATAATCAACATGATATTAAGCCAAAAGAACAAAACTTAAAGGGTAATACTCCCTGATTTCAAAACATATTATGAAGCTATTATAATCAAAGTAGAATAATGCTGGCATGAAAAAAAAAAGAGACATCATCAAATAGAACAGATATAAAGCCTAGAAATAAATTTATGGTCAACTGATTTTCAACAAAGTTGCTAAAAACACACAGTGGGAAAATGGCAGACTCCTTAATAAACAATGTTGGGGAAATTACATGCAAAAAATGAAATTGGAGCCTTATATAAAATATATACCATATATAAAAAAATCAACTCAAAATGGATGAAAGACTCAAATATAAGACCCAAAACTGCAAAACTGCTAAGAGAAAACACAGGAGGGAAGCTTAAAACATTGGTGTGAGCAATGATTTCTTAGCTAAGATTCTAAAATCACACACAGCAATTGCAAACATAAACAAATGAGTTGCATCAAACTTCAAAGCTTCTGTGTAGCAAAGAATCAACAAAATAAAGACAAAGTATGGATTAGAACAAAGTATTTGTAATCCATACATACAGCTGATGTATCTATAACATATACAAAACTCAAACAATGCAATAGCAAGAAAATAATCTAGTTTAAAAATAGGAAAGTATCTGAACCCATGTTTCTCAAAATAGACATGAATCACCAGTAGATAAATGGGGGAAAATACTCAACATCTCTGATTATCAAGGAAATGAAATTTTAAACCACAAGAGGGTATCACTGAACATCTATTAGAATGGATATTATCAAAAAAGGCATAAGATAACAAGTATTGATGAGGACATTGGACAAGGAACCTTTGTACACTATTGGCGGGAATGTAAATTAGTATAGACAATTTCTAGAAACTTATGGTCCAGCAATCCCATTTCTGGAAATATACCCTAACTAATTGAAGTTGTCATGTCAAAGATATATCTGCACTCACACATTTATTGGAGCATTGTTCACAATAGCTAAGATATGGAAGAAAAGAATGGATAAAGAAAATGTGGGGTATATACACAATGGAGTACTATATATAGTTTAAAAGAAGGGAAATGCTGTCATTCGTGATAACATGGATATACCTGGAGCACATCATGCTAAGTGAAATAAGCCAGAAACAGAAAGCAAATAGTGCTCCTTACATGTGAAATCTGAAAAAATCCATCTCATAGAAACAGTGAAAAATGGTTACCAGAGGCTGGAGAAGAGGGGGTATAATGGGGTATAAAGGATGTTGTCTGAAGACTATTTAGTTTCAGGTAGATTAAAGGAAAAAGTGATCTCTTGCAATCATGGTAACAGAATGTAATGTATTGCTATTTCAAAAACTGCTGTAAGAATAGATTTTTAACATGTTCACCATAATAATAATAATAATGTTGGTAAAGTGATAAATATGTTGTTTAGTTTGGCTGAGTTTGTATACAGTGTACATATAGATCAAAACATCAGTTTGTACCTCATAAACACACACAATTAGCTGCCAAATGAAAGTAAAGAAATAAATACATAAGAGAATACAAAAATAAATAGAGGGTAAAAGGCACTTTCAGAGAGCATAGTTTTAATTGTATGCAATTTACATTTAAACTAATCCTTTGGGGATAAAACTGTCTAATTTTAAAGATAAGCAAAGGAAATTTCAGAACTACTTCAGAAGTAATTCCTAGGAAATTACTATTATAAGTATTATTATTTGGATATCTTTCTAGCTTCAAATACATATGTCATTAAATCACACATTATCTGTTCCTTTGGATATAAGATATTTTTCCTTCAGAATTTTATGTGAGGTGAGGATGGGATCCAGATGTGATTATTCAGCCACAGAGATAAACTCAGAATTGGGCATAAGATATAAGGCTTTTCATGGTTCTCTTTGGGGCTTTGCAGCCAACTATCAAAAAATCTCTTCATCTATCCCAATTGCCAGCCTCTGTCCTAACTGTGGACTATAAAGACTTAAAGCAGCCAACAACTGACTTTTCCAGAAAACTGGAAAAATCTTTCTTCAGAATAATGTTAATGTCAGCAGAAATATTGGGTCAAGATGTGGAATGAGGAAGAGAGAACTCTGACATTACTTGAGGCACTAGATCCAGCCACGTGAAGTTAAAGGAGCCCTGGAATTTTTCAGGTATAAAAACTAATAAATCATAACTTTGGGTTTTAATTGGATTTCTGCAGCATGTCACTAAAAGAATTTTGTCTAATATATATGCCCATCTGGATTACCCTAACATAGTCAACAGTTTAATTAATGAGCAAATAATTTCCACAAGTAGTTTCCAGAGAACCCTTTGAATTGGAATAGAGGCAGCATGCAGATCAAAAGTATAATGCATCTCTAATGAACCACTGTCTTCAAATTCCTTCTCCTGGTTCAAAATGATTAAAAGTAAGAAAATTCCTTGGAAGACTGCTCCCTTCTTTCTCTTCCTGCTCTTACTAGCTTCCACCTTACTGTGATGACAGCCCCTCCCAGGAGATTCAGAGCCCTGCCACATAGCTGCTGCTATTTTTTCTAGGCTCAGGATAATAAGGTCACAGTCAAGTCCTTACCCTGGATAGAAACTGCCTTGGGTACACATAACCTGTAAAGAGCTGGTGTCTGGGCATCAGGGAAGATGAATGTGACTCAGAGGCAGTCTCAGGCTCTTGTCCAGACAGCTCTCATGCTACACTGTACTCACCACCCTAAGCCAGCACACCACCCACCTTCACTTAGGAAGTTCAAGGACTCTCTTTCCTGCCCTCCTGCCAGTCATTTAGGACTCTCCAGATGTACTGTTCCTTGTTTGCCTGTTTACCTGTGAAGAACTGAGAGAGGGCCAGGCCTGGGGCCATAAGCTACAGGCAGGAAGAAAACTTTTACTCTCACCAGCTAGTTCTCTACCCATCCAATTCAAGTCAGAAACAATGGTGTCTTCCATTTTCCCTAGGGAATTTCCACTATCCTTTTTATTTTTTATTTTTTTCCTATTATTTGTCAATTATTTTTTTCTTTTTTTATTTGTTTTAATTAGTTACATATGGCAGTACAATGACCTTGACATATCATACATTGAAACAGACATTATTATTACTGTGTAGATATATATGAATGCATGACCAATGTGATTCTGCAACCTGTATACTCAGAAAGATGAGATATTGTATCCATTATCCTTTTTAGTCCCTATAGTTAGTATGCTGGGCTCAAGGAGTATTCACTGCCAGAATTACATCAACATATTTTCTTTTAGAAATTTTTGCTATATAATACTATAGAAATTAAATATCGACTGTATTCATCAGTGAGAGATATGGAGAGAATTAAAGTACATAAGTGATTATTATCCTCAAAAAGTTCACAATTTAACTGTTACAAAATGACCCCACTGACATTGAAAAAGAAGGAAAGAGGTGCTTCCCAATCTATCAAAATGTGCTTTGCCTAATTATAGATCTTAGGTCAGTTACCATAACCTAAGATCTATTAGGTTTACTCTCCCAGAGACTAACAGTTAACAATAGCCAGTATTACCACTAAGCCCACAGGAACAAGAGGCAGAAAGAGTTTTAGGTTTAGGTCCAGGGGAAACTGGACCACACAGAAAGAAGGGCTCTTCACAGGGTAGTAGAAGGATGTGACTACGGGCAAAAGCACAGCACCCAGGAGGAAGAGAGTGAGGAAGAATACATCTCTCTCCTCCAGTTCTCTTACCTGTCACTATTTCCCATTAGCTGAACTAGAAGCCAGCTGGCTGTGAAGCTTGAGTGCAAATGATATGACAGCTACAGAGTTTAGCCAACATGAAACTATCATGCACTTGTGAAACTGTCATAGCAATGAAAGAACCAATAGATGAGGTTGCAAATATGTTTAAGGACAGTGACTTCCAAATGAATATACATCATTATCATAAATTATGGAATGTCCCTATAAAAACATAGAGAAATACATGGAAAGCTACATCCCAGACTGTCAACATTAATTACCTCAACTGAAGTAGAATTAGAAGGTGACTTAAAAAAAAAAAAAAAAACACATGAAAATGTGCTAAAGAGATCACAGAAAGGACACTTGCTTAAAGCACAACAGCTGAAACAAGAAGGCAGTGTGTTGACCAGTTGTTTGACCTCAGCTGGCAATGCTCACATCTGGTAACCAATTTTTTTCTGCCACTCTGTACATGTATGGAAATAATTGTGAAAGCACTGAGAGTGTGGATTTGAGGTTACAAATAAATTCAACTTAGTAGGCGAATTTGCAAATACAGAATATAATTGTACTTAACTTTTAAATCTCTGCAGTACTTCGTTAGTGTGCAACAGATGTGTTTCAACACCCTGTATACATAAAAGAAATCACATATATTTGGTCTGCAAACCCCACATCCCTCTTCCTCTATCCTTCACATAGTATGTGGTTACCCACATGGTGGTATAACAGTGTATGATATGTCACTTGGAAAGAACGAACTTCAGTTGGATGGAAAGAGACAAAGGGAGAGTGAATAGAGTCTCAGTGGAAAATATAAACTTGCTTTTATCAAGAGAATGGGTTAGACTTCCTGTGTTTAGAAGAGAGAGATTTCTTGGAGTGATAGCAGCAGTATTTTCTGGGAAAGGATGTATAAGCTTTTATAAAGGGCAAAGAATGATGGCCAGAAGCAGGGAGAAGGTTCCTGGAAAGACTTTTTATACAGATCCATTTGATACAACAAGCATAGCATTGGAGGGGAAGTATTTTTGCCTGTTCTGCTTATTCCTGCTGAAATTAAACAGTACTTCTGTATTCTGAGGACTGAAGTTTGGGAGCACCTGGAATCAGCAACTCAGAATGAACACTGGCTTTGTCAGACAGGGGAACCAGAGAAGCTTCAACTGGTTTCACTCTAACAAGTGAGAGATGAAACAAACAAAGTAAAAAATTCTAGTTTTCTGAATTCATCCTAGACAGAAAATCCTTTGGGGATAGTCATAACCAACTTGGAATAGTTTGAAGTGGATGATTTTTTTTTCAGACAGCAAGGGCAGTAGGATTTTGTGCCACTATAATTTGGTCCTTCAAGGAAATAGAGTTTGGTGTACTATTCCTCTTGTGTGATGTAGTTGCATCAAGTCTGAGAGCAGGCATTGCCAAAGAGAACCTAGCTTGTTAAATCCTGAGGAAGTCCTTTTGATGGATGTTAGATAAGGAAGTAAAATGTCAGATTGCTGACTTTTTATGAAGCTATCAAGTGATATTATTTCAAGAAATTCGACAAAGCCCAAAAGACACATCTAGTAGCTGACAAGAATTCACTCAGAAGGAAAATTTCACAGATTAAAATTTGGACATTCTGCCTGTCTCTGAGTGATAAACACTAAGATTTGATAGAAGAGGCAAAAAATATTAGAAGTGAAATTCAAAAATAATTATTCATGTAGAAAGGTACATGAAACCTATATCCTGGACAAACGTGGAAATAATCCAGGCATGGAGAAGGAAGAGTATCAAATGTGAAGTGGCTGGGAGAGCTGAGACAAGTACATACTAGAAAAGAAGGAAATTGGTATTTGGGGGAGGAAGAGCTCCAGGTTTGAAGGGTAAGAGAGGAGTTGGGAAGGTAGGCAGGGCCACACAAGTCTTCATAAAAATGCTAAGAAGTCTGGACATCATTGGACTTGCTGTTGGAAGCTCTCAATGAGTTTTAAATAGGGAACTAACATAATCAGATTTAGGGTTTAGAAAGGTCACTGCCTGCAGCTTCATTACTATAGTTAGGGACCTTTGTTGAAAGTGATCTTTTATTTGAAAGCACTGCATGTCAGAAGCACATTCTGGCTCAATGTGTATTTTGCTTGGTAATTCCCCATTGGCAACACTTAAAGTATTGAAGAGTAAAGGAACAAAGCCAAGGAGACACTGGTGATTAACAAATGAGTCACAATTAAATTCCCAAGGTTCCCGCACTGTGGAAGGGTCAAATGTGAATAAATTTTCCTGATAGGTTATTCCAGTAAAGCAATTTTTTTTTTCACATTCTCACAGCAGACTGATGCCAAGTTTTGCAAATTTTCATTCTATGACCCTGATCTCAAAGTCAGGTCCTTGAAATGAAACAATGTGGAAAAGGCAAATTTTGCAACACCTCAGTCTTAAATGACTCTTTAAAAAGAAACATAACTAACTCCCTTTCTGAGTGGAAGTCTTTGGGAAATTTTCTTATCATGGGGTCCTTCTCAGATGTAGTTCCCGGTTGTCTGGTCAATGTAGCCCTCCACTCTTTTTTTTTTTTCCATGCTAATTATGAAATGTAGAAATTGGTAGAGGCAACACACACACTTTGACAAAGCCAAAACTTCTTGCTGGAATTTTTTTTTTAATTATTCAAAATTGGTTGCTGAAAATTGTTTGAAAAATCTTGCTATTTAGGAAACTATAAATGAATGTTGTGAATTGAACAAGACTTTTTAATCTATATTTATATTGCAATTCTCTCTATATACACTGTCTTATCTGTCCCTTCCCCCACTTTTCAGAATCACACACAACAAACTGTTTTTACAGAGAACATCACAAGGGTTTGAAATCAAAATATTTCTATTATATTCCAATTCAAATTGGCTGACTGAGACAGAATAAAGGACTGGATCTATCCTTCAATCTTTGAACCATAAATATTTCTTCTACTTCCATACTGAAGATTGAAAGCCACAAATGTGCATGTAGCCAATAAAAATATGGATGGAAAAAAATGATGGTTTCGCAACTCCTGAAAACTCTATTTGCGTGTGTGTGTGTGTGTGTGTATATATATATATATATATATAATATGCCTACTTTCTCTAACATTCTGTTTCATTAGTTCCTATATTAATGGTTAAACCTGATTTTGGTATTTTTGTATTGTGAGTACATAGTTACTTTTTGCTTTAGAATTGGAAACTTTCAATTATACATGTATTATCTAAAGAGAGATTAACCTAATTGCACTTCAACTTCAATAACCATTGCATTTCCCCAAGTAGATATAAACACTATTTTAAAAGGGTCCCTTTTGTCTTAAATAAGTAGATGAAAGGCTGGTAGATAAGTTATAAAATTTAAATAACCTCTACAGAGGCACTATTTGGTGACTTACCAGTTTATGTTTTAATTGAAGAAAACAGCTGATTAACTAAATTGTGGTCAAAAACATCAATGATACAATGGCTCTTTGATAAAATTTTAATCAGGTGTATGTGTGTTAGTGTGCATTATCTACAATTATCCCCAACTTTACTTCTATAAAATATGAGTGAAATCTCATACAACTGGAATAATAATTACCATAGGTTTAGTGTAAGAAATGTGCGAATCTGCTATCCACCAACTTCATGTAAAAATCCAAAATTCCTTTTCATAACCTTCAAGGTGGCTCCTAATCTGACCCCAATGCCTTCACTTCCTGGCAAAGCCTGAATATTGTTTCCCTAGTCTAGGATACCTATGCCCTAAAAGTCTGAAGGCAAGAGGTTAAGGGTGAAAGGCTATTTCTAATCTCTTAGGTCTCAATTTCAGAGCATGATTAGCCCAACCATCTTACCTAATGAAGGGGAATTCTACTTACTATATTAAGATCCTATTTTATTGCTTTTTTGATTTACAGCTATTTAAAAAATTAATAATTATGCTACTTATTTGTATCTTTATTCATTTTTTTCCTGTTTGCAATCAGACTATAAGCTACACTGTGTTTCACAGTGCCAGCTTCATGTGAGCCCTACAGAATATACTCAACCACATCAGCCGAATGCATAATAAAAGGCACTTTTCTGGGTGCCTTTCACATTGTGCCCTTACTGTAGATGAGTAAATCAAGGCACAGAGTACATATATGAATTATATTCTGGTAGCTTATGGGTAACATAGCTGGTCTTAAAGACCACAGGTCCTAAGACCTTTGCTCTTCTGATTCCACTAGTCAACCTCCAAGCAGGAATATTCTTGTTATGGCAGAAACATTCTACAGTTGGATTTTTAAACTTTCCTTCCTGGAAATAAATATTTTGTGCCGAGAATTTTTAGTACTATATCAGCATGGACCCTGATCTAAATTCAGCCAGAGAAACAGAAGGGCACTTGAACATCTGTTTATCCAGTTTTGAGCTGGGACAATTTGTGACTTTTGCTGACCTTCCCTGGCTTTCTGTTCTCTCTTAAGGTAGATGTAGCTCTGTGACAGCTCTGTGACTAGCTAGGTCCTCGGTTTGAGTCAAACCCAAGGGACAGGAAGCAGATGAATAGAGAGCACATCCAAACTTGCTAGGATTTGACATCACCTATTTTAAGCAATATCTTTAGTTTATTTACCAATTTCTAAACACTGTTTATTCAAGGAACTAGATTATCTTCTTTCTTGACTACAAATCCCTTCCTTCCCTAATATTTAATGCATGTACCATGAGCGTCATCCAAAGCAAATACAGCCCTGTAAGTGCAATGTGACAAGGCCAGGATTCAGATTGGCTGACTAATAATACTTAATTCTGCGGATCAAGGACAACATGAATGATGTTTGGCAAATACATATTGAGTTATTCTCAAGCTTATCTATGTCAAAAAATAGAAATGGACAATAGTTAAGGATTTTATTCAGGAACTACAGCAATATGGGGGAAAAAAGAGTTTAGTACACACAATCTTATTCCAAATACAACAAGGACAAATGGGGAGCTATAACTAAGGAGCATGGTGAAGGTCAGTGAATAGAGAAAAGGAAAGATGGTGGAATAGAGGAAGGCCGCACTTCCCAGCAGTCCCTTAGCACCAGACTTAAAAAGTGGGAAGACCACTTCTCAATGAGGTGGGTAACTAAGGGAACTCCTGAAATTCAATACTGAAGTGTAAAACAAACCAGAGACAAAGAAAGTCAAAGAAACCAAGTGTACTATAAGAAATAATCCATTAGAGACCCTGGAGTTTTGCTAACTACTGCCATCAGTGCTGCTGCCGAGGAAAAGGGGAGACAATTATAGAGGAAAGTGAGGCAGAAAAAGAAAAATAATTGGCTTGGGATAACCGATGGAATAGAAATGGAGGCAAATCTTAATGTATCCAGAGTCAGTGGAGAAAGTTATTGAATTAAAAGCAACCAAAATAACTGAACCCATGGGCAGTTTGGCAGGAACTAGGATGAGCAATGCAGAAACCATTTGTAAGTGCTGCAAGTCTGTAAGGATAGGCAGGAGATTGGGAACTGATAAAGGAAGTTGCCAGCTGACCCAGCAGTCACCTATTATAAGCTTCAACAAGTGCCTGGACCAGTGTGACTGATATAGATGAAAAAAAAAATGTGCCTGGGGCATTTCACACTCCAGATACCTAGGAGAGAGGGCTCCCTGTATTGCTGGTGCCCCATAAGAGCTATCAGGACGATGCTGAGAACAACCAGACAGGACTATTGATCAGACAGGATCATCCCCACTACAGGAAAGAAACTGAATAATTGCATCCCTGGCAGTAAATATAAACCCTGTGAAAGTTTAGATACCATACCCTATAAGTGGAATTTATAGGAGGACCCTGAGGCTTGGGATTCATGCTAGAATGGGGTGATGCCAAGATGAAAGTGGAAGCCCAAAGAGCAAGGACTCTGTGAGAAGAGGATTCAGAGGAACCTGACTAAAGTGAGCTCATAGGGAGATTCTTGATCACCTAATACAGCTTGCTGTAACAAGAGTTTTCCTCTCCATAGTTTCCAATAGTCTTGATTTTATAATTCACTATTATTAATTTATATAAATGTGATAAAATGTATGTTATACTACATACATTTGAGGAGTATATGTGTTGTTTTAGCCATGATAACTTAAGTGCTATTTCAAAATTTTAAAAGATATTCATTGCTAAAATTCAAATATTTTTAGTAATAAATGATAAATTTTGTACATAAGCAGTCACTGAAGTCAGGCCTCTCAATGAACTCATGTGATCCCAAGTTGCCAGTATAGATACCCCTTTCCTGAAAGAATTTTTATTTTTGTAAACTCATTGCTACTCTATGTCCCTGACCCTTCTCAGGGACACTGGATGCATCCCAGCACATGTTACTAAGTACAAGTACTGGGAAAAGAGATATGTGTCTCTACCCTTTGAGAAGGCACCAAAGCTAGGTTATTTGGGCTCCTAGGCCCCAAAGTTCAACATACATAAGGATGAGGAACTCTTATCAAATCCCAAAATAAAACATCCAGTTCTTCTTCTCCCATAACTAAAGAAAAGTAATTCAACTGAAATTTGCACAGTCAATAAAAATCACACTAGATGCTCTCAAGACAAATGCAATATTCTAAGATGAGAGTGTTAATACTCAGTTAAATTAATTCTGCATTTTATAAACAAATCTTATGTTGAATGTAGAGGCAAGGTTTAAAGAAACCTTACCATAAATCCTATGTGGGGGAAAATATTCACCTTAAATAGAACAACTACATTCTAATTTTTATATTCAATAGACATTGAAAATTCTCTTTAAAATTACAAGGCAAGGCACACTTGTAGTTCTCTAAAAAGCAAAGAACTTAATACAAAATTTTATCACCTATATAAAGTTGCCTCCTATCATAAAAGGAGCTCTCATAAAGAATTCAGACCTAGCTCTTCTTCTAAATACACATATACCATCAACTGGAGTGTGACAGACCCTAGTTTGAATTTTGAATCTATATTCACTCTATGCCTAAAAATTATAAATGCTACATAATGACTGAACAAATATAAATAACCCAAGCTTATGATTGTTAAGGAAATTGATTTTTTAAAAAAGCAAGATTTCTTTGAGTATAATGATACATTTTCAATGAAGTTCTTCCAGTAGCTGACACTCCCAGTATACTGAAAAAAATATCCCTATCAAATTTATAGCTTCTGGATATAAGCAAATAGCCAATTCTCTATACCTTTAAAATATAGTAAAATAAAATTTGACAGAAAGTTTATCCAAAATAATTGCCTATTCTTTTTGTAAGTAAGAAAAAGAAATGCTTAAACTAAGAGAGAAAATACAATACAGCATTTGACATTTACATAATATTACCTAAGAGTTATTCTACCTGGGAAGAAAAGTTAACTTGTAGGTAATCTTACAAAACATCTCAAAATGTTTCTGTTACATGCTATTGAGAAAGAGGAAAAACATACTTAGTGTTTCTCAGATTTTAAAACTCTGAAATTAGGCATCAGAAATATTATTTAACAGTTAACACCATAATACAGACTTCTTGCTGAATCCTGCTAACCTCGTGTGCAGAGAAGCTTCTTTAGAACATCTCCCCTAGGACTGTATTTTAACAATAAAAGGAAAAGTTTTGGAGAAACTTTAAAAAATAAAAAATGTAGAGACACAATAAAGATCAACGCTGAAGAGGTAGGTCTGAGCAAATCCATTAGAGCTTACTTTCAGCCATAAACAGGCAACATCATGGACTTGTCAATCTCTTACTGTCAAAGTTCCACTAACCAGCAAGCTTCTGGACTGTATGCTTATCCCTCAGGATAGACTCCTACCCAAATGAAAAAATTACATCCCTACAGATATTTGGGTAATATTAATGAATAATATTCATATAGCATATTATACATGGAAAACACTATTGTAAATCTTTAGGTAGTAGGGGGAGACTTTAGCCTAGGCAATCTGACTCCAAGACCCACGCTTTTAACCAACTTATCAGTTCACTCGTTATACCTTGTCATCCCTGATCTCTTGACCCTGGGCCCATTAAAATTGGAAATTGAAATTGAAACCTGGTCCCATGAGCAACTTCCGGTACTACATCCTCTGTAACTACCTTGTCATTTCCATTTTGTTTTGTTTTGCTGGAAAACCTCTCTATTTACAATCTGTTATGGCTAGAGTAATACACACATGCATACAGTTAAGGAATAGTGAAAAGCTAAGTGATGGCACAATTATAGCATATAAGACCTTAGACTCCCACAAAACATATTAGAATTGTAAAAAAAAAAAAAAAGAGTTCAGTAGGGTAAAAGAACACAAGGTCAAAAAATACACACAAAATCACTTACATTTTGATACACCAAAACAGACTGGTAGACCAATGGTACAGAATAGAGAACAAAGAGTCTAACCCACAAAAATTACAATTATCTTATATTAGACAAAGGTACCAAAAACATATATTGGAGAAAAGATAGCATCTTCAGCAAATGGTGCTGGGAAAACTGGAAATACATATGCAACACAATGAAATTAAACCTCTATCTCTCACCATGCACAAAACTCAAATCAAAGTGGATCAAGGACCTAGGAATTAAATCAGAGACTCTGTGTCTAATAGAAGAAAAAGTAGGCCTTAATCTTCATCATGTGGGATTAGGCCCCAATTGCATTAATAAGACTCCTATAGAGCAAGAATTAAAACTAAGAGTCAATAAATAGGCTGGACTCAAACTAAAAAGTTTTTTCTCAGCAAAAGAAACAATCTGAGAGATGAACAGAGAGCCTACATCCTAGCAGCAAATTTTTACCCCTCACACATCAGATAGAGCACTAATCTCTAGGGTATATAAAGAACTCAAAACCCTAAGCATCAAATAAACAAATAACCTAATCAAAAAATGGGTCAAGGACCTGAACAGACACTTATCAGAAGAGAATATACAATCAATCAACAAATATATGAAAAAATATTCATCATCTCTAGCGATTAGAGAAATGCAAATCAAAAATGCTCTAAGATATCATCTCACTCCAGTCAGAATGGCGGCTATTATGAAGGAAAACAACAATAAGTGTTGGCAAGGATGTGGGCAAAAAGGTACTCATATACAGCTAGTGGAACTGCAAATTGGTGCAGCCAATATGGAAAACAGTATGGAGATTCCTTGGAAATCTGGGAATGGAAACACCATTTAATCCAGCTATCTCTCTCCTTGGTCTATACCCAAAAGACTTAAAAACAGCATACTACAGGGACACAGCCACATCAATGTTTATAGCAGCACAATTCACAATAGTTAAACAGTGGAGCCAACCTAGATGTCCCTCAGTGGGTGAATGGATAAAAAAAAAATGTGGCCTATATGCACAAGGGACTGTTACTCAGCAATAAATGAGAATAAGATCATGGCATTTGCAGGTAAATAGATGGCATTGAAGAAGATAATGCTAAGTGAAGTTAGTCAATCTCCCCCCCACAAAAAAAAAAAGCCAACTGTTTTCTCTGATATAAGGAGGCTGACTCATAGGGAAAGGGAGCATGGGAGGAATAGATAAATACTAGATAGGGCAGAGGGGTGGGAGGGAAAGGGAGGGGGCAGGGTATTAGCAAGGATGGTGGAATGTGATAGACATCATTATCCAAAGTACATGTATGAAGTCACAAATTGGTGTCAACATATTTTATATACAACCAGAGATATGAAATATTGTGCTGTATATATGTAATGAGAATTGTAATGCATTCCACTGTCATTTATTTTTTAAAAAGATCAATAAAAATAAATAAACAGGAAATCAAGGCATAATTCCATTAGTAATAGCATCAAATAGAATAAAATATTTAGGAATAAATTAGTCAAGGAACTATAAGACTGTACACAAAAAGGTGAAGAATTTCATTAAAAAAAACATTAAATAAGTTAAAAATAACCTATTTAGGGTTCATAGATTATGAGACATAGTATTATTAATATAGTAATATTCTCCAAATTGACCTATAGGATTAATATAATCCTATCAAGATAACACTTGATTTTTTTTTCAGAAATTGAAACCTGACCCCAAATTCACATGGAATTACAAGAGATCCAGAACCAGAAAAACAATTTGAAAAATAGTTGGAGAACTCACATTTCTTAATTTTATAACTTACTATAAAGCTACAATAATCAAAACAATGTAGTACTGGTAGAAATACACAAACACATATATGTGAATAGAATGGAATCCAGAATAGAAAAATATAACCTTGCTGTTATAATTGATTTTTGACAAGCATTTCAGTTATGCAAGATTAGTAATTCTGGAGATCTTTGTACATCATGCCTGCAGTTAACATTTTATTGTGCACTTATATTTTGAGGGTAGATTTCATGTTAAGCATTTCTACCACACAAAAAAGTTGGGGAAAAGAAGAAACTTTGGAACTGGTAGATGCATCTACTACCTTGAAGGTTATAATGGTTTCAAGAATGTATGTAAATGTCCAAACTCATCAAATTATGTACATTAAATATGTGTACTTTCAACTGTATCAATTATTCTTCAAAAGAAGCTATTTTAAAAGTCACAAGATAAACAATAATAACAAGTGATGGTGAGGGTGTAGAGAAATTAGAATCCTCACAGATTGTTGGTAGAAATGTAAAATGGTATGGCTACTTTAGGAATAGTTTGGAGTACTCAAAAAGTTAACCATAAAGTGACCATATAACCAAGCAGTTCCACTCCTAGATGGATATCCAAAGTAATTGATAACACAATCTTCAACAAAAACCTGTATGTGGGTTGGTTCCATAATTTAGCTGTTGTGAATTGTGCTGCTATAAACATTGACATGACTGTGTCCCTGTAATATGCTGTTTTTAAGTCCTTTGGGTAAAAACCAAGGAGTGGGATAGCTGAGGCAAATGGTGGTTCCATTTCATTTTCCAAGGAATCTCCATACTCTTCCCATATTGTCTGCATCAATTTTTAGTCCCATCAGCAATGTATGAGTGTGCCTTTTTCCCCATATCCTCGCCACACTTACTGTGTTTGTAATCTTGATAAGCTGCTAATCTGACTGGAGTGAGATGATATCTTAGAGTAGTTTTGATTTGCGTTTCTCTAATTGCTAGAGATGTTGAACATTTTTTCATGTTTGTTGATTGATTGTATGTCCTCTTCTGAGAAGTTTCTGTTCAGTTCCTTGGCCCATTTATTGAGTTATTTGTTTTTTTTTTTTTTTGGGGGGGGGGGTTGAAGTTTTTGAGTGCTTTATATATCCTAGAGATTAGTGCTCTATCTGATGTGCTTGTGGTAAAGATTTACTTCTATTCTGTAGGCTTTCTATTCACCTCACTGTTTCTTTTGCTGAGAAGAAGCTTTTTAGTTTGAATCCATCCCATTTGTTGATTCTTGGTTTTAATTCTTGTGCTATAGGAGTCTCAATAAGGAAGTTGGGGCCTATTCCAACATGATGGAGATTTGGGCCTACTTTTTCTTCTATTAGGTGCAAGGTCCCTTGTTTAATTCCTAGTTCCTGATCGACTTTGAGTTTTGTGCATGGAGAGAGATAAGAGTGTAATTTCATTTTCTAACATGTTGATTTTCAGATAGGGAAACTTTGATATATATACACAATGAAATATTACTCAGCAACAAAAGAGAATAAAATCATGGCATTTGTAGGTAAATAGATGGCGTTGGAGAATATAATGCTAAGTGAAGTAAGCCAATCCCAAAAAACCAAAGGCCCAATGTTTTTTTTTTGATATGAGGATGCTAACTCATAATGGTGATGGTGGGGAGTGTGGAAAGAATGGAGGAACTCCAGATAGGACAAAGGGGAGGGAGGGGAAAGGAGGAGGCAAGGAGGTAAGAATGATGGTGGAATGAGTCAGACATCATTACCCTAAGTACATGTATGAAGGCACGAATGATGTGAAAATACTTTGTGTACAAACAGTGACTTGAAAAATCATGCCCTATATTTGTAATATGAAATGAATTGTATTCTGCCATCGTATATAACAAAGTAGAATAAATAAATAATTTAACAAAAAAAACCCAGAACCCCCCCAAAAAAATTCCTGAATGTGTATATTCTCATTGGCATTATTTATAATAATCATTTAGTGGGGAAAAAAACTAATGCTCATCAATTATTAAATGAATAAATATTATATTGTCTATCTATAGAATGAACTATCAATTGGCCATAATAAAGAATGAAGCACTGATATATGCTGGGAGCCATTAGCCAAGTAGGTATGACAATTTCCTTGCCAGCGTACCCCATGTTGCTTAGTGGAAGGACTCATGGAAATAGGACATTTTGCAGTGACATTGCATGTAGGTGACCTTGCTCAAGGACCAGGGTGGATCCGGGTTTAGGGTGGTTCCAGGTTTAAGATTATTCCTGCTGGGAATAGGGCGTATCCTGCTGCCTGAGTTCCCCTCGAGTTCTCACGGGATTCAGACAGTATTTTTTGGGAGACAGAAGCCGAGTGGGGTGGATTTGGGCAGAGAACGTGGATTTCCCCAGAACGTGATTGTAGACGGCTGGTGTGAGTTCGGGAATAAAGAGTTGCTGTTTGAATCTACAGCTGTGTCGGCTCGTGATTGTGTGCCCAGCCAGACTGCGGCAGATATACACTAATAGGGATGATCCTTAAAATTTTATACTAAGTGAAAAAAAGAGAGAGACACAGAAAGCTCAGTAATAAGTTATTTTATTTGTAAGAAATTTCAAAATTGTCAAATCCATGGACATTGTATAATAGTAATTGCCAGGGGCTGGGGTAATGGGCAATTAGGAAAGACTGCCAATGGGTATGGGGTTTCTTTTCAGGGTGATGAAAATGTTCTGAAGTCATATCATGGTGATGTCACACAACTTTGTGACCATACTAAAAGCCACTGAATTGTACATATGAAAAATTCAGATGTAAACAAAAACAAAAACTTAGAAATAAACTTTAACCTCAACAGTAAGCTGTCGGTTCGGATCTTGGAAGACCTAGGAAACTACAGGAACGGAGTTTGTTAAACACTTTGTGAGCCTCCCCAACACTCTGAGAGATATTTTTTCCAAGAAAACTGGCAGGGAAAATAGCATGTACAGAAAAAAAAAAAAAAAGATCCCCAACAGCTTCAGGGGCCTCTGTCATGAGAAGGGTGTTCAAATATTTGAATGGGAAGTGTCCTTCCTGCCTCAAGTGCTGGACTACAGTGGGCCACTTTTCTATGCGTGGCATTTAGGAATATAAATTTTGCTTTTCAACTCAGAATTCTACTCATTCAGGAGACTGTTCTTTTATTGCCTTTAGGAGAAGTTTTTCTTAAAATCTAACATATTATTGAATCATTGTTTTCAGTGTTAGCCTGACTATGAGAGAAATAAATGGAATTCTAAAGCACAAATAGTGGTGATTCTTTTAACAATACTTTTTTTTTTTTTGCCTCTGGAAACATTTTTGTTCTCTTTTAAAAGGATGATCAGGCTTAACATATTTATGGTAGATGAATCAGAAGAACCAAGTTATTTACATATTCCTGATTGGTTCTTAGACTTACACACTCACACTTAATCTTAAGTTTATAGAACTTTTCCATAAAAGACACAAAAAGAAAATAATGAAACAAGCTTCTACTCCTGTTCCGTAGTCATTCAGTCTCTCATGCTCAATGCAAAAGTGTTTTCAAATAATTTCGTAAGAGCAAAATATTTTTTTTCAATTTCAGCCTAGACTTGAGAAATCTATATAGGCATTATGCTGTATTGTTAAGGGAATAATGGTAGGAGAAAAGTCTGTGCATGTTTAATATTGGTGCAGTTTTGTTCTGAAATATTTTTGATCTGCTAGTGGTTGAATCTGTAGATATAGAACCTATGGATATAGAGGGCTGACTCTTCAAAATATCTGTGAAAGAAGTTTCCTAAAAAGGTGACTGATAGGAAAAAGAAAGATATTTTTGTGGGTTTTCTTTTCATTTACCTTCAGTATATGAGATTTGCCCAACTAGCAGAGCCATTAAGAAGCTGTTAACATTTCCTTAGGTGGCCAAATGGATCATGGTGCTGGCAAAAGAGTCCAGACCCCATGATTTTGGAAATAACACTGCCTTTTTTTTTTTTTCTGGAAAGCTAAATGCATTGGATATGCTGCTTCATCCTTAGAACTGTTTAGCGCCCCCCCCCCAAAAAAAATCAAACTTTATTAAGCTTCAAATTCTTTCCTTTATTAGTATCATAGATCAATAAAAATGCATTCATGTCCAGTTTGGCTAATTATAAAAGAGGGAAGATAAGCTCCTGAGATGTGGTTATACATTGGCCTATACCGTACTTTGAGATTAAGCAGAAGATGCAACCATTTATTTATGCCTAGAATCACTGACTATGACTGAAATATTAGGCATCGGGCCTCCTGAAAACATGAAATACCACTACCTAAATCCTCGAAGAATTTTCTATGTAAAACATTCTTAGTATTACAGTTTAAAAACTTTTGGAAGAATTATCCCACTCAGATGTTCAGAATC
Source organism: Marmota monax (assembly GCF_021218885.2). NCBI lineage: Eukaryota > Metazoa > Chordata > Mammalia > Rodentia > Sciuridae > Marmota > Marmota monax. The sequence continues at coordinate 1,438,778 of NW_026693851.1, read as the reverse complement.
TGAGTTTTCTCAATTTTTACATTAAAAAGTTCTCATGAGTGGATTTAATGTACAAGTTTCCATCACATTTCAAATGAGAATAATGTAATTTCCAGCTGTACTGTGCATATGAAAATTGATTTAGAGAAAATTATATTGCTCAGATGTTACTGTATGGCACCTCCCTAATAAGATAGTAATGCAATCACTATATTTCTCCAGAAGATTAAGAAATTGTAGACACCCTTTAGAGATGTCCTTCATGCCAGGGTGGATATCAATGAATCCAGAAAATTGAACACACCTAAGAAACAAAAGCTAATCATTCTGGCAGAAGCTACAATGTTATTTAAATGATTAGGATTTGTGTTAGACAATGATGTCAAATTGAAAACCAGTAGTCTAGAACAGAAGCCCAAGAAATTCTGAATACATATAAGGTCAAGGTACCTTAGCAAACATTTCATTTTATGTATAACGAATTTAAGTAAAAGAAGTGATTTATTCAAGGTTACTAAACTACTTTGTGACTAAACAGATTATTTAAATAAATAAATCAACTGAGTTCAACAACACTATAAATCCCAAATTTTTAGTGATGTAGTATATACACATTAATAGCTATGATTACTTAAAATTTTTCTTTATCATATTTTTTTCTTTTTCCATTCTTAATGAAAATTTATACATTTTAAAAAGACTCTTCAGTGCAGTAAAAATTACATTTAATATCAAAGGGAAACTCTTCCATTCCCCTCTTAGGTGTCACTTGGTTTGGAAAAGTACCTGGTATACAGTTAGCACAATAAAAATTCAGTGAATGAAGAAATGTAATATTTTAAGAAATCAAATCTTTGTGATTCTAATTATAAGCTATTTTCCATAGCTTAAATGGAATGCAAGAAATGCAATTCCACATAACTATTTTTGTTCATTTATTATGAGAATATTGTCACAACAGGACAAGTCTCTATTTTTAAGCCTTTTCTAAAATCACAATTTTATATGTTGCAATATTAAAAGACTGCACAATTTGAAACCCAGTATAAATGTACCACAGGGGACTCTCAATAGGGTAGGAAAACATTCTTTTCAAGTCTGCTCAAATTATAACCAATTTTAAAAGTTTTCACTAACAAGGTACATAATATACCAAAGTTGCATCTTTTCTACATTCCCAAGAAAGCCTTGCTGTGGAAAATAAAATTTAGGTTTTAAACTTAATTTATCTCTATTATTTCTTGTATTGGGTTGTAGTGTATAAATAGTTTCCACCAAGTAAGTAGCAAGGTACTTCTTTAAGTAGCAAGGTACTTCTTTACTGAAATTTCTGTTTTTGCTAAATTATGCTATATATATTTTATTCAGCAGAAGGTCATAAAACTCATTAAAATCTAACTTAATATGATGATTTCTAAACCTCATCTTTCTATAGAATTAAAAAGAAAACAAAATTTTAGAGACCTAAACATGTGCTGATATGTCAAATTACCAAAATAATATATTCTCTCTAATATGTGTTTGTGTATGATATATAAATATATATATTTACATATGTTTGATATATGTTCTAGTATATATGTATATTTGATGAGGATACTTATGTTTCACAGGCATAATACATTATGGGATTTCTGTCACTGAAAAACCAACAATGACATTTCCATTTTGAATCATTAAACTCATCAGACATGTCTCAGAAAACAAGCTCATCCTCTCTTTCCTGGTAACAAACTCCTGGGAGGATTCCCTGAAAGGCCAAGTATTTTTCATATTAGATGCTGGCAGCAAGTCCCTGAAGACATCAAAACAAACCTTGCCAATGTTAAGTTGATGGTTAGTGTTACTGTCAAATCGTTTTCAAATGCTACAGTTCTGCCTCTAGGTGAGCAGTATAATAATGGCATTAAGAAGTATTAAGGATGTGAGTCAGGAAGCATACCAGCAAAAAAATAATTTATTTCAGATCTTAGGAAGTGAAATATTTAGGATTTTAGCCTTTTTAATATAACTGGTCCTGATAATAAAATCTCAAGGCAAGTTAAGATCAACTGTCTCTCAGTAGCTAGGTTGTTACAAATTGTATTTCATTTTCCTTTCTCTTTCTTTTAAAAGAACATCTAGCTTACCTAACAGTTTACACATATGTATTATGTAATATACAAAATCTTGCCAATTATTTTATTTTTAAAAAAAATAAAATTTCTTAATTAGAAGTGACTTGATGATTGAGGGCTAAATGAATTGTTGTCTATAATAATTATCAGTTTGTACATTCAGCACTGTTTTGGAATTTTAAGAAAAATTTTTTTCTGAAGGAAAATATTACAAATTAAAATATTCCAGAGTCTGACTTATAATATTTGAAAAATTACCCAGAATATATTAGGAGAGATAATGAAGACAAATTAACACATCAACTTATGACTGATTCAATTGCCTTAACCTATTACACAAATGCTCCAGTGTTTCCGGGTAAGATCCAGAACTGAAGAAAAGTGAAGAATGACAAACCAAGCCACAATTCACTGATTTCATATCACTTTTCAGAATGTGTTCAATATTACAACAAGGAACAATTTTAATGGACTTTTATCTAGCAATGATCTTATTTCCTTTCAAGGACAATGCAAAATTTACTGGAAGCTAAAATTGTAAAAGCTGTTAATGGGGAAGGGTTTCCATGAACACAGTTTCTAAATGATCAAAGACGAGGGTTATGATCTTGCCATAGAAACGTCAATAAAGTAGAGAATGGTGTGGAAATTGGTTGGAGAATGTCTCTTTGTTGTTATAATTAATTTACTATTTTATTTTGAAAGATTTCCAACTAATAAGTTCAAAGAACAAGATAATGAACTTCATATACTATTTTGACCAACTGTTAACATCTCTGGACACCCCCATGTCCTATCTCTCTGTACCTCTGTCATTCTCTCTCTTAAGCTGTTTCCATATATATCACATATATATGGAATACATGTACATTTATGTACATATACTCATGTTTAACTAAACATATGAACATATATTTCTGTCTCTGACACACACATACAGAATCTCATGGATAGAAAATTTGTTCTTGCTGTAGATCTTAGAAATCTCAGTGTGTGATAATTTTTCTTTATCAAGTGGAGACCTTTCAACTTTTCACTGAAAGGAAGTGCATTCTTATCTTTGGCATATTAGAATCACCAGCACCACTCTCTGCATTTGTAGATTTGTTAGACATTTACAAATTTACCACCATAAATGTGTAGCATTTTGAGGTTTCATTAGCAATGTATAAAGGTCCCACATTCTAAGGTAGGTACATCATTCAACATACCACAATGCCACATTCTGAGTATTTTTTCAAAGTTTTAAATTGTTGCCAATCCAAGTGTTGAAAAATAATATTTGATTATAGTTTTACTTGGTACTTCTTTCTTTTGGAGTAAATTTGAGTGGATCATTATGTTAAAGGAATTTTTCTGTTAGCTGACATCTTTATTTTTCATTAGTTTTTGAAAATTTTTAATTTTATAATTTTTTAAGAGATCTTTATAAATGGAACTACAAAATAGTTATAACCAAGTTTTTCTCCTGTCTTTTCACATTAGTTTTCATATTTCTTTCTGTGAATTTTCTTATATTTTTAACTTTTTGTTTTACAATAGATTAATATTTACAGGAAAATAATGAAGATGGTACAAAAGGTTTCCTTATATCCAACACCCAGTTTTCTTTATTGTGATGATTTTACATTAGTATTTTATTTTGTGACAATTCATGAAGTAATATAGACACATTCTATTAGCTAAATCTCATACTGCATTCAGATTCCTAGTTGTGGTTTTTACCTAACATCCTCCCACTACTCAAGGGTCCCATCAGGATGCACATTTAGCTCTTATAGTTGTCCTGGCTATTATCAGCTTGTTTCTCAGATTTCTCCTTGTTTTTGATGGTCTTGATCATTTTTCTGAGTACTTGTCATATTTTCCTTTAGGATCTGTCTGATACTATTTTCATGATTAGATTTGGGTTATGGCTTTTAGGGAGGAAGAACAGAAGCAAACACCATTCTCATATACCATCAGATACAGGGTACATTATCAATATGCTTTGTTGCTGTTAATGTCAACCCTGAACACTGGCTGAAGTAGCGTTGACCACATGTTTCCACAAGAAAATTAACTGACCTCCTCCCTTTCTTACATTTTTATCAGAAAGAGGGTATCGTGTGTGTCCCATCCTTTATGAGTGGAGAGTTAAACTTCATCTCCTTGAAAGCAAAGTAACCATATAAACTGGCTTGGGTGTTTTTACTTCGTACTTTTGAGTTACACTCCAAAACCACTTTATTTTGTTGCCCAGATTGTTCTACATTTGATCATTGTGAGAGCTTTTATTTGGTTCCTGTGTCTCTTTAGCTCCTCCCCATAAGACATTTTATGATTTCCTGAGCACTTCCTTGCTTTTTGGAGCAACAAGTTGTTTCAAATCATGGGGTATATCCCCAGCTCCAACTCTATAATTAGCCATTTCTCCAAAGAGTCCCGATTCCTTTTTATTGAAAATGGAATTAGAAATCAAGATTTGAGTGCAAACTATGTTCACTAATATTAGAATGTAATTCTTTCTAAGTACTCTTATGTAAAAAAAAAAAAAAAAGAAAGAAATCTATGTGTGTATACTACTCCCCTATCTATACATCTTAATACATGTATCCTCTATTAGCTCTTAAGGTAAACAGGAGTTCATACTGAAGTATTCAGTTCAAATACATTAACACACGGATCAATCTAGACTTTTTGCTCTTACATATCTGGTTCCTCTCATACCAACAATAGAGAAACCTGGCTCCCATGATCTAAGTATTTTTAAATTTGTGTGCATACATAGTAGTTTCAGAATTGTTAACCCATATCCCTGTAGGACAGAACTACAGCAAATCAAGTACAATGCTTATAAACAACTCTTTATTTACTTTAGGCTTACAGTTTCTATTCATTCCCAAAGTTACTTAGGTCAGCATTCTTTGTTCCCCACCCTTTCAGTGAGGTTGTTTACTGCATTTGTAATACAGTTAGACACTTGTGTTGTATTTTACTTTGCATCCTGGATCCTCTGACATCCTAAGTTTTAATTCACATACATTAAATCCACTTTGTGCACTCTAAAGTTCTATGCATTTTTAGTAACTGCATAATAGTATATGTAACATTACAGTACAATAGAAAATAGTCTTGGTATTTTGGAATAAATAAAATTCACTTTTATTTATCTTTCATCTAGATTTGAAGCTGGTCCATTCTTTGTGGGTCCACTTTTTAAAAATCCTATTTAGTTATAAAAGTACACCAGGATACACCTTGATACAAGCAAAAGAACATAGACTAGTTCCACCACCTAAAAATGTCCCTTGTACTTCAGGTATTCAACCCTCTCCTTCTCCCCAAGCCTGCGAGCACCACTAATCTGTTTTGTGTATTTATAATTGTACCTTTCTAGAACAACATATAAATTGAGTCATATAATATATACATTTTCAGGTTAGCTTCTTTTACTTAACAATGTATATTTAAGTTTCCCTTATGTCTTTCCATGGCTTGATACCAGTCCTTTTATTTACTGAATAATATTCTTTTGTATAATAGTCCATGATATGAATATACCCGTTCACCTATTGTAGGACATCTTTGTCACTTCAAGTATTTGACATTTAGTAAAAAAGCTTCTATACACATTTGCATGCCATTTTTGTATGGAGTGTGGACCTAAGTTTTCAGATTAATTGGATAAATATCTAGGAGCACAATTGCTAGATTGTGTTGTATCTTTATAGAAAACTGCCAAATCATCTCTTAATGTGGCTGTATCATTTTGCATTCTCATCAGCAATAAATGAGAGATTCAGGGGCTCTACAACCTCATCAGAAATCAGTATTGTCAGTTGTTTGTCTTATAACCACTCTAATAAATGTATACTGATATCTTATGGTTTTTAAAATCTGTAAGTCTTTAATGACAAATGATGCTGAGCACCTCATACAAAATTTCATTTGTAAAATTTTAAGACTTTTTTGTATACATAGATACAATTTTTTAAAATCAAATGTTTCTCAAGTATTTTCTCTGTAACTTGACTTTTTGATCTCTTAATAGTGTTTTTTTTTTTTTTTTGCATATCATAATTTATTTTTTGAGAGAGAGGGTACTGGGGATTGAACTCAGAGAAAATTGACCACTAAGCCACAACCCCAGCCTTATTTTTTTGAATTTTATTTAGAGACAGGGTCTCACTGAATTGCAAAGTGCCTCACTTTTTTGCTGAGGCAGGTTTGAACTCGTGAGCCTCCTGCCTTCACCTCCAGAGCCACTAGGATTACAAGAATGTGTCACCACTCACGGTCTGCATATCATAAGATTTAATTTAAATAGTCAAAGGGTAGGTAGGGCTCAGTCTATGTTGTCAAATTTTTGGTGAAAAGTCAGCATTTTTATTTATTTATTGTATTAATAAGGTTTTTTCCCCTACTGTCTAATAGCTATTTGAGTGGAAGATATATCTTACATATACCATTCTTTAATTTTTATAAATATAAGAAGACTAAGAATTTTCCTCTGTTATTTAAAAATTTTCTGTATTGTTTTTGTTAGAAACTTTGAAAATTCAATATTTATTTCCCTTTTACCTAAATTTAAGGTAAAATTTCATTTTCAAATTAAGGAGACTATTGTTTTTATTTTATCATTAATTCCTAATTTATTGCATTTTAACATGAGAATGTTATTTTCACTTTTTCTGACTATAATACATATTGTGGTCAATTTTTGTAAATATTCCATGTGCTCTTAAGAAGTTTGGTGCATATCTATTTATTTACCTCCTAAATATTTACTTGTGTTAGTCCACTTGACCTGTATTGGATAAATGTCATTTTGAAATATACTGTTTCTTCTACATTGCTCTATACTTATTATTTTGTTCTGCACTATGAAGATTTTGCTGTCTAATGATAAAGGTCCCCTGTTTAATTTTCAAAGTGCATTTTGACTTTTAATTGATAAAGTTTTCTTCTTGTCTGTTACTTGTGGACTGCTTTCTACTTTGCCTCATATCAGTACCTCCACCTCTGCTTTCTTGTGGTTTTCATGTGTTCCTTATGCTGGTGCCATTACTTAATATTTAGCCATTCTGAATCATTTTATTTAGAAATTAATTGAATTGTAGGCACCAATTCAAAAACCTTCCATTTAGTAAGTTACTAAAACTAATGTGTATTAACATATTTAGCATCAAACTTTCTACTGTTTTGCGCTATATTTACTGCATGTACCTTTACTATATTCACTATTTCTAATTGTGTACTTTTCTTTGCTGTTTCATTTTGCTGTTCAGCAAACTTTGTCTTCTTGCTGTTGCAGTTATCCAGTTATACTCACACATTTACAATGACTTTGGTCCTTTATTTTCTTAATTAAGCTTCTAATATTTCTTTTTACTCTAATGTATTTCCTTGTGACAATAAATTAGCCCATTCTACTTTTCTTTTAGCATTCTACTTTTTCTTTCTCCTTCTATACACCTTCTAGATTTTAGCAGTATTTTTTGTCTAATTACTTCAACTTAGGACAATGACATACTGACCTATAACACTTATCCTCACCAAAATTTATTTTTATATTTCAACGTAAAGAGACTAAATGATTAGTTGATCATTTTGTTCAAATTCCCTATTCATTTCTCTAGGTGGCTTAAAGAGGCCTCATTAATGCAGTATTTCCTGATTATTTACATGGTTACAATATTTTCTATAGTCTTAATACATTAAGAACACTACTACTGGAAATGATTCTTAACTCAAATTTTCTTTCCTTTAATTTATTAAAAATGTTTACCATTGTTACTTCATGATAAATTTTACTGAAATTGAGACTTTACCTACTTAAAAGATAATAAGCTACCAGCTACTAGTTTACGAATGCTGACAGAAGACATGAAATTCCTGCTACAGAAACAAAGAACTTTATTACTCTTGGCACAACAAGCAGCATGAGCACCAGAATATTTGCATCACTTCCTCTTGTCCCCAAGTGCTACTGGGATGGTGCAGGTGGCCCAGATGAGTGTCTGAACACAGAGTGAATTATAGTTTAGGAAAAAAATCCTGAGTTTAGGGAACCTATGTCTTTTACAATGGATAATAGGTATACCTGCCCTTTGCTGAACCTGGAGATGCTATCTCAATCTTTCAAGGCTATTCACTCTGCAAATATCTTGAAAAAGATAATCTGGAACAAAAGATAACATCTCTACTTTGAAAGATAGAGGCAATAGAGATTCACATTTAATTGTTTTTCAAAATTACCTTGATTTCCATACTGGTAACCTAATTTTGTTGATGCAAAAGAATTCCTAGAAATCATGGTGGCATCAACTTTCTTATTGAGTCCTGGATATCTGACTATGAGTCTATAGCATAGCTTACAAGAGATTATTTTGTGAAAACCTTATGAGTCCTTTCCTCTAGTATAGCTCCTCTAGTACAGCTCTTCTCCTCTGATATAGTTGAGAATCTTTCTGGGTTTCCATCTCTCTTGACAACATAAGATGGCATCATAGATGGCACAGCAAACAATAGGAGCATCATCATGAGAGTTGGAGAGGTTACCTGGAACCTACATTTGGGCTTCTTCTCATGAGCATTCAACTGATACTCAAGACACACTTCAGAACAATGGATTCAGAAAGTCTGGGTCTGGGATATAGATAGTAGGATATTTTAAAGCTACCCAGATGATTCCAGTGTGCTGCCAATGGTAAGAATGAACCCTTTTCCACACCCAAAAATAAAATCTAACTATCCTAAGAATAAAACTTGAAAATCTGTAGGAGGTGTACTGATTTTAGGACAAGATCTTTTTAATGCCTTCTTTTTCTCCTTGATATTGAATAATTGTCTTCATGTGTAATAAAGATTTAAGAACAGAATAATTATTTTCGTATGTAAGACACTCAGCTATTATAGGCAAATTCTTCAGTAGTTTGACTAATAACAGAAATAACAGTATTTAAATTCTCAAACCAAAGTTTCATGTGGATGGGAAAAAAGAGATATTTTAAACTTCAAAATGAATATGACTTACCCTGGAACCCACAGCTATTGCAAAGCACTTAAAATTATTTCAGACAGTTAGTCTATCAGATCACTTGGATGGCTAAACATTCCTCACCCTGCAATTTTGGGGAAAAAAATGGGTACTGCAAAATAGAGAAGTCACAGTGCTTAGCTCTTAGCTTTGAATGAAGAGTTACATTGTTCCTTTTATAAAAGAAAAATAAAATAAAATAAAACCTATGTGCTTAAAGCATATCTTTACAGGATGCTAGCCAACTCATTTTGCCAGAGATACATGCAGCTAAAATTGCTTCCCTTTTCACTAATACTATATAATCAGCATTTTCCTGATAGGCATTCTTTTTGAAGAAGCCCTCAGATATACACTGAATTACTTTGTGAATAAAATATTTGGTCTCCTTAGAGCTCTCAAACACAATCTTGACTTATCGACTCCAAAGCTGCTGATTCTCCACAGTTCAAGCCAGTAGGTTTCCCATATGGCTTTACCTTTAATGATAAGTAAAGCACTTAGCTACCCCTAAAAGACTATTATAAACTGCCATAAAATGTATAAAATGTCTGTGAGGGAGCATAAGTGAAAATGCTGCAAAACCCATTGAAGAAGTATATACAGACAATCAAATTCCTTTGTAAGAGTATCAGCAAAGACAGAGAATGCTTACAAAATAAAATGCACAAGTGTTACGTGAGGACTGGTGTATTTAAAAACTGCAAAGACTTCCAAATTCATACAGCAAGAATTTAAATAATCTTGAGTTGAATTTATATGCCATCTATTCCCAAAGACATTCAGAACATTTTAAAGACCACCAAATGCTACACAACCAGAAATGGTACATTGTTACAAATGTCATATTTTTACAGAAAGGAGGTCATGGAAAATTGTTTAATGGTCCAAATAGATTACTACAGGGAGTGAGTTGAGCATTTTTATACATAGATGCCAGGTGATTTGACAAAAGCAGCTGGTAAGTGTATAAAATAATGAATAAGTATATACAAATTTGCAAAAAAAAAAAAACCTAGCCTTATTATCATTAAAAAGAAAAGTTGACTAAAAGAGTTAACATTTTAGAAAATATTTAGCTAACCCTCCTTCTAAATGCTCTTAGTTATCCTTGGATTAAGTAAGACCAACTGAGAGATACTGAGAGAAATGCTGTCACTGAGCAGTGTTTTTTTTCCTATCAGTTTGCTGACAATGCAAATTCTGATAAGGACAAAATCTCCCCTACACAAAGTCCATACTCAGTATAAATGTTCACTGAAAATGATATCAGCACCACACAGTGTTCAGACTCTATGAAAATGCTCTTTTTCCATAGTGGACTATACTATTTTCATTTTAAAGACAATTGTCAATGATAATTATTCCTCTGCATCAGTTCCTTGAAGGTGCATAGCTACTGATTAATTTTTGCTATAGGACACAGCTTACCTACAGACACATGTTGTGGTTACTACCCTTTTCCTCATTTATCTTAGTAATAAATTTTTGCACCTTAAAAATCGTATAAACAGTGTAAAACTTTAAAAGTGCAAAAAAGAATACATAAAACTTTTCATGGTTTTAAAATTTCTATAGTTCAGAAAATGTATAAGGATATGTCCAAGAACTATATACTAAAAATAGTATTCATTTTAATTTTGTAGATGTACGTTTATTTTATTTCTAAACAGTTTTTAAGTTGATGCTTAAATATTATCTACTTCATTTTTTGGCTCTCCCCTTGTTTTCTGTTACACATCACTGGATCTCCTTTGACTCTATTACAATCCTGTCATCTTGTCTCTTACTCCTTTTAACTCTATACTTCCATTTTTTAAAACTTTTTTATTTTTACTATGTTTTGCTTAAAGGATTCCATATCCCTAAGGTAATGAATTTTTTTTCTATATTTTTAAATTGTTTAATTATACCACTGGCCCCTTTCTTTCCTTTCTTCTTTATCCAGTGTACAACAAGAACATTATCTTCTTCCTAAACAGACAATTATTTCAGCTTCATCTAGCAAAAATATTTATCTTTGCCTTACCAACTTTAAGTCAATTTTATTTTATAATACTAAAATACTTAATTTGTTTGTGACTCCTCTATTTTTTCATTAATCAGGATGTTGACTTTTAAAGAAGTTGTATATTCTTTTAACTACTGAAAAATATTATGTATTGTATTAGATGGTTTATCAACATTTGTTTTAGTCTTTACTTTTAAACCATTTGAAAGTATTATCACAGATAAACTTTAAAAATAAATTTCTCATAATAATAATATGACTTTAATATTTGTTTTAGAATTTCATGAAATATATAATTATCTAAAAGGATAACGTCATACAACATTGTTTTCTGTTACACATGACTGGATCATCCATGGTCTTGGTCATCTTGGTCATCTATGACCAAGTATTTATTTACTTACCTATATTCTCTCTTTACATAACCCACCATTATAACAAGAATGTAAATACTTTGAGGGCAAGAAGCAAGTGCATGGAATAATGACTTCCCATTGTGGAGATTTAATCGATATGTTCTAAATGGACAAAGTAATTAGTGGTCAAGTTTGGGTTTGGGAAGTATCACACAGGTGTGATATACAGACCAAGCAGACATGCTTGATGATATTAGGTTGCTGTTGAAGTAACACAGACAAGAGAAGATAATTAAAAGATATCATAGCAATAGCATTCAAAGTTAATAATTTTAGAGACATAGGAAATAAAGTCTGCCGCAGTCCGGCTGCAGCAAAATAACCAGGGGGTGACGAACAACTTGTGTGCATTGATACAGCATGAGTGGGAGCCGTTTATTGCAGGACAGGAGCAGTATTTATACATTCCACACAGCTTATCTAATTAGCATAAACTAGATACAGCAGTCAACCAATCAGGAATCTCCACACTTAATGGCTCGCTTTTGTTACTTCTCAAACCACTCCCTCTGGCATTTTGCCAGGCACCATCCAGACTTATTTACGAACTCTAACATTCCCCTGGCAAAATGCCAGGTGTTATTTTGACTAGTTTACAGACTCTAACAAAAGTCAATAGAATTTGAGAATTAGGATTTCCTTTTTAACCTCAATGATAGGTAGAATTTAAGAACTGATGTTGCCTTCTCTCTCTGCCCCACAGAATATAAACAAAGGACAATAGGTATTTTAACTCCAGGTCTAAAACATTGGACTTGTGTTTTAAGAAATGGAGCTAAAACTAGATTTGACTGACCTGTGCTACCTAGGCAGTAAGGTATTTTTCAATCATTTGGGAGTTTCCCAGGTGAATACAAACTCTTTTTTTTTTTTTACCCCATTCACCCACAAAAGGCGGCTGTCAGTTGACATAACTCACTTCTCATCTAGAATAATTAAGAAATGTCTTTTTTATATATGTTTTTTTAAAAAAAAAACCTTCATATTATCACAGATGTATGAAGAAAAGCAGTAACATGAAAGACAAAAAACATGATAAATACATAGAAAATTTAACAACTCAAGCTAAGCAACAGAGAATCACTTAACAATTAAAGCCTAAAAGTACTACAAGTATTGGGAAACAAAGTTTGAGCTTGAAGCCAGAATTAAAGACAGGCAGTTAATATAAATAGATGGTCTGGGTCAGATCTAGAGAATGAAGGCCAATTTGGTTCCCAGAAGTTGAAGACCATTCCTGAGAGATTGAAATGTTAATGCCTTCAGAGCCCTTCCTCCACCCTTACCAAGATACCAGCCCCTGCTCCAAGCTGTTGCTACGGTAACCTGTCCCAGGGATTGTCCCACCTACACAGAGTAATAAAAGTTGTTAATTAATGTGACCTGGGTCCATTTCTTGCCTGAATCACTCCACCTTGGGCCTTACTTTATTCAGGCATGACCCCACTGCTGAATAAAGGCTGTGCTGATCCGTGAGGTCTGTACCCAGCTCAGTCATTTTGTGCTAACAAAGAGTACCATGAATCTTTTTATTACTGTACATCTCCTTCTCATCTTTTGGCCATAATACCTGGGCCATCTCCGTGGCATAGTCATGTATCAGGAAGGAGAAAAATCAGGGGGAAGAGAACAGGAGAACAAAGGAAATTTAGGAGTATAAAAAAGGCAGAACCTGCTCACTTCTTGGGATACCAGAATACCAGCTATGGCCCCCTTCCCTCCTGGGAGAAGTCTGTTTGGCCCTTTTTAAATAAACCCTGCTTCAAATGCTTGCCTCAGCATGCTTCTCTAATGTTATACTTTAAGATGTGAGGAAGCAGGACTCATCACCACTAACTGGCATTATCAAGCTGATAAAATTGCCGAAGCTGCCTAGCATATAGGAGACCCTGGGTTTGGTCCCCAGGAACTACCAAGGGGGAAAAAAAAAAAAAGCAGAAATTTCCTAGGTCATAGAACAACAACAACAACAACAAAAATAGAAAACAAAAATGAAACCTAAGAATGACCAGTCCATAAGATCCATCTAACAAGAGTTCTGTGAGAAGAAACAAGGAGAAGGAGGGCAGATGTCATGGGAAAAGAGATTTTTCTCCAAGGTGAAGAGTGTAAGGTATGGAAAATGACAAAACCAACCCCCAAATAGTGCAGCCTGGGAAAAGAGAGTGAGGAAGAAGGCAACATATTGATAGCATTAGTACACTCTTTCCCAGTGACAGGACAATCCCTGGGAAAGAAGCAAACATCATCTAGCGGCAAGAGAATACCTGGGGAGAAAATATCCATCAGTCCTAGACTGGCAGTCTCCTGGAGGAAGCCAAAGCATTGAGCCTTTACTGTACTGACAGTACCATGGGACCCTGAAGAAAAAGCAATAAGCACTGAACACTGACCCCAGACACTCCATTCTTCCCCAAGTAAAAACATTGTCCAATAAAAACAAATTTCAAATTCTCACAAACCTGTTTCTTGAGTTTCCAAACCAACACGCTCTGTCAATAATTAAGTCACTTCTCAGTGTAACATGTATAAGCATAGACTCCCCTTTTGACTGAGGCTTATTTTCCATTAGGAAAGTGGGTCCACCAGAGACATGACCCCACTGCTAAGTAAAGGCTGTGCTGATCCATGATGACTGCACCTGACTCACTCATTTTGTGCTGACAGTAACATGAGTCTTTTTATTAAAAGTACCACCTCCACCTCGTACTAAGGAGAATACATGAAAAATTTTTTTTAAAAAGTAGGCATTCTGTCATGAAATGTGAGGCTACTCAAGAAGACAGCAAAAGCTTCTGGAGAAGAGGAAGGACAGAGAGGTAACTAGAGAAGATTTAAAATGAGGATAGCAGTAGCCTTCTTCCCAGCTTCATTGGATACTATAACATTGTAGGATGACATCTTCAGAATTCTGAGGAAAATTATTTTGATCATATAATGAAGTATTCTATTTTAATCAAACTATGAATTATGTGTAAAGATGAAGTAAAGATACTTTTAGTCATAAAAGAAATTAAAAAAAGTTTTTCTTCCAATCGTTCTTTCTTAGGATATTACTCAAATCAGTACTCCAACACAATAAAAGGAAACATCAGGGGGGAAAAAAAGACAGAATACCAGAAACAATAGTGCAAATATAGCATGTTGAAAAATGTATCAGGATTACAGTTGTTTAACATACCTAAAAAACAACCAATGTCTTCAAAAAAAACTAAAATAAATAAAAGCATTCTATCAAATGCAAATCTTACTTTCTTTACAAAATAAATGTAAATACTACTTTCTTCAATACTTAAATAATCAAACCACAAACTATGCGAATTCATTTTTTTTTCTTCTGGTACAGACTCCTAGAACAGGACCATAACTCTCTTGTAAGTCAGTCAGGCATAGGAAATGTCTGAATTTTTTTTACATTTCTATATTTCTGCATATCTCTCTGTTCTCCTATTTCTAATACCATTTTTCCTGTAATTTAGAGAGAAGGGAAGGTATATCCCACTCCTGGTTTCAGTTTCAGTCCTATACCATATATAGTTCAGAATAGACAGTCAAAAGCTCAAATTTTGCTTTCTAAAATAATGAAAGAACCAAGTTCCTTTGAGCTCTCTGCTCAACCACTTCTCAAGACGTAATCCACATAGTTTTAAATGTCAGATGTTACTTCTCAGGCAAGAGGATAAAGGAAAAGACATAGTATGAGGGGGGAAAAAATACAGAACCTTGAAATCCGAAGCAAAGTCCTAAAAAATACTAAACATTCTGCTTACACATTATTGGCAAGAATTAATTTATATGCTCATACTTGCATGCAAAGGAGTCTAGGAAATATAAACTTCAGTCTAAGCAGTTACATGCCTACCAAAAATAGTAATGAGGAGAAAATAGGATAGTAAAATGACCAGGCAGTCAGGATAATATGCCCCATTCAACCACACTTGGAGGCTAAGGGGTAGACTATTATAGAGCACCAACAAGGCCTATTTCAAATGTAAAAGACCTTGAAGCTCACCCAACTCCTTTGTCCCAGAGGATGGGGATGAATCCAAATGGAAGTTATAGGAAGGAATGTGGGGGATAAACCAGGATGATAGTCTTGATTCTGTTTCAACACCTATTTTGCTCCTGCTTTATCCAGAACCATATATAAACTCCTAAGGTGAATACCAAAGTGTTTTTTTTTTTTTCTGTTATCAGGCCCTCTCCAATATGGTGGGAGTTCTACCTCTTCTCCTTTAAATAAATTTGGCTCCATTTACTTTTTCTTTCCATGATTGTCTGTGGATTTTATTCATCAAAATTTGTGGACAAGAACCCCAAGGAAATTGGTGAAGCAGAGAATCTAGTCTCATCGTAAAACTCCAGTTTCAATAGAAGCTTCCATACCTTACAATAAAAGGAGTATATTGTGGGACAAACTAGTACTTTGACCACAGAAGGGATCTGGATTACAATTCTAACCCTTTAATTTGCCAAGGAAAAGAAATATACTATTGATACCAGTGATGACTAGTTCCATTTCCCCAGATGTGAAGATCGAACACACAAGAAATGCAGAAGCAAGCTTAGAAAGCAAGTTTATTTAAAGAATAGAACAGAGATAGACTTCTCCCAGGAGGAAGAAGGGGATCCCAGAGTTGGTGTCCTTGTAGTGACACCCCTCCGCCACAGAAAATCTTAATTAAGCTTCTCCAGAAATCTTCACCATAATTGATCTTAGGACTATCAGCAAAAGGGATCTCTACAAAGGCTTCCTATTTCCTGTTGCTCTATCTTACTTGGCACTCCAGGTGCTGAACACTCCTTTACTAGTTTTTCACAAATATTTAAGGATTATCTAGTATAGTAACAATATATATAATAATTTGTAAAAGTTTTCAATTGGGAAGTGTGTTTGCAAATGCAAAGTATGATAAGAAAGACAGGTCCTTTAAGGAGGTCTCTGGCCTTGGGCCCGAGCTTCACAGAGATGTACTAATTGGGCTCCATGGTAACAGCTGGCAGGGGGAGGGGGAAAAGGGGGAGAAGAAGCTCTCCCTTTCTCAGGTGCTGTCCTTGAAGGGTTAACTTGCCCACCATAGGGCAAGAAAAAGCTGCTTTGGGGTAGAAAGTTCTAAAACTGCCTGAACTCATGCCCTCCTTCTCCCTTTATCTTGCCTCTCCCCTCTCCCCATGCTACCTACATGACTAAAAGGTAGGCCAAAAGGTAAAGCTGGAGTGATCCAAAGGAAGGAACAAAGCTGCCCAGGGGGACAGGCAGGAAGGGATCAGTTCAGGAGGCAGTAACTCTTACAACAATTCCTGGGATAGGTTACCTTAGCAACAGGTTGGAGGAGGGGAAGGGCTTTGGAAATATCAACATTAGATTTCCATCCAGGCCCCAACTTCACAATCAAACCCAATTTATGTATTATCTACACTGATTCTCAGCCTCAATATGAGAATAGCAAAATGTGTGTGTGTGTGTGTGTGTGTGTGTATTTTTACATTATATGTTTATATTATATATTTACATTATATACATACACATACACATACACACAGGCACATAACAATAAATTTCAAGGAGTCACAAAAATATACTCAATCCAGTTAAGAATATTCACTAGTTGGATATAATCATTCAGATAACACATCCATATATTTTAAAATAATTAGAATAACTTAGGCATTTGTAGATTGAGATAAACCATGTGAGAATAAATGTGGTATGAAAAATATGACTCCGTATTTCCCTTTACCCTATGGCAAAGACAGTTGAACTCAAGAGAGCTGTGTCTTCAAAAGGATGCAGCTAAGTGCAGATAGTGAGAATAAAGACTACATGATTAACATAAATTGTGGTATTGAGTCTGGAAAATATTTGCCCATCTCTCCACCAAGAGGACAAGGTATGATGGAGGATCTGTGTGGGATTAGGGCCAGAAAGGATTAGCAGAGGATAAAACAACTTTGGAAATCCATCCTGCAGCCACAATTATATCTCTCCAAATTGTAGCAGAGTTAAAAAAAAAATACACTAGGAATCTGAGAAGATAGAGTATAATTCCTAGATATCATTCTTGCAACAGACAGACAATTTTGCAAGAAATACTAGCAAAGCAATTATGCTGCCAGCATGGAGTAACAGGAGCCATTTTGTAAATCTATTTGTGCCCTCCTTACTCTCCTCAGGGACTCACAGAGGGCAGAAATGATTTCTTCCTCTCTTATTTTCAAGGTTGTCTATATGATGATGAGTAAGAGCTGTGCAGTCCCAAGCTTACTTATCATCCCATTATACAATTGGAAAAATGTGGACAGCAGGAATATTAAAAATCCTATCTACATTTACAATCTAATTTCCTATGAATACTCTTCCAGATTTGGCTGAAAAGTCTAGCACAACGAACATCACATCTGGTGGACGCAGTACATCAAGTTACCACCCCGCTCAGCACACAGGCTTTACTGCCAAACACCAAAGCCTCCTGCAGCAGGAGCAATGGAAAGAACCACATTCTATTGTTTATAAACTCATTGTGCAGAAAAATGACAATTAAGCTGGTTCTAGTCTCATCATCTCTGATGGCACAGGGCAGGTGATTCAAAGATAATGGCACCTTTGAAATGGATTTTATGGTTATGCAAAAATTATAATTTTTAATAGAAAATTACATTATGCTACCAGGTCAATTTTTTTCCTCTTGGCTAATGGTATTTTCCATTCCTTCTATTCTAATTGGGAAGTCAATGCAGTGTAAATAACTGTATAGCATTTACTTATTATCATCATCAAGTCCACAAAGCAAAGATGATTAGGGACAATTTTGTCATTTTTTGAGTTAATATAGTACAAGGGTATTTTAGTGTCAAAGAAACAAAAAACATATGCAAAACAAGCTATTTAAAATTTGCAACTTTTTGTGTATTCTACAAAAGCTTATTTAGGGCATATTCAATATAGTTTACTATAGCTATTATAGATAATTTATATTTATGACTTAATAATGGGAGTATATTTTAAAGTAATCAATGCCACCCAATTGTATTATGCCTTTCTTTCCACCATAGAATTTTTTTATTCTTTGAGATAATCTCAGATTTACCAAAAATATTTGCAAAATTAACATGATGGAATTTGTACCAATAGTTAAATGTGGTTTCATTTCTCAGAATGTTTTATTAGTGTAAACAGAAATATTCAAATATTATATTAAAGCAAGATTTTCAGGGACTATTTAAAGGGGCCTTGTCAACAGATTGACATGAAGGTGGGAATAGGAAAGAACACTTAAAAAAAAATATGACCAACTTCTACACATAAAAATGGTATTATATTCCCCTCCAGAGAGTAAAAAGAAAATTAAAGAATATCCCTTCTAGAAAGTTTTGCATTGATCTCGTGAGACTAGTTCAGAATGCACTAAATCAATATCATGACCCAGAGTCTTCTTTGCTACAATTGTTTGGGGAAGTTACCACAGGCTGTTATGAAATTCTTAATGTCCCAGAGAAAATTATAAATATTACTGGACCATGGGGGTAATAGTGCAAGGCGAGTAACTCACTTGAGATGGAAAGAGATTTTACGAGGGGCTGCCAAAGGGAAATAAAGGAGAGGGAGAGAGCAGAGAGTGTGTGAACTTACAAGCTTCAGCTTAAGAAGGGTTGCTTGGTGACTTGGCGGGTGCTGATTGGCAGGGTGTCTCAGGAATGGCGAGCAGACACCGTGTCCTGCGGGATTGGTGGAGAAAACTTTTGAATTTGGCGCCCTTTGGGGAGGAGGGGGAGGGTAAGGGATTATGTGATGTTCTCCTGAGATGGAAACTTCAGTAGGGAGAAGCCTGATTGCCTCCCCCCCCCAATAAAACCAAAAGGCAGGGTCTCCCACACACCCAACATTCCTCCCTTTTTGTTTTTGTGTTGGGAGCAGGGCATCAATTGATCATCTGGCTACTTCCTGCTGGAAGGGAACAAGGAGTGTGAAGGAAGGGAGGAACGGTTAGGGTGTGGGGACAAGAGAAGCATAGCTGTAAAGGCCAGGGCGCTGAGGATGTGAATTTCCTTGGGGCTGAAATCGATGAAAGTTCCTTGAAGGTATAGGTCACGGATAGTCTTGATCCAGATATTCCTGATAGAAATAACACATCTTTACACTGTTTGTGTTATTTTCTTGGCTATGGAAACTATTTTCTGCAATTTATAACTTCCATTTGCTGATAATCATTTATTGAACTAGCCTAGACTTATTTGAGAATTCTATTTGTTTATAAAACAAACTAAACAGAATATGTTGCAATTATACCTTTCTATGTAGAGAAAGGGATATTTTGTTAAGTGAATTTTCTTTAAAGAAAACAAAAAGATTGAAACAAAAACACTATTATTTTGGAACCACAATAAAGGCTTTATTGACCACAGAATATATTTCAAACCATAGGAAGCCTCTCAGATATGCAAAAATAATCTGAGACAGTCTCCTAACTAGATATAAAAATCAGTAGTTCACAAACATGTTCTAGTCTAAGAAGAAGATGACTATTTTAAAAACAAAGAGTCCCAGGCACTACCTTGGTTCTTTGAGATCTTTTTTTTTTTTAAGTTAATGCCCATAGAATACAAACTTGCACAAAGGACAAGAATTTTCCTGGGTATCTATCTGTCCTGTCACATATTCCAGTCCTTTGAAACGAAAAACAGGGGAGCTGATTTACCTATCTTAGGAATAAGAGTGGAGAGAAGAGTTAGAAAACTTATATCATCTCTGACAACAGTGTTCATGGCTTACTTGGATAAAATCTTGCCATACTCTTCCATCTTGTTGGCTCACAGCCATTGTATTCGCCCTATTTATCATTTATGAAAATATTGCTTGTTGGACAATTCCAAAAAATACACATTTTGAGGATCACATGTGGGTGTTCTGCCCCACATCCTGTTTAATGTCCCATGTTGCCAAGGTTATAGTGAATGTCACACAAGCAAGATGCCCTCACCAAGAAGACCATGAAACATTATATCTATAAATCTGCCTCACTTTGCTCAAGGAAAGAGACCACTTTGTACTCAGTTGTACTCACTGAGGGTGACTAAACAAACACCTTACTTCAGGGTATCTCCAGTATGATAAAGCACCTTGGGAAACACTGACAGAAAATGTCACATGAAAGTTATGGATAATTGATTTATCCCATTTTCCAAGGAAAGAGATTAATTAATAACAAGGATATCCTTATCCCAAGTGTTGTCTTTTTTTTTTTTTTTTAAGATAAGGCTAGGGAGTGATATTGGCCAGATTTTAATTGTATATTGTGTGCATATACTAACATGTAACAACAAAACCCACCATTTTGTATAACTATAATGCACCAATAAAAATTCTTAGGAAAAAAAAAATTAGCTAAGGATCCTGGGCAGCACCAAGCATTTTAGGGTCCTCAAATTGGTAGATACTGAACCGAACATTGCTCTCTAAGCACACAGAACACTGGCAAAATCCAGAAACTCAGCATATCTATATTTCATCTCTTCACTATTTCACTTGTTGTACATAGACACTGGCCTCCAGCAGAACTAGACATTTGTAGCTGAATTGGTGCCATGGTCAGGGTGCCACCTACAGTCCTGTGTTACTGAATTTAATAAATATAGTCAAAGACTTTATCTCTCAAAGTTTCAGGTGATTCAAAATGGAAGAATACCAAAGATATTAGTTCACTTTCAGTATTCAAAAATATCAGACTGGCTTAAAATGCTGAGTTATATATATCAAGATAAAAATACTACACTCAGACATTGCTGGAGGGACTGCAAATTGGTGAAGCTACTATGGAAAGCAGTATGGAGATTCCTCAGAAAACTCTGAATGGAACCACCATTTGATCCAGTTATCCACTCCTTGGTTTATACTCAAAGGACTTAAAATCAGCATACTACAGAGAGGCAGTCATGTCAATGTTTATAGCAGCTAAATTCACAATGGCTAAACTATGGAACCAACCTAGGTATCCTTTTGCAGATGAATGGATAAAGAAAATGTAGTATATATAGTCAATGGAATATTACTCATCTTTAAATAAGAATGAAATTATGGCATTTGACAGTAAATGGATGAAGTTGAAGAATATCATGCTAAGTGAAAGAAGCCAATCCCCCCCCCCCTCCAAAAAAAACCAAAGGCCGAATGCTTTCTCTGATATGTGGATGGTAATTCACAATAAAGGGTGTGGGCACTAAGGAAGAATAGTTATCTTACATTAGGTGTAGAGGGGAGTGAAGTGGAGGAGGGAAGGGGACATAGGGATATGAAGGATAGTAGAATAAAACAGACATTATTACCTTATGTGTACATATGACTGCATGTCTGATGTGATTCTACAACATATGCAGTCAGAAAAATGAGAAATTATACTCCATCTATATATGATAAATGCATTCTACTGTTATGTATAACTGTTAAAACAAATTTAAAAGTTAATTTTGAAAGAAGCCCCCCAAAACCCCCAAAATACAAATAAATAAATAAATAAATGTACTAGAGTCTCTGAAAAGGCCCTGTGTTAATAGAAAACAAACATCAGCACAAATCCATCACAGAGATGGGGATAAGCTACCTCACCTAAATGATAAAAAGTAACAATATGCCAATCCTTAATCAAAAGTTTGATGAAGCCAACCAAAATATTTAAAGTGATCAAGACTATACTGCAATAGTTCCTCCTCAGGCATCATTGGAAGAAAATTCTCATAGCTTTAGCTATGATAAGTGACAAACAGCTGGGAATTGTCAATACAGATGTCAATGGGTATTGGGTGTCTCCAACAAACATCTGTGACATGGTTTTCATATTTGGTACCAGAGCAGAGTCAGGAAATACTGTGACAAAGGCATGGGACAGACTACAGTGCGTAGGCTGCATATGGACAACAAGAGACCTGTGAAGAAGAGAGTTCCTTCTATGAAGTCTCCCAGAAATGTCTGGGCAAAAACCAAGAGATGTTAAAATCCAACCCAGAGATAGCATCACTGCTGTTAGCAGCAGGAGTCTTCTGAGGTCCTGTGGCAATAGTCAGTTTGACTCGTGGCATGCTAGAAGAGTCCTTTCTTAAGTCCATGTCAAAGAATTAAACTTTAATGGAAGCTCACATGGTTATTTAATGTCATAATTCCCAGCCCTTTTGTTGTTTAGCTTCCTCCCGTGATCATTTCTAAGGCTGAAGGAGGAGGAGGACTCTTCAACTGCTGCGAAGTAAGTGTTCCACATTTCCAGTGGGCATTTCAGGGATGCCTGATGTGTACTGGAAAATCAGAAGAATAATTAAAATAATAATTTTAAAAAAGAAAAAGAAGTTTAAAATGTCCATCAAGATGAACAGGAACCTGACCTCTTGGCACCAGAGTTATATTCAAGAGCCGTGGAATCTTCTATGATCTCACAGGAGCTAAATATCTTCCATGAAATGAAGATGCCTAGAGAGCATAAATTCTTGCCTATGGCTTTAAAAAAAAAAAAAAAAAAAAAGGAAAAGTGGTAGAGAGCATTCAAGATATGGAAAATACAGTTAACCAAACTATGGTAGTTCCTTAAATAAGCTGTGCTTTCTCACCTACTGGCCATCAAACATGCTGTTTACTCTTCTTCAATTCATTCCAGTTTATACAGGAGGATTGGGCTCAGTCGTCACTTTCCAAGGAAAGACTTCAGAGGTGGCAATCAGGACACTTCCTACACTGCCAGTCAGTTTTTAATACTTTTTTCATGTTGCCCCCCAGGGACCCTCAGGTCCATCTGGGTCTAGCATTTATCCTTCAGCATCAATTGTCTGTTTATATGTCTCTATCTTCCCCCAATCTATAGGTTATCTGAGCATAGGGACTGTGCCTGTCCTGCTTGTAATTACTTCCCAGCACCTGATGCATGGCTGGGGCTAAGGAGGTAATGCACGAACAAATCAGAAAATTGATTTTTTTTTCCACACTCTAGATTGAAGATACAGCCTTTATAGAGAAAGGAAACCACAACATGGCACAGTTCTCTTAATATTATTTATAAGGGGCACTTGGGAAAGAAATTGCAAGATGATCTATAATTTTCTTATCACGTATCCATTTTTATTCCTTGCTAATTTCTCCATGATTTATTATAATGAGTTAGCTGTTGCCTTTGAACAGACACACTGACTGTAAATGAATGAATTTAACCCCTATCTCTTTCATTTGCTTGAAAAGAAGGACAAATTATTTGTGGCAAGGAATTTAAGGCAAGTAATTCATTATTTATAGACAGTTGCCAGTCGCAGATCAATGATCACACAAAGTCATCAACAAAATATTTGATTCAACACTTGTCTTAAGTTGCTAATGTATTTGTATTCTCTATAGTTGTAATATAACCCTTCTTTTCTGGAAAATTCGGGCAAAAAAGGAAGACATTAACATTTAAGTTATGAGGAAAAGAAGATTCTTTATGCTAATTATCGCTCTCCTGCTCAGAAGCAGCCCTGAGTAATACATTCATTATAAACCAGCAGCGCTAAGTCTTTTTAGTCACTTTATAATACTGACAGAATTATTAGTTAAAATTAGACTTCTCATTTTCATATCAGGGGAGACATCAACATTAGATTCTATATTAAACATAAAAGTTATTCATATATTCTGGAACAGTAGAAAGCTTTTTAAATGGATTTAAGGTGATGGATGCAGGACTGTCTGAACATTTGTTTAATAGAAATTATGATTATCGACCAAATTATACTTTGGAAAGGCAATCATTTCATCACTGCAATGCAGAAATACATCTTCTAGTCTACAAAATAATTCTATGTATAAAAAAAGTATTTTACAGTGCTTTTTATAGTTCTACAGAGTACCACATTGCTACTTGTCAACTGGAAACTGCATCATAATTCAACCTGCTACAACTATAAAACTATGTCTTGACTTGATTAAACAGAAGACACCGCAAGTATTTGTACTGTGTTTATGTGTATACAGCAACACTAGGGATGAAAATAATTTGTTTAGCATCAAAACATACAATGAAAAGAAAGCAGAACATCTAATAGGAAATCAAAATCGATTCTCCCTTAAATTTTCTATTCCACTTGGTGTAAGTTTCCTAAAAAATGTTTGTCTACAGATGCATCAGTGAATTTATGGCAGAGAGTTGATTTTATTTTTATAATCTAGCATAGCAACGGGCTGGAGGAAAGAGTAATTATATTAAAATTACTTCTATCAGATCATGGTGTTAACAAAAAATGATCAGATGTATGTCCTCTACTCCTCAGAAGCCACAGGAATTTACAGTTGTCACAAGTCCCATTGGTCACCCAGCCCAGGGGATAAGAGGTCACCATCTCATTACATGTTACCCATTGATGGCACATGGATGAGAAAGCTCTGATTTAGGAAATGGAGGGATCCAGAATTGGAAGAGAAATGGACCAAATTATGTCATGTGTAAAAATGAACACATCACAATGAATCTCGCTATTATGTATAATTATAATGCATCAATAAAAACATTAAAAATAAATACAAGTTTTTATAAAAAGGATAGATCCAGGAAAATTTCCCCAGATCTGAATTACACAAAATTCAAAATTATACAAAAGACATACATGACTACAGAAACAAAGTCTGAATTTCCAGGAGGCGGGAAGCTTTTTATCACAAGGGAGCGTTTTGTCACATGAATACCTTAGTTAAAAACACAATTGTACCACTTCTCAGTTAAGTAAATAGAAGGAAATAGCTTCATTCCTCTGTGACTCAGTTTCTTGTTTTATGCATTATGAAAGTAAAAGCTCCTCACAACATTGCTATAAGGGTTAAATGCTCTAATATATGGTAATCTCTGAGAAGAGTATTCAGTAAATATTAGCTCCTAATTATAAGATATATGAATACATTGGGATTCATTTTTATGTTAACACAACCCCAAAATATACAAAAGTTGCAATAAAATAGATATAAATTTTATTATCCTGAGGCATTTGAGAATAAATCGCCACCCTGATGTCCCATTAACCTGAATACTAAGTAAATCTTTTAGTGTATTTTAAAATATTTTTAAACATCTTTAGTGTGTTTTCTTGAAGATAATAATCCTGCACATAACTATAATACAACTATCAAAATCAGAAAATTAGTAATTGCCGCAGCCTGGCTGGGCACAAATCACGAGCCACTCAATCAGGAACAAACTTTATTTCCGAACGCCACCAGCACACTCCACACACGCTCCCGGGGAACTCTCCCGAACGCCACCCACGCAGCCCCCAGGAACACCGGAACACCACACCGGAACTCCCTCTACGGGAACTTCACCAACCAATGGGAACTCCCCAGGAAATCTCAAGAGAACTCCAAAGTAGCAGGTGAGGCAGCAGTGGCCGCCTTATTGACACAGCTTAACTTAATTATCATCATCTTAATGGCTCACCTCTCAACCATTACTTCTGGCAAAATGCCAGGCGTCATTCCTGGCATGCCAGGAATGTGACTCTCAATAAGTAATGATATGCTGCTACCATCTAAACCTTCAATGTAGTCAAATATCTACATTGCTTCAGTAGGGTCCTTTACAGTCCAAGGATCTAGTTCAGAATGATGTATTTGTATTCATTGTCATTTAATTTGAAAGAGCATTTCTGCCTTTTATTACCTTCATGACCTTGACACATTTTATATTGCAGTCCAATTGTTTTATAAAACGTCCCTCAATTTGGTTTTTGTGACTTATTTTCACAATTAGATTCTGGTTTTGAATCGTTGGCAGGAATATTAAAGAAGTGATGCTATATTCTCATTGCATCCTATAAGCTGTGTATGCTTTGATTCTTCTAATTAGTGGTGCAATAATTATTATTTTTATAGTTGATGTCCACCAGGCTTCTTCACTAAAAAGTTACTTTTATCACTTTGTAGCTAGTAAATATTTTGGGGAACATTACCATGAACAAATGTAAATATCTCATTCATAATCAAACTTTCAATGTGTTCATTCCTTTATTTAACTGGTGTGGACTTATGGTTTTAAATTTTATTCAATACATTATAACCAACTTTCACCACTCTTTGATACTTAACCTGATACTTTGGAGGTCATATGACATGCCCAATTATTGATTACTGCCTTGCTTTCTGGCACAAGATGTTCCAGGCTTATTTTGTGTATTTTTTAGCTTTAGTACATGAATCAGTCATTTCTCCGAGATGCAAGTTTCATTTCAGTGCAAAATAATATCTAGAATCCAATATGGGAACATTAAATATGCTCTTTGGTATGAGCATGTCTCTGCTTCCAGGCCCTCTCAGTGGACAAAGTAAAGCAAAACAATTACACATGCATGCACATGCACACACTCACAACAATCGTATTGAATATTTCTTTGAATTGAAAATATTCTAACATTTTAAAATGTGAAATAGCCACACTTAGATGCTTGGTATACATTTGCTAACAGTTTTATTAATAGGCAATAGGTCATAATCAAATATCTGTGAACAGGAAAAATACAAAATTAGTTTATTTTGCCATCAAGGACCATGATTGGCATTTATCTGACAATTTGTTATGTCACATAACTCTTTTGCTGCTTTTCAATTACAACTAAGCTAAATTAAATACAATTTCTTGAACAGTGTTCAGAGGACTTTCTCATCATACAACCAATAAATTCGTCAAATCTGACTCATGATTCATCAAGATACTCAGTCTTTGGGCACAAAGATACAATGAGATCTTTAGCTTGTTCCAAAGAAAAATAATTGCTCCTGGCATGATTGTGGCAATGCATAATGAGAATACATTTATACTACATTGCCAAATAAGCTATAAAATTTTTGCAAATATTTTGACCAAAATTCTGGCTCATACACATTTTCTTTACTAATCATGCTAGCATTGTTTTATGAACAAAGTACTTATCATATTTTAAGTTAATGTTTGATGCTCAAAATAGTTTCTGTAATTTTCATCCCAAGTTGAAACTTGAACTTTCTACAACAGATGTATAATCAGTGAAAAATTCATTGATTTCTATTCCCTTGTTTTCCTGTTCATTCATAAGTTAGTTGCTCAGCATAATTTTTGTTGTACACTGATTGAATATGTGCTTTATAAACATTGTCTTTAATTTTGTCTCTCACTTTATTTCTCATTAAATTAGCAATCTCATTCAATTTCTTAATTCTAAATGGTTATCATTTGTTCTATTATGTTTGTTTTCTAGGCATCTTACATTATTTACCACTTGTATCTTTATGTTTTGATATTATTTCTACTATACCCATTTTTTGTTTCTTGATGACACACACAAAAAAGGATCATTATTCTTGACTAAATATCAGACACACACTAGTCTTTTAGGAACATCACACCAATGTTTATTATCAGTATTCACTGGTCTTTGTTGAATGTTATTATTTTGTCTCAATCTTTTCTTCACTATACAGAAATAAGTTTACTCCAGATACCTTTATGTACACTTATACAGATGGAAGCATACATATGAATTGGTGGAAGTAATTTTTAATGAGAGCATATTCTAATAAAAATATTAAATTTAAATGTATTTAAGTATAAGGAATAAATGTGGATACTATGGTTTTTTTACAAATAAATTTAATTGTGTGCATAATATCTTAAATAAGTACACAATGTGATGTTATATGATATATAGTAAAATGGCTATTACTCTAGTGGAACAAACTAACATACCCATCATATAATTATACAATTTTTCTCTCCTATAGCAAGAGTGGCTATAATGTCATCTAGCAAAAAAAAAAATGAACTTAATAAACTATTGTTAACACTACTCCTCATGTTGCATATAAAATCTTTTTACTTTGTGCTATTTGTGTCCTTTAATCATCTCTTCATTTTTTACTGACCCTCTTGACCCTAAAAGCTGCTATTTTATTCTGTCTTCATATATCTTATTTCTTAAAAAATTCCACATATAAGTGAAATCATGTAGTATTTTTCTTTTTGTGCCTGGCTAATTTCACTTAATGTAAAGTCCTCCGTGTCTATCCATGTTATGAAAATGGAAAAAATCTCCTGATTTTTAAAATTGAATAATATTCCATTGTATTTGTAAACCACATATCAGAGATTCATATCTAAGATTTTTAAAGAACTCATGCAACTCAATATCAAAAAATACATAACCCAATTAAAAAAATGGACAAGGTATTTGAATAGATATTTCCCCAAATATTACATGAAAGTGGCCAAAAGGTACATGAAAAGGTGCCCAGCTTCACTAATATCACAGAAACGTAAATCAAAACCACCTCACCATGTGATACCATCTCACACCTGTTATAAAAAAGAAGAGATAGCAAGTGTTGGTGGAGAAAAAGGAACCCTTGCACAATGGAAACAGTATGGATATTCCTAAAAATAGTTAAAATAGAACTATTATCTGACCCAATAATCCCTATTCTATGTGTATATCCAAAGGAAATAAAATTGGTATGTTGAAGAGACATCCGTACCTCCATGTTCATTGTAGCTCTATTCACAGTAGCCAAGAAACGGAAATATCCTCAGTGTCCATTAACTGATGAATGGGTAAAGAAAATGTTCAGATACACAATGGAATACTCTCATACATAAAAGTGAATGAAAGCATCAACATGGGTGACACTGGAGATCATTATGTTAGGTGAAATAAGCACAGAAAGACAAGTATTGCATGACTCCACTCATCCATGGAATCTAAAATAGTGAATTTCCTAAAAAATTGAGTGGTGGGGCAGGAATGGGAGATGTTGATCAATAGGTACTAAGTTATAGTTAGGAGTAAGAAATTCTGTTGTGCCATTGTTTAGGAGGGTGACTATCAATGACAATGATACTCGGTACGTGTCAAAAAAAAGAAGATGGAATTTTGAAAATTTTCACAGTAAAGAATGAACAAACATTTGAGGGGTATCATGGTTTGAATATGAGGTATCCCCAAAAGCTATTGTATTAATATAGGAATATTACAGGGTGAAATGATTATATTAAGAGAGCTATAATCCAATCGGTGAATTAATCCACTTGATGGATTAGTAATTTGAAAGGACTATTGCATGGGGTGGTAGCTATAGGCAGGTAGGACACGACTGAAGGAGCTGTGTCACGAGGGCAACCCCTTAGGGTTATATCTTTATACCTTGTTCACCTGGTGGCATTGGCTCCTCCTCCTAGTTCTCTTCTTCTCTCTCCCCTTTCTAGCTGCCATGACCTGAGGACCTTTCATCTGCCATGCCCTTCTGCCATGAGATTCTGCATTACCCGAGGCCAGAGCAGTAGAATGGGCCAACTATGCACTGAGACCTCTGAAGCCACGTACTAAAATAAGTTTTCCTCCTCTTAGTTGGTCTTGTTAGTTTTTTTTGGTCACAGCAAAGAAAGGTAACCCAAGGAGATACATGTGTTTAACCTATTTTAAATATTACACAATATATACATGTATCTTAACATCACATAGTATCTTCAGATGTGTATAATCTTATGTATTTATGTATCAGTTAAAATGAATTGAAAACTAAATATTTTTGACTCAAATATATTTTGCTATAAATATCTTCATACTTTGAGACAGATGTATTGGCCATTTTCTAGGATCATCTTCCAGTAAAAAAAGGAAATGGCCCATTCTTTTTTCTTCAATTTGGCAATTTGTGATGGTAATTCTCTTTCCAATGGCTAGAGAGTTGTGCTATTATGATTTGAAAAAGAAATCAATGAATAATTTTTTATTCTCATGATTTATATCAGTAAATTCTTTATTTAGGTATAACTGGCAGAGATTATTTATTTAGGTATAACTGGCAGAGATTTTCTACAAAAGTGGTAGGTTTGGATTTGATCAGGCTAAGTTTTTTCTCACTTTCATTGTTTTGATCAGTAATTAATATTCAATGAATCACAAATATCTGTTGTTCTAGTTGCAAATTTTATGTGGTTCAGGCTTACCAGTGAAAAATTCTCCATTTTTTTGAGGTTTTCAAATAATACACAATGGAATATTACTCTGACATAAAGAAGAGTGAAATTATGGCATTTGCTGACACACATATATATATAATATTATGTATACATTAATTATACACACACAGTGGATCTCACCATAATGTTTATCTATAAAACTAAAAAATAATAATAAACAAAAAAATATAAGAAAA
The DNA here is from genome assembly GCF_021218885.2 of Marmota monax. Classification (NCBI taxonomy): domain Eukaryota; kingdom Metazoa; phylum Chordata; class Mammalia; order Rodentia; family Sciuridae; genus Marmota; species Marmota monax. The sequence goes on along the minus strand of NW_026693851.1, from coordinate 1,408,057 downwards.
CAACAGATCAGTACCAAACACTGCTTCCAACAGGTGGTACATCCTCTCATGTTCCATCCTCACCCACTCTGGCCCCCAGCCCTATGGCTCCACCTCCTAGGTGTGTGGCCTGACACCTATCCCAGATCCTTCTACCATCTGCACCCTCCTGGTGCTCAAACTCAGACATTCTATCTTTCACACAAGCTCTAGTCAGTCAAGAGTCTCTTATTCATTCTTTATAAAAGAATTAAAAATGAAATGCAATTTTATTCGGAATAAAAATTTTAATATAATTTCTTTCTGAATGTTTACAGTAAAAAATAAGTCTCATTTAAAAAGATAAAAATTTAAAAACCAAAATATTAATCTCTTTAAAAGGCGATTATACTCTAAAAATATTCAGAATTAAATACTAATATTAAAATACAAATATTAATTGTAATTTAACTTAGTTTAAGATGGAAATTATTTAAATAAGAATAACATTTAAATTTGGGTTTTGAAAGTTTAATTAAATCTTATTAAATACTTTTAGAAAAATAAGCTTTTTTATTTTATAGTTTAACAACCTTCTATTGGCCAATGTAAAGAATCAGTATTCTACTTAACACACAATACATCTGGATTTCATAATAGAAATATGAATTATTTAAAATATTCTCCAAGTACCAGGTGGGATGATTGTGAATACTGTGCTAATTTATGGTTACTTTGAATTGAAACAGGAAAAACTACAAAAGCAAAAACTATGGACTCAGGACTATTAGAAATAATATTTATTTGTAAAAATCTATTTAATATGCTACCTGCAAAGAATAGTTAGACATACCAGTCAATATTTCTTCTCTTACCTAAAGATATCCATGGATAAAATCCTCCCCACAAGTCTGGAGCAGTGTCCCTGTCTGATATTGGTAGCATCTCTCACTGTGCCATATCCTTAGAAAATAACCACCTTTTGTTTGTGGGCACAGGTCAAGGGCTATGGAAAGACCATTCCCTGGGGCCTGAGTTGGATTAGTCATGAAAAAGATGTTCAGTTACAGTTGTTCTTTTCTTGTCCCAAGTATCAGATACAGAACGATGAGAGCCTTTAAGTTGCTATATCAATTTATTAATTGAGTTTGTGATATGTGAGGCCAAGGTCTCCCTAAAGAAAACAGAATTCAGTAGTACATTGATTCTTAAAAAACAGTTTAAAAAAACTGTTTAAAACAGTTTATAGATATGGAAAGCTCATAAAGACATTTGTTGGGTGAAAAAATGTTTCAAAATATATGCATAATAGCATTCATATTTTTTAAATAACAGGTTTCTATGTACTATATATATAGACACACACACACACACACACACACACATGCACATACAATGGAAGGGAGGATCATATGAAACACAAAAAGATTATTACCTCTAGAAATGGTAATAAGCATCCATTGGGAATAAAGGCAATTCTTAACCTTGCCTATAATATTTAATGTGTACATAGAATAATATATTAGTTATTAATGTATTATTGAAATAATTAAAATTAAAATAATAATTAAAATTTGAAAATTTCTTCAAAAATGAAATGCATTCTACCTAATGTCCCAAATCTAGCTTCTCTTTATAATTTAGAAATATTCAGTAATAAGATTCTTAATTACTCCATCAGATATAAACTTCAGTAGTTATCTGGATATACCCATACCCTTTATGATTCAATCTATATTTTCTTTAATTACAAAGAAAAGTTTCCCCAAATATTCACACTGTGCAGCAACAGTTACACTAAAATCTCTTTATATGTTAATTTCATTTAACTTTTACAACAGGGCTGTTAAGAAAATTTAACATTTTTACAAATGAGTGAACCGAAAGTCAAGGAAGCATATTATACAAACTAAATGTTTTCAGCAAAAGGACTCAAGAAAATGTAAAAACCATAGCACTGTGGGGGAAAAAAAAAAACTAATCAAAGATAATATGTTTTATGTTGGCAAAAGGAAATCAGGTAAATGCACAGCAAGCATGGAACAACCTGGTATTGGATTTTGATTAAGGAGAGAATCATCAAAAGAAGAAAATGTTTATCCACAATGTTTAAGTTTGGTTGAGCTGGATTCATCCTTCAGGAAAAGCTTGAACAAATGTATTTTCGGCACTAACCTAAGTAAAGTAGCTATAGTGTTTTCCAAGTTTAACAGAAAATAGTCCCAGATAAGGGTGTTAGCTTAGAAGTCGAATAAAGAAGGAAGGAAAAAATTTAGTGCTGGAAGGAAAAAGAGAAACACTGAATGGATCAGCTTTCACACCTTCTGAATAGCCAGACAAGACAGGGTTTTATGTTGCAAAAACAGCACGCCTGGAATTCAGACCCTTCTAAGCCATTGTGGACTAAAGCAGCTTGATACCTCCCATGCCAGGCTGCTAGCAGCTTCCAGTTAAGCCAATGCCAAGACTCAACGTTGCTTCACAAGTCCCAGAAAACCCTCATTGGAATTTTAAACAATTCACACATAAAACACAATCTAAAACTGCAGTTAAGTAAGGCTAAAATTTATAGGACACCTTCAATATTTCAAAAACGTTTCTATTTATCTAATTCTTGGTCAAAGTAGTACTTTTGCTTGTTTTCCTAGAGAAATGTTTTCCCTTTTGTTGATTTTAGTGTGTGCATGTGTGTGTGTGTATACACACATATACATATATGCATATATGTATGGTATGCATGTGTATATGATATGTATGTATGATATGTATGTGTTGCATGTATATTTATATATCTTTATATATACATATATACACACAAATACACACACACAGATAATACATTATTTTTCCTTCACACTTTGAAGGCTCTGATTTATAAGGCTTACTCACCACCTTTTGTCAGCAATGTGAATTGTAAATTTTAATATCAAACAGTAAATCTCAAAGAGATATTGTGGAAGGCCCACATGCCTTCTAAAAAGCAGCCACAGTTGATGCCAACATGCCATCAAATAGCAGAGTGAGCTTAAGATCTAGAAATGAGTTCTCCCTAAATTCCAATGTTATTACGAAAAATGATCCTGCAATCTTTACATTTTAAATGATGTTTCCCTTCCAAAGTCTAGAGACTGTGCATGCCAGGATGGATACCAACAGAACCTCAGACTGCATCTGGGGACTTCCCCTACTGGAGCACAGCTCTGGCAACAGAACTCTATGGAATGACTAAGAGCAGGAACTGTGTGGCATAGGGAAATTAATCTTTGAAAGTAAACACCATCGCTTTTAAGAATACAGATTCAAATTATGTGGTAAGTATATGAAATTCTAGGAAATAAAAAAGTATCTTTGGAAGAGGTTTAACAAGTTCATTTGGATTCTATGTTAGCACATCAAAGAGCTAGGGGGTCATAAAAAAATGACTGCAACTTTTTAATTACTTACATTGAAAACCTTTAGAGAAAAGATTCAGTATGTCTATACAGATGATCAGATCACAGAGAACATGATTTTATTTCACTTATCTTTGTGGCACTTATTAGTATAAAATGTTAATGTCTGTTTAATAAGTCTACTATAACATCTTTCTAAAGTTCACATTTAACGTACTCCTGTCCCATTTCCATGCAGAAGTTTAGCCCAAAATAGCTAACTCTACATAAACATATGGTCCTATGATATAACAAAAGGACAATGTGTGTCATCAGTGGATTTCTCTGTAGTTTTTGAAGCTTTGGCTCACAAGCAAAATCTTCTTAACACTGTATTAAACACAGCCATTATTATAATCTGTGTAAATTCAAGCATTTATTTAGACTATCAATCAAATTCATAGGAAACCTTCACTAGCATCATCCCTAGAATGAAAAGATCATTTAAGCAACTAATGGTGCATGAAGCTCCCAGTGCTGAGAAAATTAATTGCACAGCTCCAAGTCCCTGACCTATAGTAGTTTCACAACCTGAGACAAACAATGGGAAAGACCTGTGTCCACATAGGTCATATAGTCAACAAAAGAGTAATACAAATCCTCAAGGAATTTAGACTTTCACTTCTAATGACTTCAGTGGGGTTGAGGCGGAGGTTATTTAGGATAAGCATGAAAAAGTAGAGAAATTTCTATTTTTAACATAATCATGTGGTGTCATCAAGAAAAGGCAAGCAGAGTTTCTCCAGTATGATTTCCCTATGTTAGATATAGCATTGTAAGCAATGATATTGTTTTTACAAATTTACTCCATGCTCAGCTTACAGAGTGTCACACTCCCTTGTAATATTTATGACTTGCAGTTAATTCATGGAGTACTTGCTTCGTAATGCATGTTTAGTTAGTGCCTGTTTACCCCTATTGAGCCATTACCTACTTGCACCTTCTAGAACATGGTAATTGTTCTGTAACCGTTTCTGGAATGAAAGAAGGATGGAAAAGAAAGAACAGGATTCCAGTCATAAAACATTAGGCATAATTAACAGAAAAGTCCTCTAATGTATTTAACACTCAGCAGCTAGACCACTTTGAAACTGTAGGCAAATTTAACCACCTTGAACCATAACTACTGACACATTTTTTTTTTTTATTTCCTGAGAAAGAATGCAAGACTTAGGGTCCTCAGCCTGCTTTAAATGTTGAAAAAGCACACAACCTCCTTTTCTTCTCTGTCACCTCAAATCCTCATCCCTTCTCTGGTGCTGCCCCAATTGCCTGGTTACTGGGATAAGAACTCCTCATCCCTCGGGTTGTTGCAAGCCCTGGGGAAGTTATAACGATTGCCATATAAATTAACCTCTGCTGAAATAATGAAGGCCAAAATGTCAGCAGTTGCCATTCTGACTTTTAATTCACGGGACAAACTTTATTTATTAGTCAAGGTTGCATCTCATCTCAATGGGGATATGACTCATCTCTCTTTCTCAGGGTTCTGATGTCCCTTAAGCCAATGCTGTTCAAGGCATGATCCCTGGGCCTCATCAGCATCATCAATGGAAACACAGGCCATTGTGCCCAGTCTCTGAAAGCAGAACAGCTGACAATAAGCCTCAGGAATATGATTTTATCAAGTTCTTCAAATAATTCACGTGTAGACTCGACTAAGAAGAACAAAACCACACACCTCTGTAATACTGGCCTATGGCATAGATATTGGTCCCTCCTTAGGTGTGGTTTACATTTGGAAAACATGAAAGCAGCCAATCTGTATGTTCCAGTACCTTCTCTCCTTACACTAGCTCCTCACCTGCCCCACAGGTGGCAGGAGTTAATAAGAGCATGCATTCTGTACTTGGATTGCCAGTATTTGATTCCCAGCTCTAACATTTGGTAGCTGTGTGACCTCAGGTAATTTATATCACCTTTATGTACCTCAGTTTCCTCATCCATAAAAGATAGGTAATAAAAGTATCATCTCAGATGATTGAGGTAGAAAATGAATGGACTAATATGTATTGAAGAGCTTGGAAACCTATATGGAATATATTAAGGGTTATATTTGTTCATTATTATTTAAGGAAGATTGAACTTACATAAATACTCTTTTACTAGAGACTATTTCACATATCATCTTCCTTCTGAAAAATAAATCCATGCTGAAGCCCTCATGAAGGCTAAACTGGTTTCTTTGAAGACAAAGGTTAGACTCTTTGACAGTATTTTTCTAGATTAAAGTATAATACCACATTATGATAGAAAAATTATACCAATATATTTCCTTTAATTTAATATCTTTCCTACAAAATTAGTAACAAATACTCCATATGTATCATGAAATACTCATACAAAAAGACATTTCTAGCTTTACAAGTAATCCTCTTCTGTGAGCCAAATATATAAATTAAATTGGCAGATGGCTTCCAAAGATGAGTGAAAGAAATTTCTACCAGGTTGATTTATAGTATTAATAAAATACAAATATGTGCAAGATCCCATTATAATGAACTCCACTGGACCTGTAATTTGCTTTTGCTCTAATTAAACTTTGTTATTGTGAATATATTGCTAGAAATCATATCCCTAGTCCATAGAAGCTTAATCAGAACCCCAGTTGATAAGTAGCCACTCTGGAATGAATTAACAAGTGAAAGGGAATATTTTGATTCTAACCGGGAAAGAAAAAGGTGTAATAAACTCACCACTCTTCATTCTTTCTTCTCTGTTCTCCAATTATTGCTGGACTCTTTAGTTTATCCTTAGACCATGTTTCAAGTCCTGTGTGAATAGAAGTATAATGTGTTTGATTGTTTCGTTTGTTTTAATTAATCAGGAGAACTATAATTTATAAGAGGAAGGAAGAAAAATGAACATTATTATTAATTAATTTTGTCAGTACCAAATAATTAGAAACTTTAACCTCCCCTCTTTCAATACAACTAGAATATTTGGACATGGCTAGTGAAAGTGGACAGGCATAAAATTACTAAGCAGGAACACATGTTGTAGAGAAGCATTTGTAATAAGAACAGCTAAGTATTGGTCAGTCAGTTACATACCACTACATGGAAATTTCTTCACTCTTTGGAATGCTTTTTTATGATAAATGTTTATGCAAGAAAGATTGATTTGTCCTATGATAAATCTGCTCCTAGAATTCTCCATTTTGGCTTTATTAGTATTATATTTATTCAAAGCTCAATATTAAGCCACATAGTCAATTTGGGGTATTTACCAAAAAATATATTTTTAAAAATAAAATATGCATGTGAATGTGTGTATAATTTTGATTTTTCCACAGTTTAATGTTTTTGAATTTTAAATATTCTTTATTTTATATTTTTAAATAAGCAAATTATTCAATGTTTTCTCAATTGAATCCAGAAATTTAAGTTCAAATAGTATAGCCTAAGAAAGTAACATAGTGGATGAAACAATATATACATGAGTATTCCCATTTCAATATTATTTATGAGTAAGAAAGAAATACAAAATGAATGCCCTACTATGAAAGAATGACAAGTTAATGATGGACAAACACAAAATTGGGCATTTGCAGTAATTAAAAATTATGCTTATGAGTACCATAAACCACTATGCCATGCAAATTATGCTACAAACATAAAGGAAAAACTAGAGTATGAAACTGCTCATTTAGTGAGAATAAAAAGACATGTTTGCAAAAGACAGATACTGCAACAAGATTAAAAATGGTAGGATTATGGCTCTTTTCATTTTATAATATACAATGTTTAGTTTTAATGACCAAAAAATAGTTTTATTTCTGCATAACTCAAAATTGAAGACATTTTTTGTTTAACCTCGAATCTTACTGACCTAAATACCCTTAGAGATGATTGAATGAATATGAGTTATATGTTTTGATAGAATTTTCATTTTATTTTTATAAATGTACACTTATTTTTCAAGTACATTTTAATTACACTAAATGAAGTTATATTGTAAGCTTTTTAAGTGACAATTATAACTTTACACACATTTTTACAATGATATTGTACTATGTGATGCCACATAGAATATACCAGCCTACAGCAGCCCCAGTGGTGCAATTGCTTAGTTCACAGTACTTATAAGAATATACTAGCCTAGACCAGGTGTGGTGGCACACGCCTGAAATCTCAGCAGCTAAGGAGGTAGAGGCAGGAGTATCATGAGTTCAAAGCCAGCCTCAGCAACTTAGTGAGCCACTAAGCAACTCAGTGAGACCCTGTTTCTAATAAAATACAAAATAGGGCTAGGGATGTAGCTCAGTGGTCAAGTGTCCCTGAGTTCAATCCCCACTACAACCCTCGCCCCCCAAAAATATACTAGCCTAAAAATCATGATTATTAACTATATAAAGTGTATTATCAACTTTAAATAAACATATAACAAAAATATTAATTGCATGTTATAGAAGGAAAAAATCATTGAGACTACAAAAATATGAGATATTAAGCATTTATACTGAGTCAACAAAAACATTCTAACCTAATATATATTTTGATTTTCTGAAAAATTAAAAGAACTATAATTCCCATTACAATCACAATATTTCTTACAAAACAGATCCTCTCAGTAAAATTCTCTTCTTATAAGGAATCATTCAATAAGTTTAGCTATTTTACAAGGATTTGATTTTCCTGTGATTGAATTCATTATTTTATTCTCAATGATATCAACAAACAGAAGAATGCCAACAGCACTGTACAGTCCTTCTGTCTACCCTTCATTATGACCAGCTTTCATTTTAATATAAGTAGGGTAAATTAAATTAATAAAACAGGGTGATTTATTTTCATGAACTTAATGCTTGGAATACAGTCCTCTGTCTTTTTATGAAGCACTTTGATTAGATAGAGCTGCTCATCAATGTAGATGGACCTAATTTTTCTTCATAAAACACTGGCAAAAGTCTATAAAAGGGAAAGGAGGGGAACAAACCATTCACAGTACTGAATAAATGTTTATTGAGCAAACAATCAATTTCGGTACTAGGATATTGGGGATTTTTATCAATTATATTTTGATCTATTGCTGCAAATATCATAAGGTCATAGGATTTCATTATAGCATTGGTTTATGGCAGAAATAAATTAGAATTAGTTTAAATGGCCATCACAATGAAATGGTAGTAAAAACTATAGCATATCCCTACTATGGAATATTAAGTATACAATAAAAACGAATTAGTAGATATAATCTACTAACCTGGAAAGATGTCTATGATATATTATTCATCTAAAAAAAAACACTGATTCATTATATTTTAATACTCTGTTTTAATTTAAAATTTTTATTATAGGATATATATTATTAATAGTAGATACCATTGATAATATGGCCATTTAAAATATTAATATTGTCTAATATTAATTATTATTAGTTAACAATATTAGTTAATAGCCATAAAATGGCCATATTACCAAAATAATAAACACATTCAATACAATCCCCATCTGAATACCGACATACTTTACAAAACCAGAAAAAAATGGTTATAAAATTCATTTGGAAGAATAAAGAATCCAGAACAGTCAAAGCAATTCTAAGCCAAAAAAGCAATGCTGGAGGCATCACAATATCTGACTTCAAATTATATTGCAGAGCTATAGTAACAAAGACTGCATAATAGTGGCACAAAAACAGACACAAAGTCCAGTAGTACAGAATAGAAGACACAAAGAAACCCAGAGAGTCATGTGATCCTTTATAAAAACACACACTAGAGAAAAGACAACCTTTTTAGCAAATGGTGCATGAAACTGGTTATTCATAGGTAGAGTAGAAGAATTAAACTAGATTTTTATCTCTCACCCTGCATAAAAGTCAACTCAAAATGGATCAAAGACCTAGGAATTAGACCAGAAATTTTGAAATGTAAAAGAAAACATAAGGTCAATTTTCCAAACTAAAGATGCAGGCACAGGCTTCCTTGATAGTATTTTTCCTTAGCATTAGGAATCCTAAGAATTAATAAATGTGATGACATCAAACTAAAAAACTTTTGGACAGTAAAGGAAATAATTAAAAACATGAAGAGAACCTACAAAATGGGAGAAAATCTGTGCTAGATACTTTTCTAAATATATCAAGAATTCAAAAAATCTTATCACTAAAAACAACAACAACAAAAACCAATAAATAGGCAATTAAACTAAATGGATACTTTTAAAAAGAAAAAATACAAATGGCTAACAAATCTATGAAAAAATATTGTACATCTTTACTAGCAACTAGGAAAATGCAAATCAAAAACTACACTGAGATTTCATTTCACTTCAATTAGAATGGCAATCATCAAGAATACAGATGTGGGGGGAAAGTAACACATTTATACTGCTGGTGACATCGTAAATTACTATAACCACTATGGAGATCAGTATGGAGGATCCTCAAAAGACAAGGAATAAAACCACCATTTGACCCAACTATACCAATCCTTGGATTTATCCTAAAGAATTGGAGTCAGCATATACAGATACAAGCATAACAATGTTTACAGTAGAACAATACACAATAGTTAAATTACAGAACCAGCGTAGGTGTTCATCAATGGATGAATGAATCAGGAAATATGGTATATGTATAGAGTTTTACTCAGATATAAAGGACAAAATTATGTCATCTTCAGGAAAATGGATAGAATTTGAGAGCATTAAGTTTAATAAACCAAACTCAGAAAGTCAAGTGTTATATGTTTTCTCCCATATGTGGAAGCTAGAGAGAACAAAGGGGGAAAAATGTGAAGGTCATTTCATGAAAATAGAAGGAAGACCAATTGAGTAGAGAGGAAGGAGATGATGGAGGGAGGGAGAAGAGAAGAGAAAGGGGGAGGTAATAAGGAATGACACTGACCAAATTGTGGGATGGATGTGTGTGTGTGTGTGTGTGTGTGTTTGTGTGTATTGTGTGCATGTTCAAATATGTAATAGTGAATTTCATTATTATGCATAATTATAATACAGTAATAAAAACTAATAGTTACTAGTTATTTCTGGAGGATACAGTTTAAAGGGTAGAAAAGGAACATTCAATTTCTAATTTTTAGAATTTGCAACATAATGGACTTATAGATAATGTATACTTCATTGAATTATCTGAATTTTCTAAAATGTAGTATTTTGTGATTATTTTATAGTTCTTTTTCAAAACTCCTGTCCACAGTATCAAACTTCAAGCATCAAAACCATAAGGAATATTATCAACACACAGGCTACCTATTCCCACATATCACAATTCTATTGTAGTAAGTCTAAGTGGGGGAACCGAAACTTTGCATTTCTACCAAGGTGTCAGGTGATGCCAACACTGCTAGCCTGGGCTTTACCCTTCCAGTGCCACTGTTTGACATAGTAGGAATATTCTATATTTAAAATTATATATTTGAGTTATTGCTTTAAATGACATATTTTCCCAATTTAACTCATCTCTTTGATCTGTTCATCACATATATTTTATCCCTCTTTAGTGTCATAAATAATTCTGAAATAAGACTTCTTATAGCAGAAATTTCTATTTCTTTTGGATAATTTTGTGGAAGTGAAGTTACTGTGTCATTGATGATGAATGGTTATACTGTGCACAAAAGGCTAAAACTATTTATCAGAAGTATTGCACCAATGTATAACAGCAATATATGAGACCATCCACTTATCCCATACCTTCACATCTAAAGTCATATTTCACATACATTTAGGACTTGATTGAATATATATTTAAAGGAAATAGAAAAAAGAATACAAATAGCTTAAATCCAAATCTCATTAGCATTTTAAGTTTTATTTTTTTCCTCCCATAATCCTCAGTTTAATGTAAAATGATGTGTAGAATGAAGGGAATCTCTGAAATTTGGATGTATAACACCATGCCAGAATAATTTTGAGATTTATACCAACTTCTGAAATTGACAGATTCCCCCTATCCTTTGATTAGCATTGACTTCTTTTCCATATCTAGAGATTCCTACAATCATTAAGAGCCATGATTCATGGACAAAAAGAAAGGGAGTCATTCATATAACATAATAAATTTTGAAGGTAAATCAGGATTTTGACCCTTAGTTTTCCACTTATTATCTGGTAACCTTGAGCAACTTACTACAGCCTCTCTGTGCTTTAGCTTCCTCATGGAAGAGAGATTATCTAGATAACATTTCTTGTATCATTGGATCCCTGCCAGTACCGAGGTACCATATTTAATTCAGATATCACATAATAACATTCAAAATGGTACTTATCATTCTATTTCATCTTCCAGTGCTTGAAATACCAGTAGACACTCACAAATAAGAAAGTGAATAAATGAATGAATTTAGGAATAAACAAATAACTCCACCTCTAAAGCAAAATGAAACAAATTTTCATGCTCTGCTGTCAGGTCTTTGACTAGAAAGATGTGGCAGAATTTATTATTTTCCCTCAATTTCTTACTGCTCTCACCTGAGAAGTCTCTGTTCATGTCTTTTTCATAAGACACAGCAAAATCTTCTCTCTAACAGAGCCTAAGAAGGTGGGTATATGTGGTGGAGTGACTGGCAAGAGACCTCTCTAAGAAATGCCACCATATTTAACCAGTCTTTTTTTTTTTTTTTTTTTTGGACTTGCAGGGGACTATGTTTTGATGTGAATTCCGGTATTTCCCCCATAAGTGGCATTTTGAAGATGACAGCTCCAGCTGTCCACTCATCCTCCCTCCGATGACTCATGCCCAGCAGATGGTGCAAATAGCTTGGCACGGATTCGCTGGATCAGTGTTGGGGAAAAGCCTTGCCAGACTGCTGATGGTTTCTTTGAAGTTGTTCATTCTGGCTACAATGGATAGTAACAGCATATCCTTGGCCAAACAGAAAGAAATTGAAGTCTGAAAGAAAATCTGGAAACTGGGGCTTTGTACCCTTCGCAATAACTATATCTATTTTCTGCTACTAATATCTTTTGTAATATTAACACAACCTATTGGAGTTCTGTCATTCTCTCCCTTCAGATTCCCCAATGCCTGGAATTATAAAAAGATGATTAACACTGCTATTAATAATGCTAAAAGACATTAGAAAGAACAGTGGGTTAAAAGTCAAGGCACCCAGATTCTAGTCTCAGTTCTGCCTAGAACTTTCTCAGTAATCTAAACCAAAACATATGGTGTGCTTTGACATTTAGATTCTGCAACATTTACAGGAGGATGAAAATATCTTGTCTATGTCACAAGGTGATTTTGAAAAACATAAAATGATGAATTTGTAGATGTGAGGTAAATAAGTATTATGAAATTTTATAAAGTTTAACTATTATGATGAATACCACACTGACCCTTCTCCCACAGGTATGACGTTTAAATGAGCATGAGTTTTTACAGATATGCCTTCTCACCCCTCTGTTGGCTGTGTGAGACACAGACCAGAATTGAAGGACAATGGATATCATGAACCCAGGACTCTCACCAGCTCATATTCCAATCTGCAATATACCTTAGAACCATATCTACTCTACAATCGTATAAAATTTGCTTATACATTTTTTGATCTAAAAACTCTTGTGTAATATGAACAATTTAGGAAATTAGATGATTTTTTTAAATTCTCAACTTTGAAATATCAAACCAGTCATTACCAAACAAAATATCTTAAACACAACTTCATAAATATGATACTAGAAGCTACAGTTAAAGTTAATGAACACAATTTAAGTTAACAGATTATAGCATCTAGGACTAGAGCTTTTGTTCAATTAATCTCTGTATCCTCAACTCTGGTAGAAATTCACTTGAAATGGCACATCTGCTGGATATAGATATGCAATTCAGAAGTACAAGCCATATGGATTTTCCTGTATCAACCAATGTCTAACTTTACCTGATAGTCTTAGAAAGAGAATTACTAGAACCATTTCTTTTATTTTTAAGTGTATGAGTCTATTTCTCAGGCACATTTTAGAGTTCTTTTAAAAAGTATTCATAATTAATAGGATCCATAATTATATTTCCCTCTTTTAAACACAAACAAACAAAAAGTCTGGTTTACCAAGATAATTGTTGCAAACTAGTATTATGAGTTTAATTTTGGGCTGGGGTTGTGGCTCAGTGGTAGAACACTTGCCTGGCATATGTGAGGCACTAGGTTTGATTCTTAGCACCACATATCAATAAATAAAATAAAGGTCCATTGACAACTAAAATTTTTTTAAAGAGTTTATTCTTTTTTTTTTTCATTAAGAATGAGTTGTCAAAAAAAAAAGAATGAGTTGCCAGAAAGTCAGAGGACATTAAAGTCAAATGATGTATTAATCTTCAGCTAATTATTTTCAATAATTTAATTGACTTAAGACTTTTTTTTTTTTTTTTTTGGAACCAGTGATTAACCACTGAGGCACATCCCTAGCCATTTTTTTTTTTTTTTTTTGGAATTATATTTAGAGACAGGATCTCAACTGACTTGCTTAGGGCCTTGCTAAATTGCTGAGGCTGGCTTTGAATTCTCAGTCTGCCTTCCTCAGCCTCCTCAGCCTCTGGGATTACAGGTGTGAGCCACCTGGCCCAGCTAAGATTTCACTTCATACCATATAAGGTATAACTATCAAAATAATCAGTTCAAAAATAAAGGTAAAAAGTGGTTGTGCTTTACCTTGTCTTTTGAATGAAATTGAGCAGTTACACTAGACTTAGATTTAGTTTGTTTCTTCACAAAAATGGGTAAAAAGTTTTCTAAGGCAAATGTTTAAACTGAAAGAAGCCTTTTCTAGGTGTTCTTTAAAGTTTGATCAGGGGCCAGGCACAGTGGTGCAAGCCTGTAATCCAGCAGCTTGGGAGGCTGAGGCAGGAGGATCACAAATTCAAACTAGCCTCAGCAAATTAGTGAAGGCCTTGTCTCAAAATAAAAAAAAATAAAAACCATTGGGAATGTGGCTCAGTGGTTAAGCACTCCTGCATTCAATCCCTGCTGCCAAAAATAAATCAATAAATAAAGATTGGTCAGAAAAATGGATGGTACTCTAGATATTTTGAGGTCTCTCTGGAAATCCAGTTTTCTGGGTTAAAAGGAAAACTGCCAGCAGGATTCTCATCTGCCTGCATCATCACAGTGGGGATTCTGAGGAAGATGTCACCAAATTGAAGGCAAAACTCACATCCACCATCTGCCCATACCCCAATTCCTAAATAAATGCATGTCTTCTTTCCCCATTTTGAACCTTCAGTACAGACTCTAATTGGCAAAATGTAACCAGAATCCTGCAGGCAATGGAGTCCAGGAATTGTGGTTTCCGGGCTGCACAGAGGGAGCCCAAAACTCATGAGAATTTTCCTGAAACTTCCCCTCATCTCTCTTCATCTCAAACCAAAGGAGGCAAACCAAAGAGCACAAGACAGTTCTACTCTGAAGTCTCTTTGTACTGTCTCCTCAGTCACTGAGAACCCTTGTAAGAGCTCTAACTATGCCAGGAAAGAAATCCTCGTGAAGACAATTTAGCAGCAGCAGTGACAGCACATATTTATTCCCACACTAAAACCAGCAGCACAGACCCTTTCCTAGAGCACAGGATGCCTCCCTCTGTCAGGAATAGAAGGCTTTTATTATCTTTGAATGTACTGGACACCCACTTCACTGCAAAGAAGATCTCACATCATTTCTTAAATCCTCCCCCCAACTTTTTGTGATATATTTATTGATCACTCTATTTAATACCTATGAAAATTGAGATTTAAAATAGTTATGAGGAAATTGCACAAGTCCTAGGGCTCACTAGTGCCAGATGTACCCTAGATGTCTGAATCCAAAGCTTTTGTTCTTTGTGCTACAGACAGGTATGGTAAGATAGTATATTCTGGAGATAAAAAAATCACCCTATGAGAAAATAAGTGCTAAGAGAATTCAAAGTAATGCACAAAAGGAAGTTTGGATGAGCATAATCACCAATTCTTCTTCAATCAGGAACCACATTATTTTGTGAAAATTTGGCAATTTTAACAATCACAATTATACTAATCTCACAAAATGCATAGCATAAAAACCCAGAAAAGTTGATTTATGCTACAAATCTGCCAAATAAATTCATATTATGATTTGGTTTAGGGCTGGGGTTGTAGCTCAGTGGGAAAGCACCTGCCTAGCCTATGTGAGGCACTGGGTTCAATACTCAGCACCACATAAAAATAAATAAAACATAAGTATTGTGTCCATTTACAACTAAAAAAAAAATTAAAAAAAATATTTGGTAACTTGTTTTTATTATCAAAGAGAATTTAGAATATATATCTTTAAAACTTGTTTGTTTTAAACTCCCTTGACATTTAACAGGAACCTGCTGGCTTGAAAGCACAAAGATTTAAACTCAAGTTAAAAATGCTTCTCAGAGACTTCAATTAACCAGTATCAATTGATTTCTCCTAGATCTAACCATCAGGAAAAAAAAAAAAACACACACACACACACACAATAAAATGTTTTAGCATGGACTGTCCATTTGTTGCTGCATGCATTTGAGAATGTAATGGCTCAATTTATTTTACCCACAAATTAATGAAGCTCAACTTTTATAAAGAGGACTCTAATTCCCTCTAGTATTTTCATCATGAATTTAGTGACAGAACAATTTTGCAATACTTCATACGTAATTTAGTAAACCAAAATGCAAAATCTGGCATCTTAAGGATTCTCTTTACTTAGAGAAATGTTAAATATATATACTGAAAAAAAATTAAGGCAAGACAACCCCATTCCCAAATTTATCAAATCTGACAAAAAAAGTAAAATTTTCTTTTTGTTTCCAGAATGCTAAAAATAGGTAACATAAAGTTGGAGAAGAAATTTACTAAAATGAAGAACATTAATAAGTTTGTCTTATGCTTCTAAAGTATTAGACATGAAATTTGTCAAAAAATATACTCAAGATCTTACATATTCCTTACTTAAAATTTAATCAATAAAGAGTTAAAATTATTAACACAAATATTTCTCTCTTACTTGGAATTTTGCACGAAGTCTTAGATTGATACTAGAGAAAGACAACAAGACTGATCTAAAAGGAAGAACTTTATTAAGGATGCTTTTTTTGAATGGTCCAAGTATATAATAAACTACAACATATGCTAAAATATTATTTTTGAATTAATAATTTGCAGGGATTTTACATTGGGATTGAATGGTTTCTCTGTCTCCGATCTGGATAAAGAATACCAAAATGAAGTTATTTTAGATTTTGATATTTAATTAGTCCATATGTTAGAGTTTTTTAAATGGGTTTCCATTTAAAAATGCAAGGGTGTTAACTTGGCTATAATTTAGTCAGACTTTCATTTGAATTTGCAACAGAGTGGCCTTATATTTCACATTCCATAGAAACATATGCTCCAGAGACTTATGCATCACCTTTGGGATCTTATGGGGCCAGTAAATAATACTCTCTTCTGCTAGGCTTGGTTCAGAACTGACTAAAAATAAAGCAAAGAAGCCTGGTGTGGTGGCGCACTCCTGTGATCCCAGTGGTTGGGGAGGCTAATACAGGAGGATCATGAATTCAAAGCCAGCCCTCAGCAAAAGCAAGGTGCTAAGTAACTTGGTGAGACCCTGTCTCTAAATAAAATACAGAATAGGCTGGGGATGTGTCTCAGTGGTTGAGTGCCCCTGAGTTCAATCCTTGGTGTATGAGTGTGTATATATATATTATTTTTTTAAGTAAAGCATAGGAAGTAAATGGAGACTTAAATAACAGCTTTATTACTGATAAAGCAGATTAGAAAAATGTGGCATTAAGTCTGCACCTAAAACCTTCTCAACACTCCATCCTTAAAACAGACAGACACACCCAGTGACACACAGGACTGCAGGCTTTTCACATCCCTAGGAGTTCATCTAAATGCATGAGAGCAAAAAACAACGGTGGAGGAAATTACTCCTAAAAGTAGAAAAAGGTCATGCTGACTTTTCCCAACCTGTAATCAGCAAGGTAAAGTGAGTGATGGGCCAGGAAGAAACACTAGGACTAGGCTAGCAGAACCTTATATGTGGAAAAATGAGGAGTAATACAGTGTCCCTTACCCTCAAATTCACATGGAAATAATGACAGAGTATGGCTTCCAGTCTGGTAGTCTGCATTCATCTTCCTTTGCTTATAGATATATGTGTGTCTTTTCTGGCAGTTAGTACATACAAATATATGCATACCATTTTTATAAAAAAACTGTTTTTCTCCTTTTAGTACTTTGTGGCCCATAGTAAATGCATGTAGTACTCTCTTATCTATGAAGTATTTTCACCTAACAATAGGAATGGATAGATATAGATTGTGTGTGTGTGTGTGTGTGTGTGTGTGTGTGTGTATGTATGTACCAGAGAGAGAGAAACAGCCTCCAGGAAATACAGCATTTGGTCTAATCTTCTTATGCATCATGAAATAACAAAAAATCGTTATAGCTCCCTATAACAGATATTAATGAAATTAGCATCTATGTAATTGTGTTTCTGAATTACACTGGTTGTTTGCCCTCTTTAAGTTGCTTTATGTATCACAACATATAGCCCTGGATGCAGACTGCAGTTTTCTATGCCTTTTGGTGCCTGCTATTTCCCCATCTCATCTGGTTGTACATTTTGATTGTGCCATCATTGTGGATAATCAGGCTCACATGACAATGATAGCACAAAGAATTAGGATTTTTCCATTTGTAAAGATCTAAAAGTCATGATTAAATATTTGGGAAAAAAGCTAAAACTACTTTTGAATAATCACTATTGTGATGGGGTAATGGAGTTCTAACTTACCAGTTTTAAAAAATGCAAAATGAGTTATATAACCTCTTTAATTATGTAGAGCATTTTAAAATATGCAAAATTAAATTTTAAATGATTATTCAGTAACATCAAATATTCTTTATAAAATCACCATTTAATCATTGTTCATAGTTGCCTAACCTATTGCAATGCAAAATGGTATTGAAAGAATGGCCTAAACTTGTAGTTTAACTTATTACGTTCCTCAGGGGCCACAGAGCATACTGTGAACCAAAATGGTCAGAGAGAATAAAATTGATATTAGCATTTTCCTGTTTGTCTCTATTAATATTGCGTTACAAAATAATCACAGTATTTCTCTACTTTTCATTAACGTAGAATCCCATGGCAGTGGAATTCAGCAGCAATTTAGTCTTGGTTACTGAACACCAGACCAATCACAATTAACAGGTTATGTCCTATCTATCTGTAGTTCCATTTTCATCACTTACTTCCCCTAACCTGCGAGTGGACAATTGGAAAATGATGGTGTACTACTTCATTGCCTCTACCTAATAGACCTTACCATAGTAGGCCTCTGCTCTATGGATAAACACAGCTCTTTAAACACAGATGAAGATTGAGACCCAGAGAATACAGGCAACTAGTCAAATTCAAAATGCATCTCTTTCAAACTCTTTTGTTCTAATTTCACATTTTTCCACTTCTTTCCCCTAAATTTTTTTCTGATTTGTGTATCTAAATCTGGGCCTTAGTTTGCCTCCAAAATCTAAACTAACCCAAACAAAAATCATTCACCTTCCAAAATTTTCCATAGAAAGAAGTATCAAATCTAGTACATTCATTTTGCAGGATTTTTATCATTTCTGCTTCTGCCTTCTAGTCAATATGCTTTGTTCTCTGTTTTTCTAGTCTTTTTTTTTTAATTTTTTATTGTGGGTTGTTCAAAGCATTACAAATTTCTTGAAATATCATATTCCACACTTTGATTCAAGTGGGTTATGAACTCCCACCTTCACCCCATACACAGATTGCAGAATCACATCAGTTACACATCCATTGATTTACAAATTGCCATACTAGTGTCTGTTGTGCTCCGCTGCCTTTCCCATCATCCACCCCCCCCTCCCCACCTCTCCCCTCCCCTCCCCTCCTCTCTCTCTACCTCCTCCACTGTATAACCCTGAGGGTCTCCTTCCATTACCATGCAATTTCCCTTCTCTCTCCCTTTCCCTCCCACCTCTCATCCCTGTTAAATGTTAATCTTCTTCTCCTGCTCTTCGTCCCTACTCTGTTCTTAGTTACTCTCCTTATATCAAAGAAGACATTTGGCATTTGTTTTTTAGGGATTGGCTAGCTTCACTTAGCATAATCTGCTCTAATGCCATCCATTTCCCTGTAAATTCTATGATTTTGTCATTTTTTAATGCAGAGTAATACTCCATTGTGTATAAATGCCACATTTTTTTTTATCCATTCGTCTATTGAAGGGCATCTAGGTTGGTTCCACAGTCTTGCTATTGTGAACTGTGCTGCTATGAACATCGATGTAGCAGTGTCCCTGTAGCATGCTCTTTTTAGGTCTTTAGGGAATAGACCAAGAAGGGGAATAGCTGGGTCAAATGGTGGCTCCATTCCCAGCTTTCCAAGAAATCTCCATACTGCTTTCCAAATTGGCTGCACCAATCTGCAGTCCCACCAGCAATGTACAAGTGTACCCTTTTCCCCACATCCTCGCCAGCACTTGTTGTTGTTTGACTTCCTAATGGCTGCCAATCTTACTGGAGTGAGATGGTATCTTAGGGTGGTTTTGATTTGCATTTCTCTGACAGCTAGAGATGTTGAGCATTTTTTCATGTACTTGTTGATTGACTGTATGTCCTCCTCTGAGAAGTGTCTGTTCAGGTCCTTGGCCCATTTGTTGATTGGGTTGTTTGTTCTCTTATTGTCTAATTTTTTGAGTTCTTTGTATACTCTGGATATTAGGGCTCTATCTGAAGTGTGAGGAGTAAAGATTCGTTCCCAGGATGTAGGCTCCCTATTTAACTCTCGTATTGTTTCTTTGGCTGAGAAAAAACTTTTTAGTTTGAGTAAGTCCCATTTGTTGATTCTAGTTATTAACTTTTGTGCTATGGGTGTCGTATTGAGGAATTTGGAGCCCGAACCCACAGTATGTAGATCGTAGCCAACTTTTTCTTCTATCAGACGGCGTGTCTCTGATTTGATATCAAGCTCCTTGATCCATTTTGAATTCACTTTTGTGCATGGCGAGAGAAAGGGATTCAGTTTCATTTTGTTGCATATGGATTTCCAGTTTTCCCAGCACCATTTGTTGAAGATGCTATCCTTCCTCCATTGCATGCTTTTAGCCCCTTTATCAAATATAAGGTAGTTGTAGTTTTGTGGATTGGTTTCTGTGTCCTCTATTCTGTACCATTGGTCCACCCGCCTGTTTTGGTACCAGTACCATGCTGTTTTTGTTACTATTGCTCTGTAGTATAGTTTGGAGTCTGGTATCGCTATACCGCCTGATTCACACTTCCTGCTTAGCATTGTTTTTGCTATTCTGGGTCTTTTATTTTTCCATATGAATTTCATGATTGCTTTCTCTATTTCTACAAGAAATGCCGTTGGGATTTTGATTGGCATTGCATTAAACCTATAGAGAACTTTTGGTAATATCGCCATTTTGATGATGTTAGTTCTGCCTATCCATGAACAGGGTATATTTTTCCATCTTCTAAGATCTTCTTCTATTTCTCTCTTTAGGGTTCTGTAGTTTTCATTGTATAAGTCTTTCACCTCTTTTGTTAGGTTGATTCCCAAGTATTTTATTTTTTTTGAAGATATTTTGAATGGAGTGGTTGTCCTCATTTCCATTTCAGAGGATTTGTCGCTGATATACAGGAATGCCTTTGATTTATGCGTGTTGATTTTATATCCTGCCACTTTGCTGAATTCATTTATTAGCTCTAATAGTTTCTTTGTAGAGCCTTTTGGGTCTGCTAGGTATAGAATCATATCATCTGCAAATAGTGATAATTTAAGTTCTTCTTTTCCTATTTTTATGCCTTTAATTTCTTTCGTCTGTCTAATTGCTCTGGCCAGTGTTTCGAGAACTATGTTGAAGAGAAGTGGAGAGAGAGGGCATCCCTGTCTTGTTCCAGATTTTAGAGGGAATGCCTTCAGTTTTTCTCCATTCAGAATGATGCTAGCCTGAGGCTTAGCATAGATTGCTTTTACAATATTGAGGTATGTTCCTGTTATCCCTACTTTTTCTAGAGTTTTGAACATAAAGGGATGCTGTACTTTGTCGAATGCTTTTTCCGCATCTATCGAGATGATCATATGGTTCTTATTTTTAAGTCTATTGATGTGGTGAATAACATTTATTGATTTCCGTATATTGAACCAGCCTTGCATCCCAGGGATGAATCCTACTTGATCATGGTGTACAATTTTTTTGATACGTTTTTGTATCCGATTCGCCAGAATTTTATTGAGGATTTTTGCATCTAGGTTCATTAGAGATATTGGTCTGTAGTTTTCTTTCTTTGAAGTGTCTTTGTCTGGTTTAGGTATCAGGGTGATGTTGGCCTCATAGAATGAATTTGGAAGTTCTCCCTCCTTTTCTATTTCCTGAAGTAGCTTGAAAAGTATTGGTATTAGTTCTTCTTTAAAGGTTTTGTAAAATTCTGCTATATACCCATCCGGACCTGGGCTTTTCTTAGTTGGTAGTCTTTTTATGGTTTCTTCTATTTCCTCAATTGATATTGGTCTGTTTAGGTTTTCTATATCCTCCTGACTCAATCTGGGCAGATCATATGACTTAAGAAATTTATCTATGCCTTCACTATCTTCTAATGTATTGGAGTATAAGGATTCAAAATAGTTTTTGATTATCTTCTGTATTTCTGAAGTGTCTGTTGTGATATTGCCTTTTTCATCCCGTATGCTAGTAATTTGAGTTCTCTCTCTTCTTCTCTTCGCTAGCATCGCTAAGGGTCTGTCGATTTTGTTTATTTTTTCAAAGAACCAACTTTTAGTTTTGTCAATTTTTTCAATTGTTTCTTTTGTTTCGATTTCATTAATTTCAGCTCTGATTTTAATTATTTCTTGCCTTCTACTTCTTTTGCTGTTGTTTTGCTCTTCTTTTTCTAGGATTTTGAGATGAAGTATGAGATCATTTATTTGTTGGTTTTTTCTTTTTTTAAGGAATGAACTCCAAGCAATGAATTTTCCTCTTAGAACTGCTTTCAATGTGTCCCATAGATTCCGATATGTTGTGTCTGTGTTTTCATTTATCTCTAAGAATTTTTTAATTTCCTCCTTGATGTCTTCTATAACCCATTGATCATTCAGTAACCTATTGTTCATTCTCCAAGTGATGTATGCTTTTTCCTTCCTTCTTTTATCGTTCATTTTGAGTTTCATTCCATTATGATCAGATAAGATGCATGGTATTATCTCTACTCCTTTATATTGTCTAAGAGTTGCCCTGTGACATAATATATGATCTGTTTTTGAGAAGGATCCATGTGCTGCTGAGAAAAAAGTGTAACTGCTTGATGTTGGGTGGTATACTCTATATATGTCAATTAGGTCTAGGTTATTAATAGTGTTATTGAGTTCTATAGTTTCCTTATTCAACTTTTGTTTGGAAGATCTGTCCAGTGGCGAGAGAGGTGTGTTGAAGTCTCCCATGATTATGGAGTGGTGGTCTATTAGACTCTTGAACTTGAGAAGAGTTTGTTTGACGAACATAGCTGCACCATTGTTTGGGGCATAAATATTTATGATTGTTAT
The DNA here is from genome assembly GCF_021218885.2 of Marmota monax. Lineage (NCBI taxonomy): Eukaryota > Metazoa > Chordata > Mammalia > Rodentia > Sciuridae > Marmota > Marmota monax. The sequence continues at coordinate 1,385,146 of NW_026693851.1, read as the reverse complement.
GTCTTGTTGGTGTATGGTTCCCTTAAGCAGTATGTAGTGTCCCTCTTTATCCCTTTTGATTAACTTTGGCTTGAAATCTATTTTATTTGATATGAGTATGGACACTCCTGCTTGTTTCCGAAGTCCATATGAGTGATATGATTTTTCCCAACCTTTCACCTTCAGCCTATGTATGTCTTTTCCTATCAAATGCGTCTCCTGTAGGCAGCATATTGTTGGGTCTTGTTTTGTGATCCATTCTACTAGCCTGTGTCTCTTGATTGGTGAGTTTAAGCCTTAACATTTAGGGTTATTATTGAGATATGGGTTGTTCTTCCAGCCATATTTGTTTATTTCTGTTACTAAACATGGTTTGTTTTCCTCTTTGATTTTCCCCCCCCCCTTTACTGTCCTACCTCCCACTGTTGGTTTTCATTGTTATTTTCCATTTCCTCTTCCTGTAATGCTTTGGCGAGGATGTTTTGAAGAGATGGTTTTCTAGCTGCGAATTCTTTAAACTTTTGTTTATCGTGGAAGGTTTTAATTTCATCCTCCATCCTGAAGCTTAATTTCGCTGGATACACAATTCTTGGTTGGAACCCATTTTCTTTCAGTGTTTGAAATATGTTATTCCAGGATCTTCTAGCTTTCAGAGTCTGTGTTGAAAGATCAGCTGTTATCCTGATTGGCTTACCCCTAAATGTAATCTGCTTCCTTTCTCTTGTAGCTTTTAAAATTCTCTCCTTATTCTGTATGTTGGGCATCTTCATTATAATGTGTCTAGGTGTGGATCTCTTATGATTTTGCACATTCGGCGTCCTGTAGGCTTCTAGGATTTGGGATTCTGTCTCATTCTTCAAGTCTGGGAAGTTTTCTCGTATTATTTCATTGAATAGACTGCTCATTCCTTTGGTGTGGAGCTCTGTACCTTCCTGTATCCCAATGACTCTTAAGTTTGGTCTCTTAATGTTATCCCATATTTCTTGGATGTTCTGCTCATGGTTTCTTAACAGTCTTGCTGAGCTGTCTATGTTCTTTTCCAGTTGAAATACTTTGTCTTCATTGTCTGATGTTCTATCTTCTAAGTGTTCTACTCTGCTGGTAGTATTCTCCATTGAGTTTTTAAGTTGGTTTATTGCTTCCTGCATTTCTAGGATTTCTGATTGCTTGTTTTTTATAACCTCTATCTCCCTGTATAGTTGATCCTTTGCTTCCTGGATTTGTTTGCGTAATTCGTTGTCGAAGTGATCTTTCATTGTCTCATTTTGCTGTTTAATGTCTTCCTTGATACTCCAGATCATCTGAAGCATGTATATCCTGAATTCTTTATCTGACATTCCATCTGCTGCAGCCGTTACCTCTTCTAAAGTTGCGTTGACCTGCATTGCTTGTGGTCCTTTCTTTCCTTGTCTTTTCATACTGCTTGCGTATCTTTCCTGCAGGTGCGGGCGGCGGCTCTGCTCTCTCCTTATTCCAATTGGGGTGTCGTGGCTACCACGCCGGCAGGTCACTGGGCCTGTTCTGGGAGCTGGCGGCGGCTCTGTTCTGCCCTACTCCAATTGGGGTGACGAGTGTACCACGCCGGCAGGCCACCGGGCCTGATCCGCCGGTCGGTTGCAGGTTTGCCTACCCTGCAGGCGCGGGCGGCGGCTCTACTCTGCCCCTACTCCAAATGGGGTGACGTGTCTGTCGTACTGGCAAGCCACTGGGCCTGTCCCGCTGGTCGGTCGCAGATCTGCCCACCTTTCGGGCACGGGTGGAGGCTCTGCTCTGCCCCTACTCCAATTGGGGTGTCGTGACTACCCCGCCTACAGGACGCTGGGCCTGTTCCTGGCACGGGCGGCGACTCTGCTCTGCCACTACTCCAATTAGGGTGGTGTTTGTACCACGCCGGCAGGCTCCTGGGCCTAATCCGCCGGTCTGTTGTAGGTCTGCCTACCTTGGAGGCGCGGGCGGCGGATCTGCCCTGCCCCTCCTACCACGCCTGCGGACCCCTGGGCCTGATCTGCAGGTTGATCACTGGTCTGCTCACCCTGCGGGCACGGGTGGCGGTTCCGCTCCGCCCCCACTCCAATTGGGGTCACGTGACCACCACACCGGCAGGGCCTGATCCGGGCGTGGGAGAAGGATCTGCTCTGCCCCTACTCCAGTTGGGGTGACGTGTGTACCACACTGGCAGGCCACTGGGCCTGACCCGCCAGGCTGTCACAGGTCTGTTTACCTTGCAAGCGCGAACGGCGGCTCTGCCCTGCCCCTCCTACCACGCCCATGTACCACTGGGTCGCGGGTCTGCCCACCTTGTGGGTGCGGGTGGCGGCTCCGCTCCAACCCCTCTCCAATTGGGGTCACGCAGTCACTACGCTGGCGAGCCGCTGGGCCTGCTCCGGGCGCTGGCGGCGGCCCGGCTTCTCCCCTCTGGCTCGAGGACAAATTGAGGAGACTCGGGTGACTGTGCCTCACCCCCCCCTACCAGGAGACCAACTGCTTATGTCACCGCTGGTATTGATGAAGTTCTCTCCTCCGCCGCTTTCTGCTGACATCAGATCTCTGCCATGTTGGTATCCTATGCGAATGGCAGCATTTCGTTCCCCTTGCCGGGCAACCAAAGCAACGGGTGAGTCCTGACCGGCCCTCAGCAGGACCCGGACCGAGACGCAGTTTCCGCGGGCTCCTAGCCCCGGTCCAGGGAAGTTCCGGGAGCCGGAACTCGGCCGCTCCGTGCTCGGTGTAAGCTCCTATAAGTGTAAGCTCCAAGAAGCAGTCCCCGCGGGCTCAGTTCCGGGAGCCGGAATTCGGCTGCTTAGTGCTTGGTGTATGCTCTGATAGGAGCAGGGTCCAAGAAGCAGCCTCTGCAGGCTCCGCATCCCTGGGCCAAGGCGGTTCCGGGACGGTTCCGGGAGCCGGAACTCGGCCGCCCCGCGCTCGGTGTTCGCTCCGATAAGATCAGATTCTAAGAAGCACCCAGGCGCTGAACCCTAGCAATCTGTCTGCAAGCCGCAGGCGAATTGCAGCCTGAAATTACCTGTTCTATGGCTGAATGAGCTGCAGTCAGTCGAAAACAGGGAAGGTGACGTCAGTTTACCAACATGGTGGCTACTGGCCTCCTCTGTGGTCTGACCGGTGTGGAGAACCGAGATGGACCGCTTCCTTCCCCCGTCTCGAACCCAGAATTCAGCCCTGAGTACGGTGCTTGCGCGGCTGGCAGAAACTGCAGCGCTGTAACCCTGCGTCTCTATCCCAGCGCGCGCTGCAGACTCTAGCCACAGGGCGATTTGCTGAATAAGCAGTGTTACCCTCCGTGCGACAAACCTCTCGCGTTTGAGTCCCCGTAGCCGATCCTCATGCGATGGAAATCCTTCCTCCAGGTTCCGGAGCACCCCACTATTGCTGGAAATTCCTAACAAGATATCCTTTAGCCGTCCTGACTTGTCATACTCCCACACAGTGAAGCAGCACACGGGGGCAATGCACTCCCCTCGCCGCCATCTTCCTTCTCCTGTTTTTCTAGTCTTTAGAGACTTTGTTGACAATTTCTGTGGCGTAATAAAATCTTTGCCCAGCATAATGTGATAACAAAGTAGAGACATATTATGCCATGTTATATTTTAAAATGTTTTCTTTCCTCAGTATTTCACAAAGAAAAAATTGTGAAGCTTTCTTTTCTCACCTATATGGTTATACCCCTTCAATGAAATTATCATGAGATCATTCTTTCAGTGTGTATATTAAGGATCCACTCTGATAGCTGAATTCAGATAATTTGCCACTGACCCCTGACTCAAAGAAGCAAAATAGTAAGAATGGACCAAATGGATCACACCTCCATTTCCAGGCACAAGGTTGCTTTCTTCTTCTCCAGAAAGCAGCACAGATAATTAATGCTCTGCTAAATAATAACATACACAAAACAGTGGCTAGTTGTCCAACTAAAAGGGAATAATTATGTAATTTTCTGTTCACAGATCTGTCAATGATCTATATTGTATTGGGAATCTTGATTGTCCTAAATTAAGAAATCTATACCCTGGGTGGGTTAAGAATGAAAAAAGAATCTCTCAAGGGAAATATTTCTTTTGAATCAAAAATATTTTATTCAATGCAAAACAAATAATAAATAAAATTCTTTTTACCTCCACCTTCTTGGCCAGTACTGAGAAAATCCATGGCAACTAGTTTCAAGCCACCAAAATAAGGATGCCCCAGAGAAACCTACAATGGATGTTATCTCTTTAGAGAACTGCATTTTCTTCTATAATTATGGTATAAAACAGAGCATTCACCATAGGTAGGACACATAGAACACAAGCTACAGTTTAGGACCCAAGGCTTAAAAGGTCTAAAACATTTCTACCTCAACAGTCCCTATTTTCTCTAATCACTTTCTTATAAATAACTATATCCATATGTTCTTTTCAAGAAATCATGTAAAAGCACCACGTATTTCTGCTGAGAACAGCTTGACAGTACCAATACTTACTTTCTTCAAGGCAAAAGGACATATGTTTAATAAAATTAGTTGGAAAATTTTCTTCATAAATAAATGCAAAGTCTTATGAAGACCCTTGAAATGCTCATTTCACACTCACTTTTAAAACTAACTAATGATTTGACTAATGATAAATGGCTCCATCATAAAAAAAAAAAGCAACATTATGGTACTTCTTCCAAACAAGCAAGTATGGAAGCCTATTGCAAGCCTAGAGGTAAAAAAATAAGTTTGTTCATAACTGTTAAAAACTAAAGATGAAAGGGATAGAAACCAAAATATTTTAGAAGCATCGGTAAAATACAATCTTAAGAACAAACATAATTATTTATTTAGGAGATTCCTAGACATAGACACAGCAGCCATCAAACAGGATGGCATGAAAACCACATGAACCAGGAGAAGAGGAAGGAGGTGAGCGGCAATGCATAACAAACATGCCATGCAAGTGCACTACCACTGAGCCCCAGACACAGCTCCTGAAGTTAATGTTTTTAATCCTATTAGAAGCTACTTGGTCAATCCATAGCTGCCAGGATACACATAGTTTCTTCTCCCCTCATTTACCTGAATTGATGGTTAGAAAATGAAACAGAATCCAACCATCGGTTTTACTTGAAAAAAAAAAGATAGTGAGTATTCAAAGAAAAAAAAAAGCAAGATATACAATAGAATTTAAATTTTGCCCAGTGATAAAAAAATCACAGTATATAAGTAGATTTTTAAAGAAGAGGGGAAAAGCTCTAATTCAAACTTTGGATAAGCTGTTGGTTGCTTCTCCATGAAAAGAGTTCAGAGAAGGAAAGATTAATTCTTTACTTTCACTCTGTTGTCTGAGCACCCTCATCACCAACTTTTTCCAGCTTTATTTGAGTTAATTCAGAAACCTCTATGTTCAAGACTTTATACTCAGATTCTTCATAATATGAGCTTTGAAAAAGACAAATATATCAGCCAGGAAAATTTTCCCAATACTTAATGTCTTTTCTATAAATAACAATCTACAAATAAGAAAATTTTACTTAACCAAGTTACTAAAGTAGAGAATGACATTATTGCAGAGTGTCTTTAAAACAATTGTTTTACAATATGAGAGTTCCATCCAAGAACTCAAAAATATACACTAAATTTCTGTTTAATCACCAGTTCTATTCAGCCCTTACATAATCTATGTTATTTCAGAATTCCCTCTCACACTATGTGACTCCTGAAATCATTTTAGAAGAAAATACCACTTGTAAAAAAAAAAAATAGTGACAGAGCAGGCCCAGCAGCCTGCTGAGGGGCAGAGCTGCCCCCCACCCCCCGCGCCTGCCAGGTAGTTCGAACTGTGACCACGGACAGAAAGGGCCCAGTGGCCCGCGGCGGGACAGAGCTTCCAATCACTCCTGCAAGGTAGGCGGGCCTGTGACCCACCGGCAGAAGAGGAGCAGCGACCTGCTGAAAAAATAGAAATTCTAGAAATGAATGCAAAATAAATGATTCAATGTTTAAAACAGAAAGAAAGATAAAATAAAAAAATAGGAATTATTGAGCCAGGAGAAACATACAAATAATTTATCCAGAATGAAATGAGAGATAAAGAGATGAAAAATGTGAAAAAGTTTGGAAGATATGGATATATTGATTATTATTTGTGATTGCAACAAACAATCTGGTCTATGGAGTTGCAACTTGATTGTACTATTCAATCTTAAGATTTTATTATGTTAAACATGTATGAAAATCCTCAAGGCCAGCTAACTGCTTAAGAACAGAGTGCCCATCACATTCCACGATCCTTGCTAACACCCTGGCCCCTCCCTTCCCATCCCTCTGTCCTATCTCGACTAATGAGTTGGATGGAGTAGAATAAAAGAAAATATGTAAAAAAAAAATCATTCTGAAAAAAATAATAATAAAAGAAAGATTAGAAAAGCAAAAATAGAAACAATACAGATAATAAAAAGCAAGTCAAATAGACTGATAACCATGATAAATTTAAATGAGCTGAATTTTGCATTGACACAGCTTACCAAAAAAGGTATTAGCACATGTATTTTATATCAATTCATTGCAGTTAGTTTTGTATTCCCATTCAGCAACCTCCCATTTTCAACCAAGAGACGCTTCAAATTAAGTTCTGAGCTTCTGGGATGACCACAGAAGTCTCTCATTGCTTCCTTGCTCTAGATTCAATTATTCCATTTCTCCAAGGTATTTTGGTTCCAAAAAGGACAGAGAATGGTATTTAGAGACTGAAATTTCAGTACTCTGGGGGTTCTTGCTAGAGAGTGTCTTTCAGTTTTAGCCCTTTTCAGTAGATGAAACTAGGAAAATGATTTTTTAAGAGAGAAAATGTATCATGAAGTATGAGTTCATACCAAGTATTGCTGATCAGATTTAAATTATTTTTATCTCCTTTCCCTTACTCTGAAAATTTCTTGTTCCTAATGTCATTAACATGTTTTTTAGTTCTTTTATTCTACTGATAAGAGAATAGCAACACCAACATAATAACAAGTAGTATAATTACTAAAAACAAAACAAAAAAGTTAAAAATTTTCAAGTACATAATTTTGTCCTTAAAGTAAAGCTCACTAGGGACTTATCATAAATTTACTGGAATTGAAAGTCACTCTGTATGTAGTTTATATGACCATATGAATCAAAGCTATATTATTTTGTTTTGGGTTTTAGATACTATTTTGGTTCTTGATTAATTTTCAAAAATTATGTAAAAATATATGGTTTAAAAATCAAATCCTTAAACTTTAATATATTCAGAGTACTTCAGCTTCTATTTATGTTCCCTCTACATATATTGTTCACCTTTTTAAAAATTTTTCTGGTGTTTTTTTATTTATTAATTTTTAATATAAATATTCACATATCTAATTAGATAAAAGCAATAAAATACTATACATAGTCTCTCTACCTTATTATTTTGTTCTGTGGCAGTATACAGAGAATTTCTTCATTCTTTCACATGGAATAAAGCTCAATTTTGTAGATATAATCGCTTTATTTACATAATCTCAAATTTAAATATCAAAGGAGACTGGATAAATAACTAGTTCTTCAATAAAGAATCCTATTTAAATATCTTTTTGTATTTTTCCAAGAATATCTTTGAGACAGATTCCTATCAAAGGAACTGCCAGGTTAAAAAAGTAGAGATATGTATAATTTTATTAGAAATTATAAGCTTCCCTTCATGACATTTATGCCACTTTGTATTCCCACTGGTAACATAGGACAGCACCTGCTTCCCCTCAGGCTTGACCAAAGAGTATATTATCCAATTGTAGTAGAAATGGAAATTTATTGTAGTATCAATTTGCATTTTACTTATTTTAAATAGAGAAACTTTTCATAATATTTAAGGGTCATTTGATTCTCATTTTCTGTGAAATGCTCATTTTTTTCTGAAGTTGTAATTTCCCTTCCCTAATTTTAGAACTCATATAGCCTATTAACACTTTATTTCTGAAATGAATGCAAATATTTTCCTTGTTTATCATTTATGTTTGATTTTGTATATGGCTCTTTCAATATTTTTTTAAGTGTTCAAATTTGCCCGTATTTTCTCTCCTGCCTACTTATTTTAATTGTAGTTAAGGCTTTCTCTATACTCAGTTTTACTAAGGAACAGAGTCAGGTTTCCTTCTAGTACTTGTACATTTCACTTTTAAAATTTAGACTTCTGATTTCTTTGCAATTTATCTTGAAGTATAATGTGAGAATAGATGAGATTTTTTTTTTTTCATAATTCTGGCCAATCATTCCAACATTGCTTATTTTTTAAACTACTTTATTGAAGTCCAAATGACATGTAAAAACTGTACATATTTAATGATAACAACTCAGTGAATTTGGAGCAAATGTACACCTGAAAAACCACTATACCATCAGGTTCATAAATAAATCCTTCATCTCTAAAAGTTTCCTCCCACCTCTCACTCCTATATTATTGTTACCAGGTTTTGTGTATGGTAAGGACACTTATCAGAAGATTACTCTCAAGTTTGAAGTATACAATACAGTATATTTAGATATAGGTGCTATCCTGGAAGGTTAACCTCCAAAAGTGATTTATTTTGCATAATTTAACCTTTTAACCCTTGCCAACTTCAACTATTAAAAAGTCCATCTGTCCATCTTTTCCCCACTGATATATTGAATTTATAATTCTATAGATATTGACAAGGATCCGCAACTATTTCTAGATGTTTTTTTTCTTCTCTGTCTGAATGTCTATTTAGCTCTGAGTACTATGCTATTTTAATCACTATATCTCTTAATCAGATAGAATAATAGTTAATGGAGATAACTAGCTTTATCAGCATATTCATGAATATGGCTGCTTATCTGTCCTTTCAAATGAAATATCTCAATGTGTTTCTCCCTAGGGAGAAAAAAAACAAAGCAATGACAATTCAATTGAGATTTCATCAGACTTATTTACTAATTTAGAAAATATTAACATCTATATGATATTTAATCTTCCTATGAAGGAATATGGTATATAAACACACAATGCAAAACCAATAAGAGGCTATAATGAGAACATACCCAATTATGGTAAAAAAAAATATTTGCATACAACTCTAGAAATGTTTTAAACCTATGTGAAAACAGCTGTTAAATGTTCCTAAAAGGCCCAAAAGCAGTTAGAACAAAGGGGAAAATATGCCATATTTGTGCATAAATATTCAATATTATACAAAGGTTAATCATTGCCTGCATATGTATGAATTCAAGTTTCCAGTCTTACCTGCAAGTCTAGAAAATTGTAAGTCCTCAATAATTTGGTTAATAAACAACACTGGGAATTATGTAAGGAATAGACATCCTGTTTATTGTCTGAAATTCTTTCTGGAAACAATGTGAAAAGGTCAATGTCAAAACATCTTGAATGGATATCACAGACTTGAAGGAAAGAAAATCTCAAAATCCACAGTAGGGCATCCTTCAAAGCAGCACTGTATCATTAACACTATTGACAACGCAGAGTGTGATGTTATTTGAAAAAACAGAGACATCGAAAACCCAAGCTACAATAATCAGACTCTTGGCAAAGAAGTTTGGAAATACCTCAACCCAGAAGTACTCAAAGGTCTCTGACACCTTTTGGGTATCTGCAAGATCAAAAGTCTTTTCATAATTTTTAATATATTATTTGCATTCTTTCACTATGTTGACATTTGCAAAAGTGATTCAAAAGCCATTGTGGGTAAAATTGCTGGCACCTTCACAAGAATCAAGTGGTACTGAATTGTAGCAGTAATCATATTTTTATGACCACATAGTACAGAAAAATGAAGGAGGAAAATCAACTTTACTTAAAAATAAATCTTTGATGAAGCAATAGAAATTACTAATATTATTAAATCTTTGAGTACACTCTTAAGTAGTCTCTGACAAAGAAGAATCATATGCAAAGTATTTTGCTGCATATTGAAACAGAATGGTGGCCTCTAGGAGAACTGCTCATGCAGTTGTTTGACTTGTGAGCTGAAAGAGCTAATTTTTCACAGAAACTATTTTTACTTGAAAGAATGACAGACAAGCAAATAAGAGTTATTCAGATTTGGGTATTTGGTAGAAAATGTCTTAACAATGAACAAAGAAAGCCAGCCACTTCAAGGAAAAGAATGGTCTATATTTGTTGCCACTGATAAAATTAGAGTTTCCAAGTGAAAATCATGATTTTGGAAAACTTTTATCTGCCACCATGCACTTTCCCAATCTTTAAAGACTTTTCTAACAAGTTTTGCCCTGATATTAATATCTTTATACTATATAACCAAATGTGTCAATATTTGGAAGTTCCCCATAACATGGTGGGTCAGGATTTCTCAGAAAATAAATACATGATGTGATAAAATTGTGCATAAAAACCATTCAGAATAAAAGATAAAGAAGTGAACTTTAATTCAGTAAAACCTGGTCCCTGATATGTATAGTGGGCTAAATGGTAGCCTCCCAAAAGATAGGTGCAAGTCAATCCCAGATCCTATATTGACCTTACATTGTAAACAAGTGAATTAAAATCAAAAGATGTAAGTAAATTTAGGATTTTGAGAGAAGACACTCTGGATTATCTGGATAGGTCCTAAATCCAATGAGATGTGTCCATATAAATTCGAGGGAGAGGCAGATTATTTTAACAGAAGAGGCAGAGGTTGGAGTTGAGTAATGCTAACAGGCAGTAGAAGATGAAAGATGCACACAAGAGGATCTCTCCAGAGCTTCCAGGGGTGGCCAGCCTTACTGACACCTTGACTTCAGTCTTCTGGTCTCCAGACTATGGGAGAATAAATTTCCATGGTAAGCCTTCTGATTTGTAGTAATTTATTGTGACAATAATAGAAAACTAATACAGTGACATTTCAGAATTCTCATTGCAAACAACTTTTGAGACTCTTTTGAAAAAAAAAAACTTAATTTTCATCACAGTCCTAAATGAATACATTATAGTTTTAGTGTTATTTTTAATGAATTAATACATAAGTACCTATGTATTTTCTCAGTTCCAATTTTAAGAGTAAATGCTGATAGATATTACCTACACAAACAAAAATTTTTTGATATCTTTAATAGTTTTATTATTTAACCAATTTATTGCAATTATAACTTCCTATTTTATGCATTCATAAAAGTGATCTCTGATGAAAACTTCTGCATCTCTATAAATTTGAAGAACTTCCTCCATGAGGAGAAAAATATTAAAGCAGTCAGGCATGATGCTACACACTTGTAATTCCAGCAACTCGGAAACTGAGGCATCACAAGTTCATGGCCAGCCTCAGCTACTTAGCAAGGTTCTAGCAACTTAGAGAAATCCTACCTCAAAATAAAAATTAAAAAGGCTGGTTATGAGGCTAAGTGGCTAAGCATCCCTGGGCTCAATCTCCAGTACCAAAAATAAGTCAGAGGTTAATCAAAGGACGTATGAAGCACATTGGATTATTTCTGAGTTTTCAAATGTTTTACTCTAAGTTCATTTGTGTTTGCTGTTACACTCCTATTATGGTTTGTATGTGAGGTGTCCCCCAAAAGCTCACATGTGAAATAGTGCAAGAAGGTTCAGAGGAGAAATTATTGGGTTGTAAGAGTCTTAACCCAATCAGTGATTTAATCCCCTGATAGAAATTAGCTGAGTGGTAACTGAAGTGGTCAGCGGGGCTGGAGGAGATGGGAATTGGGGTGTGGATTTGGGTTTATATTTGTATCTGGTGAATGGACTGTCTCTCTGCTTCCTGATCACTAGGTAATCCGATTCCCTCTGCCACACTCTTCTGACATGTTGTTCCTGTCTCACCTGGAACCCTAAAGAATGGGTTGTCTATGGATTGAGACCTCTGAAACTGTGAGCCCTAAAATAAACTCTTCCTCTACTATTGTGCTGGTTAGGTCATTCAGTCACAGTAGCAAAAAAGCTGACTAAAACAACTTCAAAGGTAGACCTCTACCCAGCTGCAGAGACTAGGATATAAAGGTGCTATCTTCTTTGATACCAACACTTAAAGAGATGGTTCCAGAACCTTAACAAAATAAATTCCATAGGTTGTAAAATTGGCAAGAAGCTAGAGGAAAATTTACATACATTTCAAAGGAACAAATAAGAAATGAACAACTTCATGTTTTCTAAAGTCAGTGTACCAGGAAAAAGGGAATCAAGGGCTTCTAGTAAGGAAGGAATCTATTTAGTTAGTCAAGTTGAGAAAAATGTTAAAACCACCTAGGTCACTAGGAACAATATCTCATATGCAAAGTGCTTCTTGTGAATTCATGTTAGCATGCAAATACATGCCTTGGTCTTTTCATCCCATTCCAAAATGCACTGTAAGAACTCTTTGCGGGGAACTCAGTTATACTGTGCTCAGGCATTCAGGGTGCACAAGCTCTCATTCCTATCTTTTCTGACATCCAGATTACACTTGCCTACAGCAATGATGTCTGACTATAATTTACTTCAGAAAATCTTCTATTTGACCTTCTTAGCCTTTCGAGTCTTCATATAGGAACATACAAATGTATTATGTTCTGGCATTTTTGATTAATGCAATAAATAAGTGAACGTTACCTCCCTGAAAACACATATCAAACATCTCACAGCAAAATCTTAGAACCTATACATGGCCAAAATCCATTCAAAAACTAAGTCTATATAAGCTCATTTCCACTACTTTACAATGCTTTATATACCTACACCCAAGCCAACCTTTTAGAATGTAGCCACAGATCAAAAGTTCATTTGACTATAGAGAACCTACATAGCTACATACCCAGCTCCCTGATGCCACGAGACCTGAAAATGTTTAAAAATAAATAAAAAGTCCCTGCAGATAAAAATAGAGATAACCAGAAGTAAAACTTGTTTCATTATAAAATGTTGCATGTACATTTAATGAATCACTTAGTAGGAGTGCAACCCTTGTGAGGAACGAAGTTAATATTTTCAATGTTTTAAAAGCCAGGTACAGCGGTGCGTGCCTGTAATCCCAGCAATTCTGGAGGCTGAGGCAGGAGGATCACAAGTTCAGAGCCAGCCTCAGCAACTTAGCAAGTTCCTAAACAACTTAGTGAGACCCTGTCTCTAAATAAAACAATTTAAAAAGAGCCGGGGATGTGGCCTGGCCCCGTTGTTAAGTACTCCTGAGTTCAATCCGAGGTATCAAAAAAAAAAAAAAAAAAAAAGTAAACCATCATAGAAAATGTCTTATGTCTTACTATGAGTAAGCAGATTATCTACTAGCCTATCTAGGTAAGAATATAAAAGCTTAGGGTTATGTACACATAGAAGATTTAGTAAATTGAAAATGCAAGAATTACTTCAGGCACTCCTGTCTTCATCTCAAAATGGAATGGAGTCTACATCTATTTTGGACTTTGCATTTCTCTTGGAAAATAGGACACTTCTGCTTTCTGAAAATCTCTCCAGCTGTATTTTGGTTCCCTTAATTTTCTAGCTACTCAGTGCTTAGTCTTGCAATTCTGATTCTTGTTGTCATCTTGAATCATTCCAATATTCTTAAAACACATTCAGGTTTTCATATACTAAAATAATAATAATAATGAGGAGGAGGAGGAGGAGGAGGAGGAGGAGAAGGTGCAACAGAAAGAATCCGAAGAAATTTGTTAGTTGTCTAATTTCACATAACAAATTACACTTGAACTTAGTGGGCTAAAATAATAAACACTTATTATTCCATAGTTTCTGAGGGTCAGGAATTCAGTTGAGGCACAGCTGAGTGGTATTGGCCTAGATTTTTTTAATGAGGTTTCAGACAGGATGTCAGGCATTTTTGCAGACACCTAAAGGCTTTATTGGGTCTAGAAATCTGCTTCAAGGTAGCTCACTAACATAGTAGTGGCTTTTGGAAGAATCTCAGTTCTTCATGAGCTGCCTGATTGTAATGATAATATTACACAATGGCTGACTTCCCACAGTAAGGACTTTCTACAAAAAAAAAAAAAAAAATCACGTCAGAAACAATACTTTTTATGACCTAGTCTCAAAAATCATGTACCATTATTTTTTTGATATACTATTGCCTGCACAAGTCAACACTATTTCACATAAGAGTGAACCATATATATCAGAGGCAGAGGTCAATGGTACCATTTTGGAAGTTAGCTAATAACCTTGTATTCCTGTCCATCTATTCTGTTTAATTACCAACATCCTCAATGGTTTTGCTGCCAAGCTCTTCAAATATCTGATCTGTTTTTAATCTCTTAACTATTCTAATTCCCTCTTATCCCCCTTACCATCAATTTCAGTGCATGCTATCTATAGAAACTGCTTCTTAAAGGTTACCAGTGATCACTTCCTGCAAATGTATGTCCTTGGTTTCTCCTCAGACTTATTCTTCAACATTTTTAGTGTTTGCTACTGCAAACCACTTGCTTGTGACATTCTCTTATCCCTTTGGTCTCTTCAGCACTTAAGGACTTCTCTTGTCTGATACCATTTCTCTCCTTTTCTTCTCCACTAGGATCCTAACTGCAGGGTGTTCTTTAATCTAAGCCCTGTTTTCCTTGCTATAGTATGACTGGGCTGGTATGCACTCTGCTTCAGCTATGAGGCCTTTTATCTTGCCACTAATGAATCTGTTTCTTTCCTGACTCCATCATAGTATGTCCTTCCCAGCTGCCTAGACATCTTCATTCTCTGAAGAAAGTCTCATTATTTCTATCTTCACTGTCTCTTGGAAGAAATACCTCATCCTATCCATTCCAACTACTATAAGCCCTTTCTATCTCACAGTCAGATTTCCTCAGCAATATTTTAGCTTATAAACTTACTTGACTTCCACATTGACCTTGCCTTCTCTCGACTGCAACAATCATGTTTTCATTCAAAATATTCTTCAGATATTACTTTTAACTCTGAATTTTCGGGAACAAAATATTCATTGTCATCCATTGTTTCCAAACTCTTCAGACTTATTTCAAAACAGTGGTTTCCTATTTGACTACCATACATAACTTCTTATCCTATCTCATATTCCTTATTTTCCTATTTCTTTTCAGTGAGGTTAATCCACTCACTGTCCTCCAAACACACAACCCAAATTTCCACATTTACTTTTTTAAAATCCCATTCTTTCTCAAAAAATACTTTTATTCATCTTTTCCACTCTACCAGTTTTGTAGGCTCAAATTCTACAATTTCACTGAAATGTTCTCTACTATAACTACGTTAGTTCATACGAGGCCTTCAATTTTTGAGTTCCTAATGCTCAACGAAGTGTCTGTTTCCTTGATTCTTCATTGTTAGTCCTGCTTCCACAGCTATGTTGTGAGTTTCTAAAAGCTGGAGTTATGTCTTATACTTCTTGGATTTCCTTTAAAACATATGCAATATCTGAAATTAACATGCTGAGCACATGATAGACTAGGAAAAAATATTTACTGGCTAACTAAATAGGAAAAACAACTAGAAAATCTCCATGGCAATTGGCAGAATGACTACAAACAAAAGAGTCCTTCACCAAATACATTATCTAAAAGTACATTTTCCCTATGTGTCAATGAAAAAAAAAAATTTACTGTCTCCTAGCACAGCCAGTCTTAATTCATAAAGCACTTGTAAACTCTAAAAGTCAGGCTTGTTAAAGGGTACACTTGCTTAAACAAAGGGACAGATACATAGAAATTCCTTCATTTAGCAAGTGCAGAGGAAATCAGATCACATTTCAAAAGTAATTTGATAATTTCAGCAGCTAGAGAATAATTTTAAAAAAATTAAGCAATAAGTCTGTTGTTTGGACTTACTGAGGGAAAGTAAAACCAAAAAAGTAAGAGAAAACCCTACAGGATTGTGTCTTGGAAATATCATGAGGTACCACAGTCAGTGGGAGCCACTTTCTAGCTGAGTGGCCCTAGGCAAGCTACTGAAGCTAGAGGAAATGTACCAACCTCATGGGGCTGCCATAAGAATAAAATGAGATTATCAACCTGAAGGAAGCTGGTAGGGTGTCCAACACATGCTGGTCAATACATCTAAGTCTCCTTCCATTCTGCTTAGCAGCGATAAAGAGAATAAGAGGCCAAACCAGAGTGTAGGTGTAAGAGGCCTGGTATTATTACCCCAGTTCAGTGGCTAGTTATATGTTGCAGCAGAAATAGCAAATTGCCTTCAGTTTCTATTTTCTTCTTCTCATTTTTTGTGGTAGAATCCCCTGGGTTATAATGGGTAGCCAGATAGAGCTCTATTTCTTTTGGTTTTATTGAATTTTTAATTGTTGGATTTTTAGTGCCTTTGGGTAGACCTGAGACTTCATTTTTCTATTATTCAGCACTGACTTCTGCTCTACTTCAGCCAGATCCCAGTATGTCTCACTCCCTTGGCCACTGAGTCAGATGATCCCCAAGGAATCTTCCAACACACAGTGGACCTGGGCAAACACGTGGAATAGTGTTGTCTACCAGAGGAATGAACACCATGATGACGCAGTAGGTTTTACAATTTTATTTATTTCACAATGTCAGAGGAAATTTGAAATAATCTTAGTTTTAATATTCTTAAATCTCTTCTCCATGTTAAGCCTATCATTAGGGTGTAGGTGGCATATTCATTTCCTGGGGCTGCTCTAACAAACTACCACAAATACAGTGATTTAAAACAACAGAAATTTACTCTTTCACTGGTCTCGAGGTCAAAGATCTAAAAGCCAGTGTTGGCAGGGCTACCCTCCCTCTAAAGGCTCCATGGGAGAAATAATTCTTTTTTTTTCCCCTCTACTTTTCAGGTGAAACTTCTTGCCGCTTCCATCTTCCAGAGGCTCCAGGTCTTACTCGGCTGGTGGCTGAATCACTTGCATCTCTATTTCCAGCTTCACCCAGGCTTCTCTGTGTCTTCCACTTCTCTTCTGTCTCTTCTGAAGACATCTGTCACAAATTTAGGATGGTCTTATCTCCCGATCCTTTGTTACATCTGTAAGATCCTATTATATAAAATCACATTGATGGGATGTGGGGTTAGGATTTGGTTCTATCTTCTGGGCGCCATCAATGAATCCACTCATGAGAGATAGCCACATAAATGATCATTCATTTATAAAATATATGCAGTGTAGTATAGATATCTGACACTCTGAAAAGGAAATGGTCAAATATTAGTGTTTCAACTATTTACAAAAAAAAATAATATTTTACTGAAAATTTGACTTTGGATATCTTAATGTACTTTGTGAAGCTACAAGTTAAAATTTTTTCAATCTATCAGTGTCTCCTACATTATCGTATATTTTTTTGTTAGCCATGTTCTAATTTGAGAATTTGCTACTTCCTAAATGTTTTATAATTAGTGAAAAAGAAATCTTACAAATGAATCATTTCCTTCTGTTTAGTTAAGCAAGTGATACACAAATATAATCTTAAAATTCAATCCAAAAATATAGAGGAAATAATGATTGTCCTTCAAAATTCCTTGCCTTTCTCTTCCGCAAATAAGTCAGAAATTTCTTTCAGAACTTGTGCATACATGAAGGATAGTTGTTAGCTTTTTCTATTATAAATGTGATGATGCTGCACATATTCCTCATAGTTGAATTTTCCTTTTTTCAATATGTCTCTGTGTACAGTAACCTGTGCTGTTATTTTTGTAACTGTACCAATATTTGATAAAAAGAATGGGTCATAATTTATTGATGGATAGTTAAGTTACTTTCAAATTTTGATGTTAAAAAAATGTTGCAATTGCCATATATCTAAATGTTCACAAGAATTTCTATGGGATAGATATTTTAAAGTGAAATTGTTTTGTCAAAGTTATGCACAGTTCCAATTTGGTTAACCCTATTAAATTGCCTTCTCCCAAATGCTCTACGAGCCCATTAAGACTAAAATATCATTCTTGCTGGTCAACTGGTTATGTTCTTCTATGATAGCTTAATATATCAAATGAGCAAGAAGAAATATTTGTGTTATGTATGTGTATGTGGGGATGTATTTATGTGAATATATACATGTATGTGTGCACATATACATGTGTGTATGTAACCTAACATATAAACATTTTTTCTATCCACGAGCTACTATAAACCATTCAACATTGGTTAAGTAAACTAGAAGAAAAGCCACTTATGTCAATATACTCCTTTGCCCACCTTCGAATACTGAGCATCAGGCATTCTAGGAAGGGAAATGACACTTCTTGAAATGTCATCGTTCTAGAGCAGAACACTCTACCAGTCCAAGAATTTGCCCTCAGAATGTGTTCAGCTCCAAAATATCTAATTGAGACGTCCAAAGTCAATGCAGGAGTTTAGTCCAGCAATGGTATCAGAGTTCATTGTGTTTTTTTCTAAAAGTTCTAGCAAGAACTTTGCAAGAAGCTATATGTAACTTGAATTCCAAGGTGATCTGATTAAAATGAGCACAACACCTGGAATTAGTTATTTGGATACTTTTCAGCTAATCTAGGAGAGGGAATATATCCTCTCCTCAGGCTCAAGGTTGAACTGGAATAACAGTAGTATAAAAAAAAAAATCAACTAAGGTTCCTTAATAGTTGTTGCTCTTGACTTCAGCACTTGGCATAATTACAAGGAGATTCAGTAGCAATAAAAATCATTCCAAAGCATTTGAACAATCCTATGTTCTTAAACAAGCTGACAATATGAGGCACATTTTGAAGGTAGCCGACTTACAGCTTGTTAAAATGCATCAGGAAACTGAATATCTAAATTGGGGGAGTACATAAGATTATCAACCCATTATAGAAAATTTATAGGCTCATAATTTCTCAATTTATATTAAGTAGAGAATTTGCTTCTATCAAGCTTTTCTTTATGCATGGACTCAAATACCCTTCACCCACCCCACTGAAGTCCAACACATACTTTCTGCCTCCAAAACATCCCCACATATATCCTCATCACGTATTTGACAAAATATGGTGTCAAATAATAAAAACATGATGAGGTTGCATTGCAAGGAATTGCTTTCTGATGATATCTAAGACACATAAAATGTTGTGTTACTGCAAAGTTTGTTTTATTTACAACAAAGAGAGCAGAAATGGTAGTCAATTTAGACATATGAAATTGACTGCACTAAAGATTAGAATACACTGGGGATTAGAGACAGTTCAGGATGGCTGCACTCAGGCAGTGTGACATATTTCAGGACAAAAGGATTTTGTACTAGAGATGATTCTATTCTGCCAACAAACAAATGGAGCAAATTATTATTTGAGCATTCTTTGTGTGTTATTCTTTGAATTCTCCTTTTACCATTTGGAGATCATTTCTGTTTCTGGCGGTTCTGAGATTTCCTTTTAGTCAATGATATGATACTTCTTTATTTTTTAAATTTCTGCTGGTTTTCACTTTTATATTGATATAATTATTATATGATAAAACACAGTTTTTCTTTTTCATACCAGGGAATTGAACCCAGGGTGCTTAACCACTGAGCCACATCCCGAGCCTGTTTTTATTTTTTTATTTTGAAAAAGTGTCTTGTTAAATTACTTAGAGCCTTGCTAAATTGCTAGGGCTGGCTTTAAACTCGGGATCCTCCTGCCTCAGCCTCCAGAACCACTGGGATTACAGGTATATGCCACTGCACACAGCAAAATGCACAAATTTTAAATGTTTCTCCTGATGAGTTTCGAAATTCATACAGCTGTGTAACCACCATTCAAAAATTATAACCACCATTCAAAAAAAAAAAAAATAGAACGAATTATGCTGAACAAAAATTGCCTCTGCTCCTTTCCAGTAAATTCTTGTCCCCATCCCTACAAATACTATAGGATTTCTATCATCATGGATTACTTTTGCCTATTTGGGATTTTACATAAGTGAAATACCACAGTATGTACTCTTTGGGGTACAGACTCTTTAACTTACTATAAGGTTGTTCATAAGCAACCATGTTGTTCTATAACAATAGTTTTAATGGGCAAATAGCATATAATTGTATGGATATCCTACACCATTGGATTGTTAGTAGTTTTCGGGTATTACAAATATCACTGCTAAAAAAATTTTTACGTAAGTCATGCTAAATTATATGAGAAGTATTTGGGGGCCATAGAAGATATATATGTTCAACTTTATAAGAAACTGGCCAATAGTTTTCCTAATGATTTTTGTCACTTTACAGTCCCTCAGCAATAAATGAAAGTTCCTGTCACTCCACAGCCTCACCAAAATTTGATGTTTTCAGTCTTAATTTTAGACATTCCCATAGTTGTTTAGTAACATTTCCTTGTTTTAATGTGCATAACCTTGTAACTGAAAATGTTAATAACTTTTTAAATGTACTTATTGGTCATTCATAGATTACCTTTTAGGAAATGTATAAATCTACTGTACACTTTTCAATTGGGTTGTCCTTTTCATAGTTTCAGTTTCATAGTTTCAACAATAATGTACTCTTCTATCTGTATCTCTCCATTTATCGAGTTCTTTAATTTCTCTCAGTGCACTATTTTGTAGTTTTCAATGTAAAGGTCTTAAATATCTTTCATTAAATGTATTCTTTCTTATGAGAGGATTTTTTTTCTTTTTCTTTCTTTTTCTTTTTGGTACCAGGGATTCAACCCAAGGGCACTGAACCTCTGAATCACATCCCCAGCCCCTTTATATATTTTACTTAAGAGTCAGGGTCTTCTTACTGAGTTGCTTAAGACCCTTGCTATATTGCTGAGGCTGGCCTTGAACTTTCAATCCTCCTGCCTCAGCCTACCAATCTGCTGGGATTACAGGCTTGTGCCACTTTACCCAGCCTGAGAATTTTTTTTTAACACCATTGTCTGTGGATGTCTGTCTGTCTATCTGTCCAATCAATGATAGAGTGAAAATTTGCTCTATGGTTGGTGGCCCTTATAATTTTAATCTATTTTAATATCCCACCCATAGCTACTCAACATACATTCACATCTCAGCTGGTTTCTTTCCACCCTGTCTATGAATTGTTCTCTTAGGGATGAGAAGCAGTGATAAAAGTCTCTTCCCTCCCATAAAGATCTGCTCACTACAAGATGTTTGTTTGCTTGGTTTTTTATATGTTCAACTTTATGGTGTCCTTTTAACAATGATTTTTATAGTTTATCTGACTTGTTTTTGTTTCTAATATAGAACTGATGGTCTTTGTGACTTTTTACATCCAAACTAGAAAATCAGTGATATATTTTTTAATAGTTGCAAGATAATCTTCCTTTTGCCACATCTAAAAGAACAAAAAATAATCAAATAGCATCCTGGAACCTCAAAATCATGGTGAAAAAATAATGTTTACTTGGTGCTTGCTATGTGATAGGTTTTACATTTATCAATGTAATCCAACCCTTGGAACAACAAAACAAATTAGGTATGATTACCAGTATTCCATTTTAAAGATGAGTGAACTATAAAAGAGTATTTAACTATCTTTTTATTTATATATTTAGTTGTAGGTGGACACAAGACCTTTATTTTATGTGGTGCTGAGGATCAAACCCAGTGCCTCACACATTCTGGGCAAGCACTCCACCACTGAACCACAATGCCAGCCCCAGTATTTAAGTATTTTGTCTAATGAGATGATAGAACATTCCAGCAAAGTTTAAAAAAAAAGGAAGGATGTGGCCTTTTCCAATCATGTACTCCCAGGAGAAGTTCATTATCTTTTCTTTCAGAATTGCTGGCAGTTGAAAATTGATTTATTATCTTTAATTCTTTTATTATCTGTTTGGGTTCGAAGATAAGCAAATCAAATATCTAACTTAATGTAGATAACATTTAATTCTACTGGTTACTTATTCTCATCTATGGAACTGATTTTTGTAATGACACGTAAAAAAGATATTTTCTCAACAGAGTAATATCTAGACCACTTTCAAAACATTATCAAGCAAACAAATATATATATAATCATGCATATAGTAAAAAAACATGTTTTAGAAGCACAGAAAGATGGCAGCTAAGTAAGATCCTCTGGGAAACATCTCCCTAAAGATACAGCAATTTGAACAGCTATTCACATATCAAACTGCATTCTCAAGGGCTAAAGAAGCTAGGTGGGAGACCACAACACCTAGTTTTAGTATAATAAGAAAAGACACACTGAAGACAGGTGGAGGAAAAAAGTTGCCCTTGTTACCCCTTCCCCAACTCCAAGCAGTCCAGCATGGAGGGAGCTGCCTCATGCTTAGAGGAAGGAAAAGAAATTAAGTCCAGGCCTTTACTTGAAATCCAATACCAGGCCTTTCACAGTGAAACCCAGTAACAGGCAGAGAGAGACCCACACCCCCCAAACCGAGCAGTACCCATAGATGTTGGAACTGTGTTGTCCTAATAGCCAAGGAATAGCTACTACAATTCCATCAACTTCAAGCAGCAGACCCAGGGGCAAGACTACTTTCTGGGAAGCAGGGTCCAACCAAAAGCTAGTACAGGACTTTGCCAGCACTGAGCCTGCCATGGTGAGATCCAGTACCAGACAAGGCAGGGGAGGGAAGTCCTCAGGCCAGAGATCATACAGCCCTTTGACAAGCCTGGACCTCAAACAGACGTGTGTATCCAGAAGATAGATTCAAGTTTTGGCCTGCATCATTGCCAATCTCAAAGTGGGCCTAGGACACACATACCCTGACAAGAGTGCAGCTGGTCCCTGCAGCTGTGGAACTCAAGTGTGACCCATGATAGTATCAGCCCTGGTGGCCAAAAAGCTGTCTCCACCATACATCTCCCAACCTCAGGGCAGCAAAGCTATCCTCAGTTCAGTACATGCAAACAGAACCTCTAGACATGCACTGGCACCAAGGAAAGACCTGTGTCCTGATGGGGTGTTCTTGTGTTTTAGCCGTCATCATTGCCAGGTGTAGCATAGGACTGTGTATACCCTTCATACTGGGCAGGCCTTTGTTGCTATGATATTTAGGTATGCCTAGGTTAGTATCAGCCTTTGTGGCTAAGTCTCCCTGCATCAACACTACCCCAACTTCAGATAGCACATCATGGAACAAGACTACATTCACTGGGGTAGGACAAAGTGGTAAGCATGGAATTTTTCCTTGTAACAGTACTGGGCTGGTAAAACCTAACAACCGGCAGATCCTGTAAAACCTAACAATGGGCAGATCCTAACGGCTCCCATTCCCAGGCAAGGGCCAACAGACAAAGCACTGGAATAACCTTGATAAGCTGAAACATGGGGCCCCAGTTCTTTGCACTTCTATTCCAGCCAGTATGCCCTGTGACTGATTACAAGGTCTTGGGACACAAAATAACCTCAGCCATAAAGAGCCCACAGCAGTGTGAACCTTGGTCCTGCCTAGGCTGTGAGCTCATGGAATGACTCAATATTAGAGTGGTGGTGGGCAGAGTTATAGCATAGTAGCCAAGGAATATCTCCTCCATGGCAAATCTGCACAGTGCCAGGCAGAATTCTGCGGTGTCTGACCATAAGCCAGTGACTGTGTTCAAGTCATCTGGGCCTTCCAAGACCCTAGGGAGAGATTTGCAGGGATACACTACTCTTTTTAGGTCCTCCCCTAGTTCATACTAAAAGCCCACCAACTACACATTTGGACCAAACTTAGGCTCAGATCACCCTCTAGTACTAAAATCATGACAACACACCATCAGTTTACCTATGGCAAACATGAGCTTAGGGAGCAAAATAGGGCAAAAATAATAGAAGCAGCTACAGGCTAAATAAAAATGAGCAGCCTACTTTAATTTCTGGAATACAGTCACAAACAAAGCCAGGTTATGAAGTTTATAATAAATATGTAATCCTTCAATCTCCAGAAAATGTGGTACCAGATAGTAGTACCAGTTTGTCTCATTGCTGAATTCTACCAATCCTTTAAAGAAGAATACCAATTCTCGAATCATTCCAAAACAAATCGAAGTGGAGGAAATTCTCCCAAACTCATTCTTATAAGGCAAACATTATCCTGATATCAAAACTAGATAAGGACACACACACACAAAAAAGTGAAAACTACAGGAAAACATTTTGAATGAACATAAATGACAAATCCTAACAAAATACTATCAAACTAAATTCAATAGCATGTGAAAAATATTCTTCATGATCAAGGAGGATTCTTTGAAGGGATGTAAGAAGGGATCAACATATGCAAATCAATGAATGTGACATAGCGTACCAGTAGAATAAAGCACAAAACTACATGATGATAATACATGTAGAATAGGCATTTCATAAAATTCAACATCTCTATGAAAATATTAATTACAGAAGAAATGGAACTCAACATGTTGAAAGCCATGTGTTATATATAATCCAAGAGCTAATGATATAATGAATGGGGGAAAGTTTGAAGATTTCTCTCAAAGATATGGAACAAGACAAGGATGCTCAATTTCACCATTTTTTTTTTCAGTGTAGTACAGGAAAGTCCTAGCAGAGCAATCAGGCAAGAGAAGAAATAAAGGATATCCAAAAATGGAAAAGAAGAAATCAAATTGTCACTGTTTGCTGATGACATGATCTTATTACGTTCAGAAAGCCCAAAGACTCCACAAAAAATACAGAGCCAATAAATTAATTCTGAAAAGTATCAGGGTTTAAAATTAACATATAAAAATCAATAGCAGTGCTATGTGCCAATAGCCAATTATCTGAAATAGAATTCAAGAAAGCAATTTCATTTACAATGGTTACCCAAAAGCAAAATGCCTAGGAATAAAGTTAACCAAAGAGGTGAATGAGCTCTATAATGAAAACTATAGAAACATTGCTGAAATAAATTGAAGAGTACATACACAAAAATTGAAAGATATCTCATGTACATGAATGAACCCAAAGTGATCCACAGATTCAAGGTAATCCCTATCAAAATACCAAAGCTATCTTGAACAAAGCATATTGAACAAAGGAGGAGTCATTTCAGTATCCAACCTTGAAATATACTACAAATCTGTAGTCATTAAAATAGCATGGTATTGGCATAACAGATACATTCACCAACAGAATAGAATACAGAGCTTTGAAATAAATCCATGCAACTAGAGCCAACTTATATTTTTACAAAGGTGCTAAGAACACACATTGAAGAAAGATTAATCTTTTCAATAAATGGTTCTGAGAAAATTAGATATCCACATGGAGAAGAATAAAATTATTCCTTCTCACCAGTTCAAAAATTAGCTCAAAATGGATTAATGACTGAAGTGTAAGCCCTGAAACTATGAAAGTATAAAAAGAAAAAAAGGGAAAATGCATCAGGATATTGGAATGAGCAAGAGCTTTTTTTTGGCTATGACTCTAAAAGCACAGGAAATAGACTAAAAAAGCTTCTGTTCCACAACGTAAACAATCAACAGAGAGAAGAGACAAGATACTTAATGACAAAATCATGTACATTTGACATCTGGAAAAAGGTTAATAATAGAACATATAAGGAATTCAGGGATTCAATAAAAAATAACAAGTACCCTGATTTTATAAAGGGCACTAAACTTAAATATACAATTCTCAAAACACATACAAGTAGAAATAGGTGTGTTTTTAAAATGCTAATCACCAGGGAAATGCAAATGAGAACCAAATGAGATAGCACTTCACCCCAGTAAGAATGACTATTATCAAAAAAAGATCACATATACAATAACCTCAAAAAAAAGCAATTCTTAGGATTAATTTTCACCAAGGAGGTGAAAGACCTCTACAATAAAAACTATAGAACACTGAATAAAGGAACTGAAAATCTTAGATAATTAAAATATGTACTTGGTTAAGCAGAATTAATATTATCAACATATCCATACTATCAAAAGCAATATACATATTCAAAGCAAGCCTCAAAGTACCAATGGCATTCTTTACAGAAAAAAAAAAAAGCAGTCCTTAAATTTATTTGGAAAAATAAGAGGCCCAGAATTGCCATAGCAATACTGAGTGGAGCAAGAATAATAATACAGGAGGAATCACAATGCCATTCTTCAAATAATACTACAGAGCTATAGTAACAAAAACAGCTTGGTATTGGCATCAAAACAGACATGAAGACCAATGAAATAGAATAGAAGATACAGTAAAACCCACATAGTTTTATTCATCTGATACTCAACGAAGGTACTAAAAACATATTATAAGATAGATAACGTTTTCAACAAATGGTGTTGGGGAAACTGGAAATCCAATGTAGAAGAATAAAACTAGATTCCTATCTTTTACCCTGCACAAATATCAATTCAAAGTGGATCAAAAACCTAGGAATTAGACCAGAAAATTTGCAACTGCTAGAAGAAGGCTTGATACTTCAACTTACTTAACAGTCACAAAACAACGAATAGCCTAATCAATAAATGGGCAAAAGAACTAAACTGACTCAAAGAAACAAATACAAATGGCCCACAAATACATGAAAACGTGTTCAATATCTCTAACAATAAGGGAAATACAAATCAAAACTACTTTGAGATTTCATCTCACACTGGTCAGATGACAATCATCAAAACCACAAATAATAAATGCTGGCAAACTTGTTGGGGGGAGATACATTGACACATTATTTGTGAAACTGAAAATTAGTACAACCACTCTAGAAAATAGCATGAAGATTCCTTTAAAAACTTGGAATAGAACCACCATATGACCCAGCTATCTCACTCTTTGGTATTTATCCAAAAGAACTAAAATTGGCATACTATAGTGATACAGCCACATCAATGATTTTAGCAGTGCAATTCACAATAGACAACCTATGGAACCAGTGTAGATGCCTGTTAACAGATGATTGGATACACACAGTGGAGTTTTACTCAGTCATAATGAAGAATAAAATTATGGCATTTGCTGGCAAATGGATGGTACTGGATAACAACATGATAAGTGAAATAAAACAGACTCGGAAAGTCAAGGACCAAAAGTTCTCTCTCATATGTGGAAGCTAGGCCTAAATAAGGGGAATAAAGACAGGGGGTGAATTCCATGAAAACAGAAGGGAAATAAGTAAAGGAGAAGGGGGTGAGGGGGAAAGGATGAGGGACAGGAAAAAAAGGAACGATGGAACGAAATAGTTGCAAACTATGCTTTGTATGATATTATATTTAAAGATGAAATTAACTATGGTATATCTATAAAGCACTAATTTAAGAAAAACATACAAATAGAAGGAAGAGCAGTAGCATAGAGGAATGGAAACAGGGGGAGGGAAGAGGGGAGGAAAAGGAGAAGCACTGGGGACTCTAGTGGGGCAAACTATCATCCATGATTTTACAACACGTCAGAATGAACCCCAGTTCTATGTATAACTATAATGCACTAAGAAACACTAAAATAAAATAATGACTATTATCAAAAAGACAACAGGCACTGGTAAGAATGAAGAGAAAAGGGAACCCTTGCACGCTCTTGGTAGAAATTAAATGAGTACAATTATTGTGGAAAGCAGTATGGAAGGTCTTCAAAAAATAATAGAACCACCATATGACCCACAATACTACTACTGGAGATATATATATATATATCCAAAGGAAGTGGAATCAATATCTTGAAGAGACATCTGTTCTCCCATATGTATTACAGCACTAGTCCCAATAGCCAGAAGAAAGAAAGAACCTAAATGTCTATCAACCTATGAACAGATTTTTTAAAATGTGGTACATATACACAATGAAATGCTATTCCACCTTTCAAAAATGATATTTTATCATTGGGAACAACAGGGATGGAACTGGAGATTATTAGGTTAAGGAAAAGTAAGTCAGGTGGAAAGAAAGTAATTTATGATCACATTCACATGTGAAATATAAAAACAATTAATCTTATGAAAGTTGAGAGTAGAAAGGTAGTTAGCAGAGGCTGGTTAGAGAATGCAGGGAGGAGGGACAGAGGTTGATTCCTGGTTCTGAGTTGCACTGTAGAGCAACTACAAATAACTATAATGTATTTTGGATTGCACAAACTATAGAAAGGCAACTTTTAAAACAATGCAACCATCAAGTAAAACACATGTAAGATAAATTTCTAATCTGGACTGCAGCAGCATCACCTGGATAGCAGGGCTACTGGGTGAAGGTAGTACTTAGTCTGCCTTGTCCCTTTCCAGGCATGCCCCTTCTCACAGATAAGGTCCCTGAAGGGTTAAAATGAGACCTTGGGACCCTGGAATTAGCAAGCAGGCAACTATGGATGAAGCTTATATGGGGTGACTGGAATCTGCACACATGTGTTTGTAAGGCACCAAGCACCTTATGATCCAGAATGGAGTTTAGTGGGAGAAGAAAGAATCCACAGGCCATGTGTTGGATTGCCCTTTGAAGAACCAGGTACTTCAAGAATTTCAAATTATAACATGATCTTCCAGTTCATTATAAAAGTATATTCTTCAAGCTGGGAGGATAGCATGGGTTTTATAATTACTTTGTTAGCTTTATTTATAACTTTTAAATACTTAGGCTTGTTATATAAATTACTATTTTTTATTGGACCCCTATCCCAGAAAAAATAAAGATGAGACTTGTTTTTTTAATAAAGATATCAATGTCCATAAGTAGGACTATCACTTTAACTTCACTGCAGAATGATTTGATCATAGACTCTAAAAGATTAAAGTGAATAAAAGAACTAACTGCCTATACATAATACATCAAAGAGCTTACATATGCATGCAAAAGAGTAAACATGCTGTGTACATGCATTATCAGATAAAGTACAGCAAAGAACATAAATGTATTATTCATGACATGAAATGCAATGATTAATGTCTTCAAAACTACATTACTTCCTACCCGTGGACACAAAATGATTAATTTTCTTAGATGTGTAGAGTGTGACTTTACAAGCTTTACTAAATAAATTTTAAATACTTCAACAGAAGCCTTGAAAAAAAAAAAACAGTGAACTAAGAAAAATAACTACGTTGAGTTCTCAGTTGAAAGATTATAATTACATTTTCTTTTTGCTTATTAAAATGTTGTAAAGTCAAAGATATGCAGAAAATAAAGAAAGCATAAACATTAACTCCAGAAAGTATATTGAAAGAATGGTAGCTTATTATTGAAAGTCTTTGCCACATTGCATTCTCAAATGCCTGAGAAAATTCTTCCTAACACAGAGGAGCAAATGAACTATGGCAAACTAATAACAGAGGGAGTACCTATTTATATTAAAACATGTTATATATCAAGGACCTAACTTTTAACTTTTGAAAATTATCTATATCTGATTTGAGGTCCATAAGAAACTTGCTTTAATTCAGATGATTGAGAAATTTAATATTGATGAGAATTAAATAGTCTTAGTTTGTAGTCAAAGTATTATACCCAAATGCCCCAGTAAAGTAATATGAAATTGATACTCTAAAAACAGAATACATGGGACTAGCTCAGTAGCAGAATGCTTGCCTAGTGGCACCTGTACCAGAACTCCGCCCCCTGTGCTGGCTCCCCATTTACCCATGCAAGTCTCCCCTGGCTGCCATCTTGGAACACTGTAACTGCTGCCATACCCCTCTATGTGGTAGTCTCCACCTGGGGACACCAGACAGGGTCTAGAGGCAGCAGCCCACCGAAGCACATAATCTCCAAACAGGCCATCTAACACCATTGCACAGCCTGCACCGACTACCCCATCTCTGTAACTGGTCATCTCTATTTTGAGACAACTCTGCTGCCATCTTGTGTTACCTCCGCTACCACTATTGCCATCTTTAGTTGGGGAAGCTTCCATCTTGGGACACTTTCTGGAGCCTGGAAGCCCAACATCAATGTACCTACAGTCTCCCAACCTCACTCAACTACCAACCTGGCCCTCACTTGTAGCTATGTGGCCAGCCTCCAGCCCTCAATGCCTGGTCCTGATCTGCCCAATACAGAACAGCTCTCCAATGACAGGCACACAGGTCAAAACACTCAGCCCTCAGGACCTCCAGAGAGAGGCTCCTGATAGGGAAGTAGAAAGGGCAGGAGTAAGAGAAATACAGTTTGGAGACTAAATTAGAGACCAGAAATTGTAGGGTCCACACATGATTCAACAGGCTAAGACCAGGCTCCCACATCATACAAATGGACCCCAAAGGAGATTCCTGGGGTGCAGTCTTCCAATGGGGACCAACAATTGCTATACCCTGCATCCAGGAGTTCCACCTCCAAGACCAATCCTCCTACCCTAGTAACCTTCACCATCCTGCGGGTCAAGATACAGAAAACTCCAGACAACCCCACTATCAGATGAGAAGGGTAGCAGGGAAGATATTGAACTCCAACAGGAAAAAAAATTATTCATTTTCCTCCAAGATTTTTTTTCTTTCTTTTCCCATGCTCACATCCCCAACACTTGTATTAAAAAAAAAAAAAAAGTACTTTCCATGCATAAGGCTACTGAGGACTGGAATATCTAAATAATATTACAGTTTTATTGTATATTCTTTCATTCTTTTATATTTTTACTTTTTTTTTTTTACTATTTCCCTCCCATTTATCTGTCTCCCCAGAGAATCTTTCTCTCTTCTCCTGATCATAGCCAACTTCTTTTGATTCCTTTTTCATGCTTCCCATGATCTAATGCCTTTATAGTCTCACTTCCTACCTCATTAACATCTCATCCCACACCCTGATTCTCTCAGTGTTCACTTATAAAAACTGAGGACCCTTTCACAAACCTACTATTGATATTATAGATAATAATTGAACACACCATTTCTGTTTATTGCAACAAAACTGTAAACATCTTAATAGGAGATATTTGGTGTAAGGCTGCATATTGTTTGCATTGAGTGTTGTTAATATTGATCTCCTCCTTAAAAGAAATCTGGAGGGACACTATAAGTCTATAGGGTAGAAACTGTAATACCTCAGATCTGTACTGCCAAGGGGAAGACACATGATAATTAAAAAAAAAAAAAAAACAAGAGAAGAAAGTACCTCAAACCAAGATGCTACAATAATAGAATCCATTGATAGCACAGTAGAAGAAATGTGAGAGAAGGAGTTCAGAATGTAAATAATTAAAATGATCTGTGAAGTAAAGGATGATATAAGAGAGCAAACAAGGCAGCAAAAGATCACTTCAATAAAGAGATATAAGAGCAAATGCAGGTAGCAAAATATTATGTCAGCAAAGAGAGATTCTGAAAAAACCAAAGAGAAATCCTTGAAATGAAGGAAACAAAAAACCGAATTAAAAACTCAATAAAAAGCATCATCAACAGACTATCTCACTTGGAAGAAAGAAACTCAGGCAATGAAGACAAAATATATAATCTTTAAAATAAAATTGAGCACACAGTGAAGATAGGAAGAAACCACAAACAGAACTTCCAAGAATTATGGGATAACATGAAAAGACCAAATTAAGAATTATCAGGATAGAGGAAGGCACAGAAATACAAACCAAAGGAATGAACAATCTATTCAATGAAATGATATCACAAAATTTCCCAAACCTGCAGAATGAAATGGAAAATCAAATACAAGAAGCTTAAAGGACACCAAATGTACAAAATTACAACAAATTCACATCAAGGCAATTATAATAAAAATATCTAGCATATAGAATAAGAAGAGAGTTTTAAAAGCCACAAGAGAAAATTATCAGATTACATAAAGGGGGAAAACAAACTAGGTTCTCTGCAGATTTCTAAACCCAGACCCTGAAAGCTAGGAGATACTGGAACAACATCTACCAAGCTCCGAGAGAAAATGGATGCCAACCAAGAATCTTATATCCAGCAAAATTAAGCTTCAGATTTGATGACAAAATAAAACTTTCCATGTTAAACAAAAGTTAAAAGAATTTACAACTATAAAGACTGCACTACAGAATGTCTTTGGCAAAATATTCTATGGGGGGGGGGAATGAAAAACAACAATGAAATTAGCAAAGGGAAGAACTATACTAAAGGAAAATCCAATTAAAGGAGAAACCAAATCAAGTTAAAAACCAAAAATGAACCAAAATGAACGTGAATACAAATCACATCTTAATATCAACCCTGAATGTGAATGACCTAAACTCATCAATTAAAAGACAGACTGGCAGATTGGATTTTTTAAAAGACCTAACAATATGCTCCTTCAAAAGGCTTATCTCTAGGACAAACATCCACAGATGAAGATAAAAAGTTGAAAAAAAATATATACCGTTCATATGGACTGCATAAACAAGCAGGGGTTTCAATCCTCATATCAAATAAAGTAAACTTCAAGTCAAAGTTAGTCAGAAGGGATAAAGGACATTTCATACTGCTTAAGAGAATCATACATCAACCAGACATAACTATCACAAATATATATAACCCAAATAATGGAGCATCTACATAAATCAAACAAATTCTTCTCAATATCTAGAATCAAATAGACAATAGCACAATAATCCTGAGTGACTTTAACATCTCTCTCACCACTGGATAGATCTTCCAAACAAAAACTAAACAAAGAAACTATAGAAATCAATAATATGATCAATAATTTAAACTTAACAGATATGTGGAGAATATTTTATCTATCAATGAAGGAATACACTTTCTTCTCAGCAGCACATGGATCCTTCTCTAAAATAGACAATATATTATGCCACAAAGCAAAGCTTAGCTAATGCAAAAAAAAAAAAAAGATACTACCCTGAATTCTATCAGATCATAATGGAATGATATTAGAAATCTGATAAAATTAAAAACAGAGGCTACTCCAACACCTGGAGACTAAATAATATGCTATTGAATGAACAATGGATAGCAGAAAACATCAAAGTGGAAATAAAAAAATTCTTAGAGGTAAATGAGAACTGATACAACATATCAAGATCTCTGAAGGCAGTGATAAGAGGAAAGTTCATTGCATGCAGTTCATTCCTTAAAAAGAAAATGGCAACAAATTAATGGCTTAACATTACATCTCAAAACCCTAGAAAAAGAATAAATCAATACCAAAAGCAGAAGACATAAAATAATTAAAATCAGAACTGAAATCAATGAAATTGAAACAAAAGAAACAATTGAAAAATTTGACAAAATAAAAAGTTGGTTCTTTGAAAAAAAAAATTGATGAACACAGCTATTCAAAGAGAAGGAGAAAGTCAAATTACTACAATTTGTGATGAAAAAGGAAATATCAGGATGAACTATTGAAATACAGAAGATAATTAGAAACTATTTTGAAAATTTGTATTCCAATAAAATAGAAAATATTGAAGGCATCAACAAATTTCTAGAGGTATATGATCTCCCCAAACTAAATCAGGAGGACATACACAATTTAAAGATCAATTTCAAGCAATGAAATAGAAGATGCCATCCAAAGTCTACCAACCAAGAAAAGCTCAGGACCAGACAGATTCTCTACCAATTTCTACAAGACCTTCAAAGAAGAACTAATACCAATACTCCTCAAATTATTCCATGAAATAGAAAAGGAGGGAACCCTTCAAAACTCATTCTGAGGCTACTTTCACCCTGATTCCGAAACCAGAGACACAAAAAGGAAAGAAAACTTCAGACCAACATACCTGATGAACACAGATTCAACTCTATAAAATCCGGGCAAGTCACATACAAATACATATTAAAAAGATAGTGCAGTATGATCAAGTGGGGTTCACCCCAGGGATGCAAGGTTGGTTCAATATATGGAAATCAATAAATGTAATTCATCACAACAACAGACTTAAAGATGAGAGCCAAATGTTGATCTCAGTAGAGGCAGAAAAAGCATTTAACAAAACAGCACACTTTCATGTTCAAAACATTAGAAAAACTAGGGATAGAATGAACATACCTCAATAATGTAAAAGTTATTTATGATAAGCCCAAGGCCAACATTATTCTAAATGGAGAAAAATTCAAAGCATTCCCTCTAAAACCTGGGACAAGACAGCGGTGCCCTCTTTCTCCACTTTTATTCAACTTAGTCCTTGAAACCCTAGCCAGAGCAATTAGACAGATGAAAAAAAATTAAAGGGATATGCATAGGAAAAGAAAAATTCAAACTATCACTATTTGCAAATGATATGATTCTATACTTAGAGATTCCAAATATTCCACCAGAAAACTTTTAAAATGAATAAATGAAATCAGCAAAGTAACAGGATATAAAATCA